>NC_139989.1:20445789-21099564 GCF_964263955.1 Coregonus lavaretus
CTGACTGTTTTTCTGATCCACGCCCTTACTCTTTTTTTTAAAGGTACAGTGCCTTCGGAAAGTATTCAGACCCCTTGACATTTTCCACATTTTGTTACGTTACAGCCTTATTCTAAAATTGATTAAATTGTTTTTCCCCCCTCATCAATCTACACACAATACCCCATATTGACAAAGCAAAAACAGGTTTTAGAATTTTTTGCAAATGTATAAAAACTAAAAAACGGAAAATAACATTTACTACGTTTTCAGACCCTCAGTACTTTGTTGAAGCACCTTTGGCAGCGATTACAGCATTGAGTCTCCTTGGGTATGACGCTACAGCTTGGCACATCTGTATTTGGGGAGTTTCTCCCAATCTTCTCTGCAGATCCTCTCAAGCTCTGTCAGGCTGGATGGGGAGCGTTGCTGCACAGCTATTTTCAGGTCTCTCCAGAGATGTTAGATCGGGTTCAACTCCGGGCTCTGGCTGGGCCACTCAAGGACATTCAGAGACTTGTCCTGAAGCCACTCCTGCATCGTCTTGGCTATGTGCTTAGGGTCGTTGTCCTATTGGAAGGTGAACATTCACCCCAGTCTGAGGTCCTGAGCGCTCTGGAGCAGGTTTTCATCAAGGATCTCTCTGTACTTTGCTCTGTTCATCTTTGCCTCGATCCTGTCTCCCAGTTCCTGCCGCTGAAAAACATCCCCAAATCATGATGCTGCCACCACCATGCTTCACCATAGGGATGGCGCCAGGTTTCCTCCAGACGTGACACTTGGCATTCAGGCCAAAGAGTTCCATCTTAGTTTCATCAGACCAGAGAATCTTGTTTCTCATGGTCTGAGCGTCTTTAGGTGCCTTTTGGCAAACTCCAAGCGGGGTGTCATGTGTCTTTTAATGAAGAGTGGCTTCCGTCTGGCCACTGTACCATAAAGGCCTGATTGGTGGAGTACTGCAGAGATGGTTGTCCTTCTGGAAGGTTCTCCCATCTCCACAAAATAACTCTAGAGCTCTGTCAGAGTGACCATCAGGTTCTTGGTAACCTCCCTGACCAAGGCCCTTCTCCCCTGGTTGCTCAGTTTGGCCAGGCGGCCAGCTCTAGGAAGAGTCTTGGTGGTTCCAAACTTCTTCCATTTAAGAATTATGGAGGCCACCGTGTTCTTAGGGACAATTCCTTTGACCTCATGGCTTGGTTTTTGCTCTGACATGCACTATCAACTGTGGGACCTTATATAGACAGGTGAATGCCTTTCCAAATCATGTCCAATCAATTGAATTTACCACAGGTGGACCCCAATCAAGTTGTAGAAACATCTCAAGGATGATCAATGGAAACAGGATGCACCTGAGCTCAATTTTGAGTGTCATAGCAAAGGGTCTGAATACTTATATAAATAAGGTATTTCTGTTTTTTATTGTTAATACATTTGCAAAAAAAAATGAAAAACCTGTTTTCGCTTTTTGTCATTAAGGGGTATTGTGTGTAGATTGCTGAGGATTTGTTTTTATTAAATATTTGTTTTTGTATAAGGCTGTAATGTAACAAAATGTGGGAAAAGTCAAAGGGTCTGAATACTTTCTGAAGGCACTGTATCTGTGACCAACAGATGCATATATGTATTCCCTGTCATGTGACATCCATAGATTAGGGCCTAATTAATTAATTTAAATTGACTGATTTCCTTTTATGAACTGTAACTCAGTAAAAATATTTTAAATTGTTGCATGTTGCGTTTATATTTCTGTTCAGTATAGTTCTCAGGAAGTGACTACTTTTCAGAAACTATTGGATTGGATGCCTTCAACTAATGGCAGGGCTGTATCTGGAACTGCAATGTTGAAGATATAAATAGAATGAATAGAGCACACACAATCTCCTATACTATTCCAATCTATCTGACAGACATATTTGATCTACACAATACATTTCTATCTCAACATTCTGTAAATGTCCATTCTGCTGAATTTCCATTGCCCCAGGTGTACATTATCAAGTCAAAGCCATTAACCAATGATATTTTGTACAGATAAGTATAAATAAGTTGTGACGTTCAACTACTGTATGACTCTTTCAACATGCCACTAAAAAGATTAAAAGCTGCAATTAATTTTATGAGACCTGGAAATACTGCAGAGTAATTCAAAGACATTAGCACACATTGGAAACAGCAATTCAGATGCTTAGCAAAAATATCTTTGAACCTCTTTGTGCATCTGAAGTGTTAGTTTCAAAAACACTGATGTTTGATTTTGTAAAAAATAAAATCAGACCAAAAAAAAAGCTACGTCCTGCTCCTTCCCTGACTCTTCCTAAATGTTTGTATTTTACATTGCTCATTTTTTAGAATTTTCTAATCACAAACAGAAAAGTATTTAGAGCATTTTTACATGTTTTTTCCCCACATCTATTCCCAACTTAACCCGCCAAGACAATGCGCTGTAGGACGTTGGTACCCAGCCAGGCGCTAATGTGTCCCTCTCTCCTCACTGAATGAATGACAAATGGATGAATGGGCGATAATTGTGCACGTTACTTCACAATTTAATTTAAATTAGGCCTAACTGAATGATAAGGAGGGTGAAAAGGTTGATTTAATTTAGAACGACAATAGTGTAATGATGAGTTTGTGTTATGCCTATTTATCAGCTTTGGCGCTCATGTTTATAGCAAAAAATTTGACCGCACGCCTTGTGGGTTGATATTACTGTCTTTTATGTTTTACTTTGTAAAAATAAGCTGTTACAGGGCTGTTTTATTTACTATAACTCTATTACTAATCAAATGTATTGTAAGGAAAACGAAAACATGCTACATGTTGCAGTAGGCCTTTAGAATAATGCAAAACATATCCTTGACTCTATTTGAGTTGATGAGCGAGGGGAAACAAACGTTGCCAGCCCACTGAATGAATGACAAATTGATGAATGGGCAATAATTGTGCATGTTACTTCACAATCTAATTTAAATTAGGCCTAACTGAATGATAAGGACGGTGAAGAGGTTGATTTAATTTAGAACAACAAAAGTGTAATGATGAGTTTGTGCTGTATATTTAGACCAGCATACTGTGAATTATGGTGCGTTGTGGGCGGTGAAAGAATCTCTGGCTTATTAACATATTTTGAGGCGTGCCTTGTAAGAGACTGTATTTGTTGCACCCATTCGTGAGAATGCTGAACCCCACAGAATACAGTACCATACTGTATTTTTTTATTTGTGTATACAGTGAGGGAAAAAAGTATTTGATCCCCTGCTGATTTTGTACGTTTGCCCACTGACAAAGAAATTATCAGTCTCTAATTTTAATGGTAGGTTTATTTGAACAGTGAGAGACAGAATAACAACAAAAAAATCATGTCAAAAATGTTATAAATTGATTTGCATTTTAATGAGGGAAATAAGTATTTGACCCCTCTGCAAAACATGACTTAGTACTTGGTGGCAAAACCCTTGTTGGCAATCACAGAGGTCAGACGTTTCTTGTAGTTAGTTGGCCACCAGGTTTGCACACATCTCAGGAGGGATTTTGTCCTACTCCTCTTTGCAGATCTTTTCCAAGTCATTAAGGTTTCGAGGCTGACATTTGGCAACTCGAACCTTCAGCTCCCTCCACAGATCTTCTATGAGATTAAGGTCTGGAGACTGGCTAGGCCACACCAGGACCTTAATGTGCTTCTTCTTGAGCCACTCCTTTGTTGCCTTGGCCGTGTGTTTTGGGTCATTGTCATGCTGGAATACCCATCCACGACCCATTTTCAATGCCCTGGCTGAGGGAAGGAGGTTCTCACCCAAGATTTGACGGTACATGGCCCCGTCCATCGTCCCTTTGATGCGGTGAAGTTGTCCTGTCCCCTTAGCAGAAAAACACCCCCAAAGCATAATGTTTCCACCTCCATGTTTGACGGTGGGGATGGTGTTCTTGGGGTCATAGGCAGCATTCCTCCTCCTCCAAACACGGCGAGTTGAGTTGATGCCAAAGAGCTCCAGTTTCATCTCATCTGACCACAACACTTTCACCCAGTTCTCCTCTGAATCATTCAGATGTTCATTGGCAAACTTCAGACGGGCATGTATATGTGCTTTCTTGAGCAGGGGGACCTTGCGGGCGCTGCAGGATTTCAGTCCTTACATTTTTAAATGTTTTTTGTCATTTAGCAGACGCTCTTATCCAGAACGACTTACATGAGCAATTAGGGTTAAGTGCCTTGCTTAAGGGCACATCGACAGATATTTCACCTAGTCGGCTCGGGGATTAGAACCAGCGACCTTTCGGTTACTGGCACAACGCTCTTACCCACTAAGCTACCTGCCGCCCTACAATTCAGACAGCCCTGTATATGTGCTTTCTTGAGCAGGGGGACCTTGCGGGCGCTGCAGGATTTCTGTCCTTCACGGAGTAGTGTGTTACCAATTGTTTTCTTGGTGACTATGGTCCCAGCTGCCTTGAGATAATTGACAAGATCCTCCCGTGTAGTTCTGGGCTGATTCCTCACCGTTCTCATGATCATTGCAACTCCACGAGGTGAGATCTTGCATGGAGCCCGAGGCCGAGGGAGATTGACAGTTATTTTGTGTTTCTTCCATTTGCGAATAATCGCACCAACTGTTGTCACCTTCTCACCAAGCTGCTTGGCGATGGTCTTGTAGCCCATTCCAGCCTTGTGTAGGTCTACAATCTTGTCCCTGACATCCTTGGAGAGCTCTTTGGTCTTGGCCATGGTGGAGAGTTTGGAATCTGATTGATTGATTGCTTCTGTAGACAGGTGTCTTTTATACAGGTAGCAAGCTGAGATTAGGAGCACTCCCTTTAAGAGTGCGCTCCTAATCTCAGCTCGTTACCTGTATAAAAGACACCTGGGAGCCAGAAATCTTTCTGATTGAGAAGGGGTCAAATACTTATTTCCCTCATTAAAATGCAAATCAATTTATAACATTTTTGACATGCGTTTTTCTGGATTTGTTTGTTTTTATTCTGTCTCTCACTGTTCAAATAAACCTACCATTAAATTTATAGATTGATCATTTCTTTGTCATTGGGCAAACGTACAAAATCAGCAGGGGATCAAATACTTTTTTCCTTCACTGTATTTATCCTGTAAATCTACAGTAAGTTACTAACTACTGTCCTGCCAGTAATTTACTGTAATTCAGTGCCAGAATACAGTACCATACTGTATTTGTGGAATCTATAAACAATTTCCTGTAAGTCTACAGTAATTTACTGGCTACTGTGCTGCAGGTAATTTACTGTAAAAATTACAATACATTTTTTACAGTGTATTTATCAGCGTTGGCGCTCATGTTAATAATTTGACCACACGCCTTGAGGGTTGATCTCATTCTCTTTTATGTTTTGTCTTTCTACACAATAGCCATATTTTGTTACTGATAGCATTCTCAGTAACACTTATAATAATAATAATAAGCCATTTAGCAGACGCTTTTATCCAAAGCGACTTACAGTCGTGCGTGCATACATTTTTGTGTATGGGTGGTCCCGGGGATCGAACCCACTACCTTGGCGTTACAAGCGCCGTGCTCTACCAGCTGAGCTACAGAGGACCACTTAACATGAAACTGTTCTAGTGCCTGTGTAATTAAACTGCAATTACTTTTGGAGCATTTTATTTTATTAGCATATACATAATACTTTGGTATTTGCATTTTAATTGCATAGCAATGAGCTGAGAGTTTTTGTAACAACTGTATACAAGAGGAATAGTCACTGTTCCTTATTCCACTTATGTAATAACGCCATTGATGTGCAATTATAAGGAAAGTCCTATGTAACACCAATGTTGATGTTGTTATTGTAGTAATCACAGTTACTAAACATGTATAAGAACTTGATGTCAAGTGTTACTGCATTACCTTGTGTCTCAATCATTATGAAAATATTTGTTAGTCATTTGGAAGCTGCAAAAGTGGTCTATTCTAATGTTGAGGTGATTCCATGTCCCTCATGTATTTCATTCTAGGCTAAAGGCTACATTAAGATGAATATCTGAGAGCCCTCCAAACCATGTGCTAATGATCATATATTTAGACTAATTCAACTAACTGTTGTAGTTTTTGGTTCTTCAACAAATATTTGGCAGCCATCAAATAAATCTTTTTTTGTTTTCAAATAACTTGCATATATTCAAATACCTTAATATTATTTGGTTTTCTGAGAGGTATTCAAAATACTTTCAAATATTATTTGTTTTTCTGAGACCTGTATTTGAGTCATATCAAACTCTATAGAAACTATATTCGACTCCCTCGAGTATTAGAAAAGTTGGTATTTTCAAATAAAGTACTGTATTTTCTGCCCAGGTCTGCTGTACACATGCAAACAAGCACACGTACACACACACACACACACACACACACACACACCAACTACCGTTATTTCCCCTAGCCCTTCCCAATTTAAGTAATTTTTCCACCATGACCTTTCATCTACTTTCCTAAGTATGGGTCTCAAACTTGTAAAACACTATATAAAAAAAAAAAAAAAAATGTGACATCCATGATGTTCTGGGTAAATTTAAACACGCATTTTGACCCCAGCAAATCTGTCCTAGAAACAAGCTACTTCCAGCACAGGAATGGTACAACCATGCTGATCACATATACTGTATATGATTTCCCTATGATGCTCAGAGGCTGAGAAATACAGATCTGAAATCAATTTGACCCACAATTTGACCTCAGCAATTTGACCTTGACCTTGGTCTATATAACCTTTGAACAGTGTTTCCTAGAAACAAGCTGCTTTCTGCACAGGAAGGGTGCAACAATGACGATCATATAGATATACTGTAAGTATGATCTGAAGTAAATTTGAAGTAAATTTGACCTTGACCTTTGTGCTAGAGGCAAATGGTATTCTGTGCAGTAAAGCTCTGTCAATGATGATCACAAGGATATAAGTATGTTTTCCCTGTGATATTCAGAGGCAGAGGGACAGTGATCCGAAGTTTGGCAAAGAATGAGCAAAAAATGTCATGAACATCATAAAATGTCATAATTTGATTGATTTACGACTTCGGTACAGTAATCAAAGATTTGGCTATACATTTTGAACAGTTGGGTCTATCAACTCAGGGGAAAAGGCATATGAAAGAGGATATTCTCAGCTACTGGAAAATACATTTTGGGAGGCTAAAATCATATATTTATGATCTTGATGTACTTACTGTACGGGTCAAATTGACTCGGAACATAAAAGGTGTCGGCCGAATCGAACATAAGGGAAGAGCTAGTACGTATCTACTCACTTGAGGGTGGTCATCTCGGTGAGCGATGGCTGTGTGGCCTTCAGGTAGCTGGCCCGGCGTGCCTGCACCTTGGGCGAGGGCTTGGGGCTGCAGTCCGAGTCACCGCTGTCTTCCTCTGCCATGGCCTTGATGTAGCTGCCGCTGCGCATCCGCCGGCATGGGATCTCCTCGTCCTTCCCTAGGGGCGAGAATCCCCCACTCCACTCGTCCTGGGGCACCTGTGGGCGGAGACCGTGAGAACATACCGGTGACCATTGTCAGAGCGATGACCCACCCATCTAAACACTATGACCAAACTCTGACCCCTGGCTGAACCCTGGCTGAACCCTGTCCCAGCCAATCCCAGCCTGGAATGGGATTATCCAAACAATGCTCTATATCCAGCCAGCCGCTAACCGCTAAAGTCACAGCACTGATCAATGGTAACCGCTAACCGCTAATGTTACTCTGAATGGGGTGTATTAGAACCATACCATTAGAGTGTAGAGACTAGACTCCTCTGTGCTGCTCTCAGTGACGCATATCAAACTGAGGAGTGAATTGTTTGGACTAAAACGTCTAAATTCTCCAACCCTGTCTGTCTGTGCAGTTACTGTGCCACGCTTTTAATGAATGTGTCAAAATAGGCAGGCAAAGAAGCCATCTCGACCGCCGTGAGAAAGAGAGAGAATAACAAAGGACGTTTTGTTCTGCCCCAGCACTGCGCTGCTCTCCAGTGTGAGTGGCTTTTAGGGGAGTTAACATGGAGGTGAAAGGCAGAGAGGAGAGCTACAGAGAGAAAACTGCATCCCAAATGGCACCCTATTCCCTATATAGTGCACTACTTTTGGCCAAGGCCCATAGGGCTCTGGTCAAAAGTAGTGCACTATATAGGGAATAGGGTGTCATTGGGATGGAGGCAGAGTGTCTGAATAATCAACGGCATGAGAATCATTCAACAAGCCGGTTACTAGGGAAGCAACTTGTTTTTGACGTCAGGGGCAACAAGCGAAAATGCCAAAGAGAGAGAATATCTAGGGACTGATGAGGACTCGAATGACACACATTATAAGCCACTGGCTGCGTTTCAAACACATAAAAGACACACCCTCCTCCACTTACCCTCGCCTTATGCCCTTGGGGGAATCCCCGCGGCCATCTTTGCCGTCGGTCCAAACAATTAGCCAAGCAAGGGAAGTTGGCAACGTAAGCCCCTCAGCCCTAGTTTGTGATCGAGTTTGCGAGTGTACAACTCTGTTCACTCCGGGGCCTGACGCCCCATAATTCAATTCGTGATGATTGTACATTTGCTAAGAAAAGTCTGCCAAAACTTAAAACCAAAATCAATATGGAGAAGTCAACATACAAGTGTAAGTAAAAAACTAATGTAAATAAGTTAGAAATTGTGCTACTAATGCACATGACGGAACAAACACGTATCGTAAAAGTAATGATGTTTTTGTTTGGTTAGCTTTGGGAAACGTTAGCTACCACATACAACTTTCCCTGACATCACACTTATACATTGTAATTTACCTGATATCGTCGGATGGCTAGCATTCGATGTCTGCGGATGCGTTGTCTTCTAGCCAAGATATGAAATGCAATCATAATTGACTGTAGCGCATATAAAGCACACACAACAGCTACCGGTGGTTCCATGATGACTGAAAACACAACCGTGGGACGAACGAGTGACACATTTCCAGGCAAGAGTGGTCCATTTAAAATTAATTCAGTCTTCCCTCGCCCCTTGGCCTGCAAGTGTCAACTCATCATACGTCATGATACGTCATCAGAAATGTCCACTTAATTTGAGGGCTGAGGGGAGAGGGTGTGTCTTTTACGTGTTTGGAATGCAGCCAATGTCTATGTCATCTAAAACAGGAACAAACATAACACCCTGCCAAATAAAGCTGACACTGAATGGCAAAGAAAGATCGGTATGCAAACTAAGGTATTACACAAACAGAAGCACTGTACGGCCATCTATATTCGAGAGGTTCAATACACTGCAGAGGAACATTGACCCTGGCCAAGACACATTGGGAGGTGATTGGCTGAGCATCACTGTGTGTGCATGCGTGCGCATGCGTGTGTGAACGGGGACAACTGAAAGTGTGTGAATGGCGAGGGGCGGAAAACAAGATCACATTGCAGCAGGAGAATAAAACAACATGTCACTCCAAATCGAAAGAAGTTCTGCTCCTTTTTAGAATTCAAAAGCCTGTGAAAAGCCTGTGCTCGCCTGTGAAAAGTGTCATGCCTCCTCTTTGACAGTGCTTCTTTTTTTTCGTCACTTCCTCTGTAGAAGAAAGAGAGCAGCAGCTTTTTTCAGGTCGGGACAGGAGGAATGTTGCTACTGCTGCAAGAACACCACCCGTCCTTGATCTGATCGATTGGTGAAGCTGTTAAAATGCATGGCTGCAAAGATCTCTCTCTTAGGCCCTCTTACTTTCTCTCTCTCTCTGACTCTCTTCTCAGTGTCTCTCTCTGACTCTCTTCTCAGTGTCTCTCTCTGACTCTCTTCTCAGTGTCTCTCTCTGACTCTCTTCTCAGTCTCTCTCTCTCTCTCTCTCTCTCTCTCTCTCTCTCTCTCTCTCTCTCCCTCCCTCCCTCCCTCCCTCCCTCCCTCCTCAGGCTTCTGTTTGCAGTTCACCCAGTCAGATGAGGGGATGTATCCGAGTTGAATCACTTCCTCTTTCATCTTCTCCCAAACAAACAGAAAGCGAGAGAGAGCACAGTGGGGCCACCAGGCTCAGGGATATGTGCTTTTCTCCTCTTTTCATTCATTCTGTTTCCCCTCTCTCTGATCTTACGTCAGCAGCCCTTATACCGCTTTACCTCGTTCAGACTATGTCCACGTCCCAAATGGCACCTGATTCCCACTTTTGACCTGGGCCAATAGGAATCTGGTCAAAAATAGTGCACTATATAGGGAATAGGATGTCATTTGGGACACACTCTTTGTGAATATGGCAGCTACTGTGTAAGAGAGGCTACAGGTACTGTGTATGGGATAAGGCTGATTTCCAAGTAAATATACTGCATGCAGTGATTGTAAAAGATAATCTTAAAGGCTAATCCAGTTGATAATATACATAAGTAATAGCTCCACAAGCAATCCTTCTACATAGAAATCCACTAGCACAAACACAGTAATCTCAGCACCCAGAACCAAATCAGCTACAGGGCTGTCACAAGACATTACAAACACACAGACATGTAATAATGTTAAGGACATGAGACAAATGGAATGAGGTCCACAACCAGGGATGATATGCATGATGGTAAAAGGTGAGGAGGATGACGTCTCACATTCAACACAAATAAGGCCGTCTCACATTCAACACAAATGAGGAAGTCTCATATTCAACACAAATGAGGACGTCTCCCATTTTAAACAAATTAGGAATTCTCACATTCAACACAAATGAGGACGTTTCACATTCAACACAGATGAGGACATCTCACATTCAACACAAATGAGGACGTCTCACATTCAACACAAATGAGGACATCTCACATTCAACACAAATGAGGACGTGTCACATTAAACATTTAAGTCCCCAAAGAGTGGCTGATAGAGAGAGAGAGAGAGAGAGTAAGTCTGCTCCTTCTTGCCTCCTCTCCCCCTCGCTATCTCTGTCTCAAGGGACAGTGGACATGCAAGGGGCCTGGGGTCTCCACACACACATATTAATCTCTGGGAGGACATGAATGGATGGATGGATGGTTATGAAGGTGTTTAGATGGGAGTTCTGGAGGTGAAGAAGAGTTGTTGTCATACCTGGAGGAATTGAAAGGTCTGGCGGCCCCCCTGCTGGCAGGTCTCGGCCTTAACCAGGGCTTTGTCCAGGTTGACCGATGCCTTCTGGTAGACTTCCCTGGCCCTGCTGACCGTCAGTGTGGATGACCAAGAGCTCTTCTTCAGCAGCTGGCCAGTTCCATCCATACCCATGCCCAGTCCCGGCAACCCGGCGCACGTGGAACACTTGACGTCGTTGTTGCTCCGCGACGTCTTCAGTGAGTGGGCGCTGATTGTGTTGTACTGCTCCATGAAGTACTGCGACTGGGACTTCTCTGGGTGGCGGCCCATGGTCATCACCCCAGAGGGCATGCCTCCCGGGCTGGGGCTGTGGTGATGGTACAGGCCCACCTCACGGTCCAGGGTGTCGTCCGAGCTCCAGTAGCCTGAGATGGCAGAGCGCATCTTGGGCTCCGACCTGCTGCGGTCCTTGCTCTTGCTGCGCTTGCTGCTGTGCTTTAGGGTGCTCGAGTGGGAGGGCGGGTCGTCGGGGCTGGCCTTGCCCCCGTTCACCCTGCCCCCCGATGGGCCCTCCAGGGAGTGGGACTTGGTGAAGAGCTTCTGGACCGAGTGGACAAGATGGCGGATCCTCCCGGGGCTGTCGCTGCGCTGGTGCTCCATCGCTGTGCACTTGTACTGCAGCGTGTGGTAGCCGTCGTGCCGCACCGGCGCCTGTCGCTCAAACTGCTCCAGAAGATTTGGTGGGATTCGGTTGTTGCTGCCTCCTCCTCCACCACCACCGCCCCCCTTAACGCTTCCCCCTTGGCCTCCGGTGTAAGGCACCACAGCACACTCATCCTTCAGTTCGTGGTGGGAGCTGTATTGTCTTCGGGGGAAGGTGCTGCTAGCAAGGTCAGGGTAGGGCCCGCACTCAGACTGGAAGGAGCTTCGCTGGGCATAGTAAGGGTGGTCCGCTGGGTGGGCATCGCCTGGGTTCAGCAGGTAGGGCCGGGCTTGGCGCCCCAAGGTCATTGAGTCATAGGAGGGGTCACAGGTCACTGTGTGATGGTGTCTCCGGCTACTCGACAAGCCTTTCATCGTCATTGTCGCAGATGAGGGGACAGACGCATCTAACTGCTACGGAGGAAGTCCGGAATCCAGATGGGCACTAAATAAGCTCTGTGGACACACACCGACCCGGCAGAACAGACAAACAGAGAGACAACAGAAAGAGACAAACAGAGAGACACAGAGCGAGAGGGAGAGAAAAGAAAGGGAAATAATTACTAACGCACACATATTTGCATAGGGTCTTAGCATAGTCATCGTCTAAAGCTGATGAGAATGTATTTTGGCACTCCTCAGCAGACGAGAACAGACAGTGATGTTGACACAGGTAGGCTTATTCATCTCTTTATTCTGTCCTTCAAGGTTATCTAAATATAGCAGTCGGTTCATTTCGCATGCATTTCCTCACTTCCGAATCGCTCCTCAAGCTTGTCTTCAAAAATTTATGTTTGCTCTAGTGAATTTGATTACACCAGGGAAAAAGAGACAAGGGGAAAAGCGGGGGTTGAGTTTGAGAATTAAAGAGTGAGAGGGAGCAAGAATAGTGCACTTCTATTTCCATCTCAGGCATATGCTCAAATCTAATACGGTTGATGGGTTTGTTTCCGCTAAGAAGAATGCGAGGGAGCAAGCTCCAATAAATAGTCAGGGAATAGTCACCCAATCACAGATATATATATATATATATATCCCTATGGGCCTGTATTCAGAATAGGAGTGCTGATTTAGGATCTGGTCCTCCCTATCCATATTATCTCATTCATTATCATCTAAAAGGGAAAACTGATCCTAGATTGTCACTCCTATTCTGAGACACTTTATGAATATAGGTCCTGATCTAAGTCCTGCCAGTCATTTGAGCTGGGCCAGACTGCAGGCTGCAGTGAGTGAGGTGGCTGCAGACAGAGTCAGGTGGCTCTACCTCTCCACTCCCTCTTCCTCCAGACTAATGGGCCTCTAAAACAAGCCTACAGCTCCTGGGTCACTGCAGCCAAAAGGTAGTAAAAGCCCTTCCTCATATAGTGACATGAAAACAGTGGCATCCTTGAGGGCCTTTAACAACACATTTTACACACAGAAACAGGATGCAGTATGCACAGACACACACAGACACACACACACACACACACACACACACACACACACACACACACACACACACACACACACACACACACACACACACACACAGGACGCTGGAGAGGGGAGGATGGCTCATAATAATGACAGGAATGAATGGAATGGTATCAAAATCAAGGAAACCATGTCGATACCATTCCATTTACTCCTTTCCATCCATTAATATGAGCATGTCCTCCCAAATGTAGGTGTCACCAGCCACCCGTGACACACACACACATTTCACCCCCCCCCCCCCCCCCTCCCCTCCCCCCACACGCACACACAACACACATACAGCTCCAAATATTCACCAGAATGCTGAACTCGAACTATGTCACTTAGTCCAATGAACTGGGAGGTGAGGATAATGAGAAAATAACAAGGGTGCAAGCACCCAGTGCAGAGCTCTAACAGAGCATAACAACACAGAGCGCTGTGGCTTAGCCAGCAGAGAGAATTGATTACAGCAATTTATAACACGCAACCAAAGGCCACTGTGGTAAATAAAAGCAAGCAAAAGGTGGGAGGAGAAGGAGGAAAGAAAAGTGCACTGGAGGAAATAAGTCGAACAACAAGAGAGACAGAAAACGGAGGAATGGAATTATATCAAAGCCGTTTAATAATACAGTAGGGATTCATATTTTCCCGAAAATTTACCAAGTTTCAATACCGGGAATAATTAATATTTATCCCGAGAGTCCCGGGAAATACAGCATAATTCGGAAGTGCCCAAATAGGAAGTGCCCACTTAAAAAGTTCAAAGCCAAGATATGGTCGCTATGCCAGTGTTCTCCTCAAATAAGAGGGCCGCTGCACCACCTTGTCTTCTTGCATGCACCATTACGTAAAGATTTCAGAGCAAATGAAACTGATATTTAGTAATGATAGAGTAACTATCTTTGATCGCCAATGACAATGTTGTGAATTGTGAAACAGGCCGTTCAGAAATTCCGAGCGCTATCATGTTCCTCAATTAATTCAGCGCATTTCAGCAATAGGCTATCTCGACACAGAGCGCGCTCAGGACGCACAGAGCGCACCCCGAGTATAGCGTTGTGGAATCATACAAACTTTGTAACGGCAGTCAAACAAAAGTAAAAAATGACCAAAGTTGCTAAGCTTGCTAGATAACGAATGACAATGAATGACAGAATACCTCCTATATTTGGCAAAATCGAGTTGATGATTATACAGATAGCAGATCAGCTGATGAATAACGGGAAGAGAGATGAAGAGTGGAAATAGTTTCAATATCAAGGTATCTTAACGGGGACCAACTCTGTTTAAAAATGTCACAATGACAGCTCAAAGAAGCACACAATCTTTTACAGGCAATACTGTAAGGGTTTCCTGTAGGGTTTATTAACTGCATTCGGGTCATGTGTGCAGGCCGGCAGTGCCAATTATGCGTGTGCTTTGAATTAATGGCGACTTTGTGTGAAGTAAATACACTGGGCTAAAGGCTTCCATGCGACAACCTGTTTTGATAATGTGCTATTTTATTTTGCTAATCTGATGCTGCTCGTGTTGTGTATTTTGTGGAATTGCATTAGTGCAACATTGGGGTAAAATGTTGTCATTTCCCAGGTCTTGTCATTAAATTTTTCCGGGAAATGTGAAGAGTGTTCCTGGGACAGTCCCCGGATCCCAGTTACCCATGTGAATCCCTAGTGTACAGTACATACATTATGCATGAACTGCGTCCCAAATGGCACCCTATACCCTACATAGTGTACTTCTTTTGATCAGGGTTCTGTCAAGGTTGAGTGTAGATGTGGTGTGGAATCAAGCGCAGGACACACAGAGGCTTCGTATACTAACGTCTTTTGTGAAGACAAAAAAGAATAAGCCAAACACAGCTAAATACAACCTGGCAGGCAAGCGAACTTTACGCACACCGGTAAAGTACAGACTAAAGGCACACACTGTGTGGAACTCTCTACAAAAACAACACAGAGAGAATAACGAACTAGCATCCCAAAATGACACGAACAAAAACAACAAACGATAACGTGACGTCCAACGGTGCAAAACACAAACCTATACAGGAACAAGATCCCACAAACACTGTGGGAAAACTGGCTGCTTAAGTATGGTTCCCAATCAGAGACAACAAGCAACAGCTGATACTCGTTGCCTCTGATTGAGAACCACACTAGCCAACATAGAAACACAATACTAGAATGAACACAAATGAAAACTCACACCCTGGCTCAACATACTAGAGTCCCCCGAGCCAGGGCGTGACAGTACCCCCCAAAGGCGCGGACTCCGGCCGCGCCAACCAAACACCACAGGGGAGGGACCGGGTGGGCACTCCGCCTTGGCGGCGGATCCGGCTCCGGGCCTGATCCCCACTCCCTCTCCAACCCCCCAAAGTACCCCTGGTCCGGTCTGGCCCCGCTGGCCGGAGCTGGACTGCACACTGGTGGAGCGGATTACTCCAGCTCCAGCGTGAAGCAGCTGACCGGTGCCGGACCAGGCACCGGTGGAACAGGCACGGGCCGTGCCGGACTGACGATGCACACCACTGGCTTGGTGTGGGGAGCAGGAACGGGCCGGACCGGGCTGGCGACGCACACCACTGGCTTGGTGTGGGGAGCTGGAACGGGCCGGACCGGGCTGGCGACGCGCACCATAAGCTTGGTGCGGGGAGCAGGAACAGGCCGGGCCGGGCTGGCGACGCACACCATTGGCTTGGCGCGGGGAGCAGGAACAGGCCGGGCCGGGCCGGCGACGCGCACCATAGGCTTGGTGCGGGGAGCAGGAACAGGCCGGACCGGGCTGGCGACGCGCACCATTGGCTTGGTGCGGGGAGCAGGAGCGGGCCGGACCGGGCTGGCGACGCGCACCATTGGCCTGGTGCGGGGAGCAGGAACAGGCCGGGCCGGGCTGGCGACGCGCACCATAGGCTTGGTGCGGAGAGCAGGAATGGACCGGACTGGGCTGGCGACGCGCACCACAGGCCCGGTGCAAGGGACAGGAACAGACCGGACCGTACTGGGGACACACACCACTGGCCCTACGCAGGGATCAGGAACGGGCCGGACCGGACTGGTAACACACCCCAGTACCTCTCGCCGTGCCTCTACACTTTCCTTCCCATTTAATACCAGTGGCCCCCGTAACCTGGCGGCCTCCTCTGCCAACCCGCTGGACCGCTCTATCGTGGCCTCCTGCTGCTCCGTCGTCCACGGCGTGAGCCCCCCCCTAAAACATTTCTGGGTGTCTCTCCTCCCCGTGGACCAGGCCTCCCTATCTCTCGCCAGACTCTTCCTCCACTGCTCCAAAGTCCAACCTCTCTGCTCTTCATTTGGCTTGACCCAGTCGAGACTCTTCCTCCACTGCTCCCAAGTCCACCCACTCTGCTCTTCACTAGGCTTGACCCAGTCGAGGTTGCCACGGAGATCCGCTAGCGATTCCCCTGGCGATGGCTCCTGGACACGCTGCTTGGTCCAGTTTTGGTGGGATCCTCTGTCACGATTGAGTGTAGATGTGGTGTGGAATCAAGCGCAGGACACACAGAGGCTTCGTACTAACGTCTTTAGTGAAGACAAAAAAGAACAAGCCAAACACGGCTAAATACAACCTGGCAGGCAAGCGAACTTTACGCACACCGGTAAAGTACAAACTAAAGGCACACACTGTGTGGAACTCTCTACAAAAACAACACAGAGAGAATAAACGAACTAGCATCCCAAAATGACACGAACAAAAACAACAAACGATAACGTGACGTCCAAAGGTGCAAAACACAAACCTATACAGGAACAAGATCCCACAAACACTGTGGGAAAACTGGCTGCTTAAGTATGGTTCCCAATCAGAGACAACAAGCAACAGCTGATACTCGTTGCCTCTGATTGAGAACCACACTAGCCAACATAGAAACACAATAATAGAATGAACACAAATGAAAACTCACACCCTGGCTCAACATTCTAGAGTCCCCCGAGCCAGGGCGTGACAGGTTCATATGGGCCCTTTGCACTATGTAGTGAATAGAATGCCATTTGGGATGACGACAGTGTGTATATTGTTTTGTTTGAGGAATGTGTGGAGGCTACATTAATTGAGGATGGACTGAACTATTTGTGAACATTCTGATGACATTTCCATTTCTGTGTAAGACAGAGGGAGCAAATATCGCTTAGGCCTATATCAGCATATTCTATTGAGAGAATACAAATGAGATAAAACAATATATCTAAACTAATTCCCAGCCCCCACCGCTGTATTTGCAATGGAGTGAACATACAAACATTAATGAGAACACATACAGTTAGGGAAAAAAGTATTTGATCCCCTGCTGATTTTGTACGTTTGCCCACTGACAAAGAAATGATCAGTCTATAATTTTAATGGTAGGTTTATTTGAACAGTGAGAGACAGAATAACAACAAAAAAATCCAGAAAAACGCATGTCAAAAATGTTATAATTTGATTTGCATTTTAATGAGGGAAATAAAGAGTTCTCCTAATCTCAGTTTGTTACCTGTATAAAAGACACCTGTCCACAGAATAAATCAATCAGATTCCAAACTCTCCACCATGGCCAAGACCAAAGAGCTCTCCAAGGATGTCAGGGACAAGATTGTAGACCTACACAAGGCTGGAATGGGCTACAAGATCATCGCCAAGCAGCTTGGTGAGAAGGTGACAACAGTTGGTGCGATTATTCGCAAATGGAAGAAACACAAAATAACTGTCAATCTCCCTCGGCCTGGGGCTCCATGCAAAATCTCACCTCGTGGAGTTGCAATGATCATGAGAACGGTGAGGAATCAGCCCAGAACTACATGGGAGGATCTTGTCAATGTTCTCAAGGCAGCTAGGACCATAGTCATCAAGAAAACAATTGGTAACACACTACGCCGTGAAGGACTGAAATCCTGCAACTCCCGCAAGGTCCCCCTGCTCAAGAAAGCACATATACAGGGCCATCTGAAGTTTGCCAATGAACATCTGAATGATTCAGAGGAAAACTGGGTAAAATTGTTGTGGTCAGATGAGACCAAAATCGAGCTCTTTGGCATCAACTCAACTCGCCGTGTTTGGAGGAGGTGGAATGCTGCCTATGACCCCAAGAACACCATCCCCACCGTCAAACATGGAGGTGGAAACATTATGCTTTGGGGGTGTTTTTCTGCTAAGGGGACAGGACAACTTCACCGCATCAAAGGGACGATGGACGGGGCCATGTACCATCAAATCTTGGGTGAGAACCTCCTTCCCTCAGCCAGGGCATTGAAAATGGGTCGTGGATGGGTATTCCAGCATGACAATGACCCAAAACACACGGCCAAGGCATCAAAGGAGTGGCTCAAGAAGAAGCACATTAAGGTCCTGGAGTGGCCTAGCCAGTCTCCAGACCTTAATCCCATAGAAGATCTGTGGAGGGAGCTGAAGGTTTGAGTTGCCAAAAGTCAGCCTCGAAACCTTAATGACTTGGAGAAGATCTGCAAAGAGGAGTGGAACAAAATCCCTCCTGAGATGTGTGCAAACCTGGTGGCCAACTACAAGAAACGTCTGATCTGGGATTGCCAACAAGGGTTTTGCCACCAAGTACTAAGTCATGTTTTGCAGAGGGGTCAAATACTTATTTCCCTCATTAAAATGCAAATCAATTTAACATGCGTTTTTCTGGATTTTTTTGTTGTTATTCTGTCTCTCACTGTTCAAATAAACCTACCATTAAAATTATAGACTGATCATGTTTTTGTCAGTGGGCAAACGTACAAAATCAGCAGGGGATCAAATACTTTTTTCCCTCACTGTACACACACACACACACACACACACACACACACACACACACACACACACACACACACACACACACACACACACACACACACACACACACACACACACACATATACACAGCAGAAGCTCAGAGAGCACTTTACACACTGTACATTGCAGTCGATTGACAGAGATTCCTTTCTTAGTCTTTGGAGCACAGAATGTAGCCTAAATGAGAGAGAGGGGGCCTGGCGACTGTAGCCAGCCAGTTTGTGACACAGCTGTCTAACAGCTACAAGTCTAATCGGGATGCTCTGGATCTGATGTTGGGTCATGTTGCCTTCCCTTCACTTCCCGACTGTCAGCTGTGCACTGCACACATCACACACTTCATCTGACTGGAGCGGCGGAGCTCCATCTTGAACGATGTTATGCTGCCACTAGCTTGTCTCCAATGTCTTATACTGTGCAGTACACCACCACTATAGCATGACCTGTTTCTGGTGTGTGTGTGTGTGTGTGTGTTAGTCTGTGTGTACATGTATGATATGAGCTCTGTGTTGAAAAGTTGTGTGGTTGCCTGTTGTATGTAGTTAATACAGAGTATTATACTTGTATGGTGCTGTAGTAATACAGACAGTTACCGTATGTCCAACGCTGGAGCTGTGGCCCTATTATGGTTCACTGGTCAAGCTACCCTCATTATAACCCAATAAGACATCAGCTTTTTCCAACCGAGGATATGAGATGAGACAAGATCCTACTTTATTGTCTGTTTACATAAAAATCAGCTTTGCATCTACAACACGGCACAAAACAACCATGTACAGTGGGGAAAAAAAGTATTTAGTCAGCCACCAATTGTGCAAGTTCTCCCACTTAAAAAGATGAGAGAGGCCTGTAATTTTCATCATAGGTACACGTCAACTATGACAGACAAAATGAGAAAAAAATATCCAGAAAATCACATTGTAGGATTTTTTATGAATTTATTTGCTAATTATGGTGGAAAATAAGTATTTGGTCAATAACAAAAGTTTCTCAATACTTTGTTATATACCCTTTGTTGGCAATGACACAGGTCAAACGTTTTCTGTAAGTCTTCACAAGGTTTTCACACACTGTTGCTGGTATTTTGGCCCATTCCTCCATGCAGATCTCCTCTAGAGCAGTGATGTTTTGGGGCTGTCGCTGGGCAACACGGACTTTCAACTCCCTCCAAAGATTTTCTATGGGGTTGAGATCTGGAGACTGGCTAGGCCACTCCAGGACCTTGAAATGCTTCTTACGAAGCCACTCCTTCGGTGCCTGGGCGGTGTGTTTGGGATCATTGTCATGCTGAAAGACCCAGCCACGTTTCATCTTCAATGCCCTTGCTGATGGAAGGAGGTTTTCACTCAAAATCTCACGATACATGGCCCCATTCATTCTTTCCTTTACACGGATCAGTCGTCCTGATCCCTTTGCAGAAAAACAGCCACAAAGCATGATGTTTCCACCCCCATGCTTCACAGTAGGTATGGTGTTCTTTGGATGCAACTCAGCATTCTTTGTCCTCCAAACACGACGAGTTGAGTTTTTACCAAAAAGTTCTATTTTGGTTTCATCTGACCATATGACATTCTCCCAATCCTCTTCTGGATCATCCAAATGCACTCTAGCAAACTTCAGACGGGCCTGGACATGTACTGGCTTAAGCAGGGGGACACGTCTGGCACTGCAGGATTTGAGTCCCTGGCGGCGTAGTGTGTTACTGATGGTAGGCTTTGTTACTTTGGTCCCAGCTCTCTGCAGGTCATTCACTAGGTCCCCCCGTGTGGTTCTGGGATTTTTGCTCACCGTTCTTGTGATCATTTTGACCCCACCGGGTGAGATCTTGCGTGGAGCCCCAGATCGAGGGAGATTATCAGTGGTCTTCTACATCTTCCATTTCCTAATAATTGCTCCCACAGTTGATTTCTTCAAACCAAGCTGCTTACCTATTGCAGATTCAGTCTTCCCAGCCTGGTGCAGGTCTACAATTTTGTTTCTGGTGTCCTTTGACAGCTCTTTGGTCTTGGCCATAGTGGAGTTTGGAGTGTGACTGTTTGAGGTTGTGGACAGGTGTCTTTTATACTGATAACAAGTTCAAAACAGGTGCCATTAATACAGGTAACGAGTGGAGGACAGAGGAGCCTCTTAAAGAAGAAGTTACAGGTCTGTGAGAGCCAGAAATCTTACTTGTTTGTAGGTGACCAAATACTTATTTTCCACCATAATTTGCAAATAAATTCATTAAAAATCCTACAATGTGATTTTCTGGATATTTTTTTCTCAATTTGTCTGTCATAGTTGACGTGTACCTATGATGAAAATTACAGGCCTCTCTCGTCTTTTTAAGTGGGAGAACTTGCACAATTGGTGGCTGACTAAATACTTTTTTTCCCCACTGTATGTGTGTTATAGTACTTTGACCATGTTTTATTTTACAGTCTGATATTTATGCGGACAAGGCAGACACATTATAGGCACACATAGTATCTAGGATTACAGACAAGCCAAAAAATCTAAAATGAGCAAAAAGGCAGGAATTACTGTAAGTGGGTCCAGGCGTTTTGATCTTTGCTGAGCAGTGAACAGCCCAAAATAACCATGTCTCTGCCTGTGTGTGTTTGTTTACCACATACAAATAAAAAAAGACAGACGTCACTACTACTACTATCCCTAAGGGGAAAAACATTTAAAATATGGTGGGTATTTAATTCAACTTGAAATAACCAAACCTTGAAATCTCATTGTTCATTTGTGGTTGAAATCTGGTTAAAATTAGGCTTAAACTGTGTACTTTTTGTAAATGCAAACATACAATCTATTGATGTTCAACGTCAGTCTGATGAAATATGACGTTGATAGAACATTGATTAAAAACATTTTTGCCTGGTGGGATAGGGCTGCATTCTACAGGGCTCATCACCAGTGTTGGGGAGTAGTGAACTACATGTAATTTAACTACATTTTGCAGTAGCTTGGTGGTAGTTGAACTAAATTCAAATCTAGGTAGTGTTTTCAGTAGTTCATATGTTTTTTGACATGTAGCGGTGTAGATAACTACTGGGACTACACACTACTTAAAAAAATTTGTAAAATACTCTTAAAAATAAAGTTGGAACCAAATAAGGTTATTGAGAGCAATGCCATAAGGGAACCATTTTAGGGTCTCTGAAGAACCATAAATGGGATGGTTCATTCAAGAACCACACAAAAATCCCAAACCAGAAATGTTTCAGCCCTCCATGACCGGAATTGAATAGCCCTGCTGTAGGGTTTTAAGCCTTATTTGCATATTTCCCAGGGAATATTTCCCACAAACAACCATGTCTCTGTCACTAGCAAAAACAGTAATGGGTGGTACCAGTAACTCTAAAATGCACTCGAAAGGCACCCTGTGAAATATGCCAACAGCAGGGCAATTCAATTCTGCACCACGTCTATTTCTATGGGCACAAGCACTGTTCATGACACAAACTGTAGCTCAGTTGGTAGAGCATGGCGCTTGCAACGCCAGGGTTGTGGGTTCGATTCCCACGGGGGGCCAGTATGAAAAATGTACAGTGGGGGAAAAAAGTATTTAGTCAGCCACCAATTGTGTAAGTTCTCCCACTTAAAAAGATGAGAGAGGCCTGTAATTTTCATCATAGGTACACGTCAACTATGACAGACAAATTTAGATTTTTTTCTCTCCAGAAAATCACATTGTAGGATTTTTAATGAATTTATTTGCAAATTATGGTGGAAAATAAGTATTTGGTCACCTACAAACAAGCAAGATTTCTGGCTCTCACAGACCTATAACCTCTTCTTTAAGAGGCTCCTCTGTCCTCCACTCGTTACCTGTATTAATGGCACCTGTTTGAACTTGTTATCAGTATAAAAGACACCTGTCCACAACCTCAAACAGTCACACTCCAAACTCCACTATGGCCAAGACCAAAGAGCTGTCAAAGGACACCAGAAACAAAATTGTAGACCTGCACCAGGCTGGGAAGACTGAATCTGCAATAGGTAAGCAGCTTGGTTTGAATAAATCAACTGTGGGAGCAATTATTAGGAAATGGAAGACATACAAGACCACTGATAATCTCCCTCGATCTGGGGCTCCACGCAAGATCTCACCCCGTGGGGTCAAAATGATCACAAGAACGGTGAGCAAAAATCCCAGAACCACATGGGGGGACCTAGTGAATTACCTGCAGAGAGCTGGGACCAAAGTAACAAAGCCTACCATCAGTAACACACTACGCCGCCAGGGACTCAAATCCTGCAGTGCAAGACGTGTCCCCCTGCTTAAGCCAGTACATGTCCAGGCCCGTCTGAAGTTTGCTAGAGTGCATTTGGATGATCCAGAAGAGGATTGGGAGAATGTCATATGGTCAGATGAAACCAAAATAGAACTTTTTGGTAAAAACTCAACTCGTCGTGTTTGGAGGACAAAGAATGCTGAGTTGCATCCAAAGAACACCATACCTACTGTGAAGCATAGCGGTGGAAACATCATGCTTTGGGGCTGTTTTTCTGCAAAGGGACCAGGACGACTGATCCGTGTAAAGGAAAGAATGAATGGGGCCATGTATCGTGAGATTTTGAGTGAAAACCTCCTTCCATCAGCAAGGGCATTGAAGATGAAACGTGGCTGGGTCTTTCAGCATGACAGCCCCAAAACATCACTGCTCTAGAGGAGATCTGCATGGAGGAATGGGCCAAAATACCAGCTAAAGTGTGTGAAAACCTTGTGAAGACTTACAGAAAACTTTTGACCTGTGTCATTGCCAACAAAGGGTATATAACAAAGTATTGAGAAACTTTTGTTATTGACCAAATACTTATTTTCCACCATAATTTGCAAATAAATTCATAAAAAATCCTACAATGTGATTTTCTGGATTTCTTTCTCATTTTGTCTGTCATAGTTGACGTGTACCTATGATGAAAATTACAGGCCTCTCTCATCTTTTTAAGTGGGAGAACTTGCACAATTGGTGGCTGACTAAATACTTTTTTTCCCCACTGTATGCACTCACTAACTGTAAGTTGCTCTGGATAAGAGCGTCTGCTAAATGACAAAAAATTATAATAATAAATAATTAAGTAAAAACAGCTGTTTACACCCTTGTAGGTGGAGGGAATTTCACAGGTTTAAAGCTTATGTCCTGCAATTCTACACATTTTGTCATGGGGTGCAAAGAACATTTTGCCTTTTTCTAGCTAATTTTCTTGCAATTCTAATGCAATTCTAATGTAATGCTGACCTTCTAGGCAGAGTTGCAAAGAGAAAGCCATATCTCAGACAGCCCATCTTAATCTTTTCTTTTTATTGGCCAGTCTGAGATATTACTTTTTCTTTGCAACTCTGCCTAGAAGGTCAGCATCCCGGGGTCACCTCTTCACTGTTGACGTTGAGACTAGTGTTTTGCGGGTACTATTTAATGAAGCTGCCAGTTGAGGACCTGTGAGGCGTCTGTTCTCAAACTAGACACTCTAATGTATTTGTCCTCTTGCTCAGTTGTGCACCGGGGCCTCCCACTCCTCTTTCTATTCTGGTTAGAGCCAGTTTGCACTGTTCTGTGAAGAGAGTAGTACACAGCGTTGTAGGAGATCTTCCGTTTCTTGGCAATTTCTAGCATGGAATAGCCTTCATTTCTCAGAACAAGAATAGACTGATGGATTTCAGAAGAAAGTTATTTGTTTCTGGCCATTTTGAGCCTGTAATCGAACCCACAATTGCTGATGCTCCAGATACTCGACTAGTCTCAAGAAGGCCAGTTTTATTGCTTATTTAATCAGCACAACAGTTTTCAGCTGGGCTAACATAATTGCAAAAGGGTTTTCTAATGATCAATTAGCCTTTTCAAATGATACACTTGGATTACACCTATGTAGATATTCCATTAAAAATCAGCCGTTTCCAGCTACAATAGCCATTTACAACATTAACAATGTCTACACCGTATCTCTGATCAATTTGATGTTATTTTAATGGATTTTTTTTTTTTTGTCAATTTCTAAGTGACCCCAAACTTTTCATACAGTAGTGTATATACACTGATCAAAAAAATAAAGGGAACACTTAAACAACACAATGTAACTCCAAGTCAATCACACTTCTGTGAAATCAAACTGTCCACTTAGGAAGCAACACTGATTGACAATACATTTCACATGCTGTTGTGCAAATGGAATAGACAACAGGTGGAAATTATAGGCAATTAGCAAGACACCCCCAATAAAGGAGTGGTTCTGCAGGTGGTGACCACAGACCACTTCTCAGTTCCTATGCTTCCTGGCTGATGTTTTGGTCACTTTTGAATGCTGGTGGTGCTTTCACTCTAGTGGTAGCATGAGACGGAGTCTACAACCCACACAAGTGGCTCAGGTAGTGCAGCTCATCCAGGATGGCACATCAATGCGAGCTGTGGCAAGAAGGTTTGCTGTGTCTGTCAGCGTAGTGTCCAGAGCATGGAGGCGCTACCAGGAGACAGGCCAGTACATCAGGAGACGTGGAGGAGGCCGTAGGAGGGCAACAACCCAGCAGCAGGACCGCTACCTCCGCCTTTGTGCAAGGAGGAGCAGGAGGAGCACTGCCAGAGCCCTGTAAAATGACCTCCAGCAGGCCACAAATGTGCATGTGTCTGCTCAAACGGTCAGATACAGACTCCATGAGGGTGGTATGAGGGCCCGACGTCCACAGGTGGGGGTTGTGCTTACAGCCCAACACCGTGCAGGACGTTTGGCATTTGCCAGAGAACACCAAGATTGGCAAATTCGCCACTGGCGCCCTGTGCTCTTCACAGATGAAAGCAGGTTCACACTGAGCACATGTGACAGACGTGACAGAGTCTGGAGACACAGTGGAGAACGTTCTGCTGCCTGCAACATCCTCCAGCATGACCGGTTTGGCGGTGGGTCATTCATGGTGTGGGGTGGCATTTCTTTGGGGGGCCACACAGCCCTCCATGTGCTCGCCAGAGGTAGTCTGACTGCCATTAGGTACCGAGATGAGATCCTCAGACCCCTTGTGAGACCATATGCTGGTGCGGTTGGCCCTGGGTTCCTCCTAATGCAAGACAATGCTAGACCTCATGTTGTTGGAGTGTGTCAGCAGTTCCTGCAAGAGGAAGGCATTGATGCTATGGACTGGCCCGCCCGTTCCCCAGACCTGAATCCAATTGAGCACATCTGGGACATCATGTCTCGCTCCATCCACCAACGCCACGTTGCACCACAGACTGTCCAGGAGTTGGCGGATGCTTTAGTCCAGGTCTGGGAGGAGATCCCTCCGCCACCTCATCAGGAGCATGCTCAGGCGTTGTAGGGAGGTCATACAGGCACGTGGAGGCCACACACAGTACTGAGTCTCATTTTGACTTGTTTTAAGGACATTACATCAAAGTTGGATCAGCCTGTAGTGTGGTTTTCCACTTTAATTTTGAGTGTGACTCCAAATCCAGACCTCCATGGGTTGATAAATTTGATTTCCATTGATAATTTTTGTGTGATTTTGTTGTCAGCACAGTCAACTATGTAAAGAAAAAAGTATTTAATAAGATTATTTCATTCATTCAGATCTAGGATGTGTTATTTTAGTGTTCCCTTTATTTTTTTGAGCAGTGTATATATATATAAAAAACTATAAAAAAAAAACACATTTGGGTGTAGGGTACTATTTAGGCCACAGCCACTGCATCAGCACAGAAGACTATATTCTACTCTATGGCTACACTTGTTTGGGCTCTACTGAGAAAATAGATTTCTCTGTTGACTTTATTGTCACCCACAAGCTAACAGCACACCTTGAACACAACTGTGTACACACCAAACTTAATCAGAGTTATATATTTATTCCACCCCGCGATCCGGCAGTCACCGAAGCACATAAATGCTATGATATAAATATGCTAAACAACTAAGCAACTTCTTGCTTCACACAATCAATAGAAGCCTGTGTGTGTGTGTGTGTGTATCGGAGGGAGGGAGAAATTAACTGCATGGCTTTCTGAGCAGGCAAAATAAAAGACAGCTGAAGGGATCCTGGGCCTGGATCGTCTATCTTCCTCCACAGACATCAAATGCTGGGCGCTTGGTCAAGAGTTGGGAGCTTAGAGAGCATCTATAAGGCATTTACCCCGGTGTGGAGCCGTTGTGAAGAAGGAGCTCTCTACCCTCCAACCTGGAAATCATTTCTCATGAGGTAGAAAAGATTACCTCCCCTCCCCATAGGGGAAGCACATGATGTGGTCCACAGAGTATGAGCCTTTCTATGCGTGCGTGTGCGTGCGTGTGTGTAGGATAACAAGGAGGCATGAAGCTGTATGAAGAACTTTCCCTCCACTGTTTAGATCATCTGAAGCCATGGCTTTGATCTTAGCTGAAAGGTAAAAGCTGTGATACAATATTATGACATTTTTGAACTGCTGGGTGCGGAAACAGTATGAATCCCTGGTAAAAATAAGTGCGTTATAAAGGGAATAGGGTGCCATTTTGGAGGCAGACTATTGAATTTAATTGAATTGATTAGACCATTTTTTTAATACATACACAAGAGCGTTCCAGCCGGTGACGCCTCCACATACAATTAAAGAAAATCAACAAGGATAACACAATAAAGCTTAAAAGCTTATCTCCATTGTGGTCCTTTTGGGGTGGGGGGGAATTGAACAAATCTTCCGCCAGTCCAAATATTTTTATAGATGGCTCACTCAATCTCTAGGAGATCTGCGGTTTACATGTGGCTCATTTCTGAATTTGAATCAGCTATATATTTTCTTAATATAAAAAAATGACAGGGTATTACGGAAAATGCATTATGTACAATTATATGCAGATATTCCTGATAAAGCTGATGCATGTCATGCAAACTGGATTATATTAGATCAAAACCAAGTCAAAATCCTCCACGAACAGGTACACATTTCCAACCAACCTTAAAGGGCCAATCTGGGATTTCTACATCCATTGGTACATCCATGGTTCTCCAGCCCCATTTATCAGCTATTTCCCACAAACCATGGCGAGGTGCCCACTTTGTTGTTGCTTGAATCCCAGATTGCCCCTTTAATGCATTCATCCTCCCTGTTTAAATACCCAACACAGTCATTTCGTACCTGTCCTTAACACAATTTCACACGATGCCTAGTTGCCTTTAATAGGCATGTTTCCACTCTGTGTCTAGTTTATTGTGTTATATGAAAACACATCACTACATAGATGGATTGATCTCCCCACCTTCCAGGTGACAGCTCCTTTGTCACCTACCAACCTAATTATGGTGACTGTCATCGCTCACCCAGACAAATGGAGTGACTGGGAGTGAGTTGTAGTGGGTTGGACCACCGCCAACCAAACACATCCCAGAGACAAATGTATTCTGTGACAGAACTGTTTGATCAATGTAAACAAATTAGCAAGTGCATTCTCTTACGAAAAAGCCAAATGATTTCATATGTGGAAAATCACATTATTTCACATGAAAATTCCACATGATTTTCACGTGATCACATAACCTTTCACATGTGAAACCATGTGGTCTTGGAACACTTCACATACAGTGGGGAAAAAAGTATTTAGTCAGCCACCAATTGTGCAAGTTCTCCCACTTAAAAAGATGAGAGAGGCCTGTAATTTTCATCATAGGTACACGTCAACTATGACAGACAAATTGAGGAAAGAAAATCCAGAAAATCACATTGTAGGATTTTTAATGAATTTATTTGCAAATTATGGTGGAAAATAAGTATTTGGTCACCTACAAACAAGCAAGATTTCTGGCTCTCACAGACCTGTAACTTCTTTAAGAGGCTCCTCTGTCCTCCACTCGTTACCTGTATTAATGGCACCTGTTTGAACTTGTTATCAGTATAAAAGACACCTGTCCACAACCTCAAACAGTCACACTCCAAACTCCACTATGGCCAAGACCAAAGAGCTGTCAAAGGACAGCAGAAACAAAATTGTAGACCTGCACCAGGCTGGGAAGACTGAATCTGCAATATGTAAGCAGCTTGGTTTACACTACTAATGTGCATGTGTGAAAAGTGATTTGCAGTTTGCACCACCACCAACAGAATAATATGTGTGGTTTAACATTCAAGTTGCCACTCCTGACATTCACTTCAAGTGGGCGCACACGAGAACCATGCAAAATGACAGGCTCTTCCCCTAGCATTTAAATGTGTATTTTTTTCATTCCTGTTCAGTAATAGAAACGCATCACAGTCTGTATTGCATCCCAAATGGCACCCTATTCCCTATATAGTGCACTACTTTTGAAAACAGCCCATTGACACCCTATTCCCTACATAGGGCACTACTTTTGACCAGGGCCCATAGTAGGGCGCTATATAGAGAATAGGTCCCATTTGAGTTGCAAACAATTTTGTGGCTGGTCAGTAAATGCCAAAGATCAGGAAATAATGTATTATATTTGTAGTCATCCAAGTTATTACTATTATATCACAACGTGTTGTTGTGTAACACCACAACAAAAACAAATCAACAAACTCAGAATATTAACCCAAATGGATTTGAGATTAAAAGCTATGTGGTGTGTGTGTGTGTGTGTGTGAGAGAGAGAGAGAGAGAGAGAGAGAGAGAGAGAGAGAGAGAGAGAGAGAGAGAGTCCAGTCATTTCGTTCACTAAATATGTATTCTAAGAATTCTTCCGAAAGTGGGACACACTGAAATTCCCCAAATTCATTTGAGCCTTTTAAGTTTAGGATGATGACCAACAAGAAATTAGGCACTGGATTATTTAATTATTTAATCGTTTTCAATTTAACACGTCTAACGATTCCTTCAGCAGTGGGACTAATGTGTGGTCGCAGTGTGTGAATCAGGCACGTAGAGAAGTGCTGAGAGGTTCATAAGGAAACAGTCTGCCCTTGGGAGTTAGCTAGCGTCGTTAGCTAGCATTGTGTGCATCCCCATCACATTAGCATGTTTATATAGCACATGGTGGTATCATTCATCATCCTAGGCCATGACCTAGATGTGTGAAAATCTGCTAACATCACTAACACCATAAGCCAACTACTACTGCTGAATCCCATTATCACTATTGCTTTAGTACGATAGTTTTAATGGAATAGGCAGTACTAGCTGATGTTGCTGATAATTAATTAATGATAATTCATATGTGGCTTAGTCTCTTTATGTTTATTATAAATATTGTGGATGAATACATGAAATGTCTTGTAGAATCACAAGAGGAACTGTGTTTTATATATTCCCCAAAAATGCACACAATCCAGTAAGCAGGTTTGTTTTTATATGCCCCTAAAGACTATTGTTACTATTGTTACTAAGAAGTGGTTGGAATTTGATCTGTGCAGTTAGACTATGCTTATATACACAGTACAGTAACTTGCCCCTGTCTGCCGGTGTTAGCGTCAAAGTGGGGCAAATGTAGAACCTGAAGCTAGCTACGAGTTCCTGATCCCTGCATGTGCTCTACTGTGTGTGGTGCTAATGTGTTGACATGGCCTCAACATAATATCTATGTCCCAAATGGCACCCTATTCCCTGTGTAGTGCACTACTTTTGACCACGGCCTATAGGACTCTGGTCAAAAGTAGTGCACTATATAGGGAATAGGGTGCCATTTGAGACACACACAATGTGCAGCAGCTAAATGTGTCCTCCTGAAATATGGAACTAAAGCCCCCCATAAAAAACCCTACAAACTGCTCTATACATAAAACTTATTTAGGAAATTAAGCTTTAGCCTATATGTTGTCACCATGGCTTTACGGTGGATTTCTGGTTGGGTCAATCTCTTATATTGTGGCCTACTTAGATTTATATTACATAAAGCAATAAACTGTGGTTTAGTCACGCTAATGCTGGGAAACAATCATAAAGGACAGGAAATGGAATAAAAAGACACGACAAACAAAGAAAAAACAAAAGCAATCCACATTGCAAGAAAAAGGCCTATGTGAGCCTTCTGGGAATCAGCACTCACCCTAATAGTCCACGGCCACCAGGCCACCAACTGGCTGAAGCCCTTTGATGGGATTGCCTCTATACTCCACGGCTAAGACTAATGGTTGGCTATCTGCTTAACCTCTGACGCTCTTAGGGCAAGGTGGGGTCACATGCCGGCCAGTGTGTGTGTGTGTGTGTGTGTGTGGAACCAGAGGATGAACCAGACTATGGCTACGTACCAAATGGCACCCTATTCCCTATATACGGTCCTGATTAAAAGTAGTGCAGTATATAGGGAATAGGGTGCCATTTGGGATGCAGATATTGCTTATTTGTCCTCTTCTCTGTCTAGTCCATTTTCTGCTATGGGAGGTCCTGTCATATTAGAGACAGACGTTTGATGGCTGGGGGAGTATCGAATGAGCAAGAGGAGAGAAGAGTCTCTCTCAACCAGCTGTCAGCTCACATGAGTCTGGTGGATGCAGATTGGACACGGCACACATACACACACACACTGTGAAGCATTACTACGACTCTCCACCACACACTGTTGAGATTTGGATACCAACCCAACATGCTGTTAGTGAGCAGGTGTCAGGTCCGACCAGATCAGGTGAGCACTGAGTACTGACGGTTAGCAGCTCACTCCCAGCTGACCTCAGATCAGAACAGGGCCCTGTCAAAAGTAGTGCACTATATAGGGAATAGGGTGCCATTTGGGATGCAGACAAAGTGCCACAGAGGACCAGGAAGTCACTCAGAGTCCAAAAGTCCCAACACACTGGCATCAGCAGGGCTTAAGTTATGTCATCAAAAATGGACTCAATTATGTATCATGTCAAGTCAGGCTTCCTCTTCTGTCTGTCTCGTCTACGTCTGGGGCATGAAGCCATGCTAAACTGACAGAAATTCCAAGCGGCTTTTCCTCAGCAAAAATTGAGCAGCACCATTCTGTCAGCTCAACTGTGAGCATTGGTCAACATGTTATGTCACGATGGCAGGTGACAGGGAGGCTGCATCCATAATGTAGAACACCACATTAAATATAGAGCTGGAGGAAGGGGAGGAGGAGGAAGTGCTGACAGCTTGGGGTGAGGGGTTTGAGCAGACCACGGGACAAGGCTCAGAAGATCTGAATGTATGTATGTCTGTACAGTATGTATGTGCATGTGTGCGTACATACGTCAAGCATACATGCGTGTGTGTGCATGTGTGCATGTCTTTCTGTCTAGATGTGTACCTACTACCTATGTCAATGTGAGTGTTCCTTAAGGATGAGCGCATACATGTGATTCACCCCAGTCTGTAGTCTATACATAGCTGAGTCCCAAATGGCACCCTATTCCCTACATAGTACATTACTTTTGACCAAAGCCCTATGGGCCCTGGACAAAAGTAGTGCACTACACTCTTAGAAAAAGGGTTCCAAAAGGGTTCTTCGGCTGTCCCCATATGATAACCCTTTTTGGTTACAGGTATAACCTGGTTATTGGGTCTACCTGGAACCAAAAGGGTCCTACCAGCAACCAAAAAGGGTTTTCAAAGGGTTCTCCTATGGGGACAGCCGAAGAACCCTTTAAGGTTCTAGATACCACCTTTTTTTCTGAATGTATATAGGGAATAGGGTGCCATTTGGAACGCAACCCATATGTAGTTCTCCCCCTCTTAGGTCCATGGTTTAGCCAGGCCTGTTCTTAAAGATGCTCTGATGTGACATCAGTCCCACTGTACTTTCCCATGCATACTGACCCCCCAGGGCAGAGCGCTCACTCATTACTCTGCTGCAATACAGAGGGAGAAAGAGAGAGAGGGGGGAAAGAGATATAGAGGATGGGAGGGAGGAGAGAGGGAGAGAGAGGGAGGGAGAGAGAACGTGAAATTGTGCTGCTACTGTGACCGAAGGAGAATGAAATTGAGTTAGGGTGGAGCAAGAGAGGCGACAATTTCAAAGGGTTGCAGAGTTGACATATTTTCATGCAAATACTCCTGCAATGGGTGAGATAACCAGAGGCAGGAAGAGGAAATAGGCCCTATTTGTATAAAACCACAACAAAACTAGCCCGAGATAAGCTTAGCTCCTGCAGTATACCTGAGGCTCTTGCTGTGTGTCATTGAACAGAGCATTATAAGATATTCACACACTGAAAACTGCTACCGACAAAGTTTTGTGGGGTCAACACACAATGCATTTCAGTGAGATTACATTCTGAGCGCCACTCTAAATTACAATGAATCATTCAGAATGTCCAGTCCCCTACTCTCAGAGCTGAAGAGGATTCCGATGTTCATCTCCAGTCCAACTGGAGGACTGTTTCTCATCCAAGCCCTCCAAACCTCTTACGTGTGAACTGCATTAGAAAATAAAATGAAAAGCAAGAGAGATTGAAGTACGACAAAAATAGTAGGGGGTGACCTTTGAGGTGCCGGGGCCCCTGAAGTACTTTGCCACAGAAATGATCCAGGGTAAAACACAGACAGACAGGGCCCAAAAGTAGGGCTCTGCTCAAAATTAATGCACTATTTAGAGAATACAGTGGGGGAAAAAAGTATTTAGTCAGCCACCAATTTTGCAAGTTCTCCCACTTAAAAAGATGAGAGAGGCCTGTAATTTTCATCATAGGTACACGTCAACTATGACAGACAAAATGAGAATTTTTTTCTCCAGAAAATCACATTGTAGGATTTTTAATGAATTTATTTGCAAATTATAGTGGAAAATAAGTATTTGGTCAATAACAAAAGTTTCTCAATACTTTGTTATATACACTTTGTTGGCAATGACACAGGTCAAACGTTTTCTGTAAGTCTTCACAAGGTTTTCACACACTGTTGCTGGTATTTTGGCCCATTCCTCCATGCAGATCTCCTCTAGAGCAGTGATGTTTTGGGGCTGTCGCTGGGCAACACGGACTTTCAACTCCCTCCAAAGATTTTCTATGGGGTTGAGATCTGGAGACTGGCTAGGCCACTCCAGGACCTTGAAATGCTTCTTACGAAGCCACTCCTTCGTTGCCCGGGCGGTGTGTTTGGGATCATTGTCATGCTGAAAGACCCAGCCACGTTTCATCTTCAATGCCCTTGCTGATGGAAGGAGGTTTTCACTCAAAATCTCACGATACATGGCCCCATTCATTCGTTCATTTACACGGATCAGTCGTCCTGGTCCCTTTGCAGAAAAACAGCCCCAAAGCATGATGTTTCCACCCCCATGCTTCACAGTAGGTATGGTGTTCTTTGGATGCAACTCAGCATTCTTTGTCCTCCAAACACGACGAGTTGAGTTTTTACCAAAAAGTTCTATTTTGGTTTCATCTGACCATATGACATTCTCCCAATCCTCTTCTGGATCATCCAAATGCACTCTAGCAAACTTCAGATGGGCCTGGACATGTACTGGCTTAAGCAGGGGGACACGTCTGGCACTGCAGGATTTGAGTCCCTGGCGGCGTAGTGTGTTACTGATGGTAGGCTTTGTTACTTTGGTCCCAGCTCTCTGCAGGTCATTCACTAGGTCCCCCCGTGTGGTTCTGGGATTTTTGCTCACCGTTCTTGTGATCATTTTGACCCCACGGGGTGAGATCTTGCGTGGAGCCCCAGATCGAGGGAGATTATCAGTGGTCTTTATGTCTTCCATTTCCTAATAATTGCTCCCACAGTTGATTTCTTCAAACCAAGCTGCTTACCTATTTTAGATTCAGTCTTCCCAGCCTGGTGCAGGTCTACAATTTTGTTTCTGGTGTCCTTTGACAGCTCTTTGGTCTTGGCCATAGTGGAGTTTGGAGTGTGACTGTTTGAGGTTGTGGACAGGTGTCTTTTATACTGATAACAAGTTCAAACAGGTGCCATTAATACAGGTAACGAGTGGAGGACAGAGGAGCCTCTTAAAGAAGTTGTTACAGGTCTGTGAGAGCCAGAAATCTTGCTTGTTTGTAGGTGACCAAATACTTATTTTCCACCATAATTAGCAAATAAATTCATTAAAAATCCTACAATGTGATTTTCTGGAAAAAAAATGCTCAATTTGTCTGTCATAGTTGACGTGTACCTATGATGAAAATTACAGGCCTCTCTCATCTTTTTAAGTGGGAGAACTTGCACAATTGGTGGCTGACTAAATACTTTTTTCCCCACTGTATGCTGCCATTTGGCACGGAGACTGTATCCATTCAAAAACCAACTAGCCCACATCATGCCAGAGAAAATGTGAATGGGAGGAAGCATAGGTACAAATGACGCCCTACTGCAGATGTGAACTATCATGCTTTTGGTGGCGAATCACAGAATAGAGAGAGTGAGTGTATTTGTGTATCAGTATTGTACTGTTACACATTTAATGCACTGCTGGAGCTAGAAACAAGCATTTCGCTGCACCTGCTTTCACATCTGCTAATCTGTGTACACAACAAATAAACTTTGATTTGATTTGAGAGAAAGACATAATATACATGTTTTGATGTAAACATATGTTTCCCATGCCAATAAAGCCCTTTGAATTTAATTTAACTGAAAGAGTTGAAACAGGAATGAAGCGTAGAGGGTTAATAGTAATCTGCTGTTACAGGCTTCATCGGAAACCGAATGAGGTGTGAAATGTGCCGGTTATTCAGCAACTCAAATGAGTTTTTAATTTGATAATTTATACAGGTACACACAGATAGCAGCGCAGCTAACCTGTGCAGAATCAACCTAATATTATTTAATAAATGAGGTAAATTAGAATTATAAACTAGTAGGTACCATGTTTAGGATGCGAGACGCAAACCTAAAAGTCAAACCTAAACTTTATTACATTAAGTTAGCAAATTAGGTAATTATTTTGGTTAATGAACAGAGATGCTTTAAGCCAAAACGGCTTTCATAGTTTTATTAATAAAAAACCTTACTTAGACCTCATTAATACTTTTATCATAAAAAAACCAATTAATTCCAACCCATTGCATTATGCATAGAGTTTCTAAAGGTTTGCATATCAAATAAATATGAATTATCATGCAACCCTTAAAATGGCCAATTACAGCTGGGTGTACACGCATATTTAAATGTAACTGTGAGCACTCAAACGGTGGCCTGTGTCTCAAATGGCACACTATTCCCTGTATAGGGTCTTGGTCTAACTTAGTGCATTATATAGGGAATAGGGTGCCAATTAGGAGAAATCCTATACTGAATGTTTCTGGTGTAAAATCTGTATATTACACATTTGTGGAAACCATTTGTAGCTTTCTCAACAGCTATGATATGTTGCATAACATTTGTTCCACTACAGTGGCTTGCGAAAGTATTCACCCCCTATTTTGTTGCCTTACAACCTGGAATTAAAATAGATTTTTGGGGGGTTTGTATTATTTGATTTACACAACATGCCTACCACTTTGAAGATGCAAAAATTGTTTTATTGTGAAACAAACAAGAAATAAGACAAAAATAGAAAACTTGAGCGTGCATAACTGTTCACCCCCCCAAAGTCAATACTTTGTAGAACCACATTTTACAGCAATTACAGCTGCAAGTCTCTTGGGGTATGTCTCTATAATCTTGGCACATCTAGCCACTGGGATTTTTGCCCATTCTTCAAGGCAAAACTGCTCCAGCTCCTTTAAGTTGGATGGGTTCCGCTGGCGTACAGCAATCTTTAAGTCATACCACAGATTCTCAATTGGATTGAGGTTTGGGCTTTGACTAGGCCATTCCAAGACATTTAAATGTTTCCCCTTAAACCACTCGAGTGTTGCTTTAGCATAATGCTTATGGTCATTGTCCTGCTGGTAGGTGAATCTCCGTCCCAGTCTCAAATCTCTGGAAGACTGAAACAGGTTTCTCTCAAGAATTTCCCTGTATTTCGCGCCATCTATCATTCCTTCAATTCTGACCAGTTTCCCAGTCCCTGCCGATGACAAACATCCCCACAGTATGATGCTGCCACCCTCATGGTTTTCTCGAGGTGATGAGAGGTGTTGGGTTTGCACCAGACATAGCGTTTTCCTTGATGGCCAAAAAGCTCAATTTGAGTCTCATCTGACCCAACCCTGATCTGTACTTCTCCACAACTTTGTCCCTGACCTGTTTGGAGAGCTCCTTGGTCTTCATGATGCCGCTTGCTTGGTGGTGCCCCTTGCTTAGTGGTGTTGCAGACCCTGGGGCCTTTCAAAACAGGTCTATATATACTGAGATCATGTGACAGATCATGTGACACTTAGATTGCACACAGGTGAACTTTATTTAACTAATTATGTGACTTCTGAAGGTAATTGGTTGCACCAGATCTTATTTAGGGGCTTCATTGCAGTGATTTCAATAGCTGTTGCTGACGTGTATCATGTTAAATCATTAGCGTACATAGACACACAAGCTTTGTTTAATGCTAGAGGAAGATCATTAGTAAAAATAGAGAACAGTAAAGGGCCAAGAGAGCTGCCTTGCAGAATACCACACTTTACATGTTTTGCATTAGAGAAGCTTCCATTAAAGAAAACCCTCTGTGTTCTATTGGATAGATAGCTCTCATCCTGTGATATGGCCAGAGGATGTAAAGCCATAACACAGAAGTTTTTCCAATAACAGATTATGGTCAACAATATTAAAGGCTGCGCTGAAGTCTAACAATACAGCTGCCACAATCTTCTTATTATCAATATATTTTAGCCAATCATCAGTCATTTGTGTCAGTTCATTACATGTTGAGTGCCCTTCTCTATAAGCATGCTGAAAGTATGTTGTTAATTTGTTCACAGATAAATAGCATTGTATCTGGTCAAACAATATTTATTTCCAAACTTTTGCTAAGAGCCGGCAGCAAGCTGATTGGTCGGCTGGTAGAACCAGTAAAGGGCACTTCACCATTCTTGGATAGCAGAATTACTTTAGCTTCCCTCCAGGTCTGAGGACAAACACTTTTTTCCAGGCTCAGATTAAAGATATGACAAACAGGAGTGGCAATATAGTCCGCTACCATCCTCAGTAGCTCTCCATCTACAGATGTAGGATCTTAATTTGAGCCAGTTTGATACAGGAGGAAATAATCCTGCAGCAATGGGAAATGTGAATTATTAATTGAATTATAATTAATGGACATTTTGTAGGGGTTGATACATTTTTCGTTAAGGCAAATCAAGTCTGACATTTTAAAGTAGAAAATACAAACTTTAGAGGCCTTTTTAAACCTTGAATACACTACTAGTTTGCATTTCCTGCTGTGCAGGAACATTCTCAGCAACAAAAGAGGATTAAATTAAGATCCTACATCTGTAAGTTGTCATTACCAGGTGGTTTCTCATTATTGATGGACAACAATAGTTTTTCCCTCTCCCACACTGACTTTACAGAATTCCGAATGACAATGCTTATCTTTCATTATTAGGTATTTTATGCATGAATATGATGGCTCACAGTTTATTGTTGGCATTTCAAGCCTGAGTTTGTCCACTTTGCCAGTGAAATAGTCAATAAAATAATTTCTCAATTTACAGTTTGCCTATCAGATGTGCAGCCAGACTTATTAGCCACTCCTTTTGCTTAATGTCTCTCAACCATACAGTTTTTCAATTCCTCATCAATCCACAGAACCGTAACAGTTTGAACATTCCGTTTCTTAATAGGTGCATGCTTATCAATAAGTGGAAGAAACAATTTAAAGCTGCAATATGTCAATTTATGGGCGACCCGACCAAATTCACATAGCAATGGGAATTATAGATCTGTCATTCTCATTGAAAGCAAGTCTAAGAAGCGGTAGATCTGTTCTATGTGCACTATTTCTATTCTTCCTGTTCTTAAGTTTCGTTGCATCTTTTACTTTCGGTTTTGTACATCAGCGTCAAATAGCTGAAAATACAATATTTTTGGTTATGGAAAATATATTTCACAACGGTTTAGATGGTACAATGATTCTCTACACTATAATTGTTTGTTTTGTCACATAAACTGAAATATTCCCTGCTATTTTGTTTCAATGATCATGTTGGAGGGGGAGGGTTACGTTTGTTTTTTTAAACACTCGGGTAGGGCCAGGTAAAAATATATTTTCCTCAGGGGGAGGGCCATCCATTTTCCTTTCAAAGAGGTCCAATTACCTCCAGGTATCCCTCAATATAAATAACGATCACTCCCTTAGGCGAACTATTAGAATTGTAGCAACCAGGAAATAGAGGAGCGATTTCTGCATAGTGCATCTTTAATAAATACATAAAGTGCAGCTTCTGGATGCTCCTCCTTTTTTTACATCTTCAACATAGGAATCTAAACGTTTTGTAGGCCCAGCCTTTGGAACTTTGGCTTTTCTGGATATAGCCATTATATTATGGTAACTACATCCAATGGGTGTGGATACAGCTTTATAACAAAGTTCTGCAGCATAGTAAAAGTTTGATCAATACACGTGGGTGATTTGTTCCTGTAGTGTTTGTAAACACCCTGGTAGGTTGATTAATAACCTGAACCAGATTACAGGCACTGGTTACAGTGAGAAGCTTCCTCTTGAGCGGAAGCTTTGGGCCCTGGACAAAAGCAGAACAGTAAATAGGGAATAGGATGCCATTTGGGACACAGACATAGTCTATAGGCCTATAGGACAGTTGTACACGCACAACTACACACCTTACTACTAGCTGCTTTTTCAGTATCAATGGCAAACAGCATGTCAGAAAAGCTGTTCTGAGACAAGCATGAGGGGTGATCCACCATATCTCCAGCACATGGTTACTGGTGTGTGTAATGTCCAGCTGGCTGTCCAGTCACTGACCTCAGTCTCTCCTCTCCTCTATTCTCTATGTCCTTCCCCAACCCCAGTCATCTGATCTGCTCTGTTCTGGGCTGCATCCCAAATGGCACCCTATTCGCTATATAGCACACTACTTCAAAAGTAGTGCACTAAATATGGAATAGGGTGCTATTTGGGATGTAGCCCTGCTGTGTTCTCGATTGCCAAGCAGCCAAGATTTGCACCATCAGATCAGGCATAATTACACTCCTATCCACTCCCTAATCTGTACCAACACACTCGGCAGCTGCCATTTGATGTCGCAGCGGCAGTGTTTTACACAGGACCACATCAAGATCTCCTCAGAAGCGTGTTAAATCAGATCCTGTGTGCGAGGATGACTATGTAAGGATACTTGTGTTATTGTGTTCCCCTCTCTCTCTCCCTCTCTCTCTTTTTCTCTCTCTCGCAAACTTGTTCTCTATTTCTCAAACTAGTTCCCTCTCTACCTCCATCCAAACCTCTGATACACTCTATTGGCTTACAGTCTGTTTTCCGGCACATTACAACTTCTCAAATGGCCCTTTAACTCAAGTCAGCATGATGATACTTTTTCAAATGGGAAAGCTGTAAAGGCTGTAAATCCAGGATCCAGGGGCCAGGCACGCACGCACACACACACACACACACACACACACACACACACACACACACACACACACACACACACACACACACACACACACACACACACACACACACACAGAGAGAGAGAGAGTTGTGTTAGAGCTGGAGTAGGGCAAGATATATGGCTACATGACTTGCCACTGGGAGTTTATATCCACCACTCACAGTAATTACTGAGACTCCTAATGTGTTCAAGTTCTTAATGCAGCGGAACATATCACTTTTAAAGGAGCAATATGCAGAATTCGCTCCGCCATTTCCTGGTTGCTAAAATTCTAATAGTTTGCCTAATTTCAGTTAATGTGACAAAACAAGCAATTCGGAAAGTATTCAGACCCCTTCCCTTTTTCCACATTTTGTTACGTTACAGCCTTATTCTAAAATGGATGAAATTACATTTTTTCCTAATCAATCTACACACAATACCCCATAATGACAAAGTGAAAACAGGTTTTTAGAAATGTTTGCAAATCTATAAAAAAAAAAAAACTGAAATACCTTATTTACATAAGCATACAGACCATTTGCTCTGAGACTCGAATTTGAGCTGAGGTGCATCATGTTTCCATTGATCATCCTTGAGAAGTTTCTACAACTTGATTGGAGTCCACCTGTGGTAAATTCAATTGATTGGACATGATTTGGAAAGGCACACACCTGTCTATATAATGTCCCACAGTTGACAGTGCATGTCAGAGCAAAAGCCAAGCCATGAGGTCGAAAGGAATTGTCCGTAGAGCTCCGAGACAGGATTGTGTCGAGGCACAGATCTGGGGAAGCGTACCAAAAAATGTCTGAGGCATTGAAGGTCCCGAAGAACACAGTGGCTCCTTCAATCTTAAATGGAACCACCAAGACTCTTCCTAGAGCTGGCCGCCCGGCCAAACTGAGCAATCGGGGGAGAAAGGCTTTGGTCAGGGAGGTGACCAAGAACCCGATGGTCACTCTGATAGTGCTCCACAGTTCCTCTGTGGAGATGGGAGAACATTCCAGAAGGACAACCACCTCTGCAGCACTCCACCAAATCAGGCCTTTATGGTAGAGTGGCCAGATGGAAGCCACTCCTCAGTAAAAGGCACAAGACAGCCCAATTGGAGTTTGCCAAAAGGCACCTAAAGTACTCTCAGACCATGAGGAACAAGATTCTCTGGTCTGATGAAACCAAGATTGAACTCTTTGGCCTGAATGCCAAGTGTCACATCTGGAGGAAACCTGGGACCATCCCTACGGTGAAGCATGGTGGTGGCAGCATCATGCCGTGGGGATGTTTTTCAGCGGCAAGGACTGGGAGACTAGTCAGGATCGAGGGAAAGATGAAAGGGGAGATGTAAAGAGAGATCCTTGATGAAACCTGCTCCAGAGCGCTCAGGACCTCAGACTGTGGCGAAGGTTCACCTTCCAACAGGACAATGACCCTAAGCACACAGCCAAGACAACGCAGGAATGTCCTTGAGTGGCCCAGCCAGAGCCCAGACTTGAACCCGATCGAACATTACTTGGCTCTGTCATATCCTCACATGGTCTCTCCTATCATTGCTACGCAGACGACACACAATTAATTTTCTCCTTTCCCCCTTCTGATAACCAGGTGGCGAATCGCATCTCTGCATGTCTGGCAGACATATCAGTGTGGATGTCGGATCACCACCTCAAGCTGAACCTCGGCAAGATGGAGCTGCTCTTCCTCCCGGGGAAGGACTGCCCGCTCCATGATCTCGCCATCACGGTTGACAACTCCATTGTGTCCTCCTCCCAGAGTGCAAAGAACCTTGGTGTGACCCTGGACAATACCCTGTCGTTCTCCGCTAACATCAAAGCGGTGACCCGATCCTGCAGGTTCATGCTCTACAACATTTGCAGAGTACAACCCTACCTTACACAGAAAGCGGCACAGGTCCTAATCCAGGCACTTGTCATCTCCCGTCTGGATTACTGCAACTCGCTGTTGGCTGGGCTCCCTGCCTGTGCCATTAAACCCCTACAACTTATCCAGAACCCTGCAGCCCGTCTGGTGTTCAACCTTCCCAAGTTCTCTCATGTCACCCCGCTCCTCCGCACACTCCACTGGCTTCCAGTTGAGGCTCGCATCTACTACAAGACCATGGTGCTTGCCTACGGAGCTGTGAGGGGAACGGCACCTCCTTACCTTTAGGCTCTGATCAGACCCTACACCCAAACGAGGGCACTACGTTCATCCACCTCTGGCCTGCTAGCTCCCCTACCTCTACGGAAGCACAGTTCCCGCTCAGCCCAGTCAAAGCTATTCGCTGCTCTGGCACCCCAATGGTGGAACAAGCTCCCCCACGACACCAGGACAGCGGAGTGACTGACCACCTTCCGGAGACACTTGAAACCCTACCTCTTTAAGGAATACCTGGAATAGTATAAAGTAATCCTTCTTCCCCCACCCCCCATAAAAAAAAAAAAAAGGTGGTTGTCCCACTGGCTATCATAAGTTGAATGCACCAATTTGTAAGTCACTCTGGATAAGAGCGTCTGCTAAATGATGTAAATGTAAATGTAAAATAGCTGTCTAGTGGCGCTCCCCATCCAACCTGACAGAGCTTGAGAGGATCTGCAGAGAAGAATGGGAGAAACTCCCTGAATACAGGTGTGCCAAGCTTGTAGCGTCATACCCAAGAGGACACGAGGCTGTAATCGCTGCCAAAGGTGCTTCAACAAGATACTGAGTAAAAGGTATGAATACTTATGTAAACGTGATATTTACGTTTTTTTGTTTTATACATTTGCAAAAAATTCTAAAACCTGTTTTTGCTTTGTCATTATGAGCTATTGTGTGTAGATTGACAATTTAATCAATTTTAGAATAAGGCTGTAACGTAACAAAATGTGGAAAAAGTCAAGGGGTCTGAATACTTTCCGAATGCACTGTATAGTGTAGAAAATCATTGTTTTGCTAGGACTGTCTGGGAGTGGGGATGGGAAAACTAAAAACTAGCTGTTATTGGCAGAGAGGTTCAGAACTCTCTTTGTTATTGTTCTATTATCCAATTTACCGCATGGTGATGTTGCCATTGAAAGCTGAAACTCCCACCCATTCAAACCTGCTGATTAGAAGGTCCTGTGTAGATTGTATTTTCAACCAGCAACTATCAGGAAATAACACTGATCAAATTTGTTCACACATTTACAGTGTTAGTTTCATCAGCTGTTGTACAATATGATACAAAACACAGGAAAAACTGAATTTTTACTCCACTGGGCCTTTAATAGTATTGACATTATAGATTCTCACAGTATGAGTCATAATACCTATAACACCTAGTGGTCAAACAGGGAAATGGTTCCAATCGGTTCCAAATGTTAGCTAAATGTAGTATGACTAAATTGACTAAATTTCTTTAAATGGACAATTCTGTGAACTGTCCTGTGCAAGTTTTAAATTGACACAATACCTGATAGCAAAGGTGTCAGCTAGCGATGACGTGCAAGAGCTTGCAGGGATTTGTAGTTTTGCATGATGTCTACTTTGATGCAAATTAGCATTTTAGAATCTGAGAGTAAATAGAGCCGAATATATTGATAAAAGTCACCTTGTCCATGAGAGATTTACATGGTTATCAAAATATCATGCCAGGGTAAGTCTAGATGAAACACAGCCCTTATTTTAAGGGTTTCTAAAATCCCCTATGTGAAAATGAATGGTGGAAAAAAGATTGGAACCATTTCCCTGTTTGACTGCTAGGTTTTATGGGTATTATGACACCTCCACTGTGGGGCTCTATATTTGTACTTTAGCCAAATTCATTTGAATTGTATTCATATTATCATTTTCTGTTATTTGACCTATTCTTCATCTGTTCCAATTGTCACACATATTCCAACTTTGAACATCACTCAAATGAACGGACTCATGATCGGACTAAAGATTCTTCTGACAGTGCATCCAAACACTATTTGCACTATATCTAACATTTTACCAGAATCAACCAGCTACACAGTAGCTGGTTGATCCTCTCCTCCAGAGTCCTGTTGCTAGCCTAATGTTTAATCTGGCAGTGTCCCAAATGGCACCATATTCCCTTTATAGTGCACTACTTGGTCTGCACTACCCTGGTCAAAAGTCATGCACTATAAATGGAATATGGTGCCATTTGGGATGCAGCCAGAGGTATGTTCTGGTGGCATCTGTGTCCCTACTCTACTATACTCTACCTCTCTGAACACACTAAACTCTCCAGCTAGCTACCTAAAAGCTGTTTTAGGCCTCACAGCCAACCCCATAGGATTACAGTTTTATCATGCGTACCAATTCAGACACTCACATAGTGCTTGACGTGGACTGAAATAGATGCTCATTTTGGGTGTCTGTACAAATGTTATTTTGGTGCAAGTACTTGTCATATTTTTAAGCCATTATTCTATAAAAGGTGCCAGTACTCAAGCGGTGGAACATTTGAGGTGAAGGTACTCTGTGTGTACTGACCCAATTCAAACACTGCATACAGTGCAGCCTCGGAAGTTCCACACACCAATGCTACACATTTAGCTACAACACACAGAATGAGCATTTTCTCTCTTCTCAATCTTCCGGAGCATAGCCAGAGTTGGTTTGAATATGGCTGGCAGAGAGTAAACAAGTTCAGCACTTTTAATCTCCTAACAAACACTTTTCCCTCTTTCTTTGGAGTATAAACTCTTATAATCTCAGTGCCAACATCTGGTGTGCCACCAAATATCATTAAATGTTCTGAACCGTGTAGAAAAAAGTCATGGCTACTGGAGAGCTGCTGAGGCGACAGACACAAAGAGCACATAGCTGATTCAGCCCTAATCTTACTCTTTCCCCCAGTTTCTCTCCCTCTCTCTCTCTTTCATCCCTCTCTCCATCTCTATCTCTGCTTCCCACTCCATGTCTGACTTTTATCCTTCATTATCCTCCCCCTCTCCTTCTCTCTTCCTCCATCTCTCCCTCCATCTCTCCCTCCCTGTCCGGTCTGACAGACACTCCAATGTGTTCCTGTCCATGCGTGCCATGACTCGGGTTACAGCAAGGTTGTTGCCGTCTAATGGAATGTTCTGTCAGAAAGGTCAAAGTTCAATGAAAAGAGCTTGTGTATTGGTCTGAATAATGATGAAAGTCGGAGCCAGCCTTGACAGACCTGATCATGGCAAACATAACAACGGCATCCTACTGTGACACTTTCAGTATTTAGAAAGTTCTACATCTTGAAAACTTGATTGCTGACATGCAAAACATTTTGGGACTGTATCAACCCAACCCAACCTTCAGATCAGAATGTGCATATTTTCTCTCCCTTGCAAAAACGTGCCCTGGGAACATTTTCATCTGGAGGTTGGGTTGCAGTATGGTTATAAAGCAGATATAAATTAACTCACCCACTTTATTGTCTCCTCTTCCACATAATGTCTCGCCAGTCCTTAAATCCAAGCCTGTTGTCCTCCATGCAAGCGGGCAGGTCTTTACTAAAAACAGAACAGGAGAGAGAGAAAAAAATTAGAGAACATTCAAAAATAGAGGAACAAATAAATAACAGTCTTGTTTTAAGGTAATTACACTGCTCAAGGAATACAAAAATAAGAGACAACTCTCAAACCAGAAATGCTTGGTTGGAGAGACATTCAGTACTGTAACGTATTCAGCTAAGATGAGTTTAGCTGAAAAATCAAAGCTGCGCTCCCAGTTCTCATCCCAAACACGGTCCTTTGGGAAGCCGTGAGAAATAGCATGAAAGAGAGAACATGCACGGAATCCATCCTCCCCCTCAAAAAGGTTAAGATAAGAGCAAGCATTTCATTTTAAGCCTATTTGTGCTCCTTGAAATATATTTGGCTGAGGGGTCCTGCGGTCTCTTTGAGGAACTGCTCTCAGTCCCAAATGGCTTCCGCTTCCATATTTAGTGCACTACATTTAACCAGGGCTCTGATCAAAAGTAGTTCCCTAAAAGGGAATAGGGTGCCATTTGAGATGCAGTCTCAGTCAATGCCTGGCCTTAGAGGAGACAGTGCCATTTTCTACAGGCTGTGACTTATTTAGTTTTGAGCAATAAGCAGACTGCCATTATTTAACTGCCATTCACTAGAAGACATGGCAATAAAATACTGTACAACATTCCTCATCAGTAGGAAAGCATATTAAAAGGGCGTAAAGAACGGCCTTAAAAGTGGGAAATCATCCTTTAATTAAATGTTACATACAAGGAGAGGAAATATGGGGGGAGAGGGGGATGGATACAAGGGTATGGGGATGGCCTGGATGTGACAATGCTGGCTATTAGTAGTGCTCCTTGAGTGTGCCTCTCCTCTCCGCTCCTCTCCTCTCCTCCACCTGATGTCTGAAGCACCATGTCTGGGAACAGACAATGTGGAAATGACAGACCCACACAATACCCTGAATCACCAGGGAAATCACATCCATGCACTCGAACACTCACTTCCTGATTAAAGCCCACCCGTCACCTGCCAGAACAGTGTGTGTGTGTGTGTGTGTGTGCATGCATTTGTGTCTATGAGTGTACGTTTCAGTTTCATCCAATCACAGAACAAATGTGACATGCTGATTAAACTGCCAGTGACTCTTTAAACTGTAATTATATCTCTTTCTATGATCCTGTGGCCCCCCAGACTCCTTTCCCTTCCCACCATGGCTAAGCACTGAGTAGCAACTGTGTACATCCCAAATGGCACCCTCTTCCCTATATAGTGCACTACTTTTGACACACATTATAGGGGATAGGGTGCTTTTTTGGGATGCAGACACTTCCATCCAAACAGGTGTTAGAAGGAGCAGGGGATGTGTATGACAGGACAGGAGCTAACTTTGTGAGACAAAGGCTTAAAATCGGCAACCCTCAACCCCCCATACACATACATCTACACACCTCCCGGAGTCAAATTAATACTTGTCAGTGAGTGTATGGATTTCACATTAGAGTGTGTGAATTAATTAAGTGTGCCCTTCAGGTGTCTGCTACACCAGTTGGGGGGCCGACAGCTCCAGACCTAAACTCAAAGCCCTGCATTTACATTACAAATATACTCTTTCTCTACTGTACATTATGGCTCAGTGCTGCACTCACTAGTAAGACCCAACAGATGCTGAGCTTCATGCATGTCATAGTTGCTGTAGTTTCAACGGCTTGAGTAAAGTTTGGTTGATTAAAAACTGATATGACTCCACACTGTTAGCCGTTTTTGTAATTTTATCAGTAACTTACTGTATTAATCAAATGTATGATACTGTATGAACTGAACACAGTAGATTACCATAGAAACCTTGTCCTGAAACTCTACAGTAATTTACTGGCCAATTGCTTCAGGTAATTCAGAATACAGTACCATACCGCATTTATGGAGTGCCAAAAATGTTTTCAACACTAGTGGGTGGATAATAGTGCTGTTTCTCACTCATTAACATATTTAGAGGTGTGTCTTGTAAGAGACTATATTTGTTGCACCCTTTAGTGAGAGTGCTGTACCAATCTAAGTGGTATGTGGTAGTGGTTCTCTAACAATAAAATATAGGGGACAGATCACAGTGGCAGCAAGTCTTAAACCTTTAATCCATACAAACAAAAAACGAAACAAAAGCAATCAAGAAGTAATCAGAAAACGTGTCAGTCCAGTCAATCAGTCTTTCAGTTAGTCCATAATGTGTAGAGGCCCTCATCCAAACCTGCACCAGACCCAGCACCAAGCCTTGGCCTCCAGTCCCGGTCCCAGCACAACCTCCAACCACAACAGCACCGACCAACCACAACTGCCAATTACTTTCAGCAACTACCAGCCCAGACCACAACCCTTCCCCTCCCCAACACAGACACAGACATATTGTGGCCTGATTGACTGACTGAATGGACTGACCGATTCTTCGGATTATTTTTTGATTGATTGCTTTTGTTTTTGTTTGTTTGGATGACCATTTGGTTTGCCTAATTTGAATTGATTACTTATTGTTTTAATTGTTTATTATTTGGACTTTTAAATTAATGATAAATTAATTGTAACTTGAACATTTTAAACTGTAATGAATTTAGGAAAAAACTAATAAATTCACCTTTAATGGTTGAGTGGCTAGCCATGTCCTTTTGATCTGTTTTGCCCTGTAGTTAGTGATGGGGAAACTAAGCTTCCTGAAGCATTGAGCATTTCCAGCCAATTGTGTCGAAAATAGGTTCATTACTCGAGGCTTTGATCAACACTATTGGCACCTTCATGACCTGGCCTCTGTAAATTGGTATAGAATCATCTTGATCCCCTCTGTTGAAGATGCTTGGCCCTTCTTTTTTGATATTTTCAGTGGTATTGTTAACAAACACGCCCCATAAAGAAAATTAGAATTAAAAACTGGTTCAGCATCTGGTTCGACCGTGATCTGGTAGAGTTACTCCACCTCAAGAACACCATTTGGCGAAAGGCTCGGCACACAAATACTCCGGCTGACTGGCTGTCGTTCAGGCAAATGAGAAATAACTGCACTCAGGCTATCCGGAAGGCCAGTTAGTTACTTTAAGGAGCAGTTCTCTCTCTGTGGGTCTAACCCTAAGAAGTTCTGGACAACGATGAAAGACCTGGAGAATAAACCCTCCTCCTCACAGCTGCCCATATCCATTAATGTTGATGATGTGGTTGTTACTGACAAGGAGCGCATGGCTGAGCTCTTTAATCACCACTTCATTAAGTCAGGATTCCTATTTGACTAAGCCATGCCTCCTTGCCCGTCCAACATTTCCTCATCTCCCAGCCCTTCTAATGCAACTAGCCCTGATACTCCTCACTCTTTTTCCCCTGCCCTGCTACACAGTTTCTCCCTGCAGGTAGTCACTGAGTCTGAGGTGCTAAAGGAGCCCCTTAAACTATACCCCTAAAAAACATCTGGGTCAGATGGTTTAGATCCTTGCTTCTTTAAGGTTGCTGCCCCTATCATCGCCGAGCCTATCACCGACCTTTTTAACCTGTCTCCCCTCTCTGGGGAGGTTCCCATTGCTTGGAAGGCAGCCACGGTGCGTCCTTTATTTAAAGGGGGAGATCAAGCTGATCCTAACTGTTATAAGCCAATTTATATCTTGCCCTGTTTATCAAAAGTGTTGGAAAAACTTGTCAATAATCAACTGACTGGCTATGGTATTCTCTCTGGTATGCAATCTGGTTTCCGCTCAGGTTATGGATGTGTCACTGCAACGTTAAAGGTCCTAAATGTCACCATTGCCCTTGATTCTAAGCAATGTTGTGCTACTATTTTTATTGACTTGGACAAAGCTTTTGATACGGTAGACCATTCCATTCTTGTGGGTCGGCTAAGGAGTATTGTTGTCTCTGAGGGGTCTTTGGCCTGGTTTGCTAACTACCTCTCTCAAAAAGTGCAGTGTATAAAGTCAGAACATCTGCTGTCTCAGCCACTGCCTGTTACCAAGGGAGTACCCCAAGGCTCGATCCTAGGCCCCACGCTCTTCTCAATTTACATCAACAACATAGCTCAGGTAGTAGGAAGCTCTCTCACCCCATTATATGCAGATGATACAGTCTTACACTCAGCTGGCCCCTCCCCAGATGTTGTGTTAAACGCTCTACAACAAAGCTTTCTTAGTGTCCATCAAGCTTTCTCTGCCCACATTGAAATGGTACAGTACAATTCTTTATATGATTCAACCACTGATTTGACCTCGCTGACTCTTCTCATCTGCAGTTAAAATAGACTTACAGGACTGGTGCACTGGATTCTTAATGTCATCCTATTTTAATCACCAAAGATTTATACAAATCTGGAATTATTTTAATCACCAGATATTTGGATATATTTAGAATTAGATATTTGTTTTGACATTTTCTCCATGTAGAGTTATGCAGTATTCGTCTCTGTTTGACAGTGTAATATTAGCTCATCATAGGACTCATTTTGTCCCATCACTCCGTGAGTTTGCCAACGGTTGACAGAATTTTCACTGATAGGATAAGGCCTTATAGAAAATACCCCCCTTGGTGAGGGGGTCTGTAAGGACAGACAGTGAGTTTCCAAAGTAGTGCAATCTCAGTCTAATCTGCATCCCAAATTACACCCTATCCCATATTTAGTGCACCATAGCCCTGGTCAAAAGTAATGGACTATATAGGGAATAGGGTGCCATTTGGGACTAACTCTAAAATGAACTTACTGGGTCTTACTGAGTCATCATAGAAGAGGGTCTGTCCGTGGAGAAGCTTGTTGGGACGGCCAGAGGCTAAATCTAAATCCCCCCCTTACCTGTCAATAATTCTCTGCTTTTTCACAGCCTTGCTAATCCTCTTTCTGACTTGCCTCTTTTCATCACCACAACAGCTGCCTCAAACAATCAGGCAAAAGCGGTCATAACGTGTGTGCGCATGTGTCAGACTATCTTCATATCGTGATATCTTGATCTATACTGAACAAAACTATAAATGTAACATGTAAAGTGTTGGTCCCATGTTTCATGAACTGAAATAAAATATTCCAAAAAAAAGTCCATATGCACAAAAAGCGTTTTCTCTCAAATTTGTGTACAAATTTGTTTACATTCCTGTTAGTGAACATTTCTCCTTTGCCAAGATAATCCATCTACCTGACAGGTATGGCATATCAAGAAGCTGATTAAACAGCATGATCATTACACAGGTGCACCTTGTGCTGAGGACAATAAAAGGCCACTAAAATGTGCAGTTTTTTCACACAACACAATGCCACAGATGTCTCAAGTTTTGAGGAAGCGTGCAATTGGCATGCTGCCTGCAGGAATGTCCAGCAGAGCTGTTGCCAGATAATTGATTGTTCATTTCTCTACCATAAGCCACCTCCAATGTCGTTTTAGAGAATTTGGCAGTACGTCCAACAAGCCTCACAATCGCAGACCACTTGTAACCACGCCAGCCCAGGACCTCCACATCCTTTACCTGCAGGATCGTCTGAGACCAGCCACCCGGACAGTTGATGAAACTGAGGAGTATTTCTGTCTGTAATAAAGCCTTTTGGGGGAAAAACTAATTCTGATTGGCTGGGCCTGGCTCCCCAGTGGGTGGGCCTATGCCCTCCCAGGCCCACCCATGGCTGCACCCCTGCCCAGTCATGTGAAATCCATAGATTAGGGCCTAATTAATTTCTTTCAGTTGACTAATTTCCTTATATGAACTGTATCTCAGTAAAATCATTGAAATTGTTGCATGTTGAATTTATATTTTTGTTCAGTATAGATGTGGGTCAGTATGCAGCAGACAGACGGAGAAGGCGACAGTAGTGTAACGCATAGGGACATTGAGAAAGTACCAGAACGATAAGTGTGCTCAGCGCCCCCTTAATTCATAGCAAATTGACTTACAGTACTCCAGCATAGACCATAACATTAACGCCCTCAAGACAAGATATCCCATAGTATGGGAACATAATAAAATGCAGTGTAAACAAATCCTGAAGTTTGAATAATGTGTGTGTGAATAATGGAGCTGAGCCCATAGCTGTACAGTGTGGAGATTATGCATGGAGCTAGCCAGCCAGGAAGGCAGGCTCAGGCCTGGTTGTGCTGACTCAGTGTTGGTGTAGTGTAGCTGGGGCATGGGGGGTTAATGCAGCTGGGGGCAGGGTCTGATCCAGGTCCCATCAAAGAGTCCAAATGGGCATCTCCACTCGGCTCAGACACACTGGGCAGCCCAGAAGTCTGAGCTCACAGGTCAAACTTGTGGCAGCCCAGAAGTCCGAGCTCACAGGTCAAACTTGGGTCATCTTTTATGAATCGCGCTTGCATGATTGTGCCCGAATAGATTCATGCAATGAGCCCTAATTCCGTATCACATCGAAACATATGGGTATTTTTTCAAAGGCAGAGATTTTCCGACTTTTTGTCAAGTGTTTTCTCTCTCTCTCTCTCTCTCTCTCTCTCTCTCTCTCTCTCTCTCTCTCTCTCTCTCTCTCTCTCTCTCTCTCTCTCTCTCTCTCTCTCTCTCTCTCTCTCTCTCTCTCTCTCTCTCTCTCTCTCTCTCTCTCTCTCTCTCCCCTACCATTCTCCCTCTCCTCTCTCTTTTCTCTCAATCTCTCACTCTCATTTTGCAGAGAGAGTCACAGTCATTTTCTGTGAATCTGTTCTAGTGCAGCTCTATGGGCGATAGACACTTCTTTGTCACTGTTTCCTTAACGACACATCCCTGGTCTCCATGCTAAGTCCTAGCATAAGACGTCCTTGGTGTTGAGGGGCTGGTATAGCAGATGGTGGTCCGCCCATCCGCCCCCTGCTCACCAGGTAGGGTGGCAGGCCGCGGGATGCAGACACAGGTCAAGGCCAGGTCACAGAGCCTCAGTGGTGGGATGCTTTACCAATGACAAGGTTGTATGGTCACCAAGTATTGTGAAATACGATTTCAAAAACATGTACAACTTTTCCTGTGTAGCTGTGTAATTCTGTCAACTACAAGTGTACGGATGTTACTAGTGGTGGTCATAGCCTACTACGGTATATAGTAGTAGTAATAGCAGTAGCAATAGCAATAGCAATAGCAGCAGTAGTAGTAGTAGTAGTAGTAGTAGTAGTAGTAGTAGTAGTAGTAGTAGTAGTAGTAGTAGTAGTAGTAGTAGTAGCAGTAGCAGTAGCTATACTTTATGTGAACATGTAAACACAGTGTTTTGAGTTGAGAGTGACAGAGGCTCAGACAAATTAGATTCCTCTCCAGTGTTCTGTCTCTCCTCTCTGTCACTCAGCGTCAGCACACCACTGTAGGGGAGGATTTGAAATTCACACTCTGGGGCACCTAACACGCACAACACTTAAAGACAAGGATGGAAATAGAGACTAGAGAGAGGGAACCGATAAAAGGATCAACATGTGTATTAATAAATTAATAAACAAACTGGGAAATACATGAATGAAAAAAACAAGAGCTCATTTGCAAGTGAATATGAAACATAGTAAATGCACACAATGGTGGCCATTCACCTTTTGTAGTGTAGTTCTATTGAAGCATTCTATAGGCCAAGCCAATTACACTGTGTTGCACTGTGGTATCTAATCCGAAAGAAATTGTAGATGGCAGACCAAAATCTTTTGAGACTTACGTTTCGGAAGTCACTCTCCGTGTCCTGCTCCTTCCTGTAAGTTGATTGCAGCACTCACATGGGCAGGACTTTGAATAATTCATCACTATGCAAAAAAATAGAAATCTATCTGAAGGGAAAATGACTGTGATCCTCTATGCAAAATGAGAGTGAAAGATTGAGGGAGAGAAAAGAGAGAGGAGAGAGAGAATGATAGGGGAGAGAAGGAGAGAGAGAGAGAGAATCAAGAGAGAAAAAACGCTTTACATAAAAGTCGGAAAATCTCTGCCTTATGTTTCGATGTGATACGGAATTAGGGCCCTTTGCTGTATTCATGAATCTATTCGGGCACAATCATGCAAGCGCAATCCATAAAAGATGACATAAGTTTGACCTGTGAGCTCGGACTTCTGGGCTGCCACAAGTTTGACCTGTGAGCTCGGACTTCTGGGCTGCCCAGTGTGTCTGAGCCGAGTGGAGATGCCCATTTGGACTCTTTGATGGGACCTGGATCAGACCCTGCCCCCAGCTGCATTAACCCCCCATGCCCCAGCTACACTACACCAACACTGAGTCAGCACAACCAGGCCTGAGCCTGCCTTCCTGGCTGGCTAGCTCCATGCATAATCTCCACACTGTACAGCTATGGGCTCAGCTCCATTATTCACACACACATTATTCAAACTTCAGGATTTGTTTACACTGCATTTTATTATGTTCCCATACTATGGGATATCTTGTCTTGAGGGCGTTAATGTTATGGTCTATGCTGGAGTACTGTAAGTCAATTTGCTATGAATTAAGGGGGCGCTGAGCACACTTATCGTTCTGGTACTTTCTCAATGTCCCTATGCGTTTCACTACTGTCTCCCTCTCCTTCTGTCTGCTGCATACTGACCCACATCTATACTGAACAAAAATATAAATGCAACATGCAACAATTTCAATGATTTTACTGAGATACAGTTCATATAAGGAAATCAGTCAACTGAAAGAAATTAATTAGACCCTAATCTATGGATCTCACATGACTGGGCAGGGGTGCAGCCATGGGTGGGCCTGGGAGGGCATAGGCCCACCCAATGGGGAGCCAGGCCCAGCCAATCAGAATGAGTTTTTCCCCCCATGTTTTTTAAATCATATTTCACAATACTTGGTGACCAAATAACTTGTCATTGGTAAAGCATCCCACCACTGAGGCTCTGTGACCTGGCCTTGACCTGTGTCTGCATCCCGCGGCCTGCCACCCTACCTGGTGAGCAGGGGGCGGATGGGCGGACCACCATCTGCTATACCAGCCCCTCAACACCAAGGACATCTTATGCTAGGACTTAGCATGGAGACCAGGGATGGGTCGTTAAGGAAACAGTGACAAAGAAGTGTCTATCTCTCATAGAGCTGCACTAGAACAGATTCACAGATTCACAGATTGTGCCTTTAAAGGAGGATTCTGACTTTTAGGTGACAGGCTGTGTGAGGCTGCAGTGAGATCAGTCACCAAAACCAACAGTCAGCAGACAAGGCCAATGATCTCCATGCAAATCATACTTGCTATGCAGCTTGTAGCTAAATTAGTAGCAGCTGGTATTCTAAAAGGCATGCAAATATTGTTGTTAGAGGAAGAAGAAAGTGTGCTCACCCGATTCCCTATATAGTGCACTACTTCTGAACAGGGCCCAGAGAGCTCTGGTCAAAAGTAGTGCTTTATGTTTGGAATAGGTGACTGAAAATGTTGTGTTTTATGCAAGAAACCACTTTAAAAAATAAAATGTATTATTTTTCCCATACCATTATTACAGAGAATCAGACAAATTATGCTGCACTCTGCCTATTGGCTACTTAGCTTGTTCAAGACACGTCTCAAAATACAACACTTCCCCCTTTAAGACATAAAAAGCTAGCTTTTCAAAGATGGCTAGAAATGCACACATTTTGTGCTCTTGTTGGAAGCCACCACTCCCCCATTGTTGACTAGAAATTAGCTATAACTGGGCTAATAACTCACTAACTAGCAAAGAATATAACAAATGTGCACACGTGGCTACATGCAGCTCTCACTTTGATCTTAAAACAAGCGCATCTGGCCTCTCGAGTGGCGCAGCGGTCTAAGGCACTGCATCGCAGTGCTAGAGGCGTCACTACAGACCCGGGTTTGATCCCAGGCTGTGTCACGACCGGGAGACCCATGAGGTGGTGCACAGTTGGCCCAGTGCGTGCTGGGATGTCCTTGTCCCATCGTGCTCTAGCGACTCCTTGTGGCGGGCCGGGCGCATGCACGCTGACTTCAGTCGCCAGTTGTACGGTGATTCCTCCGACACATTGGTGCGGCTGGCTTCCGCGTTAAGCAAGCAGTGCGGCTTTGCAGGGTCGTGTTTCGGAGGACGCATGCCTCTCCCGAGTCCGTACGGGAGTTGCAGCGATGGGACAAGACTGTAACTACCAATTAGATATCACAAAAAAGGGGTAAACAAATTACCGCTCATACTGTAGCCTAAACACAGTCCAGTTCAAAGTAAATGGCACAGATCCATTTATGGCAATGGCTATTTGCATATAGGACTACTGCAGCTCTGATTGGTTATGGCGGGCTGTGTAGAGTATGGGCCTGAGTCGTGCCTGTCAATGCAATAGAATCCTACTCCAATGTGCTCTGCCTACAAGAAAATATCTTGCACAGTTAGTTTTGCATACTAAGTCTTGCATAGTTCGTTTTGTTTCAGTATATTACATTGAAAGTGGCTAATATTGCGTTGATTCGATTACAATTCCCACAGTAGAGTGAAACGTTGATAGTGTCAACTAAAGGGGAAAACTGTAGAAAGTTGAGTGACATTCAATCTCATGCTTATCTGCTGGGGCTCATATTTCTTCTGTGTGGCAGTCCGAGGGGGTCTCCAATCCATTTCCATCTGATTGAGAATCCTAGAGAAGCTTACTAAAATGAAGACTGTAGGTTTGAGGATTTTCTTTCACTCACATAGGCTGCATCCCAAATGGCATCCTATTCCCTATATAATGCACTACTTTTGAACAGAGCCTTATGGTCCACTATATAGAGAATAGGATGCCATTTGAAACGCACACATATACTTAATCTCTTTTATCCCAGATTGATTGGTCAGTCTTTTCAAGTGCTGCCATAGATCTGACCAATCCTAACGCACTGCTTTGAAGCGATGATCAATCTGATCGAGCAGGAGAGCTGGGAAACAGGAAAAAGGCAATTTGATGAGTGAGGGTGTCTATGATGGTGCCTGTACCTTAATGTTATTTATTTATTTATTATATATATTTTTTCTCTTTCTCCCCTCTGGTCTGCTGTAGTGTGTGATGATGTCCTACACATAGAGAGAGCTGGAGAGAGAGATGTGGAAGGAGAGAGCGAGAGGGTTGTGTGGTGGAGAGGTTGGAGAGAGAGAGCGAGAGAGAGGGAGAGAGAGGAGGGAGGGAGGGGGAAGACAATTAGCGATGCTAAACTCCATCTCTCTCCGTCAATTTAAAGCTGTACAATCTTTTTAAAATGTAAGATTCTCCAGAGTAACAGGTCTTATGAAATCTCTTGTATAACCCTTGACAGGCATAATTTATTGATACATTCCTCACTGGAAATGTGTGTACAGCAATATGTAATAATTGAGAGGTTTAGTGTATAATGTAATTAAGGATTTCCCCTTACACTGATGCACTACTGTTTGTTTACAAGACATACACACAGGAACACAAGTACATGCAAGCACACACAAGAACACACACACACACACATGCATCAAATATATCACTCTGCATCCATTTCCTCACTTGATTGCTGTGATTCATTCTACTGCATATTCCCCTGCACACGTTTGACAAGGTGAGCGATAAGGTGTGTGTTTGATTCTCATGAAACCAGTTTTAAACATGTCTGTAGCAAACTGAGTTACAAAACCATAATGCATTTGCAAAATTAAACTATCATTCTGAGGATTAAGATGTCTAGTTTTTGACAGTGTCTTATTTTAAATACATTTTACATTTTCACCCCAAATTGTCATTAACGAAATGTGTCCGGATTAAATTCTCTGGTCATTTTATAAAATTTTACTTTAGAAAACCCTAATTTATTTGGACTAAAACACAAAATATGTTGCTGTAGTTTGTCCATAAATCCTAAAAATTGTATACGAGTTGAAGTTTACATTAAACTATTGTATGTATTACATACAAACACAGTGTCTGTGGACATGTGTCTCATTACGTAACACTTTTTCAAGTTCCTGTAAAAACTCCAAATCAGTTTTTAAATACAGTTTTATTAACCGATAATGCGTCATCTAAAGGAGTAGTAAAAGTTAAGTTAATTTATTCGCTTTTATGCCTTCAGAATGAGGTTCTTATTCTCAAACACCCCCTTTACCCCACTTGGCCTTCTCATTACCGAAACGGCTAAAAAGCTCAAATTGGGAAAAAGTCTGATTTAATTTTATAATAATGTAATAGTAAAAATATATATTTTTATTGTCAGTGTTATGTTTAACTCAGGCATTTTCATTAGGGGAGCGATGTTAAAAAAATATTTGAAATTAATTTGTTTATTACTTTTCTGGACTGTTACAGGATTGTGAATTTTGTGGAAATGGTGGTAAAATGCATCATATCTGTTAAAAAAACATTGTAATAATAATAATAATAATGAAATAGATACAGATCCTAATCTCAGTGATCATTTTTGGGTCAAATGTCAGTTTCGTGAGAATGACCCGTGTGTGTGTGTGTGCGTGCGTGCGTGCGTGTGTGTCTGGTCATCACTGATAAAAGACAAGAGTGAGTAATAGCTATCCTGTCCGTTTGGTAGTGTTTCTCTATATTCAATTGAGTCCACTTGGATTTTGCCAATGGGGGGGTCTGCTGGAATTGATTCAACTAATGTATGGAGGAGAGACGCAGACAGGGACAGAGACTATTGAGAGAAATTAGGAGAAATACCATGATAGACGGAGAGGGCGAAAGAGGGTAACCAGAGACAGCGAGGGGAAGAGGGAGCTGTATGGAGGAAGAGAAAAGAGAGAGCCACATACCTACATTGTCTGGAATAGATGACGCTTCCATCTGATCCATTACATTCAACCTAGGGTGCATCCTAAATGGAACCCTATTCCCAATATAGTGCACAACTCTGGTCAAAAGTAGTGCACTACACTGTTAGCCGTTTTTGTAATTTTATCATTAACTTAATGTATTAATCAACAGTATGATACTGTATAAACTGAATACAGTAGATTACTGTAGAATGCACAGTAAAATACCATACATTTTCTTTACAGCACACTGTAAGACCTTTCTGTAATTTCAACAGTAAAACACTGTAGAATGCACAGTAAAATACCATAAATGTGTTTTACAGTATTAATTATGGTGCATTGTGGGAAAAAAGTATGGGCGGGGAAAGTGTGCTTCATTAACATATTTTGAGGCGTGCCTTGTAATAGGCTATATTTGTTGCACCCGTGAGAACGCTGTACCCCCACAGAATACGGTAATATACTGCATTTTAAGAATTCTACTAATCTTGTCCTGAAAATCTACAGTAACTTAGTGGCCAATTGCTGCCAGTAATTTACTGTAGTTCAGAATACAGTACCATACTACAGTTTTGAAGTGCCAAAAATATTTTGAACACAAGTGGGTGCATGGTATTGTTGTTTCTTACTCGTTAACATAATTAGAGGGATGTCTTGTGAGAGGCTATATTTGTTGCACCCGATAGTGAGAGTGCTGTACCAATTGAGGTGATATGTGGTAGTGGTTCCCAAACATTTAACTATAGGGGACAGATCACAGTGGCAGCAAGTTGCAAACCTTTAATGGTTGAGTGGCTAGCCAGGTCCTTTTGATCTGTTTTGCCATGTAGCCACTGTCTGTTTAGAAGCCTTTGCAAGCGATTGAAAACACAAAATATTAGTTGGTATGCTTTAACACATGATTAAATATTCACTATTAGGAATTGCTGATTTTATTTATATATTTACTGCAGCACACTGTAAATTAAATATTGTGGGAGGAGAAAGAATTGCTGGCTCATTTACATATTTTAAGGCGTGCCTTGTAAGTAGCTATATTTGTTGCATCTGTTAGTGAGAGTCCTGTACACATTTAAGTGATCTGTGGTAGTAGTTCCCTAACAATTAAAAGTGGAACTGACAGTATATTAGCAGCAACAAATCTGATAAAAATCTGTTAATATACACCCCCAAGAACATTTACGTTTTCTGACAAGCGAGCACTTTGATATGGTCATTTTCCCGTTTTCATTCATTCTTAGAATGTTTGGGAATTACGTATACTAAGGCATTTGTGAACATTCTATAGCAATATAGAGTGGGAAAGTGGCCGTGCGTTTGGACAATTAGTAGACACTGCAGAAAATAAAACCTAATAAAAACATCTGTCTTGTCCCAAGACCGTAGTCTACACAGACCGGTGCGCTATAGCCAATCAGAGCTACACTAGGCCTTTATACAAACAAGCCATTTGCCACACTGGCCTGCCATCATTCACTTTGAACTGGACTGTGTGTTTACAGGTAGTTGCAACAGCGCGACTTTAGATCATTAGAACGCATTCGCCAAAAGCCACAAAATACACCTGAATTGATTTCTGCAAATATGTACACACCACGGGAGTCCTCTTACATTTGGGAACTTTACAGTCCTATTGATCAAACAACCATGAAAAGGTAGGCTCTCTCTCCCTCAGTTATGCACATCAACAACAAGATCAACAACTAATGCTAGGCAGAGCAAGATGAGCTAAAATCTAATGAAGGAACATAAGATAAACCCTCTCAAACTTTTTCAGCTAGTTGGCTGTCAAAATTGCACTGATTAACGATGGGGAATTGTAGCCTACTCGTCCTTCTGCAGCTTGCCACTGATGCATGCTTGTCCCAACCAAGCACCCAAGCTAACTGGCTAAAGTTAGCTAGCTTGCTAGCTAGCTACTTCCAGACACAAATGAGAGAACACCTCACTCTGACCACTTTACTCGCAGTAGCAGAGCTGGTTAGGCTGTTTACATGTTATCTAGAGCGTTTGTGACTAACTATTACTTTTTTTAACCTACGTTTACTGATATCGGTCATATTCAGCGGGTGTTGCACTTTCGTAAATTCATCAGTTATTCTGCGCTCTGGCACACTCAGAGATTGGAGTAGATAGTAGATTTGTGAACGCAAGAGATATGCTAACTGGATAAGAGTTGTTCAAGTTCTTGCTAGCTAACCAAATTACACCTGCATCTCTAGCCAACGAAAAACGATATGAGGGGAAAAAGTCTCTATGGATTGGGATTTTGGTTCATTGTTTAGCTAGCTAGCTACATGTCTAAACAAAAGATTCCAAGTTAAAGCGTACTGTTAGTTAGCTAGCTAACGTTAGATGGCTGGCTCACTAGCTAACGTTACATGTATGATCTGTGTAATATTATTATTTGTATCTCAGAAACCATTTGCATTGCTAGTTCTAGCCTAATGTTAGCTAGCTAACTAACATTGAACCTAGTTGGTTAGCTTTAGCTAGCTATGACAATCGGTATTGTATTGCTATTACTCTATGGGTAGGGATTATGGTTAATTGTTTAGCTAGCTAGCTAGTTACATGTCTAAACAAAATACTTCACTTCGCCAGATGATTACATGACCCATCAAGTTAACCAGGTGTGTCTGGCGGTGTTACGGCCATCTATTGTATAATAATGCTTAAATATTTGTATCTGGAATTTGTCTTTCAGCATCAGTAGAACACGCCTGACTCTCCTCCACCAGTCATAAAAGGATAATGGTCTAATGCCTCCCATCTAAAAGATAGCCGGCCCAAGCAAGCACAGGTTACACCTGAAGCATGAGGACTTGCAGTGAGTTGTGAACTTCATCAACAACTATGCAGAGGATAATGCAATAGTATTACCTGGATGTCACCCAGGACGCAAACACTTTGGTGGAAAGCTGCTGCCATCTCATGTGACAAAAGCAGCAGTGTGGCATCTCTACAAGGAATCGATGACAACACTTGGTATGTAAAGCATACATAACACATGTTTTCATTATTTCATTTACAGTGGGGAAAAAATGTATTTAGTCAGCCACCAATTGTGCAAGTTCTCCCACTTAAAAAGATGAGAGAGGCCTGTAATTTTCATCATAGGTACACGTCAACTATGACAGACAAAATGAGAAAAAAAATCCAGAAAATCACATTGTAGGATTTTTTATTAATTTATTTGCAAATTATGGTGGAAAATAAGTATTTGGTCAATAACAAAAGTTTCTCAATACTTTGTTATATACCCTTTGTTGGCAATGACACAGGTCAAACGTTTTCTGTAAGTCTTCACAAGGTTTTCACACACTGTTGCTGGTATTTTGACCCATTCCTCCATGCAGATCTCCTCTAGAGCAGTGATGTTTTGGGGCTGTCGCTGGGCAACATGGACTTTCAACTCCCTCCAAAGATTTTCTATGGGGTTGAGATCTGGAGACTGGCTAGGCCACTCCAGGACCTTGAAATGCTTCTTACGAAGCCACTCCTTCGTTGCCCAGGCGGTGTGTTTGGGATCATTGTCATGCTGAAAGACCCAGCCACGTTTCATCTTCAATGCCCTTGCTGATGGAAGGAGGTTTTCACTCAAAATCTCACGATACATGGCCCCATTCATTCTTTCCTTTACACGGATCAGTCGTCCTGGTCCCTTTGCAGAAAAACAGTCCCAAAGCATGATGTTTCCACCCCCATGCTTCACAGTAGGTATGGTGTTCTTTGGATGCAACTCAGCATTCTTTGTCCTCCAAACACGACAAGTTGAGTTTTTACCAAAAAGTTATATTTTGGTTTCATCTGACCATATGACATTCTCCCAATCCTCTTCTGGATCATCCAAATGCACTCTAGCAAACTTCAGACGGGCCTGGACATGTACTGGCTTAAGCAGGGGGACACGTCTGGCACTGCAGGATATGAGTCCCTGGCGGCGTAGTGTGTTACTGATGGTAGGCTTTGTTACTTTGGTCCCAGCTCTCTGCAGTTCATTCACTAGGTCCCCCTGTGTGGTTCTGGGATTTTTGCTCACCGTTCTTGTGATCATTTTGACCCCACGGGGTGAGATCTTGCGTGGAGCCCCAGATCGAGGGAGATGATCAGTCTTGTATGTCTTCCATTTCCTAATAATTGCTCCCACAGTTGATTTCTTCAAACCAAGCTGCTTACCTATTGCAGATTCAGTCTTCCCAGCCTGGTGCAGGTCTACAATTTTGTTTCTGGTGTCCTTTGACAGCTCTTTGGTCTTGGCCATAGTGGAGTTTGGAGTGTGACTGTTTGAGGTTGTGGACAGGTGTCTTTTATACTGATAACAAGTTCAAACAGGTGCCATTAATACAGGTAACGAGTGGAGGACAGAGGAGCCTCTTAAAGGAGAAGTTACAGGTCTGTGAGAGCCAGAAATCTTGCTTGTTTGTAGGTGACCAAATACTTATTTTCCACCATAATTTGCAAATAAATTCATTAAAAATCCTACAATGTGATCTTCTGGATTTTATTTTCTCAATTTGTCTGTCATAGTTGACGTGTACCTATGATGAAAATTACAGGCCTCTCTCATCTTTTTAAGTGGGAGAACTTGCACAATTGGTGGCTGACTAAATACTTTTTTCCCCCACTGTACCTGCAACATGATTGGCACTACTTTTATTGAGCTCACATTATTTGTGTATTTTTCAGAGGTACATGTAGTCAGGCTCAGGCTGAGATTGCTGGTGTGGTGAAGGACAGCACTGTGACAGGGGTCAACATCCCACAGCTGATTGGACTGGAGGTGATGTGGATTTTTACATTACTATGGGTTTTTCTAGATTGATACATCGCTGTTGCTGGGCAAGAACTGAATTGGTTCCTCTCACTGGGTTTGTGTGTGTGTGAAATGGGCATCGGACCTGTGTTCGGGTCATTCTACAGTTGTTTTATCTTATCAGTGACTGAAACCAGACTGTGACTCTGTGGCTCTCCTTAGCCATATCCAGGGAATGAGCCGGGGTTGAACAGAGTTCAGGCTAAACCCTTTGTCTCTCCTTGGGCGTCTTCTTGATTAATTACAAAATGTCGGGGTGGGAAAGAGGGGTTGGGATTTGGGTATGTTTGAGAGATTGATTGTGGACCTGCCATGTCAAACAATCAATCTCCAGGTCAAGCCAGGGTGAGCCGGAGTTGAACAGAGTTCAAACTGAACATGATTCTGCATGACAAGGCTTAATTGGTCGCACCACCATTGTTTTCAAACTGAATACATAGAGGAAAAGTCAGATTTCGCCACTATCATAAACTAAGTAAGTGGGCGGAGTGGTCAAGAGGTGAAATCTGGAGACAGTGGTGAGGGAACCAAAGAGGGATGGGTTAAGCTAAAATGTATGTAAAATGACTATATAAACTGAGAGCTGGGAGGTGGAAAAGCAGATGCTCTGCAGACCACTCGGCTTTGTCCATTGTAATAAAGTCTATCTTAATTCTACAAAAACTCTGGAAATACTTTGGTTCTTTGATCAGTATAAGGACGAATTTGCCACAACAGAGGATGGTATGGCGCTGGTGGAAAGCTATGGCTGGCAACAACACCTGACCGTACTTCAGGCCGCTGCCATGTATGAGGTTATTCTTATTATCTAAACTTGGGAGGTCAATTGATGTTATGCAAGGTTGTATTCTTCTCAATTTTTTTGTCTATTTTCCTGTTTTACAGCTTCGATGCTCAGGAGCCTGGTGTTGTTGTCACCAAGGAGCGTTCAGACTCAGTCGGGACTAGGTTTCAGCTGCTGAGCAACGCTGACGTCCTTCTTCCCATAATGGGTTGCCTGTACAAGCACTACCTGGACTGGACACAACTAGACAAACTTATATTTTTGAGAAGATCAGGGAGTTTTGCGACGAAGAGGCCATGGACATCACGTGCCCTGCACCAAAGTCAAGGGCAGTACAGAAACAGGTTATCCGAATATAGATTCCCTTGTTCATGCGTGGTGCGGACAGACCACTTCCCAGTCATCCGCACTATCTGCAGTGCCTCTATGCACATTCACATTACTCTCTCCTAACACACACACACGCAAAACGTTGCTGCTACAAAAATGTTTTAATCCTGCTGCTCAGTCACTTTACCCCTTATTGAATGCATATAACTACCTTGTCTATCACCAGTATAACCGATATCTTTATTGATATTGTTATTGTACATACTGTACATTATTTTGTTCTTTCTCTACTGGCATTGACACTTTTTGTTCTTTTTTAAATTATATTGACACTTTCTATTTTTGATATTGCTACTATGCAAGTAACCATTTCACTGTATGGTTTTCACCTTCTGTAGAGACCCATCAACTTAGCAAGATGTGGCTGGGGGTTATAGCATTTATTTAACATGACCCATCAATTTAGACAAGTGTGTCTGGGTAAGCGTAATCTAATATTTATCAAATATTTTTATCTGGACACTTTGTTTTTGATATTGCTACTATGCAAATATGCAAGTAAACATTTCACTGTACCGTTTACACCTTCTGTATCTTGTGCATGTGACAAATAAACATTGATTTTATTTGATATAGTGTGTGTTTACCAGAGATGGTAATGTGAAGAACAACATGACCTGCACCAAAGTCAGCTTAGGATACAGTATAGGCCAAGGACTATATAAACTGTATTTTTACATTGAGTGTTTCCTTATTGTAGGCTACTATTTTTACCACTTTTAGTCTTGAATACTTTGGTTGTTTACTACACTACTCACTTGTGGCCTCACATGTGAATCCTTAAAGAGATGGGTGGGGCTAAAGCTTAAGAGGGTGTGAATTATGCTGAATGGGTGTAGACAAAGAAGAGCTCTCCTGTAGGTGTACAAAAACATTCAAGGGGTATTTTCTCAAAAGTGGGGTTACAAGTTCATCAACTTTCAAAGTAAAACTACTTTCCATTGTTCCTCAACTGCAGTTTATGATATACCATTTTGTAGCTCTGAGTCTCTACTTTTATTGAATGTAAAAAACACAATTTCAAATGTTGCTATATAAGACCGAATCGAGGTGGTCAGTCACATATATCCTCCAAACAACAGGTTCGAGGGCTTTATCACTTTTATACAACGGGTTACCAACATATTCAAATAACGATTGACATATTTTCATAAAATATGTTATTTTGATTAATTTATTCATACTATTTCATCCTTCCACAAGATATAGTCCAGACACAAATGGTTGTTCATTCTATCGGTTCGGTTGACAGAGACGTGACCCAGTCATTAAGTATTTTTGTTCTGTATCTATGGGTGTGAACCAGTCATTCGTTCTAAATGTTCCATTGCCATACTGGCTGGCAACGTTCTTATCCCTTGCTTGCTAGCTAGCCAACTACGGCTAACTTACAGTCACATCAAACAGTGCAGTGCCAGAATAACAGCAAAGTAGCTGCATTTGCGTTTGTTTAAGATGTTTTCTAGTGACATTTATTTGGATAAATCCATAACAATGTGCTAATGATGCACGATTTCGCTTGGCATAGAAAATGTGCTCACTAGCCAACAACACAGCTAACACAATCACTTCAAACTGAAGCTGTAAAGACTGCAAACTCGCTGCAATTCATTTTGTTTGACCTGTTATCGATTGACATTTCTTTGTATATATCCATACAAATTATGCCAGCTGATTCATGATTTCGATTGGCTGAAAAAAGCTGTCTACCTGTCAGTGTCCTCCCAACTCCCGACACGTTCATTACTATAGGACAGCTGGAAATCAAATTTCAGACAGACAGCAAGGTTTAAACACATCTCTGCTGATGAAAACCAAATGCTAGTCTAAAAGAAATGGGAGATAATGTCTAGATGCTTTTTATAGTGGAGATCAAGTTTATAAATTGCCTGGCTGGGCTGACGAGACAGTGGATTGCGCAGTGAGATGGAACAGATTAAACAGGCATTTCAACCAATCAGCATCCAGGATTAGACCCACCCATTGTATAATTAAGCAATAAAGTCAGAGGGGGTGTGGTATATGGCCAATGTACCACGGCTAAGGGCTGTTCTTATGCAGGATGCAATGTGGAGTGCCTGGATTACAGCCCTTAGCAGTGGTATATTGGCCATATACCACAAACCCCCGAGGTGCCTTATTGCGATTATAAACTGGTTACCAATGTAATTAGAGCAGTAAAAATATATGTTTTGTCATACCCATGGTATAGGGACTGATATACCGTGGCTGTCAGGCAATCTGCATTCAGGGCTCGAACCACCCAGTTTATAATTCCCTTTAACGCACAGTATAATTGCACAGTATAATTAAATGGCTATGAAGTTCATTCTTACATGTTCTATTTTTTAGCTGCTTTTGAACGCAAAAGTCGAATTGAAAACATTATTGGCATTGTTGAATTCGATTTTCATAATAGCCAGCTAGGATGATGGTTTGGTTAGCTAAACTAGGAAGTATGTTTGTTTGGTTACCAAGGCAACTAGTGTAGCTATCTAGCTAGTTAGTAAACTTGCTAGCTACTTCAGTGGATGTTGTCACATTTCTACTGGCAAATTAATACATTTCTAGCTCAAATATGTTAATTTATAGCCATGGTATAAAAGGGATAATCAACACAGAGCTCTATGCGTTCTCTGGAAAATAATGCAACTCTGTGGAGGCTTAGTTCCACATCGTGCACTATTTTCCAGAGAAAGCATAGCCCCTCGTTGATTATCCCTTACATAGGGAACAGATCCATGGAATCTCCACAGAAAAAACTTTGGCAGTAGAATGGCCTTACTGAAGTGCTCAGTGACTTTCAATGTGGCACCGTCATACGATGCCACCTTTCCAACAAGTCAGTTTGCTAGAGCTGTAGCTCTAGCAAACCCGGTCAACTGTAAGCGCTGTAATTGTGAAGTGGTAACGTTTAGGAGCAACAACAGCTCAGCCGCGAAGTGGTAGGCCACACAAGTTCACAGAACGGGACCACCGAGTGCTGAAGCGTGTAGCGCGTAAAAATTGCCTGTCCTCGGTTGCTACACTCACTGCCGAGTTCCAAACTGCCTCTGGAAGCAACGTCAGCACAAGAACTGTTAGTCAGGAGCTTCATGAAATGAGTTTCCATGGCCGAGCAGCCGCACACAAGCCTAAGATTACGATGCACAATGCTAAGCGTCGGCTGGAGTGGTGTAAATCTCGCCGCCATTGGACTCTGGAGCAGTGGAAACAAATTCTCTGGAGTGATGAATCACGCTTCACCATCTGGTAATCCGATGGACGAATTTGGGTTTGGCGGACGCCAGGAGAACGGTACCTGCCCGAATGCATAGTGCCAACTGTAAAGTTTGGTGGAGGAGGAATATTGGTCTGGGGCTGTTTTTCATAGTTCGGGCTAGGCCCCTTAGCTCCAGTGAAGGGAAATCTAAACGCTACAGCAAACAATGTCATTTCCAACTTTAAGGCAACAATTTGGGGAAGGCCCTCTCCTGTTTCAGCATGACAATGCCCCTGTGTACAAAGCGAGGTCCATACAGAAATGGTTTGTCGGGATCGGTGTGTAAGAACCTGACTGGCCTGCACAGAGCTCTGAGCTCAACCCCATCGAACACCTTTGGGATGAATTGGAACGCCGACTGCAAGCCAGGCCTAATCGCCCAACATTAGTGCCCAACCTCACTAATGCATTTGTGGCTGAATGAAAGCAAGTCCCTGCAGCAATGTTCCAACATCTAGTGGAAAGCCTTCCTAGAAGAGTGGAGCCTGTTTATGCCCATGATTTTGGAATGAGATGTTCGGCGAGCAGATGTCCACATACTTTTGGTCATGTAGTGTATATATTGTGTGTGTGTGTGTGTGTGTGTGTGTGTGTGTGTGTGTGTGTGTGTGTGTGTGTGCATGTGTGTATGTATGTTTGCAGATTTTTTATCCACATTTTAAATTCCATCTAAAGCACTGCTTCTGTATTTCTCGAAGGTTGAAGGTAGTTAGGGTATAAGTGGGGAATCAGCAGGGATTATTCTCACTCGAACTCTGCTTAACAGATCCACTACACATTTTACTGTGTGCAGCAACAGCATACACACAGTCTAATGATATACACTCATCTCTTTCCCCATCATGCCTAGCAGACACGTTTTACTGTGCACAGCCATACCAGGGTTCTCCCCAGGATTTTTTAACAAGGTGGTGCTGCAGAGTATGGAGTGGGGGGGCCCAGAGGGGGGTAGTGTCCGCTTTTGGACTCAGAGATTTTTGCGTTTTTGAATACCTGTTACTGCCATTTCCTGCAATCTAGAGCAAAAAAAGACCCTATTAGGGTGTGGTGCCTGGCAGTCATTCTGATTCCCATGTAAAATAGCATTTTGAGTGACTCAAATATCACCAATGATATTAGTTTTGTATGGAAATGGAAAACGTTTTTGAAAAAGCACTTTTTCTCTCATGCTAACTACCAGCAAGTTTGAAAAGACAGGCTGAGTGGGCGGGGAGCTTATATTCATGACTGACAGCTCTTTGAAATGCCTATGTCAAGCAACTTGGATGCAGTGAGCAGTGTTGCAGTAAATTCAACTCATGCTAATTTGTTGATACACACCACAACTCAAACATTGAAATTGCATCAATGATGTCAAAATAATTGGGAGCGCTACTTTAAAAACTACTGGCTGAAATTATACAAAAACGTCCGGAAAATCTCTTTAATCATGTAGAATTTGTTTTGAACGCTTGTTAAATGCACTTTAAACACGTGATATGACTTGACTAAAAGAAACCCAAAGCCAACAGGTTGAAGTGATTCTGTACAAAGGCAATCAGCATCCTGAAACAGACACTTTACTGTATGGATCCGTACTTTAAGATAAAGACAAAGTCAGTGGTGAAAATCAATACAACTTGGGACAGAGTCATCCCCTGGGTGTGTCCCAAATGGCACTCTATCCCCTATATACAGTGAGGGAATCAAGTATTTGATCCCCTGCAAAGAAATGATCAGTCTATAATTTTAATTTTAGGATTTCAGTCCTTCACGGCGTAGTGTGTTACCAATTGTTTTCTTGGTGACTTAATTGACAAGATCCTGCTGTGTAGTTATGGGCTGATTCCTCACCGTTCTCATGATCATTGCAACTCCACGAGGTGAGATCTTGCATGGAGCCCCAGGCCAAGGGAGATTGACAGTTATTTTGTGTTTCTTCCATTTGCAAATAATCGCACCAACTGTTGTCACCTTTTCACCAAGCTGCTTGGCGATGGTCTTGTAGCCCATTCCAGCCTTGTGTAGGTCTATAATCTTGTCCCTGACATCCTTGGAGAGCTCTTTGGTCTTGGCCATGGTGGAGAGTTTGGAATCTGATTGATTGATTGCTTCTGTGGACAGGTGTCTATTATACAGGTAACAAGCTGAGATGAGGAGCACTCCCTTTAAGAGTGTGCTCCTAATCTCAGCTCGTTACCTGTATAAAAGACACCTGGGAGCCAGAAATCTTTCTGATTGAGAGGGGGTCAAATCAATTTATAACATTTTTGACATGCGTTTTTCTGGATCTTTTTGTTGTTATTCTGTCTCTCACTGTTCAAATAAACCTACCATTAAAATTATAGACTGATCATTTCTTTGTCAGTGGGCAAACGTACAAAATCAGCAGGGGATCAAATACTTTTTTCCCTCACTGTATAGTCATCTAGAGAACTTTCACTAAAGACACGAGATAGAGGACAATCCCTCTCAGACAACCGCTGGTACATCTGAAGTATACATTCCAGAAACTCTACCACGGACATTGGGATCTCTGGTGGGCAAACCAGAGTCCTACATCATCAACTCAACTATCGAGGACAGCTACACGTAAATATATGCTGCATTTCTAATTCGAATGAGCGTTATTAGGGTGCATAAGTATTATGATTACTGTGAGCATAGTCTCCAAAGTAACCACGATAGTTTGAATCTCTGTCTCTCCCTTCCACTCTGACCCTCCTTCTACCCAAGCACTCATGCTATTGTTAGTCCATTCCACTAGGGACCTGTTTTCATTGTATTACGTTAGTAATCAATAACCTATGTGTGTTTGTATTGTTATTATTTAGTTAGTTAGTAAATAAATAATTAAGCCAATTTGTGTATTGCTGATTCACCAATAAGGTTGGGGTTCTTGCAGGATCAAGGATTATGCAACGTTCAGAATGAGACTGATAAGAGGTAATTATTTAATAAGTGAGTTATCGATATATATATAACATATATCTTCTAAGAGTTTAATTCAGGAGATGGTAACTTGTTAAACAACTTCTTCCGTGGTGCCTCAAATTCCTAATGAGTTAATTGTTACATTATTATTATTATTTCATGCTTAAGAGTACCTGTGATTGAGACAGCTAGCTGCCACCATTCAGCTGTTTTTCTAACCTCATTATCCGAGGCATTAACGTTAGGTGGTTGGTAGCTGCTGTACTTAATTACAGCTACTGATAACAGTCTGCTGTAGTTTACAACAATTCTAATTTCTAAAGTGGAAGTTGGGAGAGTTTTATTCGGGTGGTTCAGTGAAACAATTATAGTTTCTGAGGTGGAAGTTGGGAGAGTTATATTTTTTTTTGGTGAGGGAGGCCTGCTCTCTCCTTTCCCAGATGTTTAGTTCATTTCATTCCGATCTCCTCTGCATTATTGTAGCCATCTGCTGCAGCCTGTCAACTATGCCTCTGCCTATCCCTGTTCTCTCCTCTCCGCACAGGCTACACAAACGCCTCACACCGCGTGGCTGCTGCCTCTCTAACCTGGTGGTCCCTGCACGCACCACACACCTGGAGTTCCAGGTCTCAGGCAGCCTCTGGAACTGCCGTTCTGCCGCCAACAAGGCTGACTTCATCCCAGCCTATGCTACCCTCCAGTCCCTCGACTTCCTGGCGCTGACGGAAACATGGATTACCACTGAAAACACTGCTACTCCTACTGCTCTCTCCTCGTCTGACCATGTGTTCTCGCATACCCCGAGAGCATCTGGTCAGAGGGGTGGTGGCACAGGAATCCTCATCTCTCCCAAGTGGTCATTCTCAATTTTTCCCCTAACCCATCTGTCTATCTCCTCATTTGAATTCCACGCTGTCACAGTCACTAGCCCATTTAAGCTTAATATCCTTGTCATCTATCGCCCTCCAGGTTCCCTTGGAGAGTTCATCAATGAGCTTGACGCCTTGATAAGTTCCTTTCCTGAGGATGGCTCACCCTTCACAGTTTTGGGGGATTTCAACCTCCCTACGTCTACATTTGACTCATTTCTCTCTGCCTCCTTCTTTCCACTCCTCTCCTCTTTTGACCTCACCCTCTCACCATCCCCCCCTACTCACAAGGCAGGCAATACGCTTGACTTCATCTTTACTAGATGTTGCTCTTCTACTAATCTCACTGCAACTCCCCTCCATGTCTCCGACCACTACTTTGTATCCTTTTCTCTCTCGCTCTCCTCCAACACTACTCACTCTGCCCCTACACAGATGGTAACGCGCCGCCGCAACCTTCGCTCTCTCTCTCCCACTACTCTCTCCTCTTCCATCCTATCATCTCTTCCCTCTGCTCAATCCTTCTCCCTCCAATCTCCTGATTCTGCCTCCTCAACCCTCCTCTCCTCCCTTTCTGCATCCTTTGACTCCCTGTGTCCCCTATCCTCCCGGCCGGCTCGGTCCTCCCCTCCAGCTCCGTGGCTTGATGACTCATTGCGAGCTCACAGAACAGAGCTCCGGGCAGCTGAGCGGAAATGGAAGAAAACTAAACTCCCTGCCGACCTGGCATCTTTTCACTCCCTCCTCTCTACATTTTCTTCATCTGTTTCTGCCGCTAAGGCCACTTTCTACCACTCTAAATTCCAAGCATCTGCCTCTAACCCTAGGAAGCTCTTTGTCACATTCTCCTCACTGCTGAATCCCCCCCCCCCCCCCCCCTCCTCCCTCTCTGTGGATGACTTCGTCAACCACTTTGAAAAGAAGGTTGACGACATCCGATCCTCGTTTGTTAAGTCTAATGACACTGCTGGTCCTGCTCACACTGCCCTACCCTATGCTTTGACTTCTTTCTCCCCTCTCTCTCCAGATAAAATCTTGCGACTAGTGACTGCAGGCCGCCCAACAACCTGCCCGCTTGACCCCATCCCCTCCTCTCTTCTCCAGACCATCTCCGGTGATCTTCTCCCCTACCTCACCTCGCTGATCAACTCATCCTTGACCGCTGGCCATGTCCCTTCCGTCTTCAAGAGAGCGAGAGTTGCACCCCTTCTCAAAAAACCAACACTCGATCCCACTGATGTCAACAACTACAGACCAGTATCCCTTCTTTCTTTTCTTTCCAAAACTATTGAGCGTGCCGTCTTTAGCCAACTCTCTTGCTATCTCTCTCAGAATGACCTTCTTGATCCAAACCAGTCAGGTTTCAGGACTGGTCATTCAACTGAGACTGCTCTTCTCTGTGTCACGGAGGCTCTCCGCACTGCTAAAGCTAACTCTCTCTCCTCTGCTCTTGTCCTTCTAGACCTGTCTGCTGCCTTTGATACAGTGAACCATCAGATCCTCCTCTCCACCCTCTCCGAGCTGGGCATCTCCGGCGCGGCTCACTCCTGGATTGCGTCCTACCTGACCGGTCGCTCCTACCAAGTGGCGTGGCGAGAAGCTGTCTCCGCACCACGTGCTCTCACCACTGGTGTCCCCCAGGGCTCAGTTCTAGGCCCTCTCCTTTTCTCCCTATACACCAAGTCACTTGGCTCTGTCATATCCTCACATGGCCTCTCCTATCATTGCTACGCTGACGATACACAATTAATCTTCTCCTTTCCCCCTTCTGATAACCAGGTGGCGAATCGCATCTCTGCATGTCTGGCCGACATATCAGTATGGATGACGGATCACCACCTCAAGCTGAACCCTGGCAAGACGGAGCTGCTCTTCCTCCCGGGGAAGGACTGCCCGTTCCATGATCTCGCCATCACGGTTGACAACTCCGTTGTGTCCTCCTCCCAGAGTGCGAAGAGCCTTGGCGTGACCCTGGACAACACCCTGTCGTTCTCCGCTAACATCAAGGCGGTGACCCGATCCTGCAGGTTCATGCTCTACAACATTCGGAGAGTACGACCCTGCCTTACACAGGAAGCGGCACAGGTCCTAATCCAGGCACTTGTCATCTCCCGTCTGGATTACTGCAACTCGCTGTTGGCTGGGCTCCCTGCCTGTGCCATTAAACCCCTACAACTCATCCAGAATGCCGCAGCCCGTCTGGTGTTCAACCTTCCCAAGTTCTCTCACGTCACCCCCCTCCTCCGCACACTCCACTGGCTTCCAGTTGAAGCTCGCATCCGTTACAAGACCATGGTGCTTGCCTATGGAGCAGTGAGGGGAACGGCACCTCCGTACCTTCAGGCTCTGATCAGTCCCTACACCCAAACGAGGGCATTGCGTTCATCCACCTCTGGCCTGCTGGCTCCCCTTCCTCTGCGGAAGCATAGTTCCCGCTCAGCCCAGTCAAAACTGTTCGCTGCTCTGGCACCCCAATGGTGGAACAAGCTCCCTCACGACGCCAGGACAGCGGAGTCACTCACCACCTTCCGGAGACATTTGAAACCCCACCTCTTTAAGGAACACCTGGGATAGGATAAAGTAATCCTTCTACCCCCCCCCCCCCCCCAATTTTTTTTTTTAAAAATAATAATTGTAAAGTGGTTATCCCACTGGCTATAGGGTGAATGCACCAATTTGTAAGTCGCTCTGGATAAGAGCGTCTGCTAAATGACGTAAATGTGCCCTTGAGCAAGGCACTTAACCCTAATTGCTCCTGTAAGTCGCTCTGGATAAGAGCATCTGCTAAATGACTAAAATGTAAATTATTAATTTAATTGACTGATAATTAAACATAGTTAGGTGATTCGATAAATAACAGTCATACATTAAAGTAAGTCACGTCACGACAGTAGTGTACTATATTGGGAATAGGGTGCAATTTGTGACATTGTACCTGTCTTTGTCTAAGTGCATGTGGTGTGAACAGTGCTGTAAAGTAACTAATAATACTTTGAAGTACTACTAACAAATTATTGGTTGTTTGGTTGACCCAACTGCTGTGTTGCAGGTGTTAGGTCACATAGTTGGGTCGTTTTCGTTAAAACTGCTGGGTTATTGATGCTGGGTGCTGGGTTATTGGTGATGGGTTATTGAGATAGTTTAGTCATTCCTGTTCATTTGTTCTGTTGTATAGTTATCACATGTTAAGGTTGAACACTGATGTTTTTAAAGGTTCAACGAGGCTTACAGAAGTGTATGCGTTTTGTAAAACAGTGGCAGTCGGTGCCGTTTAAGATGAGGGATGACAAATCGTATTTTTCTTTAGCATGGCCTTATTTCTATTACAGCATATTGGGTTATTGTCATTCATATTCCATTCAAGCAGCTCAATATAACATAGATAGATGTAGTCTACTAAGGGCCTCCCGAGTGGCGCATCGGTCTAAGGCACTTGTGGACTTCAGTGTACAACACAACCTTTCCAAGCTAAACCTTCATATCATAACCGCTAACAGCTACACACAGCCTACATCGTTGTCACCCTATTATAATGTCATAGTCAACATAGCTACTAGAACTAAAGCGTTAGTAAACCCGCTACAATCATGCAGTATAATCAGCAAGGAGTTACACCGGCGGGCCCCGGTGGCAATAAATAAATTAAGCCAAAAGCTTACCTTGACTTGGAAGAGTTCCAGTGTTGGATAGCCATAGCCAGCTGGCTATCATAGCATGCCTCTCTGTTTGAGCCGAGTGTTTGAGTAGGCTAAACTAGCTAGCTGTGTTCGCTAGCTATGTAAGTGAAAGTGAAAGTGAAAATAATATTAAATATAGCTAGCGTTCTCTCGCTCTGTCGCTTCTGCTTCATTTTAAACTGTACAACTATTGTCTTTCTCTCTTTGAGTCAACTACTCACCATATTTTATGCACTGCAGTGCTAGCTAGCTGTAGCTTATGCTTTCAGTACTAAATTCATTCTCTGATCCTTTGAAGTTGTCATAATTACTGTGTAAGTCTATGGAAGGGGGTGAGAACCACAAGCCTCCTAGGTTTTGTATTGAAGTCAATGTACCCAGAGGAGGATGGAAACTAGCTGTCCTCCGGCTACACCTTGGCGCTACCCTACAGAGTGCTGTTGAGGCTACTGTAGACCTTCATTGCAAAACACTGTGCTTTAATCAATTTTCCAGATTTGTTAAGTTACAGCCTTATTCTAAAATTGATGAAATTGTTGTTTTCCCTCATCAATCTACACACAATACCCCATAATGACAAAGCAAAAACAGGTTTTTAGATTTTTTTGCAAATGTATAAAAAAAAACTACGAAATATCAAATGTTCATAAGTATTCAGACCCTTTGCTATGAGACTCGAAATTGAGCTCGGGTACATCCTGTTTCCATTGATCATCCTTGAGATGTTTCTACAACTTGATTGGAGTCCACCTGTGGAAAATTCAATTGATTGGACATGATTTGGAAAGGCACACACCTGTCAACATAAGGTCCCACAGTTGACAGTGCATGTCAGAGCATAAACCAAGCCATGAGGTCGAAGGAATTGTCCGTATAGCTTCGAGACAGGATTGTGTCGAGGCACATGACAGCCCGCTTGGAGTTTGCCAAAAGGCACCTAAAGAATTCTCAGACCATGAGAAACAAGATTCTCTGGTCTGATGAAACCAAGATAGAACTCTTTGGCCTGAATGCCAAGCGTCCCATCTGGAGGAAACCTGGCACCATCCCTACGGTGAAGCATGGTGGTGGCAGCATCATGCTGTGAGGAAGTTTTTCAGCGGCAGGGACTGGGAGACTAGTCAGGATCGAGGGAAAGATGAACGGAGCAAAGTACAGAGAGATCCTTGATGAAAACCTGCTCCAGAGCGCTCAAGACCTCAGACTGGGGCGAAGGTTCACCTTCCAACAGGACAACGACCCTAAGCACACAGCCAAGACAATGCAGGAGTGGCTTTGGGACAAGTCTCTGAATGTCCTTGAGTGGCCCAGCCAGAGCCCGGACTTGAACCCAATCCAACATCTCTGGAGAGACCTGAAAATAGCTGTGCAGCGACGCGCCCCATCCAACCTGTCAGAGCTTGTTTTTGCTTTGTCATTATGGGGTATTGTGTGTAGATTGATGAGCAGTAAAAACTATTTAATCAATTTTAGAATAAGGCTGTAACATACCAAAATGTTGACAAAGTCAAGGGGTCTGAATACTTTCCTAACGCACTGTATAGTTTTATCTGAAAAGGATCCGTTTTTAAATGTTAAACTATTAAAACATTTCTGAAATTCACTGAGGAGGATGGTCCTCCCCTGATGAGACTCCACTGTCCTATGTAAATTCCATTGTTGGGATACAATAAGGTGGTATATCTTATTATGCAGAATACCTTCTTATAATATGTAATAAATAATTGTACTATTATAGAATAATGTGTAAAATGCACAACACAAATTAATTTGCAGTATGAAAACTTATGGAATGACATTTATTCTCAATGGTGGCCAATAAGATCTATCTGAAAGCCACGCCCCTAATAAGCCAAGCCTCCTGAAAATAACCTAAGTATTACATTAAAAAAGACCCAGCTGCTAGGTCAACTCATCATGACAGTAAAAAATACCTAATTGATGGTTAAATTAACCCATGTTTGGGTAATCCCAACAACCCAACTGGCTGGTTTAAAATAACCCAGTGTGTGTTCTGTCCAATATTTACTCAGCGCTGGGTTACCAAATTACCAAATAAAGTGTTCTTCACTTTACTATTTATATTTTTTACAACTTTACTTTTACTCCATTACAGTCATCTCATGAACTTTTCAAATCCCTCCAGTCGGGCTTCCGGGCTATGGATAGCACTGAAACTGCCTTGGTAAAGGTACACTTAAGAAAATGCTGGGTTTAAAACAACCCAATTTGGGTAAATATTGGACAGAACACATGTTGAGTTATTTTGACCCAGCCAGTTGGGTCACAAACAACGCATTTTGCATCACACGGTTTGAAAAAGCATGTGATCAAACAAAGCTTCGGACATCATTGATGACGTACTTCTGATAAAGTGATACACGCATCGGCACACTGCTTCGAAGTTAGCTACTTAGCGATTTCGACGCATGCCTCGGAGCGCTGGCATCAAACGTTACATCACTACCAGTACGAAGGAAGTTAGATGTAATTTGGCCAAATTCTTGTCACAGTCCTCACCTGATTATGTCAGCAGTACATCTGTTACAGTCCAAGTCTAGTCGGTGATAGTAAAGTATAGTGAGTGAGTGCAATGTCTTTCATGAAGACAGAAAAAAGGGCTATGTCTCTATTTGCCATTGACAGCCTAGTCTAGATTAGAGACTTTAGTAAATGTATCAATGGGATTAGTCTGTCAAAAAAGCCTGAGCGCTAAGCCCTATAGCACTAACGCTTTAGCTCGCATTTGGGATGAATGAATCAAATAACAGGGTTGGGAATCAATCTTTACGTGATTGATAATGAAGTCCTCATCAGTTGAAAGCAAAGCGATACAGTAAGTGGCATGATAAATAGGTGTCCCACCCAGACACAGTGTAAGACAGGTGACTGTGGCCCCATATACACTTTGTTTGATGCACAGCACATTTAACACAATGGTTGTGATACAACAGATGTTTGTGTGATACAACAGAGAGTTTGCCTGCACATATTTCTTTACACAACCATTGTGCAGTGTCTCCACATTGCTTGTGTTATTATTTTTGTGCAGATAATTGTCCGTTCTATCACAACTATTGTGCCAAATGTGTTGTACATTAGCTGTTCAAAACTGCACACCATTTTTACCAGTTTTTTTATCTGTACTGTTTTGTCTTTCAATTGTTTTCTTTGGTGCGAATGAATAAAACCTAAAACCCTAACAGCTGGAATTCCATTCCAGGTGACATGGCTCTATGGAGGTGAGTTAAACAGTAAACACAGGCTAGTAAGGAAGGGGTTAACACAGGGACACGTTGTTGGCAGTTGCCTACAGTAGCAGAGGGAGCGGTTACATCATAGGCCAGCTCTTACATCTCGTCACCTGAGGAAATTCTCCTCCACTCTGGGCCATCATCCAGGAGTACACCGCCACCCATGGCAAGATGTGCGTCGACCCACCCTGCCCCCCACCGTAAGACAACATCTGTCTAAATGAGGAACACAGCCTGCCTGCACAACCCCACACACTTGCATATGCACACACACACACACTCATACTGTGACGCTTTGCAGCACAAAAGCCTCCTCTTGCTGATGGATCTCATGTTAAAAGCAGCTCAACAAGCTGTCAAGAGCAGCATTATAGTGCTACAGTAATAGTACATCCTGATCATTACACTACACTACTGCTTATTCCAGCTAGAGAGGCTACAGTGGAAAAGAGCAATAGGGGCATCCTCATTCAGCAGCACTGACTATGGATGCATCCCAAATGGCACCCTGTTCCCTTAAGCACTACTTGGCTCTGGTCAAATGTAGTGCACTATGTAGGGAATAGGGGTTCCATTCGGGATGCACGAATGGAAGCCTGTAGTGTGTCATAAAGGGTGTGATCACTGCGCTGGGTTACAGAACTCATATCAGGTTGAGTTTTGTCTCCAATCAGCTCTGCAACAGAAATACACATTTGTCACAACATAACATTGCAGGTTTGCAGCAAACCACAAATCCAAACAAATTAATAGCCAATAAATAATGCGTCGGGTGAGGTTGTGTCTCTCTCTCTGGCGGGAGGTAAGCTTGGCTTATATGGTTTATATACATAGTTTGGGCTTTGTCGAGTGAAGCTTAAACTATGTATTTAGATTGTAGTTAGGTATTGTAGGTAGTTGTCGTGGGGTTGTTGTATGTAATTATTGTAGGTTAGTATTGTATTCGGCTGAGCCCGGTGAAGCACAAAGCTAGCTAGCTAACCCACTACCTGGACTAGCTAGCGGGTGGCTACTGGTAACTTTTAGCAACTGTGGATAGTTGTTTCACGCCTGAGAGTGCCTGTAATTACGCCAGAAAGCTGCCTACAATGATTACATACAATAATGCCAATAATGCCTACCATTCAGCTGTTTTTCTAACCTCATTGTCTGAAGCGTTAACGTTAGGTAGTAAGTGGCTACTGTGCTTGAAATTTAGCTAGCTTGTTGCTACCTGGATAGCTACTAAACAATGGCTGGAACGACCTAGCGAACAGACGCGAACTGGCTGAGTCAATTCAGTGGCTAGCTTTGCACTTGGCTAGCTAACAGCAGCTGCTAGGGGTAAGTTATAACCTACATTTGTGTTTTGTTTTTACATACTGGTAGCCAGAGTCGTTCAAGGGAATTCGGGACATGGGTGACTAGTTAACGTTAGCTTGGCTCTCTCTGTGTGTTCGTGCCGTGGGAGGAGGGGTTGCTTCGTTGTCTGAAAGCAATGGCTAGCTAGTATGCTAACTATTCTAGCTAACTAACTGGCTGAATAAGTTGACGACGGACTCGCTGAAGCTGTCGGGACTAACCCACAACGTTAGACACGGACACAAATGATCTGCTTGGCGTGTTGACACACTGGTGGTTTGTTGTGGCCGAGTATTGGTGCTAAACCGTGTTGTTGGAGTCCGGCATGCTAGTTGGCTGTGGCGTCATATGACTAGGTGCCCTGGACGATTTTCACGGAAGAATACTGTACCAAGTTAGCTAGCTGAATAAACTAAGTTAGTATTTTCCTAGAAAACATTGAACCGCTGTAGTTTACAATAAGTATAGTTTCTGAGGTGGAAGTTGAGAGAGTTTTATATTTGGGTGTTTCAGTGAAAAGTAAGTGAGGGAGGCCCCGCTCTCTCCTTTCCCAGATGTTTAGTTCATTTCATTCCGATCTCCTTTGCATTATTGTTACCATTTTCTGTAGCCTGTCAACTATGCCTCTGTCTATCCCTGTTCTCTCCTCTCCGCACAGGCTATACAAACGCCTCACACCACGTGGCTGCTGCCTCTCTAACCTGGTGGTCCCTGCACACACCACCCACGTGGAGTTCCAGGTCTCAGGCAGCCTCTGGAACTGCCATTCTGCTGCCAACAAGGCAGAGTTCATCTCAGCCTATGCTACCCTCCAGTCCCTCGACTTCTTGGCGCTGACGGAAACATGGATTACCACTGAAAACACTGCTACTCCTACTGCTCTCTCCTCGTCTGACCATGTGTTCTCGCATACCCCGAGAGCATCTGGTCAGCGGGGTGGTGGCACAGGAATCCTCATCTCTCCCAAGTTTTTGTTTGTCCACCCGCCTCTTGAGGATTGACCACAAGTTCTCAATGGGATTAAGGTCTGGGGAGTTTCCTGGCCATGGACCCAAAATGTCGATGTTTTGTTCCCCGAGCCACTTAGTTATCACTTTTGCCTTATGGCAAGGTGCTCCATTATGCTGGAAAAGGCATTGTTCGTCACCAAACTGTTATTGGATGGTTGGGAGAAGTTGCTCTCGGAGGATGTGTTGGTACCATTCTTTATTCATGGCTGTGTTCTTAGGCAAAATTGTGAGTGAGCCCACTCTCTTGGCTGAGAAGCAACCCCACACATGAATGGTCTCAGGATGCTTTACTGTTGGCATGACACAGGTCTGATGGTAGCGCTCACCTTGTCTTCCCCGGACAAGCTTTTTTCCGGATGCCCCAAACAATCGGAAAGGGGATTCATCAGAGAAAATGGCTTTACCCCAGTCGTCAGCAGTCCAATCCCTGTACCTTTTGCTGAATATCAGTCTTTTCCTGATGTTTTTCCTGGAGAGAAGTGGCTTACTCGCTACCCTTCTTGACACCAGGCCATCCTCCAAAAGTCTTCGCCTCACTGTGCGTGCAGATGCACTCACACCTGCCTGCTGCCATTCCTGAGCAAGCTCTACACTGGTGGTGCCCTGATCCCGCAGCTGAATCAACTTTAGGAGACGGTCCTGGCGCTTGCTGGACTTTCTTGGGCACCCTGAAGCCTTCTTCACAACAATTGAACCTCTCTCCTTGAAGTTCTTGATGATCCGATAAATGGTTGATTTAGGTGCAATCTTACTAGCAGCAATATCCTTGCCTGTGAAGCCCTTTTTGTGCAAAGCAATGATGATGGCACGTGTTTCCTTGCAGGTAACCATGGTTAACAGAGGAAGAACAATGATTTCAAGCACCACCCTCCTTTTAAAACTTCCAGTCTGTTATTCTAATTCAATCAGCATGACAGAGTGATCTCCAGCCTTGTCCTCGTCAACACTCTCACCTGTGTTAACGAGAGAATCACTGACATGATGTCAGCTGGTCCTTTTGTGGCAGGGCTGAAATGCAGTGGAAATGTTTTTTGGGGATTAAGTTCATTTTCATGGCAAAGAGGGACTTTGCAATTAATTGCGATTCATCTGATCACTCTTTATAACATTCTGGAGTATATGCAAATTGCCATCATAAAAACTGAGGCAGCAGACTTTGTGAAAATTAATATTTGTGTCATTCTCAAAATGTTGGACCACGACTGTATATGTGAAAACACCCTTAGATGACTGGAGACTTCAGCAGAATATTTTTTAATACCTCACAAATGATCGAAATGACTACTTTGACACTGACAAACTGAGAATCTGAGATCAATAAAAATGACCTTGTCTTGAATCCATCAATAGCCTAGGCCTAGGTGTGTGGAGACACACATATTGTAGGAGGAAATCATAGTCCTAAAAAAGCTTTCCAGTTTCACTGACTCACCCAATGATGTGCAGCTCACTCACCAGCGATGACCGACGCGCTCGTGTCAAATGCTTTTCTGTCTTGTTTTAGCCTACTTTGTAAAACAATACTGTTCGCTCAATAGGCCTATTTGGAAGTTGATAACTTCGTAGCCTATAGACAGATTCGTTTTCTATTTACAGCTGCATCCTTTCCAACCTGCATTTTCCAGCGATTGTATTTGAAATATTGCAAAAGGCCTGTTTTGGCTGCATGCTGTTCAAATGACAGATTTGCAGCGCCTTCCTAACTGTAGGCATGCCTCGTGATTGGGCTACACACAATCCACAGCTAAGATTTAAACAAAATTTAAAAAACAATTGATGCTCAGAGGCTAAATTATAGGCCTACTCCAGGTGTAGTATTCGGAATGATTTAATTTATTTCTGAACAGACAGGAGTAATTCTATAACTTTGGCAAATGTATTTAAATTTATCAGGGGTGCTGCACCCTTCCCACGGCTATGATTCTATACGGAAATAAATGATGAAGTGCAACGCTGGAGAGGTGAGAGTTGCAGGCTCATGTCTATCAGAGCAGAGAGAGGGAGAGAGATCATAGAAAGTGAATCTCATTCTAGTTCTGTGAGAGATACAGGTGCACTTCTCTCTCTCACCATAGCAATGGCCATGCGTTGGTCTATATAGGCTACAAAAACAGTCCAGACCTAAGAGGTGCCGGATTCTGTTCCGACTGAATCCGACTAAAATTAAGCACTGCCCCTTCTCCACCATGTTAATCATGTTTATTGACTTTTGCTTTAAGGGCAATTAGAGGATGTTGACACACCAGTGCCCTGTGGTCTGCTTCATAATGTGATTCTGTATGAATCGATATACGCCATCGACACCAAACACTCCTTGTCAGCTATCTTATTACCCAGACAACAAAGCCACAGATACAGTTTTACAACCGTATCTATGTATATGTGGTGGTCTTGTTGTTATAGCTTGTCTTGTACTGTTCGTGAAACCCAAGTGAGGATAGAAACACAGCACGTTGCATAATAACACAATTATACTAACTGGCTGACTGAGCTGCTACAATATAGAGCTTTTTTATATGGTATAACTATGGACAATTCTTAATCATGACTGTGAAAGAAGTGCTAACTGGGTGTAGGATTGCAAAATACCGGTAACTTTCCCAAAGGTCCCAGGTTTTCAAAAAATTCTGGTTGGATTCTGGGAATTCTCCCACTGGGATTTCTAGAAAACTGTGATTTTGGGGAAAGTTACCAGAATTTTGTCAACCCTAACTGGGTGACAATTATGTCCACAAGTAGCTGTAATAATCATATGAAGTAATACAAGGTGATGAGTGAATCTCACTGAGACAGGCACAGAGACACATGGGGATCTTTAGTAAGTGGATTTGAGCATTAGAGATGCTGCAAGGGTAAAGGTCACAGAGCCAAGGGTTTTCTACTGTGACTCTCTCTGACTGTTGTAGAATGGCATTTGTTCCCAACATGGAGGCCTGCTCAGTCTGGCTGACACAGAGAGACACAAACACACACAGTGACTGGCTTAAGACCTAGGCTTTAGCTTGAAGGGCTAACGAAGTTGCTTACATATACAGAAGCCTAATGTGCATTATCCAGAGAAAATAGATTATTATCCATCACAGTGGTTATGTTTCATGCTGACCGTGCAATTACTCTGCCACGGCATCACAACAACATTACCAATATTTCCCCTTCCATCTTTTTATTTCTTACCTACTCAGCACAAAACCTTCAAGGTCCCGAACAGTCATTCTGATTCCCATGTAAAATAGCCTTTTGAGTTACTAAAATACAGTTGGGAGAACAAGTATTTGATACACTGCCGATTTTGCAGGTTTTCCTACTTACAAAGGATGTAGAGGTCTGTAATTTTTATCATAGGTACACTTCAACTGTGAGAGACGGAATCAAAAAAATCCAGAAAATCACATTGTATGATTTTTAAGTAATTAATTTGCATTTTATTGCATGACATAAGTATTTGATACATCAGAAAAGCAGAACTTAATATTTGGTACAGAAACCTTTGTTTGCAATTACAGAGATCATACGTTTCCTGTAGGTCTTGACCAGGTTTGCACACACTGCAGCAGGGATTTTGGCCCACTCCTCCATACAGACCTTCTCCAGATCCTTCAGGTTTTGGGGCTGAGCTGGGCAATACGGACTTTCAGCTCCCTCCAAAGATTTTCTATTGGGTTCAGGTCTGGAGACTGGCTACACCACTCCAGGACCTTGAGATGCTTCTTACGGAGCCACTCCTTAGTTGCCCTGGCTGTGTGTTTCGGGTCGTTGTCATGCTGGAAGACCCAGCCACGACCCATCTTCAATGCTCTTACTGAGGGAAGGAGGTTGTTGGCCAAGATCTCGCGATACATGGCCCCATCCATCCTCCCCTCAATACGGTGCAGTCGTCCTGTCCCCTTTGCAGAAAAGCATCCCCAAAGAATGATGTTTCCACCTCCATGCTTCACGGCAGGGATGGTGTTCTTGGGGTTGTACTCATACTTCTTCTTCCTCCAAACACGGCAAGTGGCGTTTAGACCAAAAAGCTATATTTTTATCTCATCAGACCACATGACCTTCTCCCATTCCTCCTCTGGATCATCCAGATGGTCATTGGCAAACTTCAGACGGGCCTGGACATGCGCTGGCTTGAGCAGGGCAGGACCTTGTGTGCGCTGCAGGATTTTAATCCATGACAGCGTAGTGTGGACAGGTGTCTTTTATACAGGTAACGAGTTCAAACAGGTGCAATTAATACAGGTAATAAGTGGAGAACAGGAGGGCTTCTTAAAGAAAAACTAACAGGTCTGTGAGAGCCGGAATTCTTACTGGTTGGTAGGTGATCAAATACTTATGTCATGCAATAAAATGCAAATTAATTACTTAAAAATCATACAATGTGATTTTCTGGATTTTTGTTTTAGATTCCGTCTCTCACAGTTGAAGTGTACCTATGATAAAAAATGACAGACCTCTACATGCTTTGTAAGTAGGAAAACTTGCAAAATCGGCAGTGTATCAAATACTTGTTCTCCCCACTGTATCACCCATAATATTTTTTGGGGAAAGAAATGCTCAAAATGTGAGTTTTTTTTTTTCTCTCTCAAAGCTAACTACCAGGAAGTTTGAAAAGACAGGCTGAGTGGGCCTTGACTGACAGCTCTTTGAAAAGACTATGTCAAGAAATGTAGATGCAGTAAAATAATCTCAAGCACATTTGTGACTCGTTTCAGGGAACTAGGTGTATGTCACACATCACTACTTCACAGGAGCAGCATTTGAAGGTAAACATTTATTTTTTATCAAAATGCATTTTTTGGCAGAAATGCCTTCTGAAACATGTGAACTTTCATGTGCCTTAATAACAAACTTGTATTCCATCCATAAATACAAATACAATTGTTAAATTACGAGCCCAGTTGGTTTAGCCATGGAAAAAGACAGGAACCTTCCCATTGGCCATGATTGGCTAAGATAATGTATGGGCTGGATATGCAACACGCTTCTGTCTATAAAGTGAGCTGCTCAGTCTGTGTTGACAGTCATTTCTACCGCGCCGTTTTTGAAAGATATAAAGTTAGCCATCGAGAACTACAAAGTTTTGCTACTTTTTTCAACAACATTAATGCCCTGAATTTAGCAGGCACTATCAACAGATCAGTAGGAAAACGTGATAGGCTACTTTCTGCACACGCCACGGTCAGTGTGAACTACAGTGACTTGACACAAAGCTGGCCAAAGATGTTGCTACAAACAAAACTGAGTTAAATGGTTCCAGTCTGCCGTGAACCATTCATCTATGTACAGTTGAAGTTGAAAGTTTACATACACCTTAGCCAAATACATTTAAACTCAGTTTTTCACAATTCCTTACATTTAATCCTAGTAAAAAATTCCCTGTCTTAGGTCAGTTAGGATCACCACTTTATTTTAAGAATGTGAAATGTCAGAATAATAGTAAAGATAATTATTTATTTCAGCTTTTTATTTATTTCATCACATTCCCAGTGGGTCAGAAGTTTACACACACTCAATTAGTATTTGGTAGCATTGCCTTTAAATTGTTTAACTTGGGTCAAACGTTTTGGGTAGCCTTCCACAAGCTTCCCACAATAAGTTGGGTGAATTTTGGCCCATTCCTCCTGACAGAGCTGGTGTAACGGAGTCAGGTTTGTAGGCCTCCTTGCTCGCACACGCTTTTTCAGTTCTGCCCACATATTTTCTATAGGATTGAGGTCAGGGCTTTGTGATGGCCACTCCAATACCTTGACTTTGTTGTCATTAAGCCATTTTGCCACAACTTTGGAAGTATGCTTGGGGTCATTGTCCATTTGGAAGACCCATTTGTGACCAAGATTTAACTTCCTGACTGATGTCTTGAGATGTTGCTTCAATATATCCACATGATTTTCCTTCCTCATGATGCCATCTATTTTGTGAAGTGCAACATTGAAACATTCAAACTTTATCAATGTAGAAGCAATAGTCATTTTTCATACTTTGGTCATCATACTTTGATCTGGTTTCATCCAAATATCATCCAATCCATGATTTTGACTGTTCATTACCTTTCAGACCTTGAACGTGATCTAATTTAAGATTGACTGCATCATCCTTTTCCTGCTGAAATGTGGTGTGTGTGTGAGAGAGAGCTGATTAATGGCTTGGAGCCCACAGAGGGAGCATTCACAGCTGAGGTGGACATTGTTTGCATATTCTTAGGATCTGAACCCAGCAGCCCTCATTTTTTACATTTGAACGGGCAACCTTTAAGCTACAGGTCCCCCTCCTTAGCAGCTGGGCTACCTACCAGGTTAGCTGCTGGGTTAATAAATATGTTTGAAAGGAAGGACTCAGAGGGACAGGTACTAAAACCATATGAGAGAAACATTTGTTTTTGGGTGAGGGAGGCATTTGAAGTGTAACTGCTACTAGGGCTGGACACCTAGACACGTGTGTTCCAGGGAGTGGGGAGGGAGAAATAGCAAGAGAGCTTAGGGGTCAGGGCTGGGTGTCTCAGGCTCTACACACTCCTGGATTGCATCTCCGTTCTGCCACCTCTGGTCTCTTGGCCGTCCCACACCTATGGGAGGTCAGCTCCCGCTCAGCCCAGTCAAACCTCTTTTCTGTCCTAGCAGCCCAAGGGTGAAACCAGCTTCCCCTTGATGCTATGACAGCAGAGTCCCTGCCCATCTTCCGATAACGTCTGAAATCCTACCTCTTCAAAGAGTATCTTAAATAAGACATATCAGTCAGCCTTATCACCCTTTGTCTTTTGTACTAGTGTTTTCCTACTAGCACTGACTTTGCTGATAACTTCTTTATTGAGGAAACATGTAGCCTACTTACCACGACTGTGATATGTGGTTGTCTCACCTAGCTATCTTAAGATGACTGCACTAACTGTAAATCGCTCTGGTTAAGAGCGTCTGCTAAATGACTAAAATGTAAATGTAAATGAGAGCGAGTAGTAGCCTAGGAATGCTTCCACTGCACAAAAACAAATGCACAATGCTTTACAGAACAACTGTGTCAACATGGAAATGCATCTGTTGTACTTCAGGCAACTGGGTTCAAACACGCACAAAACACAGCATACACTCTTTACCTTCACATGAAACCTTAATCCTATGCCAGCAGTCAACAACAAAGTTATTTTTTGCATAGCTGCATTTTCTAAAGATATATTTTTGAAGGAACATGTATAAGTATTTATAATTTATTCATAGTGGTTTAATAAATATGTATAACTGTAGCTTATTGAATATTAACATACTCGGATAGGTCAATTTGAATATGCATACCCGTTAAGATGAATATTACTTCCAACAGTTCACACCTCCAATTGCAAAACACATAAGGCCTATCCCAAAACTAAACCCTTAAGAATAGAAGCTTGACAGAGTTGGCAATGTCATGAGAGAGATCTATCCAGAACCCAAGGATGAGAGTCTAACTGCGTCCCAAATTACATCATATTCCCTGGCTTTGGTCAAAAGAAGTGCACTAAATAGGGAATAGGGTGCCATTTGGGGAGCACATTAAACAAAAAGCCCTGGCATGTCAGTGCTCTCCATGGCAGTATACTGATTACCCTGACTAAGCCAGTTTCTGCTGCCTGTGCACACTCTCTCCCAGCTAGTCCCATCTCTGCCAGCACCACTGAAGGGTTTTGGGTGTCCTTACCAATGCCAGTATTTCATGCTTTCGACATGCAGGCTTTCACAGTCTGCTTTCCCAGCTATATTGTGGAAAACATTGGGAAACAGAGCGGAGCTCCTCTTCTTCTTTCTTAGACTCATTACAGTACAAAAGCACACTTCCCATTCGTAATAAATTGATACATCTACTTCTAAATGAGGTAATGTCGTTAATTTAGTTGATTTCTAATCTGCTGTGCATTTGCCAAAATGTGTCAGCAAAATACAAACTATCTTTTTGTTTGATGTACCAAAGAAGGGGGGAGAGGATAGAAATTAAATTAAAATAAGGAAATACATCTTAGAAGCATGACAAACAAAAAGACAAACTCGACACTGTAAAAAATTTCCTGTAATTTTTACAGTAAATAACTGGCAGCACTAACCAGTACCTTTCTGTAGATTTACAGGACCTTTACTGTAACACAAATGTACTGCATATTACTGGAACACCTGACTACAGTAACATTCTCTATTTCTAGAATTTAGAGTGCATTAAGGGAAGCACAGTGGTTAATAAACTGTTGTAGATTTACAGTGCAGGTAGCCAGTGCCAACAACAGGGAGTATTTGATATAGGTATTTCAATACCTATTTTGTAATTAGCATTTCACAGTCCTGAACTACAATTCATGTAGCCTATTTGGTTAAATTAAATTAAAATACATTATTTTGTATTTTCTCATACAAATCTATACTTGCAAGTAGCCCGCTTAACTACAAAATTATTGTTAACGGTAACATAATCTTCTTACTTGCTACGACTGTAGTATATTCTTGTTTACCTTAGCTTAATACATTGACTGTAAGTCACTCTGGATAAGAGTTTCTGCTAAATTACCAAAATGTAAATGTAAAAGAAACACTTGCAAAACACACTGCTGGGTATTCTTCTAATGAGCACCACCCCCAAACAAGGCCAAATTTGATGAAAATATAAATAGTTTGAGGGTGGAGCTAATTAGAATAATACACAGCAGTGTGCTTTGCAAATGTTCATTTTATACATTGACATTTTGGTCATTTAGCAGACACTCTTGTCCAGAACGACTTACAGTTAGTGCATTCATCTAAGGATGATTAAAAAAAAACACATACAGTGAGGGAAAAAAGTATTTGATCCCCTGCTGATTTTGTACGTTTGCCCACTGACAAAGAAATTATCAGTCTATAATTTTAATGGTAGGTTTATTTGAACAGTGAGAGACAGAATAACAACAACAAAATCCAGAAAAACGCATGTCAAAAATGTTATAAATTGATTAGCATTTTAATGAGGGAAATAAGTATTTGACCTCCTCTCAATCAGAAAGATTTCTATCTCCCAGGTGTATTTTATACAGGTAACGAGCTGAGATTAGGAGCACACTAAGGGAGGGAGTGCTCCTAATCTCAGTTTGTTACCTGTATAAAAGACACCTGTCCAAAGAAGCAATCAATCAATCAATCAGATTCCAAACTCTCCACCATGGCCAAGACCAAAGAGCTCTCCAAGGATGTCAGGGACAAGATTGCAGACCTACACAAGGCTGGAATGGGCGACAAGACCATCGCCAAGCAGCTTGGTGAGAAGGTGACAACAGTTGGTGCGATTATTCGCAAATGGAAGAAACACAAAAAAACTGTCAATCTCCCTCGGCCTGGGGCTCCATGCAAGATCTCACCTCGTGGAGTTGCAATGATCATGAGAATGGTGAGGAAACAGCCCAGAACTACACGGGAGGATCTTGTCAATGATCTCAAGGTAGCTGGGACCATAGTCACCAAGAAAACAATTGGTAACACACTACGTCGTGAAGGACTGAAATCCTGCAGCGCCCGCAAGGTCCCCCTGCTCAAGAAAGCACATATACAGGCCCGTCTGAAGTTTGCCAATGAACATCTGAATGATTCAGAGGAGAACTGGGTGAAAGTGTTGTGGTCAGATGAGACCAAAATCGAGCTCTTTGGCATCAACTCAACTCGCCGTGTTTGGAGGAGGAGGAATGCTGCCTATGACCCCAAGAACACCATCCCCACCGTCAAACATGGAGGTAGAAACATTATGCTTTGGGGGTGTTTTTCTGCTAAGGGGACAGGACAACTTCCCCGCATCAAAGGGACGATGGATGGGGCCATGTACCGTCAAATCTTGGGTGAGAACCTCCTTCCCTCAGCCAGTGCATTGAAAATGGGTCGTGGATGGGTATTCCAGCATGACAATGATTTAAAACACACGGCCAAGGCAACAAAGGAGTGGCTCAAGAAGAAGCACATTAAGGTCCTGGAGTGGCCTAGCCAGTCTCCAGACCTTTATCCCATAGAAAATCTGTGGAGGGAGCTGAAGGTTTGAGTTGCCAAACGTCAGCCTCAAAACCTTAATGACTTGGAGAAGATCTGCAAAGAGGAGTGGAACAAAATCCCTCCTGAGATGTGTGCAAACCTGGTGGCCAACTACAAGAAACATCTGACCTCTGTGATTGCCAACAAGGGTTTTGCCACCAAGTACTAAGTCATGTTTTGCAGAGGGGTCAAATACTTATTTCCCTCATTAAAATGCAAATGAATTTATAACATTATTGACATGCGTTTTTCTGGATTTTTTTGTTGTTATTCTGTCTCTCACTGTTCAAATAAACCTACCATTAAAATTATAGACTGATCATGTCTTTGTCAGTGGGCAAACGTACAAAATCAGCAGGGGATCAAATACTTTTTTCCCTCACTCTATCACAGTCATAGCAAGTAAAACGTTTCTGTAACCATTACTGGTAATTCTGTTGTAGTTAAGGATAGGGTCTTCAAAATATCCTGTTTTGTTAACAAGATACTTTTTGGATGTATCTTTGCCCATCTCTGGCTAGTGCAAAGTACATTACTTAAATATTCACAGTAACTTGCCACCAGCTTCCTGTAAGTTACTGGAAAATGCAGAGCAATGACGCAAACATTAGCCTACTATACTGTAAGAAAGTACCATAAATGTTATTGTAATCATCTTGGTATTTTACTGCAATTACATGGGATTAGTGCAAGCAGGTTGGCTACTAGGTATTTTTATATTACAACATATTTATGAATATTTGGTGTTTTATGTCACTTGCACTTCTAGAGCGCTAAACAAAGGCTTCCAAACTGGCCGTGATTACAGGGCAAAACAGATCAAAAGGACATGGCAAAACACTCAACCATTAAAGATATAAAAGTCCCGAAGAGTCTTTCTAAATCCCATGTAAAATAGCCTTTTGAGTGACTAAAATATCACTGGTCATATTTTTGGGGGATAGCAATGCTCAAAATAACTACCAGGAAGTTTGAAAAGACAGGCTGAGTGGGCGGAGAGCTCATATTCATGAGCTCACCTTGACTGACAGCTCTTTGAAACGCCTATGTCAAGAAACGTAGATGCTATGAGCAGTGTTTGGTGATACACAAATGAACTCAAACAACATAAAAATTGCATCAATGATCTAAATTGTTTATATACATCTCCCATTTGGCATGTCTCTTGGGATGCAGTTCACAGCAGCACTGATGGATGTGTTGACATGATGACTGCGTCAGCGTTTTGAACAACCCTCCCCCCTTTTGTTCCATATTGGGTGAAGACCTAGCTAGCTAGTAACTAGCTAACACCAGATAGAGATGAAAGGGGAGACATATAAGTATCTTTGCCATAGATTTATAGTGTTAACTTTTAATTATATTTGCTGACACCCTACAGTCAAATTTTGGCACCAGTAGAGTATCTATCTAGCTATATAAACCACGCACCTCCGCAAACACGCCTTCTCTGATGTTGGTTATAAGGCGGTACTTATTAAAATTAGGTACGAGAATATCATGTTACCATTGGTGTATTAATTGAGCATTAGGGTGGTCAACCTATCCCCTTAATAATCCCGCCTCCTGAATCCAAGTGTTTGACATGGGGGAGGCAACCAGTAACTTTATGATCAAACTTTATCAATGTAGAAGCAACAGTAATCTTTCATACTTTTGTCAAAATAATTTGATCTGGTTTCTCCAAATATCATCACATTTCATGGAAAACATGATTTTGACTGTTCATGAACTTTCAGACCCGCTGTCACTCTGATCCGTTCCCTATATACATTAAATTGTTACGGCACTACTACCACATATCAGTTCAACTGGAACAGCATTCTCACTAATGGGTACAACAAATATACTCTGAATCGATATTCACGTAGTACTAACGAATTCCCATTGACCACGCCCACAAATTGGGGAAAACAAACATTCTTTCACATTGACCCCCAATGTAAACTTCGTCGTCGGTTTTTGCTAGAAATAACAAAGCATGCCGAAAAGCTGCTGTGTTGTTCAATGTACATGTAGATGTAACCAGGTAAAAAATCCCAGCCTACGGTTCGCAATGCTCCCATGTAGGGCAATAGAGCCTGCGAGAAGAGCCCTGTGGCTTCAGGCTATTCGGAGTGGGAGAGTGGGAAATGTGGAGACCCGGTGTCCAAGTAGGCTGCACATAGCTATGTTTGTGGAAAACATTTCATCACAGGTAAGACATTTAACTTGCTTAGTATAATCCGTTTGTGACTCCACTCACTACTTGTAGCTGTATAGTCCGTTTGTTTGTGTCGGTAGCTAGCTAGCACTCACTCATTCACGTGACTGCTAGTACCGTCATGAAAAGAGGCATGAGGGAGGCCCTATAATATTATGTTTTTGTAAGGAGTGAGAACACTCAGAAGCAGCAATGTTAAAAAGTCATTTTTAGACATGTTGTACTTTCTTAAAGGTAGTTATGTAATTTACTAAAACAAGCTGACAAGAAAATTGCATTTGAAAAAGAGCAAGTGTTTGCTGCGAGTCAATGGGGTAACTTACTGTAGGTAACCACAGGTTGTTTACCCCACAGGCAGGTGGGGCCACAACGTGCTATCTAATACTGACTGGGACTATAGCCACTTACAAGGCACGCCTCAAAATATGTTAATAAGCCAGCGATTCTTTCCCGTCCCACAAAATGTTTCCACAATTGACCATAATTTAGAGAATGCTGCAGTAAATATACAGCAAAACAGTACTTTATTATTAAATTGTATAGTAATAAAATTCCAGCAATTGCTAACGGTGAATAAGTAATTACATAAGCATACCAATGAATATTTGGTGTTTATATCATTTGCACTTATAGAGGCCTTAACAAAGGCTTCTAAACTGGCAGTGACTACAGGGCAAACCAGATCAAAAGAACATGGCTAAACACTAAAAAATTAAAGTTTTGAGACTTACATGCTGACAAGACCACACGTGTCGTATGCGCGAGCGTTGCAAAATGTTATTCAATCATTGCACCCACACTGCTCGCGCGCGTCAACGAGCGTTTGCGTGGCCAGGCGATAAAATAGGTTCTATTTGTGAAGCTCAACACAGCCTCATTGGTTTTTAGGAGCATCTACCCACATGGGTGATTGAAAGATGAACTGAGGTATATGCTCCAGTCCAGTTGGTTGTGCTAATGCACCATAAAGTTGGTTGCCAACCGCCATATAACGTCCAAAGAAGAAGAAGCCTGAAGGAGGAGAGATTACTAGAAAACAAACTTGTGGACCTTGTGCATTTCAGGTAAAATAACAACCCAATGTTTATATCCCAGGACAAATTAGCTAGCAACAGCAAGCTAACTAGCTAAATTGCCATACATGTTTAATGGTTTTCGACCTGTCCCAAAGTTAATATTGTTGGTTCAGAGTTCGTTTTGATATTTCAACCTGCATGTCCTGATCGCGTCTGGTGTGGGTGGACAAAATCAACATGGGCACGATGGCACACATGTTACTGCAACTCTGATCTGTTCCCTATATACATTTTATTTGTTATGGAACTACTACTACATATAACTTAAATTGGTATTGTGGGGATCTATTTTCTTATAACTAGATGTGATGCCTAGCTTAGAAAGAATACATTAATGATTAAACATAATAGGTTTGTGCTGTACTGATATAGATTATTTAACATAACAAGCTGTGATTAATGTGAGGAACCGTTATGGGGGTAGGCTGAGACAGACTTGTGACTCACATACACACACACTGCCTCTTTGTTAAACCGCTCAAGGACATGTGTTCTGCTACAAAGATGTCTGAGGTTGCTGACTCGAGACAAGTTGTGGAGATAACAACTAATGCCTGGCAACAGTGAAGCGCCAAGGGGCTGGGACCAGCCTGTGCGCCAACGATAGGCTGAGTAAGTCTAAAACCACACTCAGTCTCTACTCTGATAGGCCTGCTTGGAGCAGGAACTATCTCTTTCAGAGTATTTAAAGAAGAACTTATAACAATGAGTTCTCAGACTGCCCTGCGTGGTTTTTCAGTGGGCCCGTACATTGAGGGAAAAAAGTATTTGATCCCCTGCTGATTTTGTAAGTTTGCCCACTGACAAAGACATGATCAGTCTATAATTTTAATGGTAGGTTGGCAAATACTAATTTCCCTCATTGAAATGCAAATCAATTCATAACATTTTTGACATGCGTTTTTCTGGATTATTTTGTTGTTATTCTGTCTCTCACTGTTCAAATAAACCTACCATTAAAATTATAGACTGATCATTTCTTTGTCAGTGGGCAAACGTACAAAATCAGCAGGGGATCAAATACTTTTTTCCCTCACTGTATATACGAACATCATATTTACCAATTCAAGTGTTTGCATTAATTAAAATACTAGTCTATTTTAGAAGACGTGTATTGACCTCTTTTTGTTCCTATACCAGATTTGAATTGACGCAACTTAACAATTGGTGACCCCGACGTGATCTGGTAGAGGGACTTCGCTGGGTATTGTCCGGCCGATTGGACATCGCTGTCGTTGGACGGTGTGTTTCACAAAGAGTCCGGACAACTAAAAACAGGTAAGCAGACACCTATTGTTATATAACTAAAGTTCTGCACATTGGCTTTATCCAAATTAATTTTGTGAAACACCTGTCTGATGTAAGTGAACTAAATTATGAATTATTATACGAATTATTATGAGTAGATAAGCACCATATTGTGACATCCAAACCTGTGGTGAATGTGATGTTAAACCTTGGTACCATAGAGTATTGTTCCACCGACACGTACCAGAGGGCTAGGTACGGCTAGGATTGGGGAAAATACTGAAAAATCCCCAGGCTAGGACCACCGGGAGTGAGAACTGAGGATATAGGGAATTATTGGCTTAATAGTGTTACGCTATTGACACGTATTTGAAGGCTAGATACGGCTAGGATCATAGGGACACTTAAATTTTAGTAGACTCCAGGCTAGGATCACCAGTGGTGAGAACTGGAGGCGTAGAGAATTATTGGTTAAAGGTGTTACACTACTGACACGTATCAGAGGGCTAGATACGGCTAGGATCAGAGGGACACTTACAATTTTAGATAGTGTTGCACTACTGACACGTACCAGAGGGCTAGGTACGGCTAGGATCAGAGGGACACTTTAGAGTATAGGGTGTTGTATGCATGAGAGTGCGAATGATCCCAGTGTAATAAAAGAGTGAATGCGGGTTATTAAAATTAATAAACCTGTATACCTTGATAGAAAACTAATTAGGAGTTAAAGAAGTCTGTGGTTGCTTAAACCGTATAACCCGTTAATAATAATTGGGAACATAAAGGTAAAATAATGAATAACTAGTATGACTAAACTGAAACGTTTGAACTGATATAATTGAACTGTAACGTTTGATGTTTGACATAGCATAATACTGGTTTTAAATAATTAAGTTGAAGCAATTTGGTTTATTATTTAGTAATGTATAAATAGTGGAGAGCCAATAGGGGGTTCCATTGAACTATTATGTTTTGTTGGGCATTTCGGTGGCATGGGGTGGGGTCTGTGTGTATGAGTGAATTCGGCGGCTGTTATGGGTGGTGACCGGATACTACTGAGTATTTGGTTTGTTGATGTTGAATGGAAGATTTGTAGCGTGGTTGGGGTTAAATAGAAAGACTCACTTAATCAATAGGGAATGGGTGAAGGGAGAGAGAGTTTTTGTGTTGCTGAATGAGGTGAGAGCTAGTGCGGTTTTCATTTGGTGACGTCACTTGCTCTATGAACTGGAAGTATATACTTTGAAAGGATCGCGGAATGTGTGGGGTGACTGGCAATGTATGCAGAGGGTCCCTGGTTCGAACCCAGGTAGGGACAGTGGGTAAAGCTTTCGCATTGGGGCTATAGATCTAGATTACTACGTGGATTGAGAAATGTGAAAGGTTGAATTAGATAGTTTAAGTAGAAGTATTCTAGAAAGGTCTCTGAAAATATGTTACAAGGTCCCCGCGCCTTCCCCGTTGTGTAGGAAGGAGCAAGGGGAGGGGTGAGAGATAGTTCAAATGATAGGAATATTATTAAATGTATGCTTATCAACGATAGCAAGTATTTGTTTTATTAATTAGGGCCTAATCAGAGAGAATAGTTAAAGAAATTGAATAGCGAACTGAAATGGCGATAGAGCTGTGAAAATTGAGTTGAGGACAAAGGAGAATAATTTATGGCTCTGGTTAGCGGGAAAAAAAATAGAGACAGTCCAGCGAGTTAGATTGAGCTGTAAGATTTCAAGTAGAAGTCTAAATACTTGACTGAAAGGCAGTGCTTTGATACATTCTAATTGTTATTACTTTATTCGATAGGTTGCTTAACACCAGTGGTGTATGCAAATAGTTGGTGAATTCTAGAACAATAATTTATTTTCGTTACGGGGACCAGGGTATGCAAGTAGCTTTAGCTATTATGCTGAGGGAATAGCACCAACCTATAGTGGGTTCTATATTTGTTAAATAAACAAACTTATATTTTAAAGTAAAGTAATGCAATAGGCTACAATTATAACATTATCAGAAAAAGGCACAATTTAATGTGAAATAGTTATTACAATTATTATTAATAGTTATTACAGTTATTATCATTGATCAAGTAATGATAGAAGGATAGTAGAGGAAAGGCAAGGGATTAAATCTCATTTAGGGAAAGAGGAAGAGTATGAAGATATATTAGGGAGAAAATACCATTAACTGAGGGATATAAAACGTTTAGCTAAAAAAGACAACAGGAATAATTTACCTTACACCCTAATATAGACATTAGACCACACCAGAAGTAGAGATGGCAGGATCACCAGTAGCAATCATGAAGAGAAGGTTCCCAGAAAATAGTGAAGATATTGGTAATATCTCTAACAAATGAGAAAAAGGACCCGAAAGATAGTAACTAAATGGCCAAAAGAGGGAACATTTGATGTAACCGTGATTGTATTGGCTAAAAAATGAAATATGACATTTACAGGGGGGACAGGAACAATACATTTACATTTACATTTAAGTCATTTAGCAGACGCTCTTATCCAGAGCGATTTGAGATGAGATCACATGTAGCAGATTTAGGGTAATCAATTAAATAATAATTGTATACTCGAGGAATTTTGAGTGGTTTTATGGATTAGTTATGAGGAATTAGATTGATACAAACAATTATTGATGGGTTAGGACTGGGGATATCTGTATCATGTTTTGTGTGTACTACCATCTTTAGATTACTGATGGTAATTGAAGGTTAACTAAATGTATAACCAGGAGAAAGAGATTAGCTTATCTCATTGGAATGTTGCCCAGGGCTAGGGGGAGCAGTAGTGAAGTTAGGCAGTATTTAGGTCGTAAAAGTGAGCTACCACATCAAGTGGGGCCTGGCTATTTGTGGTTGTTGTTTTTCAAATTGGGTTTTTCAAATAAAAAAACAACACACCTAGTATGATGGTTATAAAGGGTTGTTATGTTAAAATTAGGGGGTAAAAATAAGGGATGGCAATTGGATGATAAATTACCAATATTACCTAAGTGATTGTTTAGGTAGGTGGTAATATTGACACATGGGAAAAACATGTGTCAAAAGGGGGATGGTAGGAGATGGTAGGATTAAATAATAAATATATACGAAGGAGAGGACAAAATACTTTTTTTTTTTAAAGTCCGAAATAGAAATTGAGAGCTGAACACGTGTGAAGATAGTTTATTAACCACACCCGTATGTCAGAGGTTTTGTGTCCCACAGGTGAACTAAAGGAGAAGGTGACCCACTCTATCTAACCAGGTGACTGGTGAGCATCCAGTCCCTAAAGAAGAAAAACTGGAAGCAGGCCTGTTGGGAAGGGCCCTATCAGGTTATATTGGTCACTGCCTTTGCCATTAGAATAGCAGAAAGAGCAACCTGGGTCCACGTTACCCACTGCAAAAAGGTAAGAACACATGCAAGCACCACTGAACACATGCAGAGTTAGAGAGAAGAACTGGACCAATAGGGTCTGGGGATCACCTCTGTTAACGAAGATCTCCTACCCCGACCTATCATCACTGTAGTGTGTTCTCAGGGTGTGAGTATGGGGTAGTACCAAGCAGAAAGACTGAGGACAGGAGAGGGTTGGCGGTTTTTGGGAATATGGATAACTTGAGTTGCATCATAGTCTCGGTAATGGTCTTGATATGTCAAGATCCACCACCAATTGTGCTATGCCCTTACCATTGTTAAGAAGTAAAAGAGAAGAGAAGCGACCCGACATACTGACTGTCAAGGACGAGTGGCCTACAAAATGGGAGTCAGAGAAAGGCAGACTGTCAGATTCAAAATAAGGGTTAGGGACATAGCCAATGGGTGGGGTACATGTCAATAAGCAAATTGGGATTATAAAATCCCATTATATTCGTGTTCGGCCCCCACGGCAGATTGTTCCTAGACTCAAGTGTTTAAACACACTTGGGGATGGGGATATGAGACCGAGGGGGACTGAACATCCAGATGGGGGGTAAAGAGAAATAAAGACATCACCAATTATCAATTGGAGATAGTAGTAATGTGACGGACTTAAGTTCGGAAGCACAGGAGAGAATTTTGAACCTTACAGTCCCTGTAACCGATGTGTGGTGGGCGTGTGCCAGTAAAGGCAGTATAAGGCAGAGAATTCCAAAAGGGTGGCTAGATACGTGCGCCCTGGTTCTACTGGTTCAGCTAGTTAGAATTAGTCACCAGGAACCAAGGATTAAACAGATGTAGGAGGAGTTTTAACAAGAAGGAGAATAGCCCTATTTAGATGGATGCGATTGGGATACCAAGGGGGGTATCGGATGGATACCGAGCTATGAAACAATTAGGGGAAGGGTTTACTGCCACGTTCTTTTGGTGGGTGACAAGCAAAATAGCAAAATTGTGGATTGGATTAATTATATCTGTTACGACCAACAACGATTTATTGGCTGGACTAGGGATGCAACGGAAGGGATCTTTGAACAATTATCCGCCATATCACTCTTATGACTTAGTAAAAAGAGGTTGGCTCTAGATCAGGCAGAAAGGGGTGGTGTCTATAGAATGGTAAGCCATTGTTGTATGTTTATCCCTAACAATACCAGTCCTGATGGGAGTATCTATAAAGCCCTAGTTGGTTTAGATAAACTATCAGCTGAAATTAAGAGCATGGCTGGAATGGAGGGAAACGGACTGTTCTCCTGGTTGGGGGAGTGGTTTGGTAAGTATGCTGCACTGGTGGTTACTGGATTTCTGACCCTAGTAGTTGTGTTTCTAATATTAATGTGCTGTGCTGCCTGTGTAATTCCTTATCTGAGAAAGTCTGTTACAGATGTCGTGCATGCGGCTGGTATGATGCCCCTCCTAGGGGCTCAAGAAGGGGATGCAGACACTGAGATGGGGTTGACAAAGGATGACCCTTGGTTTGCTATTGGTGAGGTGGTGGAGTGACACCCTAGTGGGTGTCTAAAGGGGACCAAAGTTTACTTCCCTGTTTATGTTTTATGCTTTATTAATCAAGTTAACCATTGTGAATGTTTGTCTTTCCTTATGTGAAGGTTTGAAGTTCCTGGGTGGCTGGTAGCCAACCTAGTACAAGTTAGGTGTAGATGGAAGGACTGAGGGTTTTATTTTGTATTATCATTATTGCCTATTAATAAAAGTGTGATTATTTTTGTTTGTATTGTATTTTAATGAGTGACACCCTAGTGGGTGTGAAAAGGGGGAACACTAAATTTCCCTGAAATGTCTTATTTTGGGTTCACACCCACTGGGTGTGAAAAGGGGGATTGTGGGGATCTATTTTCTTATAACTAGATGTGATGCCTAGCTTAGAAAGAATACATTAATGATTAAACATAATAGGTTTGTGCTGTACTGATATAGATTGTTTAACATAACAACCTGTGATTAATGTGAGGAACCGTTATGGGGGTAGGCTGAGACAGACTTGTGACTCAAGGACATGTGTTCTGCTACAAAGATGTCTGTGGTTGCTGACTCGAGACAAGTTGTGGAGATAACAACTAATGCCTGGCAACAGTGAAGCGCCAAGGGGCTGGGACCAGCCTGTGCGCCAACGATAGGCTGAGTAAGTCTAAAACCACGCTCAGTCTCTACTCTGATAGGCCTGCTTGGAGCAGGAACTATCTCTGTCAGAGTATTTAAAGAAGAACTTATAACAAAGGCTCAGTTCTCTGACTGCCCTGCGTGGTTTTTCAGTGGGCCCATATATACGAACATCATATTTACCAATTCAAGTGTTTGCATTAATTAAAATACTAGTCTATTTTAGAAGACGTGTATTGACCTCTTTTTGTTCCTATACCAGATTTGAATTGACGCAACTTAACAGTATAGCACTTTTACTAACAGGTGCAACAAGTATAGCCTCTTACAAGACACACCTCAACATGTGATAATGAGCCACAACACCACCATACACCCACAAAAGGTTTTTGGCACTCCTAAATTACAGTATGGAACTGAATTACATTAAATTACTGGCAGCACAGTAGCCAGTAAATTACTGCAGATTAACAGGAAAATATTTTTAGACTCCAAAAACATGGTATGGTACAGTATTTTGTGGGTGTGGTACTGAATTACAGTAAATTACTAGCAGCACAGTTGCCAGTAATTTATTGTAGATTTACAGGACAAATCTACAAAAATATGGCATGGTACTGTATTCTGTGGGGTTTTCCCACAATGCACCATAATTCACAGTATGCTGTTGTAAATATACAGCAAAACAGGTACTATTGTATTGTTTAATTACAGCAATTGCTAATTTTACAGCAGTGTAGCGGAATGCCATTGAGACCCCATAATGCATTGCTCTTTACAGTACTGTAATATAGAAGTACAGTAGCTAACTATAAAAGTGTTGCTGTAAATTTACAGTAATTTGTTACAGTGTAAAGGACAAGTTGCATATTTGTTTTATATAGCCACCATTTTCCTTTTTATGTTTAACAACATTAAAACTGTCTGAATGTAGTGGGGCTTTGCAGGTATTCTATTTCCAGCTGATCAAACAACACTTCTTGGAGCAGTGCCCTTAGCAGTGTTTTCTCCATAAACACTTCCTGTACATTGCTGAGGTGTCAAAGCTAGGACGAATTGAAAAGATAAAGGAACAGGTGGCGTTAAATTGAAACAAATGCAGCCAAATTAAATTTGCATTCTAAGAGCCTGTGTTTGCTCAGTGCGTCAGCAGAAGCTGTTTGGTCAATCTTGTCACATACGTACATGTAAATACACGCAAGCATACGCAGGCACACACACAACACACGTACACATGCAACACACACACACACACACACACACACACACTCCTATCCTGTTACAATGAGCTCAGCCTATCAGACAGCCAGCTGGCAGCCTCACAGATCAGCACTATAGAATCGCAGAGACACAACTCGCCAGTGCACAATGACACACCGGTGGGTGCTCCCTTTTCTTCCTCCCCAGGCAGGGTGTGTGTGTGTAAGGGTCAGCCCTGTGGTGCCTCATGGCCCCTCTCACACAGAGCTATGACATTACTCAGAGCTGCATGGGGACAGAGCTGGGAACAGCAACCAGCATACAGCCTGGCTACACAGACACTGTCCATGGTGCTGATCTCATTCCTCAACGGTGCTGCACACACTGACATCTCTCACACAGTGACACGTTCATCCTCCACACATATGCACGCACACACACGCACACGCACACACACACACACTCCACCATCTGTCAATACACACATTCCATTCACACTGACTCTTAGTATTCTAAGCACATGCTACACGCAGTATTCCAGGCATTCAAAATGAATTTTAGATGCTTCACTATAGTGTGTTTAATTATCATATCTCTCCTTCTACAAATTGAAACAGAATTCTCGACATATCGGTATCTATCTTCATGGAATCTTCAGGAATCACAATGATACAAATTTTATGATCCGTTAAAATAAAATGTTGTTCAATATTTGGCCTTGAAGTTGTGACCTCAAAAAGCCTCCTCAGTAAATTAATTGAAAAGCAGTTAAAGCTGGCTAATTCCACAATAGTCCATTGCTCAGACTCAGGACACACACACACACTGACTGATGCCTGTCCTCCAGCTGTCTCACCAGTTTGTGGACAATTAGCGACACACACACACACCCACCCAAGCCCCGCCGCTCGCAACCTTTCCCTTCCCACTAATGAAATTACTAATAAATCCAGACATCACCCAAGCCCCCCTCTGACAAAGGGTGATGGTCGAGAGAGAACACAGGAGTCTTTCTCAAGGGGACTTCGGTTGTGTCCCAAATGGTACCCTATTCCTCATATAGTGCACTTACAATGGGCCCTGGTCAAAAGTAGTGCACTATATAGGGAATAGGGTGCACTTGGGACACAGCCTTAAAATGGTGACTGATTCTCTCCTTGCCCCATGTTGTTGTTGGGAATGGAAGGAGTCTTGGGGGGTCAGGTATGTTTTTGAATTTTCACCTAAAAACAGTTGGTAAATACTTGTGAAAAACCAATCACCACTCAGTAATACAGCAGCTATGTATCTCAGGTGCATGTTGTGTGTGCCATGTGTTGATAGGTTGTTGCACACGACGCCTACCCTACCTCACACATACGCACAACAGTGCAATAACAATGGACAGAAATGTACCTTTAAGACCACCAGATTAAATGCTGTGACAGTCAGGCAAGAGACCTGAACCAGGGTTGTTCATTCATTAATTAATTAGTGAACAACGTAGAACGTTTTGCAACATAAAACAAAAACAAGCATTTCTTATTAGGTCCATTGCTGTTTTGGCCCGTTTGCTTCCATTTGGCTCCTATTGAATACGATTCAGGAATGGAGACACCACGTCAGTCCTCACTGATATAGGGTCAGTTAACAAAGCATGTTACTCCTAAACCACAGCTGGAGATGGGAAGCAGGCCAGGAGCATGAGAGAAGTCCATTAGCAGAGGCTGCATCCCAAATGGCACCCTATTCCCTATGTTGTGCACTACTTTTGACTAAGGCCCATAGGGCTCTGGTAAAAATGAGTGCACTGTATAGGGAATAGGGTGCCATATGGGACATAAGAAGACGGCTCCACTGGGAGAGATGTTAAACACATCCAGGCTCATGGATCAGGCAAGCCTTCATCCACTACATCCATCCATCCATCTATTGCTCCATCACTCCCTCCATCCATTTATCCATAGAAAATAGTATCTTTGGCCCAGCTCCCTCGCTGCCTGCCTCTACTCATTGGCACTGGACTTGTTTTGGCTTCAGAGCACCATTACACCCCTACCCCACCTCCCTTTTCCTCCACGTTCACCTCCCCCTCTCTGTAGCCAGCTTACAAGCTTACTGATGAATGGACAGAACTTTCTTTTGTTCTAGTTTACTTACACTTCACTGGCTTTAGGTTTGTTTAGGTTGGAGGCAAGCGAGGCAGAAAATGCTCGAAGATCAATGCTGATCACAGTTGATTTATCCTGTGATTTCAGTAATCCTACAGATTTAATTTGATAAATGATAATCTGAAAGCCAAGAGATAATCCTGGAATTAATGCAAACATGGTATTCTGTTGAGTTCCATTTTAATTATTGTTTGAATTGAATTAATTCCGATACAAACATGATTCAATAACAAGGGGACGGCTTTTAAATAATCACACATGCCAGTGTTGCACAGACAATTAGGCACAGATGATACAAATGTTACTAAGGATAAAGAGAAATGGATTGGCATATACAATACTATGCTACACTACAGCAAGAAGAAAAACACAATATATAAGCTTTGTTAGGCTCATCATTATTTCTCAACATCTTTCATGAGAGGAAACTGAGTTTAGTAACTCGGGTAAAACGCCTGCGCAGTAAATAATATATCAGCCCACTAAAACCTGAATCAAAGCTTTATCTTCACGTCAGACATAACTTTCATCCAGCGTTGGCCCAATCCAGACTCATTGATGAGCATCACATCATAATGATCTAGTTTTCCACATCATCATGGCTTGAGCTTGACAGAAAATAGGAAATAATAAGAATTATATTTCTCTCCAGCAGGATGTTGTGCTATTTTGTTTTAATCATTATATTTCATTTTGCATTTTGCCTCCAAATCCTGACACACCAAGCACTTCATACACAAATGTGCACACACACACACACATGCACATGCGCATCCATGCACGCACACACAAACACACACTATCGCCACGCCCAATGGCGTCACACATACACGCCACAACCATCTGTCAGACTGTAGCTTCCTCCAGCTCCCTCTCTCTCTGTCCTGCCGAGATACACACTCACTAATGATTCCATAACTTGGTTACCACCTCTTTACGGTGCTTAGCAAGCTCCATCACGGCGGCTATATAAGACACTCTGTTAGCACATTGGTGAGTTAGCGTGCAGAGTGATCAGCTTGACAGGTCCACTGAGTCTTCATAACACAGCATCACCGAGACTAGCCAGGCCTGGGTCATATTCATAAACAGTCTAAGATAGGAGTGCTGATCTAGGATCAGTTTTGCCTTTGAGATCATAATGAATAAGATTACATGCACAGGGGGGACCTGATCCTACTCTGAGACGCTTTTTGAATATGGGCCCTGGGCTGTAGCAATGATACCTAACCCCCCCTCTCTCTCAACCCTCTTTCTTTTTTTTCTTTTTTACAACTATCTCTCATTCATCTACCTTTCTCTTTCCCTCTCTCTCTAATCTCTCATTCCCCCATGCAGTGGTTACATGATGTTTCCAGAAAATTCTAGAGGAATGTCAACCTGAGCTTGCAATTTATATTTTGTTTGTTCATTCTCTGAGACATTTAGTTTGTAATTTTGCGTGCCAATGTCACATGCATAACAATGGAATTGCCTCTCCTTTTATTCTGTAATGTTGACAAGTACAGTAAAGGCTATCATACTGTACATCACTCTGCTTCAAAGTCCTATTTGTATTCCTTGGCACTTGCTATTTTTACAATTAGTCAGCCAGTCATAAGGTTTCATACCACATGGGAAGACATATCACAGGAACACAAATAAGCAAACAAAACAGAAGCACTCTAGCCAATCTGTCAACACAGCGGATTATTCTCAGAGCTGAATATAGTGAAGCGAGAGAGAGAGTGGGGCAAAAATGGCACTGTCTGAATTCTGAATCATTATCATTATGTATGGCATACTGGACATCTCATTGGAGGGCTTGTGAAAGCTACAAGACCATAATCAACTAAGGAGAGCGGGAATGTTTGCATGCTGCCTAGAGGGCTCCCCTGAGTGTCGTCCCAAACACTCACCAAGTATGGATCTTCTCACTGTGTTCATTCCAAATGGCACCCTATCCGCTTTATAGTGCACTACTTGAGTCTTACGGAGACATACTCCAGGGACAGAGCTAACCAGAGAATGAACTGAACATGGGGACGAGAGAGGACGGAGAGCACGACTGTAAGCAACTCAATCATTTCAACCAAACCTGCAATAGCAATGTTGACGTAGTGTGTTTGTCTATAAAGTCTGCACACACTTCTTATGTGGACATCTTCTACTAGTTAGGGGAGTCTATCTGGTATTAGTAATAGGTTTGCACAGTACCCCAAAACCATGCTGTGATTTTATTTGAATGCGGGAAAAAATTGATATTGTGTAAATACACAGTCCAATGGAATTGAGGCCTATTTACTGGTAGAGCATAACCAAATCAAAATGGATTAATGTGATCAAGTGATCATCAGAGATGGAGAAGGTGTCAGTGGGTTGTCCGACTGCCTCACTGATATCATCAGGCCAGTGAGGGCACTATCTGAAGTCCCCAAAACTGCGTCCCAAATGGCACTCTGTTCCCTACATAGTGCAATACTTTCGACCAGAGCCCTATAGTATTGCACTATGTAGGGAATAGGATGCTATTTGAGATGCAGCCGAGGTGTCCCTGGATGGATCCCTGCAGTAATCCCTGGAAAAGCTGGCTCTGGAATGACAAACAATCCCCCGTCCCCCATGATGAGCAACATCATTATTTCCCATGTACAATCTCATTGCATTCTAATGATATTTTCTTAATTAACTTCTCTTTAAATGTTGCAACCCGTTAACGTGTGTAATTACAAGAGAGAAATGGCAAATGACTTTACAGCAAATCATTTATCAAAAGGTCTTGGCAGGCGAGCGGCAGCTACGATATTGCAGCCCGTATTCGGTATCGTCTCAGAGTAATGGCAAGGGGACAGTGATGATGAATTATCACTGCATAATTTAGTGGTTTGGCACATTAGCCTCTGTTATGGGAAAAACAAGATGGTGGCAGAATGTCTAAGCAGCAACTCCAATGAGTTGCTAGAAGGTAATTAATCCTGGAATAGTGTATGTGTAAAGCCAGACTAAGGGGACGGACTGAGATGGAGGGGATCTGTGGACAGAGGACGCTGCTAATATCATATGGACCATTTTGTACTAAACCCTTATTTCTCCCTCTTTCTCTCCCTCTCCATGTGTTTCTTACCCGCTCTCACTCTTCCTTTCGCTCTACCTCTCTCTCGCTCCCTCTCTCTCCCCCTCTCCATTCACTGGCCGCAGTACTGCCTGATTTAGCCAGTGCCGTGGGCTTGAAGTGACTGGCGGTGCTATAGAGGGCCATGTAAATGTCACCGTCTCAGAGGCCGTGCTCGGCTAAGCATGAAATGAAATCTGGCAGAGTTTTAGAGCCCTGCTTCGGCTTGCATCGCCGTTCATTCCGTGTACCTCAGCACAAGGGCGCTACATACTAAATCTACAGCGTATATGTTATGACTACATCAGAGGGCCCACTTCTCTTTTTACTCCTTTATTTACGAGCAGTGGAAGGATGTGATTAATCCAGGCGGGAAACAGAGAGAGAGACGCGCAGGCGGAACATGGTCTCTGTCAACGTGCAAGGCTGTGTGCCTGTTTCTGCTGAATGTGTAAAATGGTTGTTTAACAAACGCAGTGTGGAGCTTTTATGTTATATGGAAATGGGACTGTGCCTCGTGGATGCCTTCAGTAACTCTTACTGTACTGACATACTACTGAGTCCTTCTAATAGCCAATGCCTATTGTGAGCATACTGTTACTCAACAAGTGGTGGCTGGAAGCTTTTACAATTGTGAACCCCAGTATATCACTTTTAATTGTCCATCTCTTAATATGCATAAATGATCAAGACAAAATTAAAGTGCTTAATGTATACTGTAGATACGCAAAAATCTCCAAAAGGAATACATGCAAATAGATAAATTTAGTAAACAGACCCAAAAAATAAAATACCACATTTAAAAAGAACGTTGAAATACAATGTTTTTAGCGAAAACTTTAAAATACAACATGCTGAAGTTACATATTGTGAAAAACACACACATCCCCAAGCAACAAAATTGCCTACTGGCTTGGCTGTCCATGGCCATCAACACACAAACACCCCATCCGTCATGCAGTCGCGATTACATGTTTCCTCTAATGAATAAAAGGCTGACTTTCACAGCAATGAGAGAGAGAGCAGTGTGTGGGATGCTCACAGACACAGGGAGATGAGTAGTTCACCATTACACTGCAGGGTGTTCCCAGTAGGGTTCCTTTGCTGTGAAGATTGGCATTACGCTTGGGGGGATTTCTCAAACTCAAGATGAGGGGGTAGCGAACATCTGCCCTGCTGAAAAAAATAGCATAGACCAGCATAAATTTCAAGCTGGTCCATGCTGGTCTATGCTGGTCCATGCTGGCCTATGCTGGTCAGTGCTGGTCAAGCTGGTCTGACCAGCATCGTCTAGCAGGTCAACCACGTCTTACCAGCATGGTCTAACTGGTTCTGCTGGCCGACCAGTATGGTCTAGCTGATTCTGCTGGTAGACCAGTATGGTCTAGATGGTCAAGCTGGTCTGACCAGCACGGTCTAGCTGGTTATGCTGGCAGACCAGCCTTAGTTGTGTTTTCGCTGGTGACCAGCCTTCATTCTGCGTTTGCTGGTGACCAGCATTCATTGTGTTTTGGCTGTTAACCAGCCTTCGCTGTGTTTTGGACATTGGTGATCAGCATAAACTAAAGAAAAAACAGCATCAAGTCACATTATGCTGGCTTGTAAGGCGACGTTTAATTCCTATTGGAATCTAGCAAGAGTGTATTCCCACAATCTGCGTTAAGAATGACTGCCAGGGTTAGAGAAAATAATGAATGAAACTACCTAAACCATCTAAACTGGAACAACCATTTCAGTAGCAGGTGCAATAAGTCCAACTAACAGATTGGATTGGTTTAGAAGAATATACACTACCGGTCAAAAGTTTTAGAACACCTAATCATTCAAGGGCTTTTCTTTATTTTTACTATTTTCTACATTGTAGAATAATAGCGAAGACATCAAAACTATGAAATAACACATATGAAATCATGTAGTAACCAAAAATGTGTTAAACAAATCAAAATATATTTTATATTTGAGATTCTTCAAATAGCCACCCTTTGTTTTGATGACAGCTTTGCACATTCTTGGCATTTGAGGTAGTCACCTGGAATGCATTTCAATTAACAGGTGTGCCTTCTTAAAAGTTAATTTGTGGAAATTCTTTCCTTCTTAATGCGTTTGAGCCAATCAGTTGTATTGTGACAAGGTAGGGGTGGTATACAGAAGATAGCCCTATTTGAGAAAAGACGAAGTCAATATTATGGCAAGAACAGCTCAAATAAGCAAAGAGAAACGACAGTCCATCATTACTTTAAGACATGAATGTCAGTCAATACGGAACATTTCAAGAACTTTGAAAGTTTCTTTAAGTGCAGTCGCAAAAACCATCAAGCGCTATGATGAAACTGGCTCTCATGAGGACTGCCACAGGAATAGAAGACCCAGAGTTACCTCTGCTGCAAAGGATACGTTCATTAGAGTTACCAGCCTCAGAAATCGCTCCCCAAATAAATGCTTCACAAAGTTCAAGTATCAGACACATCAGAGGAGACTGTGTAAATCAGGCCTTCATGGTCGAATTGCTGCAAAGAAACCACTACTAAAGGACACCAATAAGAAGAAGAGACTTGCTTGGGCTAAGAAACACGAGCAATGGACATTAGACCGGTGGAAATGTGTCCTTTGGTCTGGAGTCCAAATTTGAGATTTTTGGTTCCAACCGCCATGTCCTTGTGAGATGCAGTGTGGGTGAATGGATGACCTCCGCATGTGTATTTCCCACCGTAAAACATGAAGGAGGAGGTCTTATGGTGTGCAGGTGCTTTGCTGGTGACACTGTCTGTGATTTATTTAGAATTCAAGGCACACTTAACCAGCATGGCTACCACAGCATTCTGCATCAATACGCCATCCCATCTGGTTTGGCTTAGTGGGACTATTATGTGTTTTTCAACAGGACAATGACCACACACACCTCCAGGCTGTGTAAGGGCTATTTTACCAAAAAGAAGAGTGATGGAGTGCTGCATCAGATGGCCTGGCCTCCACAATCCTCCGACCTCAACCAAATTGAGATGGTTTGGGATGAGTCGAACCGCAGAGTGAAGGAAAAGCAGCCAACAAGTGCTCAGCATACAGTGGGGAAAAAAAGTATTTAGTCAGCCACCAATTGTGCAAGTTCTCCCACTTAAAAAGATGAGAGAGGCCTGTAATTTTCATCATAGGTACACGTCAACTATGACAGACAAAATGAGATTTTTTTTCTCCAGAAAATCACATTGTAGGATTTTTTATGAATTTATTCGCAAATTATGGTGGAAAATAAGTATTTGGTCAATAACAAAAGTTTCTCAATACTTTGTTATATACCCTTTGTTGGCAATGACACAGGTCAAACGTTTTCTGTAAGTCTTCACAAGGTTTTCACACACTGTTGCTGGTATTTGGCCCATTCCTCCATGCAGATCTCCTCTAGAGCAGTGATGTTTTGGGGCTGTCGCTGGGCAACACGGACTTTCAACTCCCTCCAAAGATTTTCTATGGGGTTGAGATCTGGAGACTGGCTAGGCCACTCCAGGACCTTGAAATGCTTCTTACGAAGCCACTCCTTCGTTGCCCGGGCGGTGTGTTTGGGATCATTGTCATGCTGAAAGACCCAGCCACGTTTCATCTTCAATGCCCTTGCTGATGGAAGGAGGTTTTCACTCAAAATCTCACGATACATGGCCCCATTCATTCTTTCCTTTACACGGATCAGTCGTCCTGGTCCCTTTGCAGAAAAACAGCCCCAAAGCATGATGTTTCCACCCTCATGCTTCACAGTAGGTAAGGTGTTCTTTGGATGCAACTCAGCATTCTTTGTCCTCCAAACACGACGAGTTGAGTTTTTACCAAAAAGTTATATTTTGGTTTCATCTGACCATATGACATTCTCCCAATCCTCTTCTGGATCATCCAAATGCACTCTAGCAAACTTCAGACGGGCCTGGACATGTACTGGCTTAAGCAGGGGGACACGTCTGGCACTGCAGGATTTGAGTCCCTGGCGGCGTAGTGTGTTACTGATGGTAGGCTTTGTTACTTTGCTCCCAGCTCTCTGCAGGTCATTCACTAGGTCCCCCCGTGTGGTTCTGGGATTTTTGCTCACCGTTCTTGTGATCATTTTGACCCCACGGGGTGAGATCTTGCGTGGAGCCCCAGATCGAGGGAGATTATCAGTGGTCTTGTATGTCTTCCATTTCCTAATAATTGCTCCCACAGTTGATTTCTTCAAACCAAGCTGCTTACCTATTGCAGATTCAGTCTTCCCAGCCTGGTGCAGGTCTACAATTTTGTTTCTGGTGTCCTTTGACAGCTCTTTGGTCTTGGCCATAGTGGAGTTTGGAGTGTGACTGTTTGAGGTTGTGGACAGGTGTCTTTTATACTGATAACAAGTTCAAACAGGTGCCATTAATACAGGTAACGAGTGGAGGACAGAGGAGCCTCTTAAAGAAGAAGTTACAGGTCTGTGAGAGCCAGAAATCTTGCTTGTTTGTAGGTGACCAAATACTTATTTTCCACCATAATTTGCAAATGAATTCATTAAAACTCCTACAATGTGATTTTCTTGAATTTTTTTCCTCAATTTGTCTGTCATAGTTGACGTGTACCTATGATGAAAATTACAGGCCTCTCTCATCTTTTTAAGTGGGAGAACTTGCACAATTGGTGGTTGACTAAATACTTGTTTCCCCCACTGTATGTGGGAACTCCTTCAAGACTGTTGGAAAAGCATTCCAGGTGAAGCTGGTTGAGAGAATGCCAAGAGTGTGCAAAGCTGTCATCAAGGCTATTTGAATAATCTCAAATATAAAATATATTTTGATTTGGTTAACACTTTTTGGTTAATACATGATTCCATATGTGTTATTTCATAGTTTTGATGTCTTCACTATTATTCTACAATGTAGAATATAGTACAAATAAAGAAAAACCCTTAAATGAGTAGGTGTTCTAAAACTTTTGACTGGTAGTGTATGTTTTTTATCTTTGTGTAGCAGAAGATAAATTAATTCATTCATGAATTAATCAATGTACATGCAAAAACACAGATATTAACAGATATACCTCCTCCATTCCTGCCATTATTGAAAGAGATCGTGATACCTCACATCTCAAAATAGGGTTACTTAATGTTAGATCCCTCACTTCAAAGGCAGTCATAGTCAATGAACTAATCACTGATCATAATCTTGATGTGATTGGCCTGACTGAAACATGGCTTAAGCCTGATGAATTTGCTGTGTTAAATGAGGCCTCACCTCCTGGTTACACTAGTGACCATATTCCCCGTGCATCCCGCAAAGGCGGAGGTGTTGCTAACATTTACGATAGCAAATTTCAATTTACAAAAAAAAAAATGGCGTTTTCATCTTTTGAGCTTCTAGTCATGAAATCTATGCAGCCTACTCAATCACTTTTTATAGCTACTGTTTACAGGCCTCCTGGGCCATATACAGCGTTCCTCTCTGAGTTTCCTGAATTCCTATCAGACCTTGTAGTCATAGCAGATCATATTCTAATTTTTGGTGATTTTAATATTCACATGGAGAAGTCCACAGACCCACTCCAAAAGTCTTTCGGAGCCATTATCGACTCAGTGGGTTTTGTCCAACATGTCTCTGGACCTACTCACTGCCACAGTCATACTCTGGACCTAGTTTTGTCCCATGGAATAAATGTTGTAGATCTTAATGTTTTTCCACAAAATCCTGGACTATCGGACCACCATTTTATTACGTTTGCAATCGCAACAAATAATCTGCTCAGACCCCAACCAAGGAGCATCAAAAGTCGTGCTATAAATTCTCAGACAACACAAAAATTCATTGATGCCCTTCCAGACTCCTTCTGCCTACCCAAGGACGTCAGAGGACAAAAATCAGTTAACCACTTAACTGAGGAACTCAATTTAACCTTGCGCAATACCCTAGATGCAGTTGCACCCCTAAAAACGAAAAACATTTGTCATAAGAAACTAGCTCCCTGGTATACAGAAAATACCCGAGCTTTGAAGCAAGCTTCCAGGAAATTGGAACGGAAATGGCGCCACACCAAACTGGAAGTCTTCCGACTAGCTTGGAAAGACAGTACCGTGCAGTACCGAAGAGCCCTCACTGCTGCTCGATCATCCTACTTTTCCAACTTAATCGAGGAAAATAAGAACAATCCAAAATTTCTTTTTGATACTGTTGCAAAGCTAACTAAAAAGCAGCATTCCCCAAGAGAGGATGGCTTTCACTTCAGCAGTGATAAATTCATGAACTTCTTTGAGGAAAAGATCATGACCATTAGAAAGCAAATTACGGACTCCTCTTTGAATCTGCGTATTCCTCCAGGGCTTAGCTGTCCTGGATCTGCACAGCTCTGCGAGGGCCTGGGATCGGGAGAGACACTTAAGTGTTTTAGTACTATATCTCTTGACACAATGATGAAAATAATCATGGCCTCTAAACCTTCAAGCTGCATACTGGATCCTATTCCTACTAAACTGCTGAAGGAGCTGCTTCCTGTGCTTGGCCCTCCTATGTTGAACATAATAAACAGCTCTCTATCCACCGGATGTGTACCAAACTCACTAAAAGTGGCAGTGATAAAGCCTCTCTTGAAAAAGCCAAACCTTGACCCGGAAAATATAAAAAACTATCGGCCTATATCGAATCTTCCATTCCTCTCAAAAATTTTAGAAAAAGCTGTTGCGCAGCAACTCACTGCCTTTCTGAAGACAAACAATGTATACGAAATGCTTCAGTCTGGTTTTAGACCCCATCATAGCACTGAGACTGCACTTGTGAAGGTGGTAAATGACCTTTTAATGGCGTCAGACCGAGGCTCTGCATCTGTCCTCGTGCTACTAGACCTTAGTGCTGCCTTTGACACCATCGATCACCACATTCTTTTGGAGAGACTGGAAACCCAAATTGGTCTACACGGACAAGTTCTGGCCTGGTTTAGATCCTACCTGTCGGAAAGATATCAGTTTGTCTCTGTGAATGGTCTGTCCTCCGACAAATCAACTGTACATTTCGGTGTTCCTCAAGGTTCCGTTTTAGGACCACTATTGTTTTCACTATATATTTTACCTCTTGGGGATGTTATTCGAAAACATAATGTTAACTTTCACTGCTATGCGGATGACACACAGCTGTACATTTCAATGAAGCATGGTGAAGCCCCAAAATTGCCCTCGCTAGAAGCCTGTGTTTCAGACATAAGGAAGTGGATGGCTGAAAACTTTTTACTTTTAAACTCGGACAAAACAGAGATGCTTGTTCTAGGTCCCAAGAAACAAAGAGATCTTCTGTTAAATCTGACAATTAATCTTGATGGTTGTAAAGTCGTCTCAAATAAAACTGTGAAGGACCTAGGCGTTACTCTTGACCCTGATCTCTCTTTTGACGAACATATCAAGACTGTTTCAAGGACAGCTTTTTTCCATCTACGTAACATTGCAAAAATCAGAAATTTTCTGTCCAAAAATGATGCAGAAAAATTAATCCATGCATTTGTTACTTCTAGGTTAGACTACTGCAATGCTCTATTTTCCGGCTACCCGGATAAAGCACTAAATAAACTTCAGTTAGTGCTAAATACGGCTGCTAGAATCCTGACTAGAACCAAGAAATTTGATCATATTACTCCAGTGCTAGCTTCCCTACACTGGCTTCCTGTTAAGGCAAGGGCTGATTTCAAGGTTTTACTGTTAACCTATAAAGCGTTACATGGGCTTGCTCCTACCTATCTTTCCGAGTTGGTCCTGCCGTACATACCAATACGTACGCTACGGTCACAAGACGCAGGCCTCCTAATTGTCCCTAGAATTTCTAAGCAAACAGCGGGAGGCAGGGCTTTCTCCTATAGATCTCCATTTTTATGGAACAGTCTGCCTACCCATGTGAGAGACGCAGACTCGGTCTCAACCTTTAAGTCTTTACTGAAGACTTATCTCTTCAGTAGGTCATATGATTGAGTGTAGTCTGGCCCAGGAGTGTGAAGGTGAACGGAAAGGCTGGAGCAACGAACAGCCCTTGCTGTCTCTGCCAGGCCGGTTCCCCTCTCCACTGGGGTTCTCTGCCTCTAACCCTGTTGCAGGGGCTGAGTCACTGGCTTGCTGGTGCTCTTTCATGCCATCCCTGGGAGGGGTGCGTCACTTGAGTGGGTTGAGTTACTGACGTGATCTTCCTGTCTGGGTTGGCGCCCCCCCCTTGGTTTGTGCTGTGGTGGAGACCTCTGTGGGCTATACTCGGCCTTGTCTCAGGATTGTAAGTTGGTGGTTGGGGATATCCCTCTAGTGGTGCGGGGGCTGTGCTTTGGCGGAGTGGGTGGGGTTATATCCTTCCTGTTTGGCCCTGTCCGGGGGTTTCTTCGGATGGGGCCACAGTGTCTCCGGACCGCTCCTGTCTCAGCCTCCAGTATTTATGCTGCAGTAGTTTGTGTCGGGGGGCTGGGGTTAGTTGGTTATACCTGGAGTACTTCTCCTGTCTTATCCAGTGTCCTGTGTGAATTTAAGTATGCTCTCTCTAATTCTCTCGTTCTCTCTTTCTCTCTGAGAACCTGAGCCCTAGGACCATACGTCAGGACTACCGGGCATGATGACACCTTGCTGTCCCCAGTCCGCCTGGCCTTGCTGCTATTCCAGTTTCAACTGTTCTGCCTGCGGCTACGAAACCCCTACCTGTCCCAGACCTGCTGTTTTCAACACTTAATGATCGGCTATGAAAAGCCAACTGAGAGACCTGAGCCCTAGGACCATACGCCGGGACTACCGGCCGTGGTGACTCCTTGCTGTCCCCAGTCCGCCTGGCCTTGCTGCTATTCCAGTTTCAACTGTTCTGCCTGCGGTTATGGAACCCCTACCTGTCCCAGACCTGCTGTTTTCAACTCTTAATGATCGGCTATGAAAAGCCAACTGAGATTTATTCCTGATTATTATTTGACCATGCTTGTCACTTATGAACATTTTTGAACATCTTGGCATGGTTCTGTTATAATCTCCACCCGGCACAGCCAGAAGAGGACTGGCCACCCCTCATAGCCTGGTTCCTCTCTAGGTTTCTTCCTAGGTTTTGCCTTTCTAGGGAGTTTTTCCTAGCCACCGTGCTTCTACACCTGCATTACTAGCTGTTTGGGGTTTTAGGCTGGGTTTCTGTACAGCACTTCGAGATATTAGCTGATGTAAGAAGGGCTATATAAAATAAAATTGATTGATTGATTGATTGATTAAAACAAACAACTAAAAATCTAACTGCAATAGAGCATGCTGGGGAAAATGATAATGATGGCCGTGGTTTTGCAGAGCAGCAAAATTCGGATTACTTGGGAGTCAACCTCACTTCATAACGTTACTTGACTTTGAGTTATATGTCTGATGTCTGTGGTCTGAAAACCACGTTGATATTGTCTAGCTAGCTACTTCAGTTCACACAAGTGTACTGGCACTGAATAGCCACAAAGCCCAATTCAGATACATAAGATGAGACGCAATGGTTTGTTTGATCTGAACGGTCTAGTTTTAGAGCGTCTGATGTCGTTGGCTGGAGTATTCAAGATTCAACATGTCAACTGTAGCCAAAGTCTTGCGACGAGACGGATCCATTTAGCCATTCAAAGAACCGTGCGGTAACATTCTGTGTTCAGCTAAGCAGCTAGCCAAGCAGAGAGCTAGCTAGCTATTTTGCTGTATATAGCTAGCCTGGCTTGCTGACATTTCAGTCAAAAAGTGTACCCTGTTTCTGGTGCATGTATTTCATGACACTTGTTTTCTACAACAAGTGGCAACTTTGTTTCAAAGTTACATAACGGAATTGTAAAGCGGCACCATTACTGTGGAAATGTTCTCTACTGCACATCTCGTGTTCTTGATCTGAATGCCCTGTCTTTAGTCAGCTGTTGTACAACACAACATTCTAAAACTAGCAAGTTTTATCTCTGCTCTAGGTCAGAGATGGTCAACTCCAGTCCTCGGAGGCTTGATTGATGACACACTTTTGCCCCAGCTGACACACCTGATTCCAATAATTAACTAATCATGGTCGTCAGTTTAGAATGCAATTAGTTTAATCAGGTGTGATAGTTATAGGGCTAGGGGAAAGTGTGACACCAATAAGGCCCCGAGGACTGGAGTAGGCCAACACTGATCTAGGTCTACATCTGACCTGGAGTCCTTCCAGAATCACATACTCATGTATGCGGTTAGCGTTCCCTCCTCCATTCTATGAGGCTGGAACCCTACTGGCAGCACTTGACGACAACCTTTGCAACTATCGTCCAGCCTTGGAGAACGCGTAGGGCAACAATATGTAAGTGTTAGTTGTCCTCTCAGTTGTGAAAAAGATTTGTATGATATAAAACAAAAATATTCATTATAACTCATTACAATATAATACATGTTATCACTGTTATATTTTCAACAGATGTCAACACTACAGTTCTGCACTGATAGTAATGAAATTCAATAGACAGAATATCCACCAAATATTATTCTATCTTTCAGCTAAAGGAGCCTCTACAATAACAAGTCTCCAAGGTGAAGTGTCTACACAATGAAAACTGCAAAGGACTACACCTACGTCCCAGAACTAAAGTGAGCAGTGTTGAGAAGACTGGGCTCTCAATCGGGGCTACCAAGGAGAATGATCCTGAGATCAGATGACCCAAGTCTCCCTGAAGTGCCACAACTTCGAGGAGACGTCGCCACGCAACACAGGGTGCAGTAAACACACCTTCGAGCTGGGAAGGACCGGAGCTTTCCCTGTTGTCAGACTTGGTGGTTCCCAGGAAGTGTAAAAACCTACAGAGTACTCAGAAATGTTGTTGAAAGAGGTGGGCCTACAACCAAACATATAAATCATATAAATAAGGGAAGTTTGTGTGGGCAACAAACTTGTGAGAAACAATACTTGTGTATTTTTTTAAATCTAGCATATAGTCATCGTTATTGTACTTTTGGAATGATTTTTAGAATGATTTACTAAACTGTTCTCTTCTCCTGGATATCTATGCTCTTGACGGTTTCCACTTCAAATTAGCAGACCTACAGGTGGATAGACATCCAGAAAGACAGATGGACTACCCTGGTGTAAATACAATACAAAACAAGTCAGCCCGATTAAACAGATGGTCAAATAGTTTTATTAGGGAGATTAACAAGAATAACCTTCCTCAAAATAACAAAAACACAGTGTAAGGGAAACATTCTGATAAAGTACTGAACTAATACCACCCAGACCAAAAAAAAAATAAATAAATAAATCCAAATTGAGTATTTTTTCCTAATTTGCATACAAATGAAGAATAAAATACAGTCTAGTCGTGGAAAGTGTTAATCTGTTATGTAAACATACTTGGTAATAAATAAATAGAATATTGAAGTGGTGAAATGGCAGCAGTTGTGTGTTGTAAGGTGCAGGAGGCTTCCTGCAATTCATCCAGGTGCACCAGCGAGGTTATCTGGAGTCCCTGGGATAGCGCTCCGGTACTCCATGAAATCAAAAATCGCTTCAGGTAGACGGGAAGTGGCCAACTCCAGCACCTCTCCCCTTTCTTCAAAGGACAGCTCTTGCAATTTAGCCTGTAATGATAAGAAAAAAAGCAACATGAAATTACAGAATGCAGCCAAATGTTGTGCGATATGATTATAATGTCGTGAAGCGGGTAAACCGTACCACAGGTGAAAGAGTTTTACTAACCTTCATCTCGGCCAGCCTCTCTTCTTGCATTTGGGCAGCCCTTTCAAGGTCTTAGGGCGGTAGGTAGCTTAGTGGGTAAGAGCGTTGTGCCAGTAACCGAAAGGTCGCTGGTTCTAATCCCCGAGCCGACTAGGTGAAGAATCTGTCGATGTGCCCTTAAGCAAGGCACTTAACCCTAATTGCTCATGTAAATCGCTCTGGATAAGCGCGTCTACTAAATGACTAAAATGTAAACGTCTTCCTGTCCAATTCTATCTGCAGCCCTGCCTGTGCCCCTGGACGGTCTGTGGCTCTTCAAAACTGGAATCCTACAGAAAAAGCATGTTCACAACACTGTTATTAGGATTGTATTGTAATGCTCACTACATGGTATTTTATGTATAACCAATAAGGATTTTTATGCAGAAGAGTTGAGTATAACACTTCTATAATCCGTACACAACATTTCCATAGCCATAGCTTTCGAGAATCAAGGGGCCATCCCAGAATGTTATTAGCTAGCTAGTATAGCTAGCAGTCAAAAAGGCAAAGGCTTGAATGCGTGCCAAAGCCAAGGTTATTTCCCATGAATGCAGAGCCCAAATTCATTTTTTTTACGCAAGTGTGATAACTAATGTACTAAAGCTATCATCAATCATATTGCTATCTTGTATCAGGCAGAGAAATTCACAGTAGCTATTATCAACCATATAGTTAGCTAGCTAGCTACCTTTCTGGCTGACAACGTGAGTATTATAACACACACACATATATACAGTGGGGAGAACAAGTATTTGACACACTGCCGATTTTGCAGGTTTTCCTACTTACAAAGCATGTAGAGGTCTGTAATTTTTATCATAGGTACACTTCAACTGTGAGAGACAGAATCTAAAACAAAAATCCAGAAAATCACATTGTATGATTTTTAAGTAATTAATTTGCATTTTATTGCATGACATAAGTATTTGATACATCAGAAAAGCAGAACTTAATATTTGGTACAGAAACCTTTGTTTGCAATTACAGAGATCATACATTTCCTGTAGGTCTTGACCAGGTTTGCACACACTGCAGCAGGGATTTTGGCCCACTCCTCCATACAGACCTTCTCCAGAGCCTTCAGGTTTCGGGGCTGTCGCTGGGCAATACGGACTTTCAGCTCCCTCCAAAGATTTTCTATTGGGTTCAGGTCTGGAGACTGGCTAGGCCACTCCAGGACCTTGAGATGCTTCTTACGGAGCCACTCCTTAGTTGCCCTGGCTGTGTGTTTCGGGTCGTTGTCATGCTGGAAGACCCAGCCACGACCCATCTTCAATGCTCTTACTGAGGGAAGGAGGTTGTTGGCCAAGATCTCGCGATACATGGCCCCATCCATCCTCCCCTCAATACGGTGCATTTGTCCTGTCCCCTTTGCAGAAAAGCATCCCCAAAGAATGATGTTTCCACCTCCATGCTTCACGGTTGGGATGGTGTTCTTGGGGTTGTACTCATCCTTCTTCTTCCCCCAAACATCCAGATGGTCATTGGCAAACTTCAGACAGGCCTGGACATGCGCTGGCTTGAGCAGGGGGACCTTGCGTGCGCTGCAGGATTTTAATCCATGACGGCGTAGTGTGTTACTAATGGTTTTCTTTGAGACTGTGGTCCCAGCTCTCTTCAGGTCATTGACCAGGTCCTACCGTGTAGTTCTGGGCTGATCTCTCACCTTCCTCATGATCATTGTTGCCCCACGAGGTGAGATCTTGCATGGAGCCCCAGACCGAGGGTGATTGACCGTCATCTTGAACTTCTTCCATTTTCTAATAATTGCGCCAAGCTGCTTGCCTATTGTCCTGTAGCCCATCCCAGCCTTGTGCAGGTCTACAATTTTATCCCTGATGTCCTTACACAGCTCTCTGGTCTTGGCCATTGTGGAGAGGTTGGAGTCTGTTTGATTGAGTGTGTGGACAGGTGTCTTTTATACAGGTAACGAGTTCAAACAGGTGCAGTTAATACAGGTAATGAGTGGAGAACAGGAGGGCTTCTTAAAGAAAAACTAACAGGTCTGTGAGAGCCGGAATTCTTACTGGTTGGTAGGTGATCAAATACTCATGTCATGCAATAAAATGCAAATTAATTACTTAAAAATCATACAATGTGATTTTCTGGAATTTTGTTTTAGATTCCGTCTCTCACAGTTGAAGTGTACCTATGATAAAAATTACAGACCTCTACTTGCTTTGTAAGTAGGAAAACCTGCAAAATCGGCAGTGTATCAAATACTTGTTCTCCCCACTGTATATATATATATATATATATATATATATATATATATTACCTGTTCCGAAGACATTGTTGCTAAAATGGAATCGAGTTATCTTCAATCTTGTCCTTAACTGTTATCGCATTGGCATTCAAAGTCTCACATTTTCAAACTCTGTTGGGTTGTCACTAGTTACCACAGCCATAAAGTCAAAATTGGCTACACTGGGTTTTCACTAGATAACACAGACACAAAGTCTAAGAGCGGATGTTGTTATAACGTCATCTCAGCGGCGACTACCATTGAGAGCTGGGGTTTCTGGGATATTGTGTTCAAATCTATAAAAAATACTGCATTCTTTCCAGAGGGGTCTCCAAAATCACCTGTAAACAGATTGTTACGGAGTACAGGTTTAAATAGGTTCTCGAGCATAAAATGCTTATCAACTAATGAAAAGCTATCCCCCCATGTAGCTCAGTTGGTAGAGCATGGCGCTTGCAACACCAGGGTTGTGGGTTTGATTCCCACGGGGGGCCAGTATGAAAATGTATGCACTCACTAACTGTAAGTCGCTCTGGATAAGAGTGTCTGCTAAATGACTAAAATGTAAATGTAAAAGCATTGATTTACTTGCATGTGACTGAACGCCAAATTATAGCTGGTCCCATCAGATAACATGGTACAACTTAGCTCTATGCTAACTTCAACAGGTGGCACTGATTATATCCTGGCACAAGTGCATCAGCCAAGTGAAGTAGTTGGAAGTGTTCCAACACTTGTTCATCAGTTGTATTTGTCGGACTGGTCAAATTTCTCTCTGTGTAAAGTGCCTAGTCCACGTAATTGAGTTTTTAACCCCCCTTTGAAATGTTGATTTACAGTGCCATCAGAAAGTATTCATACCCCTTGACTTATTCCAAATTTTGTTGTGTTACAGCCTGAATTCTAAATTAAATATATGTTTTTTTAACCATCTACGCACAATAACCCATAATAACAAAGTGAAAACATGTTTTTTTTTTTTTTTAATGTATTGAAAATAAAATACAGAAATATCTAATTTACTAAAGTATTCACACCCCTGAGTCAATACTTTGTAGAAGCACATTTGGCAGTGATTACAGCTGTGAGTCTTTCTGGGTAAGTCTCTAAGAGCTTCCACATCTGGACTGTGCAACATTTGTCCATTTATTATTTAAAAAATATTCAAGCTCTGTCAAATTGGTTGTTGTCCATTGCTAGACAACCATTTTCAGGTCTTGCCATATATTTTCAAGTAGATTTAAGTCGAAACTGTAACTCAGCCACTCAGGAACATTCCCTGTCTTCTTGGTAAGCAGCTCCAGTGTAGATTCGGCCTTGTGTTTTAGGTTATTGTCCTGCTGAAAGGTGAATTCATCTCCCAGTGTCTGGGGGAAAGCAGACTGAACCAGGTTTTCCTCTAGGATTTTGCCTGTGCTTAGCTCCATTCCGTTTCTTTTTTATCCTGAAAAACTTGTCAGTCCAAGCAAACCCATAACATGATTCAGCCACCACTACAGTGGGGAAAAAAAGTATTTAGTCAGCCACCAATTGTGCAAGTTCTCCCACTTAAAAAGATGAGAGAGGCCTGTAATTTTCATCATAGGTACACGTCAACTATGACAGACAAAATGAGATTGTTTTTTCCAGAAAATCACATTGTAGGATTTTTAATGAATTTCTTTGCAAATTATGGTGGAAAATAAGTATTTGGTCAATAACAAAAGTTTCTCAATACTTTGTTATATATCCTTTGTTGGCAATGACACAGGTCAAACGTTTTCTGTAAGTCTTCACAAGGTTTTCACACACTGTTGCTGGTATTTTGGCCCATTCCTCCATGCAGATCTCCTCTAGAGCAGTGATGTTTTGGGGCTGTCGCTGGGCAACACAGACTTTCAACTCCCTCCAAAGATGTTCTATGGGGTTGAGATCTGGAGACTGGCTAGGCCACTCCAGGACCTTGAAATGCTTCTTACGAAGCCACTCCTTCGTTGCCCGGGCGGTGTGTTTGGGATCATTGTCATGCTGAAAGACCCAGCCACGTTTCATCTTCAATGCCCTTGCTGATGGAAGGAGGTTTTCACTCAAAATCTCAAGATACATGGCCCCATTCATTCTTTCCTTTACACGGATCAATCGTCCTGGTCCCTTTGCAGAAAAACAGCCCCAAAGCATGATGTTTCCACCCCCATGCTTCACAGTAGGTATGGTGTTCTTTGGATGCAACTCAGCATTCTTTGTCCTCCAAACACGACGAGTTGAGTTTTTACCAAAAAGTTCTATTTTGGTTTCATCTGACCATATGACATTCTCCCAATCCTCTTCTGGATCATCCAAATGCACTCTAGCAAACTTCAGACAGGCCTGGACATGTACTGGCTTAAGCAGGGGGACACGTCTGGCACTGCAGGATTTGAGTCCCTGGCGGCGTAGTGTGTTACTGATGGTAGGCTTTGTTACTTTGGTCCCAGCTCTCTGCAGGTCATTCACTAGGTCCCCCCGTGTGGTTCTGGGATTTTTGCTCACCGTTCTTGTGATCATTTTGACCCCACGGGGTGAGATCTTGCGTGGAGCCCCAGATCGAGGGAGATTATCAGTGGTCTTGTATGTCTTCCATTTCCTAATAATTGCTCCCACAGTTGATTTCTTCAAACCAAGCTGCTTACCTATTGCAGATTCAGTCTTCCCAGCCTGGTGCAGGTCTACAATTTTGTTTCTGGTGTGCTTTGACAGCTCTTTGGTCTTGGCCATAGTGGAGTTTGGAGTGTGACTGTTTGAGGTTGTGGACAGGTGTCTTTTATACTGATAACAAGTTCAAACAGGTGCCATTAATACAGGTAATGAGTGGAGGACAGAGGAGCCTCTTAAAGAAGAAGTTACAGGTCTGTGAGAGCCAGAAATCTTGCTTGTTTGTAGGTGACAAATACTTATTTTCCACCATAATTTGCAAATAAATTCATTAAAAATCCTACAATGTGATTTTCTGGAGAAAAAAAATCTCAATTTGTCTGTCATAGTTGACGTGTACCTATGATGAAAATTACAGGCCTCTCTCATCTTTTTAAGTGGGAGAACTTGCACAATTGGTGGCTGACTAAATACTTTTTCCCCCCATTGTATGCTTGAAAATATGGAGTGTGGTAGGCAGTAATGTGTGGTATTGGATTTTCCAGGTAACCAAATTCCATTAAATTGCTGTAAAATGCACAGTAACCTCTTAGCAGTGCAGCTCTTTGTCATGTGCTCTTACAAAGATATTTGACAGTGTTAAAAGATGTGCTCAACCACAATCTGGTACAACACTTCCACTGACGGTTGGCACAAATATACATTTATTAGATCAGGCTCTGAAATATGCTAACGAGCCCTACCTACATTTCAAACTGCAGTGATGATTGTACCTTATAGTCAAAATATTGGGTAGAAAAATGTACCATTATACTAGATTATCCGCACATGTGCCATAAAAGGAACCGTTCCTATGTGTATCTCTGAAGTACCTTTGATCTTTTTGTTCAACAGGGAACACCACTGTACCCTAATTTTGAGAGTGTGTGGATATACACTGAGTGTACAAAACATTAAGAACACCTTCCTAATATTGAGTTGCACCCCCTCTTTTGCCCTCAGAAAAGCCTCAATTCATCGGGACATGGACTCTACAAGGTGTCGAAAGCGTTCCACAGGGATGCAGGCCTATGTTGACTCCAATGCTTCCCACAGTTGTGTCAAGTTGGCTGGATGTCCTTTGGGTGGTGGACCATTCTTGATACACACGGGAAACTATTGAGCGTGGAAAAACCCAGCAGCGTTACAGTTCTTGACACAAACCGGTGCACTGGCACCTACTACCTTACCCGCTTCAAAGGCACTTAAATCTATTGTCTTACCCATTCACCTTCTGAAGGGCACACATACACAATCCATGTCTCAATTGTCTCAAGGCTTAAAAACCCTTATTTAACCTGTCTCCTACCCTTTATCTACACTGATTGAAGTGGATTTAACAAATGACACCAATAAGGGATCATAGCGTTCACCTGGATTCACCTGGTCAGCCTATGTCATGGAAAGAGCAGGTGTCCTTAATGTTTTGTACACTCAGTGTATGTTCTTGGTAATAAAGATGTACCTGGTGGCACTGCTGAAACATTAATGCACTTCTGTCCAAAAGCTTGCAAGTTCAAATCCCCAAAGCATTTATGCACACTTTACATCAAGTGTCCCTGAGCACTGCTGTTTTTACGTTGGTGTTGTCAGATAATCTGACAATTATTGACTTGATTATGGGCAACTTTTAGCAAAGTGCAGAAATGTATTCTTGCCATTAAATCTGTTGCCAATCTCTGTCATGCCCACAGACCTGGTGGTGTAGCAGGACATTATAGTAGCAACCAAGCAGTTGTGAGTTTAAAGCCCAAGAGAGTTATATATTCAGTTATACAGCAATAGACGGGTTGGATGTTTAGCAACAAAACCGATGCGTGCGCAACTATGGGGCAAAACAGACAGGGTTGGCTTTGATTGTTAACAACATGTAACCTATATTTCGTCTCCAATGTTTATTGACAACATATATTTGCACAATGAGCACTTGTCTCTTAAATACATTGTTACAGTTGTTGGTTAGCTAGCTAGGATATTTTTTTGCCATATTAGCAATGACATTAAATCAGTCAAAACACCTCAAAACAAGACATGGTATCAAGAACAAGATGAAATGAGCCACTTACGATTCCCCACATGGCAGTTTCTTGTCATTTTTGCTAGCAATCTGGCCATCCAGAATCACAACAACACACTGACTTCTGCCCCATGGAAGTGTGCACATCTTTTTCGTGGCATTGTCAGCTAACCCATCTATAACAGCATAATTCAGCTGTAAAAATTCAGTAACTTGTTGTTTACCTTACTTTCACTGCAACCAGTAGCCTGTAGTGTACTGTAAAATTACAGGAACTTTACAGGAACATTTCATTGCATAAAAGGATAACATGGTGGAGAGGCAAAGAACATAATGGTTCTTCACAACCATCAAAGCATTAAAGAACACTTCTTGATATGCAAAAATATATATATCCAAGGATGGGCCAAAATGCCAAAATACAATGACAAAATACAATTACAAAATACCATAAAGCTCAATGTATCAAAATAAACTACAACATTAAACATTTTTATTTTATTAAAATACATTCGCAAGTAGCCGGCCCGAACAGCAACAACATTCTCACTAACGGTTACAGAAACTTTTTACATGCTATGACAGTGAATTGTTGTTGTTTATCTACCTTAGTTGAACGCACTGACTATAAGTCACTCTGGATAAGAGTGTTTGCTAAATGACCAAAATGTAAATGTACATGTGAAAATTAACATACCAAAATGAACTGCAAAGCACACTAGGTATTATTATTGGCCTTGTTTCAGGGTCATGTCTAGATGGGATACAGCTTAACCTAATTATCCTAACCTGCTACGTTAATTATCCTAACCTGCTGTGTAAGTTCTCCTAAACCTGCTACGAAAAGTACATTTTCACAAAAGCTGTATCCCCTCTAGGCAAAACCTTGTTTCAGGGCGGAATTCATTAGAATAATACTTAGCATGCTTTGCAATTGTACATTTTTACCTACACATTTATGTTTACATAGTTCATTTATCACACCATAGTGCCATCAGACGTCTGATACCAATGCAGGGTGAAAGGGGGCCACAAAAGGGTGAACTGCTATAAAAAATGGTCTACAAAAGTATTTTGTATTTTGAAAAATACATTGGTGTAGTTCAGCCCAGAGTAATACAAATAGCAAAATACTCAGAAGTAATTGAAATACATATTTCAGATACATGTACCAGAAATACTGCCCATCTCTGCACATATCACCCTCACCCCTGACAAAGAACCCCTCAAGAACCTTTTTTTTTTTTGAGTGTATGCTGGTCCATCATGGTCTAGCTGGTCAAACTTGTTCTGCAAAACCACGCCCAACATTATCATATTTCCCTGCATTCTCTATTGCAGTTAGATGTTTCGTTTCAATATCTATGTTTTTGCATGTAGCCTACATTGATTGATAAATTAATCAATTAATTCATCTTATGCTACACAAAGATAAATAGCATACATTTTTCTAACTAATCCAATCTCTTAGTTGGACGTTATTGAAATCGCTGTTCAAGTTTATTGTAGATGGTTTAGGTAATCTCATTCATTAATCTTTCTAACCCTGGCAGTCATTCTGAATGCAGATTGTGGGTGAATGAAAGTTCCAATTGTTGGATGTCCCCACTCAGGCTGGATTCCAATAGGAATTAGACATCACTTTGCAAGCCAGTTTATGCTGGTCACCAGCGAAAACACAACGAAGGCTGGTCTATGCTGTTTTTGTTCAGCAGGGTGGCTGGCGGGTGCCATTTTTGGTTTCCCCAACACTCTGTCCATCTATAGTGCTAACCAGTTCCAGTCAAACAATTTCATTAAGATGTATTTTTTTGAAGTCTTTGACTGTCACAGACCATGTTGAATTAAAGGCCAGTGCCTACTGTATGTGACTAGAGTTGAAAAATTGTGGGAACTTTCCCAAAATTCCCAGGTTTTAAATTAAGGATTTATTGTTTATTCCCTGCTGATCTTCCACTCGGGACTGAACATTTTGGGGAAGTTACCAGAATTTTGCATCCGTATATGACTGTGGCATGGAGACTTTGGGAAAATATGGAGACTTTGGGAGTGAACTAGTGTCTACTGGCTGGTTAGGGTGCATGTCCTCCAGACAACTTTTCATCGTTTTGGATGAGCTTGATATAGGCTGTAAGGTACTAGCCATTATATCCACTGTGTACTTTAAAGTGATGAGAGTGTTTAAGAATCCTTCTCCCAATTATCAGCCCCTACAGGATCCATTGTGAAAGAAGCCACTTTTTCCCCTTTAAGTCCTATTCATCACTTAGCCAGACAGAGCACTTAAAGCAAGACAGCGTTTAGTCTGTTAGGGAGATGTGCTGCCTGCTTTAGGAAGACATCCACAAATAGGCTCTTCAGTTCCATTTATAGGCGTACCTCCACGGCTAATCTTGTGTATTGGGCTCTTAAATAAATCTCCTGACTTAAAATAGGCAGCAGGAGCAGCTCTCACGACACGGGAGGGATCTCCCTGAGTGAGTGACAGCCAGGCAGACTACACTAATGTCTGGGAGTGAGTGGGAATCCTCTGGAACATAGACAGGCTGCACCTGACCTGTCACCCACAGCATACAATGGACGAACACTGATGAGAGTCCAATTTATAAGGGTCAGAGGTCACCCTATAGTCCAGTACGTCAATAGAGTATTTGAGACAATAATTGAGGAAAATCAACAAATTCCAGTCTAGCTGCACATGTAGTGTTATAGTTAAATGATAGTGTGTTAATTGAATATACCCACATTTCTGTCTGTCTTCACACAAAAAAATAAACATGTGTTGCATTACCTACCATAGGCTGCACATTACCTAGAGCCTACACTAAACACTGTATGAGCAGTAAATGAAAAACCTTATACTTAAGCTTTGTCCTCTTACCTCATGCGAAGAACTACATTATTAAAGTGGACTATGTCATTGTGCTCATGCATTGCTACTTTGCGACAGGGCCTCGGCTCTGATATGAGTGCTGTGCTGCGGGCATCTTCGTCATTCTCCTGACTCATCCTCTCTCGCTCTCTCCTGTCACAGGCATTGAGAGGAGAAGAGGGAAGGGGAGGGAGAGGGGGAGAGAGGAGAAGAGAGGAGAGAAGAGGAGCCAGCTGCTAACAGGGCACCGACTGCAAATGTTGTTGACTAGAGGGACTGGCAAGAGGAGGAAAGACCCACTCTAACCCAACTCTGTCACCATCCCTGTCCTAATCATGGGATTCGATTCTGGCCGGCCGTATGTATCAAGCATCTTAGAGTAGGAGTGCTGATCTAGGATCAGGTTCCCCATGCCCACGTTATTCATTGTGATCTAAAAGTTAAAACTGATTTTAAATCAGCACTCCTACTCTGAGATGCTAGATAAATATGGGCCCTATGAATGGACTGGCATTCTGTTACTCTGTCTGCTGTGGGGTTTTACTTCAGTCAAAAGGACGGACAGACATACTAGGGTGTCATGATGATCCTTACCCTTTAAAATACACCTAGTATGATTCTACCCATACCAAATGAACACACATATCTATTTCATCCATTCTAAATGAATGATTAGGCCTTTATCATCTAAATTGGGATACAATGGAAAGATGTCTGTATGTCTGTCCTGCGTTCCGTTTGGATGACAACAGTCCTTATCAATTCCTGTGCTGTGAAGATCTCGGGGTAATTGCAGTCACAGGCTGCGACCCCGTTGCAGCGTGGAGGTTAAAGAGAGTGACAGGCGATAGCGGCCCCTTTCCTCTTTGCACCGTCTTACTGAAGCATTAAAGGTCTGTGTGGGCACGGCAACAATCGCATCAAACTGGGTTAATTCATATCGACATCCGAAAAGGAAGATATCAACAAATGAGACTTCTAAATTTAGGTGATGATTGAGAACATGTCGGTCTAATTAGCTCGGGACCAGGAAGTCGGTGGTCATTAGTCCATCAGATGGGCCAATTAAAATCCTTTACCTGTTGCAGTCTGGTCCAACTGCTAATGGTGGTATTTCAAGTTGGTCTAGTCTTTTTTTATATACAGTGAGCTCCAAAAGTTTTGGGACAGTCAATTTTGTTGTTGTTCTTGTTTTGGCTCTGTACCCCAGCACTTTTGATTTGAAATGATACAATGACTACGAGGTTAAAGTGCAGACAGTCAGCTTTAATTTTAGGGTATTTAAATTCATATCAGGTAAACTGTTGAGACATTACAGCACTTTGTACATAGTCCCCCCATTTCAGGGGACCAAAAGTGTGTATTATATGTGTATTCAAGTAGTCAAAAGTTTAGTATTTGGTCCCATATTCCTAGTACGCAATGATTACATCAAGCTTGTGGCTCTATAAACTTGTTGGATGCATTTGATATTTGTTTTGGTTGTGTTTCAGATTATTTTGTGCCCAATGGAAATGAAATGGTAAATAATGTATTGTGCCATTTTGGAGTAATTTATATTGTAAATAAGAATATAATATGTTTCTAAACACTTCTACATGAATGTGGATGCTACCATGATTATGGATAGTGCTGAATGAATCGTGAATAATGATGAGTGAGAAAGTTACAGACGTAGAAATATCATGCCCCCAAGACATGCTAACCTCTCATGCAAACCAATAGTAGGGGAGGTTAGCATTTTCTGGGGGGTATGATATTTGTGCGTCTGTAATTTTTTTACTCATTATTATTCACGATTCATTCAGGATTATACGTAATCATGGTAGCATCCACATTTATGTAGAAGTGTTTAGAAACATATTCTATTATTTACAATAATAGTGAGTCCAAAATGACACAATACATTATTTACCATTCATTTCTATTGGGCAGAAAATAATCTGAAACACAACCTAAACAAACAGCAAACGCATCCAACAAGTTTGTAGAGTCACAAGCTTGATGTAGTCATTGCGTGCTATGAATATGGGACCAAATACCAAACTGTTGACTACTTTACAGTGCCTTCGGAAAGTATTCAGACCCCTTGACTTTTTCCACATTTTGTTACGTTACAGCCTTATTCTAAAATTGATTTTTTTTAAACATCCTGAGCAATCTACATACAATACCCCATAATGACAAAGTGAAAACAGGTTTTTAGAATTTAAAAAACCAACAGAAATACCTTATTTACATAAGTATTCAGACACTTTGCTATGAGACACAAAATTGAACTCAGGTGCATCCTGTTTCCATTGATCATCCTTGAGATTTTTCTACAACTTGATTGGAGCCCACCTGTGGTAAATTCAATTGATTGGACATGATTTGGAAAGGCACACACCTGTCTATATAGGGTCCCACAGTTGACAGTGCATGTCAGAGCAAAAACCAAGGCATGAGGTCAAAGGAATTGTTCGTAGTTCGGAGACAGGAATGTATGGACACACAGATCTGGGGAAGGGTACCAAAACATTTCTGCAGCATTGAAGGTCTCCAAGAATACAGTGGCCTCCATCATTCTTAAATGGAAGAAGTTTGAAACCACCAAGACTCTTCCTAGAGCTGGCCGCCCGGCCAAACTGAGCAATCAGGTGAGAAGAGCCTTGGTCAGGGAGGTGACCAAGAACCTGATGGTCACTCTGGCAGAGCTCTAGAGTTCCTCTGTGGAGATTGGAGAACCTTCCAGAAGGACAACCATCTCTGCAGCACTCCACCAATCAGGCCTTTATGGTAGAGTGGCCAGACGGAAGACACTCCTCAGTAAAAGGCACATGACAGCCCGCTTGGAGTTTGCCAAAAGGCACCTAAAGACTCTCAGACCACGAGAAACAAGATTCTCTGGTCTGATGAAACCATGATTGAACTCTTTGGCCTGAACGCCAAGCGTCACGTCTGGAGGAAACTTGGCACAATCCCTACAGTGAAGCATGATGGTGGGAGCATCATGCTGTGGGGATGTTTTTCAGTGGCAGGGACTGGGAGACTAGTCAGGATCGAGGGAAAGATGAACGGAGCAAAGTACAGAGAGATCTTTGATGAAAACCTGCTCCAGAGTGCTCAGGACCTCAGACTGGAGAGAAGGTTCACCTTCCAACAGGACAATGACCCTAAGCACACAGCCAAGACAATTCAGGAGTGCCTTCGGGACAAGTCTCTGAATGTCCTTGAGTGGCCCAGCCAGAGCTCGGACATGAACCCGATCTAACATCTCTAGACCTGAAAATAGCTGTGCAGCGACGCTCCCCATCCAACCTGACAGAGCTTGAGAGGATCTGCAGAAAATAATGGGTGAAACTCCCCAAATACAGGTGTGCCATGCGTGTAGCGTCATACCCAAGAAGACTCGAGGCTGTAATCGCTTTCAAAGGTGCTTCAACAAAGTACTGAGTAAATGGTCTGAATACTTATGTAAATGTGATATTTCCCCATTTTTGTTTGTTGATAAATTAGCAGACATCTCTACAAACCAGTTTTTGCTTCGTCATTATGTGGTATTGTGTGTAGATTGATGAGGGGAAAAAACACATTTCATAAATTTTAGAATAAGGCTGTAGCGTAACAAAATGTGGAAAAAGTCAAGGGGTCTGAATACTTTCTGTAGGCACTGTAAGTAAATTTGTCCCAATACTTTTGTCCCCTAAAATGGGGGGACTATGTGCAAAAAGTGCTGCAATTTCTAAAAGTTTCACCCGATATGGATGAAAATACCCTAAAATGAAAGCTGACAGTATGCACTTTAACCTCATAGTCATTGTATCATTTCAAATCCAAAGTGCTGGTGTACAGAGCCAAAACAACAACAAATGTGTCACTGTCCCAATACTTTTGTAGCTCACTGTATTTTTGCATGTTCTACTGGAAAGAGGAGAGAGAGTGGGAAAGATAGAGTGTGTCACAAAGGCAGTGGGCCGGATTTGAGCCCACACTGGCATACTTGTGTACTGTAGGCGGCGGCCCTGACCTCTAGATCACCCATACCACAAGTCAGTCTAAATCTTTGTTTACATTAAGTTATCTTCCATCCCAGATTGCCAGCAAAGAGGGCATAGGCTTCCTCCCTGACCCTTCTCCTGAGCATGAGTCTGACCTTACTGTGGGCAGTGTACTGGGCAGGCCAACACAGATTTAAAAGCCCCGCACTGAATGCTGATGAGGGTGTGTCTGCTGTCTGACTCCTGAACATCGCAATCCGTACTGTAGGCCTACAAAAAAAAAACGGCAGTCTTCCATGGGCCATACAGACATGTTTTGAGCCTAGACGCCCTATGGTTACAAATCTTCACAATTTCAACCACTGTGTGTACAGTATATCCTATACATAACCACGTCATCATGGGTATCATTTAGATACAATTGCTTTATAATGGTTATGCACATACGAGATGTGCGGCCCACTAAATAAAAGCATTTCATTGTGTATGAAAACCAATATACACTGCTCAAAAAAATAAAGGGAACACTAAAATAACACATCCTAGATCTGAATGAATGAAATAATCTTATTAAATACTTTTTTCTTTACATAGTTGAATGTGCTGACAACAAAATCACACAAAAATGATCAATGGAAATCAAATGTATCAACCCATGGAGGTCTGGATTTGGTGTAACCCTCAAAATTAAAGTGGAAAACCACACTACAGGCTGATCCAACTTTGATGTAATGTCCTTAAAACAAGTCAAAATGAGGCTCAGTAGTGTGTGTGGCCTCCACGTGCCTGTATGACCTCCCTACAACGCATGGGCATGCTCCTGATGAGGTGGCGGATGGTCTCCTGAGGGATCTCCTCCCAGACCTGGACTAAAGCATCCGCCAACTCCTGGACAGTCTGTGGTGCAACGTGGCGTTGGTGGATGGAGCGAGACATGATGTCCCAGATGTGCTCAATTGGATTCAGGTCTGGGGAACGGGCGGACCAGTCCATAGCATCAATGCCTTCCTCTTGCAGGAACTGCTGACACACTCCAGCCACATGAGGTCTAGCATTGTCTTGCATTAGGAGGAACCCAGGGCCAAACGCACCAGCATATGGTCTCACAAGGGGTCTGAGGATCTCATCTCGGTACCTAATGGCAGTCAGGTTACCTCTGGCGAGCACATGGAGGGCTGTGCGGCCCCCCAAAGAAATGCCACCCCACACCATGACTGACCCACCGCCAAACCGGTCATGCTGGAGGATGTTGCAGGCAGCAGAACGTTCTCCACGGCGTCTCCAGACTCTGTCACGTCTGTCACATGTGTTTAGTGTGAACCTGCTTTCATCTGTGAAGAGCACAGGGCGCCAGTGGCGAATTTGCCAATCTTGGTGTTCTCTGGCAAATGCCAAACGTCCTGCACGGTGTTGGGCTGTAAGCACAACCCCCACCTGTGGACGTCGGGCCCTCATACCACCCTCATGGAGTCTGTTTCTGACCGTTTGAGCAGACACATGCACATTTGTGGCCTGCTGGAGGTCATTTTACAGGGCTCTGGCAGTGCTCCTCCTGCTCCTCCTTGCACAAAGGCGGAGGTAGCAGTCCTGCTGCTGGGATGTTGCCCTCCTACGGCCTCTTCCACGTCTCCTGATGTACTGGCCTGTCTCCTGGTAGCGCCTCCATGCTCTGGACACTACGCTGACAGACACAGCAAACCTTCTTGCCACAGCTCGCATTGATGTGCCATCCTGGATGAGCTGCACTACCTGAGCCACTTGTGTGGGTTGTAGACTCCGTCTCATGCTACCACTAGAGTGAAAGCACCGCCAGCATTCAAAAGTGACCAAAACATCAGCCAGGAAGCATAGGAACTGAGAAGTGGTCTGTGGTCACCACCTGCAAAACCAGTCCTTTATTGGGGGTGTCTTGCTAATTGCCTATAATTTCCACCTGTTGTCTATTACATTTGCACAACAGCATGTGACATTTATTGTCAATCAGTGTTGCTTCCTAAGTGGACAGTTTGATTTCACAGAAGTGTGATTGACTTGGAGTTACATTGTGTTGTTTAAGTGTTCCCTTAATTTTTTTGAGCAGTGTATATATATTTTTTTAATGCCGCCCACAAATATATTGAACCTCAAGCCATACTGCGATGATGGTTCTCAGCTCTCGGGTGAATTTCTAACATAAAAAGACTATTCAATCATAACAGAGAACAGTGTGCTGTGAATCATTTATGAACAACGACATTAGCCGCATGACCGGGAAAGCTCTATTTGAGTGCCAATAAAATCTGATTAGGCTCTTTTTGCGAGAGACGTGAAAGAGAGCCATTGGCAATAAAAGGACAATTATTATTCTGTTAATGTCCCCCTTAAACCACTCCCCAGGCAGTCCATCCGTGACAGAATAGGCTATATTTATTTATTTAGCTGATAGAAAGAATGACTGCTGAAATGTTGTTAAATTTAAGACATGGTCTTGTTTGCTCAGTGGTATCACTGTGCTGAATGAGCAATGAGCTGATTGTGTAACATGTGCTGCATGTCTGCGCATGGACACACACACACATAAAGGACCTCAGGCTGCTTGCTTAGCAAGTACCACTTCCTCCTGTTTCGGCTCATACCGAGACTCGATCCCAGGACCTCTGCCTTGCTAGCACACATGACCGCCCCTCCTGAAAAACCTTACCAGTCGGCATCACGCGATAAGCTAGATATTCTGTGGGGACACTTCAGGCTGTGGAGTAAGTTTCACACATTCCCATGTGCTACACACACACACTAATCAGATCATTGACTGACTGATCAGACTGCCATTGACTCTCTCTGTGGTCCAGTATGTGTCGTGTCTGAGGTTAGGAAGCTGCAAGCAATCTAACATCAGATAATACGTCTATGTGGCTGCACACAGGCAGCCCAACTCTAATCTTTTTTTTTCATTAATTGGTCTTTTGACCAATCAGATCAGCTCTTTTGCCAATAATTGAGCCTTCGCTAAGCACCGCCCTCCTTGGTTACTGTTGCAACCTCTGACAACATTATTGCGGGACGCTCCATTCCCAATTCAAACTAGTGGAGAAAACTCCTCACAACGATCTCAAACTTTAATACTATCGGATATGTTGTGGTGGACTGTCATTATAATTGCTTCACTGGAACCTGGTACAATGAGGTTTGTAGTATGGCTAGCCACTGGATGGCTCTGAATGCACTGTCATGCTGTCAAAGCCACTACTAACCACTTTTGGAGCTAACTAGTTCTCTTAAGTCATATCCTGATGCCGACAGCAGATGATAGTTGTATTCATAATATAGCTAACTTAGCAAACTAACATACATTTCAAGAAAACAACTTACATTAACTGGCTAGCTAGCTAGCGTTAGCAACATTTGGTGGTCAATGAGACCGAGAGCTAGCTAACCAGCTGAGCTAGCAAACAATGTAACAAAATAATAATTTCATAAACAACCCCTGGTTATTTAACCATTTAAACAATTTAGTTAGTTTTTTATGAAAGCTCTCCGTTTCGCCAGAGCTTTCATTGGCGTTTATGCATTCGAATCGTGAGCTTGTCCGAGGTGTTGGACTCGACGACATTTGGTATCCATTGGAGTGCTGTGATTGGTTGCCCAAAATTATGGGGCAAAATTCAATTGGGCAAAAGATCAGAATTGGGCTGCCTGTGTAAACGCAGCCTGTTTGTGTGTAAACAGCCAATATGGAGGGTCTTTGCTTTTATTGGCTGATTTGTATACCAACGGGTCCAAGACACATCATTCTCTACAGATCAACATTCTGCTTCCTTTAACTACAGTGGGGGAAAAAAGTATTTAGTCAGCCACCAATTGTGCAAGTTCTCCCACTTAAAAAGATGAGAGAGGCCTGTAATTTTCATCATAGGTACACGTCAACTATGACAGACAAAATGAGAAAAGAAAATCAGAAAATCACATTGTAGGATTTTTAATGAATTTATTTGCAAATTATGGTGGAAAATAAGTATTTGGTCAATAACAAAAGTTTCTCAAAACTTTGTTATATACCCTTTGTTGGCAATGGCACAGGTCAAACGTTTTCTGTAAGTCTTCACAAGGTTTTCACACACTGTTGCTGGTATTTTGGCCCATTCCTCCATGCAGATCTCCTCTAGAGCAGTGATGTTTTGGGGCTGTCGCTGGGCAACACGGACTTTCAACTCCCTCCAAAGATTTTCTATGGGGTTGAGATCTGGAGACTGGCTAGGCCACTCCAGGACCTTGAAATGCTTCTTACGAAGCCACTCCTTCGTTGCCCGGGCGGTGTGTTTGGGATCATTGTCATGCTGAAAGACCCAGTCACGTTTCATCTTCAATGCCCTTGCTGATGGAAGGAGGTTTTCACTCAAAATCTCACGATACATGGGCCCATTCATTCTTTCCTTTACACGGATCAGTTGTCCTGGTCCCTTTGCAGAAAAACAGCCCCAAAGCATGATGTTTCCACCCCCATGCTTCACAGTAGGTATGGTGTTCTTTGGATGCAACTCAGCATTCTTTGTCCTCCAAACACGACGAGTTGAGTTTTTACCAAAAAGTTCTATTTTGGTTTTATCTGACCATATGACATTCTCCCAATCCTCTTCTGGATCATCCAAATGCACTCTAGCAAACTTCAGACGGGCCTGGACATGTACTGGCTTAAGCAGGGGGACACGTCTGGCACTGCAGGATTTGAGTCCCTGGCGGCGTAGTGTGTTACTGATGGTAGGCTTTGTTACTTTGGTCCCAGCTCTCTGCAAGTCATTCACTAGGTCCCCCCGTGTGGTTCTGGGATTTTTCCTCACCGTTCTTGTGATCATTTTGACCCCACGGGGTGAGATCTTGCGTGGAGCCCCAGATCGAGGGAGATTATCAGTGGTCTTGTATGTCTTCCATTTCCCAATAATTGCTCCCACAGTTGATTTCTTCAAACCAAGCTGCTTACCTATTGCAGATTCAGTCTTCCCAGCCTGGTGCAGGTCTACAATTTTGTTTCTGGTGTCCTTTGACAGCTCTTTGGTCTTGGCCATAGTGGAGTTTGGAGTGTGACTGTTTGAGGTTGTGGACAGTTGTATTTTATACTGATAACAAGTTCAAACAGGTGCCATTAATACAGGTAACGAGTGGAGGACAGAGGAGCCTCTTAAAGAAGAAGTTACAGGTCTGTGAGAGCCAGAAATCTTGCTTGTTTGTAGGTGACCAAATACTTATTTTCCACCATAATTTGCAAATGAATTCATTAAAAATCCTACAATGTGATTTTCTGGAGAAAAAAAATCTCAATTTGTCAGTCATAGTTGACGTGTACCTATGATGAAAATTACAGGCCTCTCTCATCTTTTTAAGTGGGAGAACTTGCACAATTGGTGGCTGACTAAATACTTTTTTCCCCCACTGTACTGTTGCATTTCAGAGGTTGGCTGATACAGGAAGTACTGTACAGCAGGGTTGGAGTCCATTCCAATTAAATTCTGGAATTCACTCATGAAGTGGAAAATGTATGTTAAACTAAAGTTGAATTTCAACAATCTTCAATTTATGGAATTTGACTCTTTGGACTGTTTGAATTGGAATTGTATTTGAATTGTAACAAAAATATATATTTGGAATTGAATTGGAAAACAATATTTGTACATTTAGTAGTAGTACACATTTACTGCAGGATTTGTTTTCAATAATTTCAACGTCTATTTATATATTTCCAGTATACCTAGGCTGTCTGAAGAGGTCAGCCTGAATGCCTGAAGAAATTCAAATTGGAATTTGTGGAATTATTGGGGATAATATTGAATTGAGAATTGAATTCTTGCAATCTACCTAACATTGGAAATGAGAGGAATTGAATTATCTCTGAATACAAAGACTGAGCTGGATTTTAAATTGAATTAAATATAATTATCAGGGAGAGGGAATTAAATTATAATTGAATGAACCCCAACCCTGCTATACAGTACCTTCTCTCTGATGTGCTGGGGGTTTTGTGTACTTACATTTCTGCCTTCGCTATCCTTGTTAGGGAGTTTCCTTGTTTTTTAAAGGAGTGGGACAGTCCCTATTTGTTTATGTTTATTGGAAAATATAGAGATAGAGGAAAGTGTGTAATGAAAGAGCAGTGGGCCGGATTTTAACACATAATGCAACAGTATGTGTTCCAAAGGCGGCAGCTTAGACCGCTTGACCACCTTATGCCACCTACATCCTTGTTTTAAAGGAGAAAATGCAGTCGGAATTGATTTGTAAAAGTACAGTAAAAACAAACCATAAACGTGTCTGGAAGCTTCTCTCGCCTGCAGTGGGACCAACCTTGTCATCTATATTGAAAGCTGCTTTACAATACCTTCAACAACACCCTCGATAATGCTGCACACTAATTTAGTAAGCAGGCTATAGTGTGTAAAGGAAGTGTGCAATGTGTGTCACAAATGGAACCCTATTCCCTTTATAGTGCACTACTTTTGACTAAAGTAGTGCACTATATAAGGGAATAGGGTGCCATTTGGGATGCAGCTGGGCCCAGCCAAAGGCCTCGCTGACCGAATATGTTACCGAACAATGGTCATGCCCTTTAGCTTTCACAGTCAGAGCGTGTTCCAATCGCTAGAAGGCAAATAAACATGCCTTCATCCTCTCTCTTTCTCTCCCTCTCGGTCCCTCCAGAATTGACAGTCTCTTGGCAATGCGAACCTATGTCTTTATATCAACAAATGAGTGGTCAATTTTGTAGGTGAAAAGCCAACAAAGCCGCCTCTCAGCAAAGATTGCACCTCAGCCAAGCGCGCTTTGACATTAATGGTACCTTACGTGGAAATAGAACCGTTGTCAAGCGTCATCATAGAACCGCTGTGAGGAAGCCAGTGGTGAAAGAGAACTCTGACTTGTATAGCCATCAGCATACTGCCGTAAATTATGACGAGCATTAAAACACAATGTCTTTCTTCCAGTTCACTTGACAATGTAGCATTGTAGGGGACTAATGAATGTGATTACACTACTATGTCATAGCATCTCTGTGGTCTATGTGGGCCTTGTCAGCCCCCGGCGTATCAGACCTGTAGGTGAAAAACAGCAGCAACCCACACAGACGCTTCAAGCTGAGACTCCACTCACTGTCCGTCTGTCTGGGAGCACTGAGGGGAAGCATAGACTGTAAACAAGCTCTTTACAGTGACATTCAATAACATAGTGATTTAAAGCCGAGGCACACGGCAGATTCACCACAACAGAATAAAGAAACACTTTGGGAAAAGAAAGGCTGCCTAGCAAATCTATAGACAACTCTAAGCAAATCTATAGACTACTCCTAGCAAACCTATAGACTACCGCCTAGAGGCCCTATAGACTACTGCCTAAAGGGCCTATAAACTACTGCCAAAAGAGCCTATAGATTTCTGCCTAGAGAGCTGTTTTGAATCTTTACAGACAGAACGACAACCTCAGAGGGCAGTGAGTATTAACCGAAGAGTGTGTTAATATGATTATATAGGAGGGATTTGATGGGGTGAGATTCACTCTCACAGACAGTGGTTTACTCTCCTATAAAAGCCCTCAGTATGTATCTATTCCGGCACGCGGAATAAATACATCCTTCTTCTTTAATAGTCTTTCATTTTATATGGGAGATATAGACACCTCATGGTTTGGCCAAGCAACATTTCACAGTATAAACTTTATAATAAGGATATGAAAATGATGGCCTCACTTAGTGTTGAGTATGCGTATTACCCACATTCAGTTACACAAATCAGCAACCATTTATAATTTACGTCCTTACTGGCTTCGGAGACGAGTGCAAAACCCTGAACAAATTCAACTTGGAGGCTCGGGGATCACACAATTGCACCCCAAACAACACAATACATTATTATGGAGTAAAAACCGCAAGACCCCTCGGGTATTCCAGCCACATCACAGAGACAGGCATGGGGAAAAGAGAGAGAGAGAACGAGAGACTGCAAAAGAGCAGCAGCTGTGGAAGATAAAAGATGTTCAAATATTCAAAATTCTCATCTCCCTTTCAAAGCTTTCCCTGTAATCCGTCTGCATTGGGATATATCGGCAGCATAGAGGACACTCGGTTTACCAGTGGACTAACGTATGGCTGCGATCCGCTAGTGTGTTTAACTACACACTGTTAACCTAACACGCCCAGGGTGTCTACAGACATGAAATGAGATGAAACTGAGGAAGGCAGCTTAGCTGTCGAAACGCTGATATTTATTAAACGTATCGAAGACGTGAGCGAGTACAGCTCTTTTCTTTTCTATGTGTCCACAGACATCAACCACAAGCCCCTTTCTAAACAAGATAGGGACCTGGAAGCACCCAACCATCTTCATATTACTACATATTATCAGTGTGTAGTACAGAAGTCCTTTATAGCTGGCCAGAGACAGACGGATTCTGATTCCACTCTAGCTTTCTTTCCTGATCTATATACCAAAGGGAGATGCTCTGCTCTGTGTAATACTGCCCCTTTGATTGCTTTCACAGGCTTGATCCTTAACCAGTTATGGAGCGCTCTGTCATGATGACTCCCAGAGGACCTTATAGGACAGTTCTGTTCTGTCCTATAACACCAGCAGTAGTTGTGATGGCAATGGGGCCCATTGCAGCAAAACAGCACATAGGCCTACATACCAGGGATTGGAACCGGTTCAGGGAACAGAACCGAAAATGGGAAAATAACATTTGAGGAACAGAATCAGAACCGGGAACGAAAGTGATCTATACTGTTCCGGAACAGAACCGTTATTTTAAAAGCATGGTAAACCGGTTAATAACATGATTTTACATTCCGGGAATTTTTTTCAGTCCCACAAAAAATGCTACAATGTGCCTGTGCAAAACTCTCACTCTGTCACTCAGAAACGTATTCCAGTGTGTGCCTGCCAGCAGAAAATCTTTGCCAGTGTGTGTGCGTGTTTAGGCAACCTGTCCCTCCCCCTCCGAAGCTTAGGCTACTGTAGCCTATTGACGTTACAAGTGTGATTCAGAAATGAGGGAGAGATTTTTATTTAGAGAAGAATGGATTAACTTTTTCAATGATAGTTACGGATACTATAAATATCACGTTTCACATTGGATTTATTAACTACAAAAAGGTAAGACATGTTTTTAATTCTGGCTAGCTAGCTCTGGTCCAATGTTAAGTAAACTCTCGGAAGTTCAAAGACATTCAAAGTTCCTCCATAGAAGCCGCCTCTCCATAGGTATAATTCTGTTGGCCTAATTCAGATAATGCATGTCATAACAAGATGCCCAGCGCTTCAAGCCAAGCCTCCTCATCCACCCTCTCTCGCTGTCTCCCCACCCGCAAAATTTCAGACCCATCTCGCGCCCTACAATAGCTTGCCCACTCCATAGCAAGCTCCTCTATCCGCACTGATTGGTGAAGTAATTTCATGTAGGAAAAAATAAAACAATTTCAGAGGTTTAAAAAGGAACAGAAAGGAACTATATAAACCGGTACTTTTTGGGGGGTTCGAACTGGTTCAGAACTTTATTTTGCAGGTCGGAACAGTGGAACGGAATGAAATAAATCATGGTTCTGTTCAGAACTAAATGATTGGAAAATAACTTAGGTTCCAACTCCTGCTACATACACAATGCAATTTGCAGCAGGATGAATGGAAGCCTAGGGAAGCATGTAGAAGACCACGGAGAGGAGAGGTTTCCGGCACAGAGTCCATCATTAACTAATAAGCCAGGCGAGGCGAGAGGAGAGTGGGTAATTGCGGCTGCCCCATCCATGCTACAGCCCATGATGCCACAGCAGACAACAACATGCAGTGATGAGATTAACAGAAGAATGTCCTTAAGGGGGGAAGCAGCTTGCACCTAGCATCTACAACAAGGGAAAACATTCACCTTCCACAGATTGAATTAAAGAGAATAGGCAGACAGGCAGAGCAGGAGGATTCTGCTGATTTAAGGGGGGAATTGTTTACCACTATCAGAGATAAGAGACGGCAAGGAAGACCCGTGTTCTGCTTCTCCTCTCAGAGAGGCAAGCTGGTGCGATGGGAGGAGGGAAAAACCCATTAAATATGCTACTTGTTCTGGGCCAAATTAACTAAAACTGTGTGAAGCCATGTGATTTACAGTAGGCTTGCTGTGTCACTCACCTCTCGCTCTATGTGAGAGTTTACCGTCTCTCAATTAAAGACACTGTGACATCCCTGAATAACTACTGTATGCATGTGACTGTTTGTTGTTGTTTGTTTATTTTCGCTTCATTTTGTTAATTCATTTTTCCCTTTCTATGTACTTAATTTAATAATAATAATTTTGTGGGCGTCAATAATTGCTGATCCCTGGCCGTGACCCCACTCTCTGAGGTTGTCTCAGGGGGAGTTGGGATATGCAAAAAAATACATTTCCATTTCACACCAACACATTTGTACAACACTTGTACATGTGTGTGTGGAACAGGTCAAATACAGTGGGGAAAAAAAGTATTTAGTCAGCCACCAATTGTGCAGGTTCTCCCACTTAAAAAGATGAGAGAGGCCTTTAATTTTCATCATAGGTACACGTCAACTATTACAGACAAAATGAGAAAAAAATATCCAGAAAATCACATTGTAGGATTTTTAATGAATTTATTTGCAAATTATGGTGGAAAATAAGTATTTGGTCAATAACAAAAGATTCTCAATACTTTGTTATATACCCTTTGTTGGCAATGACACAGGTCAAACGTTTTCTGTAAGTCTTCACAAGGTTTTCACACACTGTTGCTGGTATTTTGGCCCATTCCTCCATGCAGATCTCCTCTAGAGCAGTGATGTTTTGGGGCTGTCGCTGGGCAACACGGACTTTCAACTCCCTCCAAAGATTTTCTATGGGGTTGAGATCTGGAGACTGGCTAGGCAACTCCAGGACCTTGAAATGCTTCTTACGAAGCCACTCCTTCATTGCCCGGGCGGTGTGTTTGGGATCATTGTCATGCTGAAAGACCCAGCCACGTTTCATCTTCAATGCCCTTGCTGATGGAAGGAGGTTTTCACTCAAAATCTCACGATACATGGCCCCATTCATTCTTTCCTTTACACGGATCAGTCGTCCTGGTCCCTTTGCAGAAAAACAGCCCCAAAGCATGATGTTTCCACCCCCATGCTTCACAGTAGGTATGGTGTTCTTTGGATGCAACTCAGCATTCTTTGTCCTCCAAACACGACGAGTTGAGTTTTTACCAAAACGTTCTATTTTGGTTTCATCTGACCATATGACATTCTCCCAATCCTCTTCTGGATCATCCAAATGCACTCTAGCAAACTTCAGACGGGCCTGGACATGTACTGGCTTAAGCAGGGGGACACGTCTGGCACTGCAGGATTTGAGTCCCTGGCGGCGTAGTGTGTTACTGATGGTAGGCTTTGTTACTTTGGTCCCAGCTCTCTGCAGGTCATTCACTAGGTCCCCCCGTGTGGTTCTGGGATTTTTCCTCACCGTTCTTGTGATCATTTTGACCCCACGGGGTGAGATCTTGCGTGGAGCCCCAGATCGAGGGAGATTATCAGTGGTCTTGTATGTCTTCCATTTCCTAATAATTGCTCCCACAGTTGATTTCTTCAAACCAAGCTGCTTACCTATTGCAGATTCAGTCTTCCCAGCCTGGTGCAGGTCTACACTTTTGTTTCTGGTGTCCTTTGACAGCTCTTTGGTCTTGGCCATAGTGGAGTTTGGAGTGTGACTGTTTGAGGTTGTGGACAGGTGTCTTTTATACTGATAACAAGTTCAAACAGGTGCCATTAATACAGGTAACGAGTGGAGGACAGAGGAGCCTCTTAAAGAAGAAGTTACAGGTCTGTGAGAGCCAGAAATCTTGCTTGTTTGTAGGTGACCAAATACTTATTTTCCACCATAATTTGCAAATAAATTCATTAAAAATCCTACAATGTGATTTTCTGGTGAAAAAAAATCTCAATTTGTCTGTCATAGTTGACGTGTACCTATGATGAAAATTACAGGCCTCTCTCATCTTTTTAAGTGGGAGAACTTGCACAATTGGTGGCTGACTAAATACTTTTTTTCCCCCACTGTATAAGCACCCTGTATTTGACCTTTTGATTTGTCCTATTTCACACATGTACAAGTTTGTATTATATGCATGCATGAATTGGAAATGTGTTTTTTGCTTATCCCAACTCCCCCTGAGACACCCTTGGAGAGTGTGTACTTATCTTTTGAGCTCTTATCTGACCTCCTGCCCTAGATTTTATCCACCCTTTAGCTTGTTGCATGTTTTTCCTCCTCATTGTCTAAAGAATATTTCCTTCCTCTGGGTTCAGTGCTCTCACTTAACTCATGCTGTCCATAGCACTCAGGCTATACAGAGTGGGGTTGGGCCCTTACGAACCTCAGCCACTGATAACAGATATTCGTTTTTCCCCATATACTCTGATAGTGTTAAGGTGTACGCATGTTACCCAGACGAAAAAGTTAGGTAGAGTTTGTGCATATATTATGACAACATTTTGTGACGTTAATGTTCGTTTTGGACTTTTTTATTTTCGGATATTCGGGCAAACAAAGATTTTTGGGGAGGCAAGCCGAAGTTCGGAGCCGAAGTTTATGCCCCTTCGTCAGTGATTGGTCAACAGAAGGGATTCTTCAATAAAGTCTGTGTTGTCATTCAACGAGAGACGACTCATTTTCATGCACAATTTCTTTCTTGAAAAATACTGCACCGAATATCTTAGTTAGATGTAAAATTGCAGGACTAAGATCTCTTCGGCAAAAAAGTCAAAATTAATGACAGATTTCTTAATTTATCTTCGATTAATTCTGACAATGAGAAATTGTATACTGGCTACTGCAACTCAAAATGGACAAACAGTACTATTGTAGTTTTATTTATCTTTTTTCAAGCGAAGGTCTTTTAAGGGAGCATGCGAGCACGCTCACTCGGTTAGGCTAGCCGAGTTCGTCTAGGTGCCAGCCGAACTGAAGCATGCTGACGCCTTTATCCTACCCTCATCTCTGGTTGTTGGGGGCTGGATTACTGCAACACAACTCTATGTAGGCTGACCAAGAGGACCAACTGACTGGCTGGATAAAGCAGAACGGGAACAATGGGTTCATATACATATATTTATATTTGTCGTACTAATGACGTCATATTGATATGGAGTAAGCTATGTAGCCTTCATCATGCTTGCAGTACATTTGCCATTGGTCCAAAACTCTCATAGTGTGTTGTTCTGAACAACAGCAAACAGACTGAACTCATTGATTCAACAGCAACCCTAACACGGGCATTGCATAATTCATTATTTGTTTATTCCAAAATGTAATTGACTTGTTCTTTCTATACAAATGGAATCATTCAATCTAAGAAAAAACACCTAAACAAATCGACTGCACCAAGACCGCTAGCCTCTTCACTCTGGGAGACCTGTACACATTGGGCTCCTGTCGCTAAAGGCTACATCCCGTATCCCTAAAACATATTTAGGCTACCAGCCCTCTGATTTACCTCTTTCCGAGATACTTTTCCCATCATCGAAAGCAAATCTATATTCCAGAATGCTTTACCAGTCACTACGGGCTATACAATGTGTGAAAAGAAACACCTACAGTGGGGAGAACAAGTATTTGATAACCTGCAAAATCGGCAGTGTTTCCTACTTACAAAGCATGTTGAGGTCTGTAATTTTTATCATAGGTACACTTCAACTGTGAGAGACGGAATCTAAAACAAAAATCCAGAAAATCACATTGTATGATTTTTAAGTCATTAATTTGCATTTTATTGCATGACATAAGTATTTGATCGCCTACCAACCAGTAAGAATTCCGTCTTTCACAGACCTGTTAGTTTTTCTTTAAGAAGCCCTCCTGTTCTCCACTCATTACCTGTATTAACTGCACCTGTTTGAACTCGTTACCTGTATAAAAGACACCTGTCCACACACTCAATCAAACAGACTCCAACCTCTCCACAATGGCCAAGACAAGAGAGCTGTGTAAGGACATCAGGGATAAAATTGTAGACCTGCACAAGGCTGGGATGGGCTACAGGACAATTGGCAAGCAGCTTGGTGAGAAGGAAACAACTGTTGGCGCAATTATTAGAAAATGGAAGAAGTTCAAGATGACGGTCAATCACCCTCAGTCTGGGGCTCCATGCAAGATCTCACCTTGTGGGGCATCAATGATCATGAGGAAGGTGAGGGATCAGCCCAGAACTACACGGCAGGACCTGGTCAATGACCTGAGAGAGCTGGGACAACAGTCTCAAAGAAAACCATTAGTAACACACTACGCCGTCATGGATTAAAATCCTGCAGCGCACGCAAGGTCCCCCTGCTCAAGCCAGCACATGTCCAGGCCTTCTGAAGTTTGCCAATGACCACCTGGATGATCCAGAGGAGGAATGGGAGAAGGTCATGTGGTCTGATGAGACAAAAATAGAGCTTTTTGGTGTAAACTCCACTCGCCGTGTTTGGAGGAAGAAGAAGGATGAGTACAACCCCAAGAACACAATCCCAACCTTGAAGCATGGAGTTGGAAACATCATTCTTTGGGGATGCTTTTCTGGAAAGGGGACAGGACGACTGCACCGTATTGAGGGGAGGATGGATGGGGCCCTGTATCGCGAGATCTTGGCCAACAACCTCCTTCCCTCAGTAAGAGCATTGAAGATGGGTCGTGTCTGGTCTTCCAGCATGACAACGACCTGAAACACACAGCCAGGGCAACTAAGGAGTGGCTCCGTAAGAAGCATCTCAAGGTCCTGGAGTGGCCTAGCCAGTCTCCAGATCTGAACCCAATAGAAAATCTTTGGAGGGAGCTGAAAGTCCGTATTGCCCAGCGACAGCCCCGAAACCTGAAGGATCTGGAGAAGGTCTGTATGGAGGAGTGGGCCAAAATCCCTGCTGCAGTGTGTGCAAACCTGGTCAAGACCTACAGGAAACGTATGATCTCTGTAATTGCAAACAAAGGTTTCTGTACCAAATATTAAGTTCTGCTGCTCTGATGTATCAAATACTTATGTCATGCAATAAAATGAAAATTAATTACTTAAAAATCATACAATGTGATTTTCTGGATTTTTGTTTTAGATTCCGTCTCTCACAGTTGAAGTGTACCTATGATAAAAATTATAGACCTCTACATGCTTTGTAAGTAGGAAAACCTGCAAAATCGGCAGTGTATCAAATACTTGTTCTCCCCACTGTATATACAACTCTTCCAGAGTTTACCAAATACACTACATGGTAACAGGGAGTGAGCTTCGATTTTTTTTAGACCGTAGTTTACACATTTTATAAGCCGTAGAGACTGGTCAGGCATTCTGGATTATAGGCATGCCTTCAGTGTTGGGAAAAGTTTCTCGGAAATAGATCAACCAGATGGCTCGTAAATATGTTTTAGGGATACGCTCCCGGAGCGAAGAGGCTACAAGACCGCTTTACTCGTGAACCCTTGTAGAGTGTTTATCGATTACTTGACCAACGCCGTCTATCTAAAGGGGCTATTCTTATTGACAAACATTTAAGGAGAGGCAGCGCGATGAGATTTCAATTTACATAATATGTACATAAACTTTTCAATTTACATTACATCCTTGTCTTACTTTTCGTTGTGGCTGGCAATGTGACTTTCTTGCTCTGCAGCGCCAAATTTACCGTAAATATCAGTATCACAGTAGCCAGTAGTAGGCAAGGCAAGACAAATGTATTTTCACGATTTCACTAATGTCATCAAAATCAATCAATCATAGCACATTTTTGGGCTCATTCAGTGGTTTTTACCTGATTAAGTAGAATCCTGTTGAAAAATAATGTTTAAAGTACCATTTATATTCCTAAAACAGTTAAATTATACTATTGCTACTTCCTGTTGTCATACATTTTTTATTTATAGCCGAGTGTCAAAACACCGGTTTTACTGTAAATGTCCAAATTCATAATCAATATGCTGAAATAAGTTGTGATATTTTGAAGACCAAGACATAGAAATTCCGCCCTACACACCAATGTGTCACACTTGTGTTCAGATTACTTGTACTTTGCTAAATTAGTACCTTACTAACTGCACATGCACCAACTTTTACCAAACAGTCACTCGAGACTGAAATTGATTAGCTTGTTCTACTGTAATCAATAGCTTGCACGAATTAATCACACACATCAATATTTTATTGAAATCAATGGAACTGGGACAATAACCGTGGCGATATGTACTAAACCAAAGATATTAATCTGTTTTAAGCATTCAATTTTGTGAGATCGGGATGACTATAAACTTTTATACTGTACTATCACCAATCTGAGGTAAAAAGGATTCGTATTTCCTGCAATTCTTGTGTGGTGAAAACGTTATTCTTTGTAATGTAGTCATACCATAGGGAAATGATGCGTTTTATAAAATAATTCCCAATGTCAAAATAATTCAATATTTCGATTTAAGATGATAGTAAATTAAGCACATTCACAGTTTTTTCAACAATTATACTCCTAAACACAATTTAACCGGAGCTTCCATAGGGCCTGTGCAGAAGGCTGAATGTTTGACGTCCCTATCTGTAGCCACTGACTAGCCAGTAAGCTTTTAAATGTTTCAACATTTTTACATTTTACATTTTAGTCATTTAGCAGATGCTCTTATCCAGAGCGACTTACAGTTAGTGAATGCATATGTTTTTTTATTTTTATTTTTATTTTTTTATACTGGCCCCCCGTGGGAAACGAACCCACATCCCTGCCGGCCAAACCCTCCCCTACCTTGGACGACGCTGGACCAATTGTGCGCAGCCCATGGGTCTCCCGGTTAGCAGCTAGCACTGCGATGCAGTGCCTTAGACCACTGCGCCAACTTTTCCTCTAAAAGATATTAACTACAGTCTAAACCATATTACACTCATGAATGAATCAATTTGAATGAATTTGCCACATGCACCTAATACAACAGGTGTAGACCTTACAGTGAAATGCTTACTTACAAGCCCTTAACCAACAATGCAGTTTTAAGAAAAAAATAAAATAATGTTAGGTAAAAAATAGATAAGTAAAAAATACAAATAGCAAATAATTAAAGAGCAGCAGTAAAATAAAATAACAGTAGGGAGGCTATATACAGGGGGAACCGGTACAGAGTCAATGTGCGGGTGCACCGGTTAGTCAAGGTAATTGAGGTAATATGTACATGTGGGTAGAGTTAAAATGACTATGCATTGATAATAAACAGAGTAGCAGCAGCGTAAAAGAGGGGGTGGGGTGGGGTGGGGTGGAGGGGCAATGCAAATAGTCCGGGTAGCCATGATTAGCTGTTCAGGAGTCTTATGGCTTGGGGGTAGAAGCTGTTAAGAAGGCTTTTGGACCTAGACATGGCACTCCGGTACCGCTTGCCGTGCGGTAGCAGAGAGAACAGTCTATGACTAGGGTGGCTGGAGTCTTTGACAATTTTTAGGGCCTTCCTCTGACACCGCCTGGTATAGAGGTCCTGGATGGCAGGAAGCTTGGCCCCAGTCACGTACTGGGCTGTCACACTACCCTCTGTAGTGCCTTGCGGTCAGAGGCCGAGCAGTTGCTATACCAGGCGGTGATGCAACCAGTCAGGATGCTCTCGATGGTGCAGCTGTATAACTTTTTGAGGATCTGAGGACCCATGCAAATCTTTTCAGTCTCCTGAGGAGGAATAGGCTTTGTCGTGCCCTCTTCACGACTGTCTTGGTGTGTTTGGACCATGATAGTTTGTTGGTGATGTGGACACCAAGGAACTTGAAGCTCTCAACCTGTTCCACTACAGCACTGTCGATGAGAATGGGGGCATGCATTTTTTCCTGTAGTCCACAATCATCTCCTTTGTCTTGATCACGTTGAGGCAGAGGTTGTTATCCTGGCACCACACGGCCAGGTCTCTGACCTCATCCCTATAGGCTGTCTCATCGTTGTCGGTGATCAGGCCTACCACTGTCTGTCGTCGGCAAACTTAATGTTGGTGTTGGAGTCGTACCTGGCCATGCAGTCATGGGTGAACAGAGAGTACAGGAGGGGACTGAGCACGCACCCCTGAGGGGCCCCCGTGTTAAGATTCAGGGTGGCAGATGTGTTGTTACCTACCCTTACCACCTGGGGGCGGCCCGTCAGGAAGTCCAGGATCCAGTTGCAGAGGGAGGTGTTTAGTCCCAGGGTCCTTAGCTTAGTGATGAGCTTTGTGGGCACTATGGTGTTGAACGCTGAGCTGTAGTCAATGAATAGCATTCTCACGTAGGTGTTCCTCTTGTCCTGGTGGGAAAGGGCAGTGTGGAGTGCAATAGAGATTGCATCATCTGTGGATCTGTTGGGGCGGTATGCAAATTGGAGTGGGTCTAGGGTTTCTGGGATAATGGTGTTGATGTGAGCCATGACCAGCATTTCAAAGCACTTCATGGCTACAGACGTGAGTGCTACTGGTCGGTAGTCATTTAGGCTGGTTGTCTTAGTGTTCTGGGGCACAGGGACTATGGTGGTCTGCTTCAAACATGTTGGTATTACAGACTCAGTCAGGGACATGTTGAAAATGTCAGTGAAGACACTTGCCAGTTGGTCAGCGCATGCTCAGAGTACACGTCCTGGTAATCCGTCTGGCCCTGCGGCCTTGTGAATGTTGACCTGCTTAAAAGTCTTACTTACATCGGCTACGGAGAGCGTGATCGCATCATCATCCGGAACAGCTGATGCTCTCATGCATGCTTCAGTGTTGCTTGCCTCGAAGCGAGCATAGACGTGATTTAGCTCGTGTCACTGGGCAGCTCGCGGCTGTGCTTCCCTTTGTAGTCTGTAATAGCTTGCACACCATGCCACGTCTGACGAGCGTCAGAGACAGTGTAGTACGATTAAATCTTAGTCCTGTATTGACTCTTTGCCTGTTTGATGGTTCGTCGGAGGGCATAGCGGGATTTCTTATAAGCCTACGGGTTAGAGTCCCACTCCTTGAAAGCGGAAGCTCTACCATTTAGCTCAGTGCGGATGTTGCCTGTAATCCATGGCTTTTGGTTGGGGTATGTACATACAGTCAGTGTGGGGACGATGTCATCGATGCACTTATTGATGAAGCCATTGACTGATGTGGTGTACTCCTCAATGCTATCGGAAGAATCACGGAACATATTCCGGTCTGTGCTAGCAAAACAGTCCTGTAGTTTAGCATCTGCGTCATCTGACCACTTCCTTATTAACCGAGTTTTTTTTTCTTCTCTGATTGCACATTTAACATGCTGGTAGAAATGAGGTAGAACGGATTTAAGTTTCCCTGCATTAAAGTCCCCGGCCTCTAGGAGCGCTGCCTCTGGATGAGCGTTTTCCTATTTGCTTATGGCCTTATACAGCTCATTGAGTGCAATCTTAGTGCCAGCATTGGTTTGTGGTGGTAAATAGACAGCTACGAAATATATAGATGAAAACTCTCTTGGTAAATAGTGTGGTCTACAGCTTATCATGAGATACTCTACCTCAGGTGAGAAAAACCTAGAGACTTCCTTAGTATTAGATGTTATGCACCAGCTGTTGTTTACAAATATACACAGACCGCCACACCTTGTCTTACCGGAGTCAGCCGTTCTATCCTGCCGATGTAGCATATATCCCGCCAGCTGTATGTTATCTATGTTGTCGTTCAGCCACGACTCGGTGAAACATAAGATATTGCAGTTTTTAATGTCCCTTTGGTAAGATAACTTTGATCCTAGGTCGTCAAATTTATTTTCGAATGATTGAATGTTGGCTAATAGGATTGATGGAAGAGGCAGTTTACTCGCTCGCCGTCGGATCCTTACAAGGCACCCCGACCTACGTCCACGATATCTCCGTCTCTTTCTCATGCGAATGACGGGGACTTGGGCCTTGTCGGGTGTCTGTAGAATATCCTTTGCGTCTGACTCGTTGAAGAAAACATCTTCGTCCAATACGAGGTGAGTAATCGCTGTCCAGAAGCTCTTTTTGGTCATAAGAGACAGTGGCAGAAACATTATGTACAGAATAAATTACAAATAACGTGAAAAAACACATGTAATAGTACAATTGGTTAGAGGGCTGTAAAACGGCAGCCATCTCCTCCGGCGCCATCTTTCTAATAAAGTAACAATTCACAAACATGGGCAGATTTTCTCATTCGTACACGCATTAAATGTAGCTTGCAAGACAATAACACACCTAGTAACGTTAGCATATCAAACATGAACGTTTACCCCTCTCATACGAATATAAAAGTACAGTTTCAGCGTTACCTTGGAAGTTACCTTGGAACTAGGGTTGGGCGGTATCCAATTTTTATATATATATATATATATATATATATATATCTTTTGGGGGGGGGGGGGGGGGGGGGGGTGCACAATATCTCTGCTGTAACCAGTAAGCTTGATCTTGACATATAGCCACTTAGCTAGCAAGTTAGAAACCAAATGTATAGCTGGAGCCCTGAACTGGATATAATTTATTTGACACATCTTAGATTTCTTATAGTTAAACTTGACCTATAGTTCTAAGCAGTGGAGTAGCACGCACTCCCGCAACTCAAAATTGATAAACAGTACTATTGTTGGTATTTCAAAATTCCCCGGTATATTTTATAAACGGTATATCGCCCAAGCCTACTTGGAACAAACCACGCTTAATTTTATACATTTCCTGGAAGTTATTATATGAGGTAAATGCAAAAATTGCAACAGAACATTTTTATGCAGTTTTTTCAATAACTTTGGTGAATTTTTCAGATGTACAGTAAGTGGTAGATTTTCAAAACTGTACCAAAACTCTAAAATGATAACACTTGTAATGCCCCCTATCTTATGTTCAGAACCTTTGTGATTGTGCATTCATTGAGGTTTCAGACATCTTTCACCCCTGAGTCATTCATGCAAAATCTAAGTTTTCCGTGAAATGTAAATGCTGTATTCTTGACATAGCTCATTCTATTATTTCTACTACTGTATATTGCATTTTAGTTACACTGCTTATACACACCACATATTTATTCATATAATGGATTCTTGACATATCTCACCGTAATATACACTACATGACCAAAGGTATGTGGACACCTACTTGTCGAACATCTCATTCCAAAATCATGGGCATTAATATGGAGTTGGTCCCCCCTTTGCTGCTATAACAGCCTCCACTCTTCTAGGAAGGCTTTCAAAAAGATGTTGGAAAATTGCTGTGGGGACTTGCTTCCATTCATCCACAAGAGCATTAATGAGGTCGGCACTGATGTTGGCCGATTAGGTCTGGCTTGCAGTCAGCATTCCAATTCATCCCAAAGGTGTTAGATGGAGTTGAGGTCTCTGTGCAGGCAAGTCAAGTTCTTCAACACCGATCTCGACAAACCATTTCTGTATGGACCTCGCTTTGTGCACGAAATAGGAAAGGGCCTTCCCCAAACTGTTGCCACAAAGTTGGAAGCACAGAATTGTCTACAATGTCATTATAGGCTGTAGCGTTAAGATTGTCCTTCACTGGAACTAAGGGGCCTAGCCCGAACCAAGAAAAACAGCCCCAGACCATTATTCCTCCTCCACCAAACTTTACAGTTGGCACTATGCATTGGGGCAGGTAGCGTTCTCGTGGTATCCGCCAAACCCAGATTAGTCCGTCGGACTGCCAAATGGTGAAGCCTGATTCATCACTCCAGAGAACGTGTTTCCACTGCTCCAGAGGTCCAATGGCGGCGAGCTTTACACCACTCCAGCCGATGCTTGGCATTGCGCATGGTGATCTTACATGCTGACCACACCGCATGCGTCACGTGCGCGAGCGTTGTAAAATAAATGTACACATACATGTTATTCAATCATTGCACCCATGCTGCTCGCGAGCGTCTGCGTGGCCAGACGCTAAAATAGAACTTGGTTCTATTTGTGACGCTCAATGTGCTGCAAGTACTGCCTCTCCCATCTCTTCATTGGTTTTTAGGAGCATCTATCCAGATGGGTGATTGAAAGACACACTCCAGTCCAGTTGGTGGTGGTATTGCACCTTTTAAAGTTGGTTGCCAAATGCAATATAAAGTCCAAAGAAGAAGAAGCCTGAAGGAGGAGAGATTACTAGAAAACAAACTTTTACCGGTTTATCTGTGGATTAATTGTCGGAATAGAGGACCTTGTGCATTTCAGGTAAAATAACAACCCAATGTATATATCACAGGACAAATTAGCTAGCAACAGCAAGCTAGCTAGCTAGCTAAATTGCCATAAATGTTTAATGCTTTTTGACCTGTCCCGAAATTAATATAATTGGTTCAGAGTTTGTTTTGATATTTCAACCTGCGTGTCCTGATTGCGTCTGGTGTGGGGGGACAAAATCAACTTGCGCGCGTGCGGTCTGGGTAGCATGTTAGGCTTGTGTGCGGCTGCTCGGCCATGGAAACCCATTTCATGAAGCTCCCGACAAACAGTTATTGTGCTGACATTGCTTCCAGAGGCAGTTTGGAACTCGGCAGTGAGTGTTGCAACCGAGGACAGACGATTTTAACGCATTACGCACTTCAGCACTCGGCGGTCTCGTTCAGTGAGCTTTTGTGGCCTACCACTTTGAGACTGAGCTGTTTTTGCTCTTAGACGTTTCCACTTCACAATAACAACACTTACAGTTGACCGGGGCAGCTCTCGCAGGGCAGAAATTTGACGAACTGACTTACATACATTTTACATTTTAGTCATTTAGCAGACGCTCTTATCCAGAGCGACTTACAGTTAGTGAATACATTAATTTTTTTATTTTTATACTGGCCCCCCGTGGGAATCGAACCCACAACCCTGGCGTTGCAAACGCCATGCTCTATCAACTGAGCTACATCCCTGCCGGCCATTCCCTCCCCTACCCTGGACGACGCTGGGCCAATTGTGCGCCGCCCATGAGTCTCCCGGTCGCGGCCGGCTGCGACAGAGCCTGGATTCGAACCAGGATCTCTAGTGACACAGTTAGCACTGCGATGCAGTGCCTTAGACCACTGCGCCACTCAGGACTTGTTGGAAGGGTGGCATCCTATGACGGTGCCACATTGAAAGTCACTGAGCTCTTCAGTAAGGCCATTCAACTGCCAATGTTTGTCTATGGAGATGGCTGTGTGCTCGATTTTATACACCTGTCAGCAACGGGTGTGGCTGAAATAGCCAAATCCACTAATTTGAAGGGGTGACCACATACCTTTGTATATATTGTGCATCTACTGCTGTATCTATCATTCTTAGTATATAGTGTAAATTCAACTGGTGTATATGCATATAGATTGCATTTGGATTACTGTTACAGTGCTATTTGGGTTAACTTATTTTTTCGTTTTTCGTTATTATTTATATGCTTGTTGACATTTTACTGCGTCGTTAGGAGCTGGTGACATAAGCATTTCGCTTAACTGTGTACGTGACCAATACACTTTGGGGATATTTTGTTTAGTCATCAATACATCAGATAATGATATGCTCACCATTTAGTCAATTTAACTACCATTTAATCCAATAGCAAAAATACAACATAAACATTTCTAAACTCTTCTTTTTGAAGTGCTGAATAGAAAGAATAGTAATTTTCCATACAACATTTGACTTACTTGACAAGCACATTTTAATCCAATCACAGGTTGTTATACAGTACATACCTGTATGTAGGACAAATCATCAAATAGGGGTATTGTAAAGCCATTGGCTGCTGGAAAAATGTAGCACAGCGTTGTATGCCATTTCTGCCCAATGAAACATTGCACAAGATCACCTTTGTCAACTGATACAGTATCACCTGTCTCCCTACATTGAAATTCATCAGCTGACAGTGTATCAATGAAATTCAGATAAAGTGGAATATATTATTATATACAACCCAGGTATTTCAGCAGTGCATTGTACACTACACTATAATTCCACATGATCGCACATAGAGTGACTGTTTCCACTTTGTCCTATTGAAGCACACTGGCTGATGGAAAATGATAATGTAGTATTTATACATATATGATTTGGTTTTACCTTCCAACATAAATTGATGTCTAAATGCAGATTTATGTAGAATTGTATAGAAAATATAGAATTGTACAGGGTTCAGCAGTTATCAAACTATATACCTTAACGAGTTCTTCGTTTTGAGCAGTTTGATTAAGTGATAGTTAATTATATTGTTAACAAATGACAAGAAAATCATGTCAAAAATAAAGCGGATATTGCATTTTGAAAAGCAGATGCTTAGATTGAATATATTGTATATCCAAATTGAAAGAGTAATTAGGTGCAGTGAACAAGTGACTTTGTGAATTTGTTTGTTGTACTCAGTCAATTTTAAATGTGCTTAGAGTTTTGAAACCTGAGACATTTTGATGATCTGTTTAGATTTTTGTGCTTAAGAGTTGTGAAAATGCACCACATACAGTACTTGTTCAAACTGCACCAAAGTGCAAAAAAAAACAACAGTAATTTCCCTTTTGAGGTTATCTAGCTTCTTGCTTCATGCTTATTGCCTGGATGGGGGCCCAGGGCAGCCAATTGGGGGAAAACACAGTTGAGCTTCCGTTTTTTAAAGCTACTGCTACAATTTCAGAATCTAACAGGCTGTTACTGCAATTTCAGGTAAATAAAACAATTCTAAAATATAATGAAAATGTCTATACATACACATATACAGCTGTTTCAAAAACATTGCTCTGCTATTTAGCCATTAGTATGTTAACTGTATGTATGAATGTTTGGCTCAACGAGACAATTCTGTTTACACTGCCCTGTTTAGAGGGGGTCAACTGTCAGACTACTGTGTGAGCTAGCGTTCGAGATTACAGTAACGTCTCTCGAGATTCGATACCTCTCAAGAATCTCTCGAAATTGTCCTTAAATCTTGTAAATGAGAATAGACCCTTTAATATCAGTTGGTGCATGCGTTCCTCCTACAATCCATCAGTCGAAAGTCTATATTTGACTTCCACTTGCTCAATTATGGAAATTAGATAAAGCAACATAACATAGCTAACCGGCAATAAAGAGGATACATAGGCGATGTTATTTTGACCAGCAATCAATTTCAGATGTAGAATAGAATACACTGAAGCCCAATGTGTATCCCAATACCATTGGTTGTTTTGCTTCACCGCAAGTCTCCTTCTCGGAACCAGTATGTTAAATGTAGGCTGCCTCGTTAAAATGCTTCTCTTTGCTACAGGACCGAAATGTTTGTTTATTTCACCGTCCTATAACGATGCGCTCGCTCACTCAGATCGTGGTGCGTCGGTGATGCCTCCGGGACCGACTCTTATCACTTGATAGGCTAATGTGTCACTCAATAAGCAAGCAATACAACGGAATGGTAAGCTTGGCAGTTACTTGAATAGGGTTGATGCACTTATAGGTGTGAATATATGGACTGGACATCAACAAAGCGGCATGTCATGGGTTATAACTGGAAAAAGCAAACCAACATAATGACATGCGATATTTGCTTACCCCCCTTATTTAGTTTCAGTATTACTCTTTGCAAAGATAAAATAGCCAATTCGTTCATGTGTATAAACCAAAGAAAATGTCCCATTAAATTATCTGATGAAATGTGTTTAATTAAAATGCAACATAAAGTAAAGTAGCCCAACCTTATTATAAATTAGAGACGCCAGCTGTCAATAGTAACATAGTCATTGCATACATTGTAGTAAATGAAAAATGTAACTATTTCAATATTTTACAATGAAACGAACCAAACTCAGATTATGTCTAATTTGCGCATTTACCTTAAAGTGCGTTGATAGAAAACAGCAAGCACTTCCTGGTTATAATCCTATACAATTCGCCACCTTTGAATATTAGCTTTATCTTCTGCTAATGAAAGCTCGACTTGAGACAAATAGGAGCTCCACTGTTTGTTTGTCACGTCCCAGTCTGTAGGCTACTGGCTGCCTGTACCTGACGGTCTGTGAGCCGCTGCAGCATCACAGATCGCATGGAACTGCGTTTGGGCTGAGCACGCATTGTGGAAAAACTGGACTGGAGTTAAGAACCATGGGACCGAACCAGCTGCCTACTGTATGTACCAGACAATACTTGCACGGTCATTGCACCCCCACTCTAAGTACTGATAAAATAAAAACGGTTTAAACTTTCCCAGATTTGCAATCGGCATAATGTAGGCTAGGCCTAATTAGAAATTGTGAATATGTGTCTTGATGCCAGCCTCGCAGTTTTCATTAATTCATGTTCCCACTTAATGCATGTATACACTACCAGTCAAAAGTTTGGACACACCTACTTATTCCAGGGTTTTTCTTTATTTTTACTATTTTCTACATTGTATAATAATAGTGAAGACATCAAAACAATGAAATAACACGTGGAATTATGTAGTAACCAAAAAAGTGTTAAACAAATCAAAATATATTTTATATTTGAGATTCTTCAAATAGCCACCCTTTGCCTTGATGACAGCTTTGCACACTCTTGGCATTCTCTCAACCAGTTTCATGAGGTAGTCACCTGGAATGCGAGACGGAGATACAGTGAGGGAAAAAAGTATTTGATCCCCTGCTGATTTTGAACGTTTGCCCACTGACAAAGACATGATCAGTCTATAATTTTAATGGTAGGTTTATTTGAACAGTGAGAGACAGAATAACAACAAAAAAATCCAGAAAAACGCATGTCAAAAATTTTATAAATTGATTTGCATTTTAATGAGGGAAATAAGTATTTGACCCCCTCTCAATCAGAAAGATTTCTGGCTCCCAGGTGTCTTTTATACAGGTAACGAGCTGAGATTAGGAGCACACTCTTAAAGGGAGTGCTCCTAATCTCAGCTTGTTACCTGTATAAAAGACACCTATTCACAGAAGCAATCAATCAATCAGATTCCAAACTCTCCACCATGGCCAAGACCAAAGAGCTCTCCAAGGATGTCAGGGACAAGATTGTAGACCTACACAAGGCTGGAATGGGCTACAAGACCATCACCAAGCAGCTTGGTGAGAAGGTGACAACAGTTGGTGCGATTATTCGCAAATGGAAGAAACACAAAAAAACTGTCAATCTCCCTCGGCCTGGGGCTCCATGCAAAATCTCACCTCGTGGAGTTAAAATGATCATGAGAACGGTGAGGAATCAGCCCAGAACTACACGGGAGGATCTTGTCAATGATCTCAAGGCAGCTGGGACCATAGTCACCAAGAAAACAATTGATAACACACTACGTCGTGAAGGACTGAAATCCGCAAGGTCCCCCTGCTCAAGAAAGCACATATACAGGCCCTTCTGAAGTTTGCCAATGAACATCTGAATGATTCAGAGGAGAACTGGGTGAAAATGTTGTGGTCAGATGAGACCAAAATCGAGCTCTTTGCCATCAACTCAACTCGCCGTGTTTGGAGTAGGAGGAATGCTGCCTATGACCCCAAGAACACCATCCCCACCGTCAAACATGGAGGTGGAAACATTATGCTTTGGGGGTGTTTTTCTGCTAATGGGACAGGACAACTTCACCGCATCAAAGGGACGATTGATGGGGCCATGTACCGTCAAATCTTGGGTGAGAACCTCCTTCCCTCAGCCAGGGCATTGAAAATGGGTCGTGGATGAGTATTCCAGCATGTCAATGACCCAAAACACGGCCAAGGCAACAAAGGAGTGGCTCAAGAAGAAGCACATTAAGGTCCTGGAGTGGCCTAGCCAGTCTCCAGACCTTAATCCCATAGAAAATCTGTGGAGGGAGCTGAAGGTTCGAGTTGCCAAACGTCAGCCTCAAAACTGATGAATGACTTGGAGAAGATCTGCAAAGAGGAGTGGGACAAAATCCCTCCTGAGATGTGTGCAAACCTGGTGGCCAACTACAAGAAACGTCTGACCTCTGTGATTGCCAACAAGGGTTTTGCCACCAAGTACTAAGTCATGTTTTGCAGAGGGGTCAAATACTTATTTCCCTCATTAAAATACAAATCAATTTATAACATTTCTGACATGCATTTTTCTGGATTTTTTTGTTGTTATTCTGTCTCTCACTGTTCAAATAAACCTACCATTAAAATTATAGACTGATCATGTCTTTGTCAGTGGGCAAATGTACAAAATCAGCAGGGGATCAAATACTTTTTTCCCTCACTGTATCGTGGACGTAGGTCGGGGTGCCTTGTAAGGATCCGACGGCGAGCGGGTAAACTGCCTCTTCCATCAATCCTATTAGCCAATGTTCAATCATTTGAAAATAAATTGGACGACCTAAGATTAAGGTTATCCTACCAACGGGACATAAAAAATTGTAATATCTTATGTTTCACCGAACGACGACATGGATAACAAAGAGCTGGCGGGATATACGCTACATCGGCAGGATAGAACGGCTGACTCCGGTAAGACAAGGGGGGGGGGGGGGGGTGGTGGTCTGTGTATATTTGTAAACAACAGCTGTTGCATAAAATCGATTACTAAGGAGGTCTCGAGGTTTTGCTCGCCTGAGGTAAAGTATCTCATGATAAGTTGTAGACCACACTATTTACCAAGAGAGTTTTCATCTATATTTTTCATTGCTGTCTATTTACCACCACAAACCGATGCTGGCACTAAGATTGCACTCAATATACTGTATAAGGCCATAAGTAAACAGGAAAACGCTCATCCAGAGGCAGCGCTCCTAGTGGCCGGGGACTTTAATGCAGGGAAACGTATATCCGTTCTACCTAATTTCTACCAGCATGTTAAATGTGCAACCAGAGGGGAAAAAAACTCTAGACCACCTTTACTCCACACACAGAGACGCGTACAAAGCTCTCCCTTGCCCTTCATTTGGCAAATCTGACCTTAACTCTATCTTCCTAATTCCTGCTTATGAGCAAAAACTAAAGCAGGAAGCACCAGTGACTCGGTTAATAAGGAAGTGGTCAGATGACGCAGATGCTAAGCTACAGGACTGTTTTGCTAGCACAGACCGGAATATATTCCGTGATTCTTCCGATAACATTGAGGAGTACATCACACCAGTCACTGGCTTCATCAATAAGTGCATCGATGACGTCGTCCCCACAGCGACCGTACGTACATACCCAAACCAAAAGCCAAGGATTACAGGCAACATCCGCACTGAGCTTTCAAGGAGCGGGACTCTAACCCGGACGCTTATAAGAAATCCCGCTATGCCCTCCGACGAACCATCAAACAGGCAAAGAGTCAATACAGGACTAAGATTTAATCATACTACACTGGCCTCAAACTGCCCAGTGACACACGACTACCAGATGAGCTAAATCACTTCTATGCTCGCTTCGAGGCAAGCAACACTGAAACATGCATGAGAGCATCAGCTGTTCCGAATGACTATGTGATCACGCTCTCCGTAGCCGATGTAAGACTTTTAAGCAGGTCAACATTCACAAGGCCGCAGGGCCAGACAGATTACGAGGACGTGTACTCCGAGCATGCGCTGACCAACTGGCAAGTGTCTTCACTGACATTTTCAACATGTCCCCTGACTGAGTCTGTAATGCCAACATGTTTCAAGCAGACCACCATAGTCCCTGTCACCAAGAACACTAAAATAACCTGCCTAAATGACTACCGACCCGTAGCACTCACGTCTGTAGCCATGAAGTGCTTTGAAAGGCTGGTCATGGCTTACATCAACATCATTATCCCAGAAACCCTAGACCCACTCCAATTTGCATACCGCCCCAACAGATCCACAGGTGATGCAATCTCTATTGCACTCCACACTGCCCTTTCCCACCTGGACAAGAGGAACACCTACGTGAGAATGCTATTCATTGACTACAGCTCAGCGTTCAACACTATAGTGCCCTCAAAGGTCATCACAAAGCTAAGTACCCTGGGACTAAACACCTCCCTCTGCAACTGGATCCTGTACTTCCTGACGGGCCGCCCCCAGGTGGTGAGGTTAGGTAACAACACATCTGCCACGCTGATCCTCAACACGGGGGCCCCTCAGGGGTGCGTGCTCAGTCCCCTCCTGTACTCCCTGTTCACCCATGACTGCATGGCCAGGCACGATTCCAACACCATCATTAAGTTTGCCGACTACATAACAGTGGTAGGCCTGATCACCGACAACGATGAGACAGCCTATAGGGAGGAGGTCAGAGACCTGGTCATGTGGTGCCAGGATAACAACCTCTCCCTCAACGTGATCAAGACAAAGGAGATGATTATGGACTAGAGGAAAAAAAGAGGACTGAACATGCCCCCATTCTCATCAACGGGGCTGTAGTGGAACAGGTTGAGAGCTTCAAGTTCCTTGGTGTCCACATCACTAACAAACTATCATGGTCCAAACACACCAAGACATTCGTGAAGAGGGCACGACAAAGCCTATTCCCCTCAGGAGACTGAAAAAATGTGGCATGGGTCCTCAGGTCCTCAAATATCTACAGCTGCACCATCGAGAGCATCCTGACTGGTTGCATCATCGCCTGGTATGGCAACTGCTCGGCCTTCGACTGCAAGGCACTACAGAGGGTAGTGCGTACAGCCCAGTACATCACTCGGGCCAAGCTTCCTGCCATCCAGGACCTCTATACCAGGCAGTGTTAGAGGAAGGCCCAAAAAATTATCTAAGACTCCAGCCACCCTAGTCATAGACTGTTCTCTCTGCTACCGCACGGCAAGCGGTACCGGAGCGCCAAGTCTAGGTCCAAAAGGCTTCTTAACAGCTTCTACCCACAAGCCATAAGACTCAAGAACAGCTAATCATGGCTACCCAGACTATTTGCATTGGCCCCCCACACCACCCCACCCCATCCCCCTCTTTTACGCTGCTGGTACTCTGTTTTATTATCAATGCGTAGTCACTTTAACTCTACCCACATGTACTGTACATATTACCTCTACTACCTCGACTAACCGGTGCCCCCGCACATTGACTCTGTACCGGTACCCCCTGTAAATAGCCTCCCTATTGTTATTTTATTTTACTGCTGCTCTTTAATTATTTGCTATATTTTATTTTTTATCTATCTATTTTTTACTTAGCACTTATTTTAAATTATTTATTATTTCTGTTTTTGTTTTATTGTAATCTATTATTTTTGTTTAAAAAACTGTATTGTTGGTTAAGGGCTTGTAAGTAAGCTTTTCACTGTAATGTCTACACCTGTTGTATTCAGCGCATGTGGCAAATAAAATGTGATTTGATTTGAATTAACAGGTGTGCCTTCTTAAAAGTTAATTTGTGGAATTTCTTTCCTTCTTCATGCGTTTGAGCCAATCAGTTGTGTTGTGACAAGGTAGGGGGTATACAGAAGATAGCCCTATTTGGTAAAATACCACGTCCACATTATGGCAAGAACAGCTCAAATAAGCAAAGATACATTACAGTCCATCATTACTTTAAGACATGAAGCTCAGTCAGTATGGAACATTTCAAGAACTTTGAAAGTTTCTTCAAGTGCAGTCGCAAAAACCATCAAGCGCTATGATGAAACTGGCTCTCATTGGGACTGTCACAGGGATGGAAGACCCAGAGTTACCTCTGATGCAGAGGATAAGTTCATTAGAGTTACCATCTTCAGAAATTGTAGCCCAAATAAATGCTTCACAGAGTTCAAGTAACAGACAAATCTCAACATCTGTTCTCAACAACTGTTCAGAGGGGACTGTGTGAATCAGGCCTTCATGGTCGAATTGCTGCAAAGAAACCACTAGTAAAGGACACCAATAAGAAGAAGAGACCAGCTTGGGCCAAGAAACACGAGCAATAGAAATTAGACCGGTGGAAATGTGTCCTTTGATCTGGAGTCCAAATTTGAGATTTTTGGTTTTATCCGCCGTGTCTTTGTGAGATGCTATGTGGGTGAACGGATGATCTCCACATTAGTTTTTCCCACCGTAAAGCATGGAGGAGGAGGTGTTATGGTGAGTGGGTGCTTTGCTGGTGACACTGTCTGTGATTTATTTAGAATTCAAGGCACACTTAACCAGCATGGCTACCACCGCATTCTACAGCGATACGCCATCCAATCTGTTTTGGGCTTAGAGGGACTATCATTTGTTTTTCAACAGGACAATGACCCAACACACCTCCAGGCTGTGTAAGGGCTATTTTACCAATAAAGAGAGTGATGGAGTACTGTATCAGATGACCTGGCCTCCACAATCCCCCGACCTCAACCCAATTGAGATGGTTTGTGATGAGTCGGACCGCAGAGTGAAGGAAAAGCAGCCAACAAGTGCTCAGCATATGTGGGAACTCCTTCAAGACTGTTGGAAAAGCATTCTGGGTGAAGCTGGTTGAGAGAATGCCATGCGTCTGCAAAGCTGTCTTGGTTATTTGAGGAATCTCAAATATTGTCACATCTCCTCCCGTTGCTCCCCTCCGGAGTTCTGATTCGCCGGTCTACTGAGCCACCAGTCTGAGCGCACCACCTCGGCAATACCGGAATGGAAACCAAACCCACCCTAATCACCTCCAGCGCACCTGCACCTCATCATCTCATCACCACCCCTATATAGCCCTGTTATGTTGTGTGTGATTGTTAGTGTCTTGTCGTGTACTCGCTCTTTGTTGTTCTCTTGCTCAGTGTTAAGTAAACGTTAACATTGTTGATTCCTGCATCTGCGTCCTGCCTCTTCGTATCCTCAGTACTCGTCACAAATATAAAATATAGTTTGATTTGTTTAACACTTTTTTGTTTATTACATGATTCCATATGTGTTATTTCATAGTTTTGATGTCTTCACTATTATTCTACAATGTAAAAAATAATAAAAATAAAGAACAACCCTTGAATGAGTCGGTGTGCCCAAACTTTTGACTGGTAGTGTGTATTTTCTATGGTGCTGTTTCACAAAAGTTCTGAACCTATATAGTACATTTTACGGACACAGTATATTTTACATTAGTTATCTTGTTGTTTTTAATCCCACCCTTCAGCTCCACTCAACCCCTCCCATCTATCTCTTAACACCATCCATTTTTTATTTCCATTTGCCATATATTTTTCAACTGTGCTGTGATGTTTCGCAAAAGTTCTGAATCTTTCTATTCTCATCGTTTTTACAGATTGTAAATTAAAGATAAACATTTTTGCTAAAAGTATTATTATATTATTGATCGATTGACCTATGACTTTTCAAATCACCCAATAGTGCTTCTTCAACCATTCCTGGACCTGCGACCAAAAACAAGCTACATATGGACAGTACCAAAACAAATTATTTAATGATTCTGTCTCTCTTATTTAATGATTCTGTCCAGAAAATCACATTGTATGATTTTTAAGTAATTAATTTGCATTTTATTGCATGACATAAGTATTTGATACATCAGAAAAGCAGAACTATTTGGTACAGAAACCTTTGTTTGCAATTACAGAGATCATACGTTTTCTATAGGTCTTGACCAGGTTTACACACACTGCAGCAGGGATTTTGGCCCGCTCCTCCATACAGACCTTCTCCAGATCCCTCAGGTTTCGGGGCTTTCGCTGGGCAATACGGACTTTCAGCTCCCTCCAAAGATTTTCTATTGGGTTCATGTCTGGAGACTGGCTAGGCCACTCCAGGACCGTGAGATGCTTCTTACGGAGCCACTCCTTAGTTGCCCTGGCTGTGTGTTTCGGGTCGTTGTCATGCTGGAAGACCCAGCCACGACCCATCTTCAATGCTCTTACTGAGGGAAGGAGGTTGTTGGCCAAGATCTCGCGATACATGGCCCCATCAATCCTCCCCTCAATACGGTGCAGTCGTCCTGTCCCCTTTGCAGAAAAGCATCCCCAAAGAATGATGTTTCCACCTCCATGCTTCACGGTTGGGATGGTGTTCTTGGGGTTGTACTCATCCTTCTTCTTCCTCCAAACACGGCGAGTGGAGTTTAGACCAAAAAGCTCTATTTTTATCTCATCAGACCACATGACCTTCTCCCATTCCTCCTCTGGATCATCCAGATGGTCATTGGCAAACTTCAGACGGGCCTGGACATGCACTGGCTTGAGCAGGGGAACCTTGCGTGCGCTGCAGGATTTTAATCCATAACGGCGTAGTGTGTTACTAATGGTTTTCTTTGAGACTGTGGTCCCAGCTCTCTTCAGGTCATTGACCAGGTCCTGCCGTGTAGTTCTGGGCTGATACCTCACCTTCCTCATGATCATTGATGCCCCACGAGGTGAGATCTTGCATGGAGCCCCAGACCGAGGGTGATTGACCGTCATCTTGAACTTCTTCCATTTTCTAATAATTGTGCCAACAGTTGTTGCCTTCTCACCAAGCTGCTTGCCTATTGTCCTGTAGCCCATCCCAGCCTTGTGCAGGTCTACAATTTTATCCCTGATGTCCTTACACAGCTCTCTGGTCTTGGCCATTGTGGAGAGGTTGAAGTCTGTTTGATTGAGTGTGTGGACAGGTGTCTTTTATACAGGTAACGAGTTCAAACAGGTGCAGTTAATACAGGTAATTACATTTACATTACATCATTTACATTACAGGTAATGAGTGAAGAACAGGAGGGCTTCTTAAAGAAAAACTAACAGGTCTGTGAGAGCTGGAATTCTTACTGGTTGGTAGGTGATCAAATACTTATGTCATGCTATAAAATGCAAATTAATTACTTAAAAATCATACAATGTGATTTTCTGGATTTTTGTTTTAGATTCCGTCTCTCACAGTTGAAGTGTACCTCTACATGCTTTGTAAGTAGGAAAACCTTCTCCCCACTGTATATAGCATTCTATTGGTTGCAAGAATTGTGTATAATAATTTAAATTGAAAAATTCCAAGTTTTGAATCCGACATTGTTTTGCGTATCAGTTCTTAAAGTCATCCCGAGTGGCGCAGTGGTCTAAGCCACTGCATCGCAGTGCTAGCTATGCCACTAGAGATCCTGGTTAGAATCCAGGCTCTGTTGTAGCCGGCCGCGACCGGGAGACCCATGGGGCGGCGCACAAGTCATCCAGGGTAGGGGAGGGAATGGCCGGCAAGGATGTAGCTCAGTTGGTAGAGCATGGCGTTTGCCACGCCAGGGTTGTGGGTTCAATTCCCACGGGGGGCCAGTATGAAAAAAATTAAAAATAATGTATGCACTCACTAACTGTAAGTCGCTCTGGATAAGAGCGTCTGCTAAATGACTAAAATATAAATATAAACCATGTGCCATGGAATCGGTACATTGAAAATCTCTTCCCGACTATTTTGCAATCTATATGGCATAGCTGTGCATTTTTTTGTCCTTAAATGAAACAGGTATAGTTTTTTATTGATCACAAATTTCTTTAACCAATTTTGGTCTTTAATGCAGGGCCAGCAGTTCCTTACTTTTCCCCCCTTCCACTTGCCTCTTCAATTTTTGCGGTAATGCTGCAGTTAGTTGGTTGTAATTTTGGGTAGAGCAGACCTTTCCATATATTTTTGTTAGCTGCATGTGTGACACAACTCCACCAGTCCTATTTATGATATAATTTACAAAGATTATACCTTTTTTTTTTTTTTTTTTTTTTATACTGTTTTTTAAAATCAATTAGTATATGAGTTTAACCACAATATTTGTTGTATTATTTGTTATGTTTTTTTCTGGTGGATTAAACTGAGATTGCAAAAATCTTTCTATGGCTTGTTTAAAAAATAGCGATATTTTGGAGATTATTTCATTTTCAAATAACCAAAAGGGAGAGGTTGTAATCTGAATAAAGGGAAAAAGGCCATTCTTGAACATGGGTAGACATTCTTACTAATCTGCTAGACAACCAGTTTGGATTTTAATATAACTTTTGTATGACTGACGCCTTTTGTGAGAGGTCTAATGCTTTAATATTTAATATATTTAATGCATATATTAATTTATGCCTAAACATTTGATTTTATGCTGTAGGATTACCCCCAGTATTTATAACATTATTATCAAAGTCCTTGTCTAACTAATATCGGTCATGTTTTGAAATATGTGCAAAATAAATCACCTACTACTGTGTTTGCTTGATTTCGGTCTTCTTGTTCTTTCTTCTTGTTCTTGTTCTTGTTCTTCTTCTTCTTCTTCTTCTTCTTCTTCTTCTTCTTCTTCTTCTTCTTCTTCTTGTTCTTCTTCTTCTTCTTGTTCTTCTTCTTCTTCTTCTTCTTCTTCTTCTTCTTCTTCTTCTTCTTCTTCTTCTTCTTCTTCTTCTTCTTCTTCTTCTTCTTCTTCTTCTTCTTCTTCTTCTTCTTCTTCGGCAGACTAGACACTTTGTTTGCACATTGCTGCCTTTCACAGTTTGGAAAGTGCATTCCACATTTGATTACAACAAAAAGGGAAATGGGGAAAAAAAGGAAATTGCACCGCCATCTAACCCTGATTATACAAAACATTGAGAACACCTGCTCTTTCCATGACATAGAGTGACCAGTTTAATCCAGGTGAAAGCTTTGATCCCTTATTGATGTTCAATCCACTTCAATCAGTGTAGATGAAGGGCAGGAGACAGGTTAAAGAAGGATTTCTAAGTTTTAAGACAATTGAGACATGGATTGTGTATTTGTGCCATTCAAAGGGTGAAAGTGCCTTTGAATGGGGTATGGTTGTAGGTACCAGGCGCACCGGTTTGTGTCAAGAACTGCAACACTACTGGGTTTTTCACGCTCAACAGTTACCTGTGTTTATTTAGAATGGTCCACCACTCAAAGGACATCCAGCCAACTTGACACAACTGTGGGAAGCATTGGAGTCAACATGGGCCAGCATCCCTGTGGAACGCTTTTGACACCTTGTGGAGTCCATGCCTCAATGAATTGAGGCTGTTCTGAGAGCAAAAGTGGGGGTGCAACTTAATATTAGTAAGGTGTTCCTAATGTTTGAGATACTCAGAGTATATACCACTATCCCCATCCCAACACACCCCACCACCCCTTCCGACTACTTTGCCCCCAACAGATCCTACACCTGGGAGGCTGTAACCCCTTCTCTCAAAACCCCCTGTTGTTTTTCTGCACTGAAACTTCTGATACCCAAAAACTTCTCTGCTGAAGTTACTACCAAATCAATCTTCTGGGATTTCCTTTCCATCTGTGTTATACAATTAATGACCATAGCAATAAACGCCAAGAAGCCAACCTTACTAAAGCACAAACTGTTCAGGTCACTTTGTACTGGCCTACTACTCACAGGGATCCTCTCAGGCTCCTTTCACCCTTTGCCCAACATTCTCTACTTTCTTCACTGCCTCAGCATATGACACTTTCTGCACTGCTCTCACCCTGGTAACTTCAATCTGTCTCACTCGCACAGGACATTTCTGATCCCCAGCAACATGGCCACCCCCATAAATGAAACACTCAGCTTTTTCCACCGAAACTACACACTCTTTTGTCCCATGCCCTCCTGCACACGTATCACACCTCAATCTCCTTCCTACATACTGCTGCAACATGACCATAAACTTGGCACCTGAAACAATGTAGTGGATTCAGAACAAAAGCTCTCACATGATAACTTTATCCGGTAAACACTCTGCATCAAAACTCAGAAGGACAGACAGGTTCTCCTCAGTCTCGCGCTCGCCACCGGGTCTGTGTCGCACCAAACAGCGTACATCACAGACATCGGGGATCCCCAACTTCAGTTGATCCACCTTAAAACTCAACCCCACTCCACACTTAAAACTCAACCCCACTCCAGTTATCACTCCTTTCAGCAGCGCTCTGCTCCGGAGAGCTAAGCAGGACACCGCTTTCGTCCCGAGACTCGAAACGTGCAGCGCCATCTCCCTCTGAGCAGCAGACACACAAAAAATTAACACAAGTCCACCTCTGGATACTTTGACCTAATTGACAGCACCCAACTCCTTCTTCACTCAGCCTGATACCACAAACAGATTGGCCAAAAGGCATGGATCCACTTTCTCCACAAATTGTACTCCCACTAGGCCAGAGTATTCTCTGGCATTTTCCTGATCATTGGGGTGGGGCTCGGAAGCCTTAACCTCATCTGACGATGCATGTTCTTTCTCCTCACTTTTGTCAGGATAAATTTAAAGTTCACTATCCGTCAACTGCGCTGGGTCTTCAGGCATGGAACATGCATTTTTCTCTCCTGTACTTGACCCAAAGGAGAAAGTATTCAGCTTGTATTTCGCAGTCGGTTTGGGTTTGCACCTCACACCCTTCTTTCTGCCTCGCTTCTTCTCGCCATCCGCCCTCTTCCTCGCTCGGTCCTCCAACATGATGACTTCCATCTCCGTGTGGGACTTCAGAAAACTCAGTATCGAGCTGCTGCCATGCGCCCTCCTTCGCTCGCTCATCCACACGTTGTTTCTTTCACAGCATCCTCCAGTTCTTGTGTTTACTTAGATTATCGAAAACATGCTTAACCAGAGAGCAGTCGTGTTCCCCTGCTCAGACGTTGCTGACATATGCCATATCTTACAACGCCTGGATATGTATTTTACATATCAGCTAACCACATCTTATGCCAATGGCACAGTCGGGGGGTTGGGTGCGCATTCATAGCTACCGAGTTTGGAGGCGCCAAGTTTGGCGCAGGGGTTTAATTTCTCCCTGTTTGTTATATTGATAATATAAATGTATGAGATTGATTAATTGTATGGACGTTTTGCTCTATGCTGATGAATTTATGAAGGACATTAATTTGATTATGAGTGTAATACTGTGATGTGTTTTAGAGAGATAATGTGAACTCTCTGTAGAAGTGAGTTGGTATGATCCAATCCAGGTAGGAGGGTTACCAGTCTGTTTCATACCTTCTGGTAGGGTTGCAAAATTCCTGGAAAATTCAATAAATTCCCTGCTTTTCCCGGAATCAGGAGGGAATAAGCAGGATATCCAACCAGGATTTCTGGGAAACCAGGGAATTTATTGAAAGTTCCAGGAGGAAGCAGCTAGACTGCTGATAGTAACCTACCTCTCCGTCCGCCATTTTCAATCTAGGCCTACAAGATGCTTGTTGTGAGGCATGAGTGTAGCTCAATGGTAATAGCTGTAGTTCACTGTAAAGAGTGTGTGCTAGACAGTTTTATATTCTAGCTTTTCTTGATTTGGGGATCCATCCTGTAAATATCCAAGTTCACTACCTACCACTTGATCACTGCTGTAAATAAAACACTAACCTAACGTAGCAGGCGTAAAAAGACATCTGAGTGGAGTTCCCACATCCGGTTTTAAGTGGAAAAAGAAGCTAGGTTGAATTAGCTGTATCCCTGAAAACCGGATGCATCCGGTTGTTGGCAACTCCGCTGGTGTTAAAACACTTGACTTCACCAAGTTTTTCAGTGCCTTATTACCATCTCCCTAGGCCGTGAAACACTTTACTTTATTAGAGAGATATTGTAGTGGGATTAGAAATATATAAATGTTCCAATAACGCATTCAATGTGTATTCTTTACTGATGGCTGGACTCAATTGATCGGATAAACACTCACCTTTGTATACACATCAATCAATGTGGTGTAGGAATACATTTGTTACATTACTGGATGGATCATTGATTTTGGTCATAGAACAATTGGAACACAGGAGGGGAAAAACAAACACGGCCGAGCGGATTTAATTGAATGTAAGATAAATGAGCATGGGAAGTGTGTGTATAGCCCTTGTTATGTAAACTGTGTTCACAAGAGGAAATGTTGCGTTATGAACATGCATTATTTCATGTCATTTTAATCTGACCTGATTCTGCATATTCCCAGAGATATACATTTGGTTAAATTTGCATGCTTTTATATCATGTATGCTTAGTGCTAGACAGGATACACAGTGTAGCCTACCACTGCTTATACAGTAGCTACATATAGCGTGCAAGCTTCCAGTGCCTCCACTCTTTGATGTAATGTGTGGACTGCATGCACAGAGCGAAACTGCAGGTGTCTCTGCTGGAATATAATGAGCAGTGACAAGCACACAAAAAAAGTGGAGGCAACACAACCTCATTATCAACCGTCAGGGTTTAATCGTTAGATTAAGTTTGGACTTTTTCAACATTTTGTCAGACACACACAGGCTGCACACACACACACATACTGATAAAGAGCACACTCCGTCATCATTATTATGAGAGTGTCACATCGTTAGAGGTCCACTGTGCTCCCCTGCTATGGTCTAGGAGTGAGGTAGAGCCGTGTACACTCTCACACACACGCACACACACACACACACTACAGGGTGCTGATGAATGACCAGGCTATGGGCTTCTCTTATGAGCCAGTGTAGCAAAACCCTCTTTGCCTTGAAGACGGATTCAATAACAAGGCTCTACTGCACACTTCAGTGGCAGAGCCCTGAGCAACAGCAACAACAAGGGCAACAGAGGAGGTATTCTGTAGTTACAGTACAAGTGACATGATGGAACTATCCATTCACTCACTTAAGCTATAAGGCTTACATAAATGTCACATAGGGTTAAATAAACGTATATCCTGGTATATCCTCAGTGACAGAAATAATGTACAGTATATGCCATTTAGCACACTTTTATCCAAAGCGACTTACAAATCAAATCAAACTTTATTTGTCACATGCGCCGAATACAACAGGTGTAGACCTTACCGTGAAATGCTTACTTACAAGCCCTTAACCAACAATGCAGTTTTAAGAAAATAGAGTTAAGAAAATATTTACTAAATAAACTAAAGTAAAAAATAAAAAATAAAAAAGTAACATAATAAAATAACAATAATCAGGCAATATTGAGGGGGTACCGGTACTGAGTCAATGTGCGGGGGTACAGGTTAGTCGAGGTAATTTGTACATGTAGGTAGGGGTAATGTGACTATGCATAGATAATAAACACAGAGTAGCAGCAGTGTAAAAACTAAAAGGGGGGGGGGGGGGGGGGGGGTGTCAATGCAAATAGTCCAGGTGGCCATTTGATTTATTGTTCGGCAGTCTTATGGCTTGGGGGTAGAAGCTGTTAAGGAGCCTTTTGGACCTAGACTTGGCGCTCCGGCACCGCTTGCCATGCGGTAGCAGAGAGAACAGTCTATGACTTGGGTGACTGGAGTCTTTGACAATTTTTTGGGCCTTCCTCTGACACCGCCCAGTATATAGGTCCTGGATGGCAGGAAGCTTGGCCCCAGTGATGTACTGGGCTGTACGCACTACCCTCTGTAGCGCTTACGGTCTTATGCTGAGCAGTTGCCATACCAGGCGGGGATGCAACCGGTCAGGATACTCTCGATGGTGCAGCTGTAGAACGTTTTGAGGATCTGGGGACCCATGCCAAATCTTTTCAGTCTCCTGAAGGGGAAAGGCGTTGTCCTGCCCTCTTCACAACTTTATTGGTATGTTTGGACCATGATAGTTTGTTGGTGATGTGGACACCAAGGAACTTGAAGCTCTCAACCCTATCCACTACAGCCCCGTCGATGTGAATAGGGGAGTGTTCGGCCCTCCATTTCCTGTAGTCCGCGATCATCTCCTTTGTCTTGCTCACGTTGAGTGAGAGGTTGTTGTTTCTGACCTCCTCCCTATAGGCTGTCTCATCGTTGTTGGTGATCAGGCCTATCACCGTTGTGTCGTCAGGAAACTTAATGATGATGTTGGAGTCGTGCTTGGCAAATCAGTCATGGGTGAACAGGGAGTACAGGAGGGGACTAAGCACGCAGCCCTGAGGGGCCCCCGTGTTGAGAATCAGCGTAGCAGATGTGTTGTTGCCTACCCTTACCACCTGGGAGCGGCCCGTCAGGAAGTCCAGGATCCAGTTGCAGAGGGAGGTGTTTAGTTCCAGGGTCCTTAGCTTAGTGATGAGCTTTCTCACATAGGTGTTCCTATTGTCCAGGTGGGAAAGGGCAGTGTGGAGTGCGATTGAGATTGCGTCATCTGATGATCTGTTGGGGCGGTATGCGAATTGGAGTCGGTCTAGGGTTTCCGGGATGATGGTGTTGATGTGAGCCATGACCAGCCTTTCAACGCACTTCATGGCTACCGACATGAGTGCTACAGGGCGGTAGTCATTTAAGCAGGTTACCTTCGCTTTCTTGTGCACAGGGACTATGGTGGTCTGCTTGAAATATGTAGGTATTACAGACTCGGTCAGGGAGAGGTTGAAAATGTCAGTGAAGACACTTGCCAGTTGGTCCGCGCATGCTCTGAGTACACGTCCTGGTAATCCGTCTGGCCCACGGCCTTGTGAATGTTGACCTGTTTAAAGGTCTTGCTCACATCGGCTATGGAGAGTGTGATCACACAGCCATCCGGAACAGCTGATACTCTCATGCATGCTTCAGTGTTGCTTGCCTCGAAGCAAACATAAAAGGCATTTAGCCTGTCTGGTAGGCTCGCATCACTGGGCAGCTCGTGGCTGGGTTTCCCTTTGTAGTCCGTAATAGTTTGCAAGCCCTGCCACATCCGACAAGCGTCAGAGCCAGTGTAGTAGGATTCAATCTTAGTCCTGTATTGACTCTTTGCCTGTTTGATGGTTCGTCTGAGGGCATAGCGGGATTTCTGGTAAGCGTCCGGATTAGTGTCCCGCTCCTTGAAAGCGGCAGCTCTAGCCTTTAGCTCGGTGCGAATGTTGCCTGTAATCCATGGCTTCTGGTTGGGATATGTACGTACCGTCAATGTGGGGACGACGTCGTCGATGCACTTATTGATGAAGCCGGTGACTGATGTGGTATACTCCTCAATGCCATTGGATGAATCCCAGAACATATTCCAGTCTGTGCTAGCAAAACAGTCCTGTAGCGTAGCATCCGCGTCATCTGACCACTACTTCCTGCTTTAGTTTTTGCTTGTAAGCAGGAATCAGGAGGATAGAATTATGGTCAGATTTTCCAAGTGGAGGGCGAGGCAGAGCTTTGTACGGATCTCTGTGTGTGGAGTAAAGGTGGTCTAGAGTTTTTTTTCCTCTGGTTGAACATGTGACATGCTGGTAGAAATTAGGTCAAACGGATTTAAGTTTGCCTGCATTAAAGTCCCTGGCCACTAGGAGCGCCACTTCTGGATGAGCATTTTCTTGTTTGCTCATGGCCTTGTACAGCTTGTTGAGTGCGGTCTTAGTGCCAGCATCGGTTTGTGGTGGAAAATAGATGGCTACGATAAATACAGATAAACTCTCTTGGTAGATAGTGTGGTCTACAGCTTATCATGAGATACTCTACCTCGAGACTACCTTAGTATTAGACATCGCGCACCAGCGTTTATTGACAAATAGACACACACCCCCACCCCTCGTCTTACCGGACATAGCTGTTCTGTCCTGCTGATGCACGGAAAACCGAGCCAACTGTATATTATCCATGTCGTGGTTCAGCTACGACTCGGTGAAACATAAGATATTACAGTTTTTAATGTCCCGTTGGTCGGATAGTCTCGAACTGAGCTTATCCAGGTTATTCTCCAGTGATTGCACGTTGGCCAATAGAATGGATGGAAGAGGCAGGTTACCCACTTGCCGACGAATGAAAGGCACCCTGATCTCTGCCCCCTGTATTTCCTTATTTTCTTCATGCGAATGACTGGGATTTGGGCCTTGTCTGGGAGCAGTATTATATCCTTAATGTCAGACTCATTAAAGAAAAAATATTTGTCCAGTTCGAGGTGAGTAATCGCTTGTCACGATCGTCGTAGGAAGTAGACCAAGGCGCAGCGTGATGAACGAACATGTTTATTTATCATTAGCGATAAACACGGACAGTAAACAAAAACAACAAACGACTCGTAACGTCCTAGGTAACTTAGACCAACACGGAACAAGAACCCACAAACACAAAGGGAAAAACAGACAGTTTAAATATGGCTCCCAATCAGAGACAACCAGCCACAGCTGACACTCGTTGCCTCTGATTGGGAGTCACTCAGGCCAACATAGAAATAAACAACCTAGAACTCCCAACATAGAAATACACCACAATGAAAGAACACACCCTGGCTCAACATATAGAGTCCCAGAGCCAGGGTGTTACATCGCTGTTCTGATATCCAGAAGCTCTTTTCGGTCATAAGAGACGGTAGCATCAATATTATTTACAAAATCACAATGCGAAAAAACACACAAAATAGCACAATTGGTTAGTAAAACCGCAGCCATACCCTCCAGTGCCATTCCACCCATTCTACAGTAGTGCGTTGTCATATGGGTGGCACCATTTGGAATCAAATCCACAACCCTAGAGTTGCAAGTGCCATACTTTATAAGAACTGAGCCACAATGTAGTTTGGCAGGTGTTCAGATAGATAATGGCTCTTGTATTGTCTGGGAATCAAATTGTCAGGGAAATTTCAGCTCAGGAACAACCAACACCTAACTTATCAAAGATACCAGCAGCATTATGATGCCCTGCTAAGGAAAGAAAAACAAAGCATATTAACAGATAATCAAAGGATGATCAATAATTGATTGTGGGCGGTCAGTTGAATCGAATGAGACCCCAGGAGCAGCATGTGTCACTGTGATCAATATTAATCTGACATGATTCTGTATATTCCTATGATCTGCAGCTTTTCAGTGATACGTTTTTTCTTCTCGTCAGACTCGGCCCAGTTCTCATGTGGAGACTCTGGTATGCCATCCACAACGATGTTATTCCTCCTGGATTGTCCCTCTAGATAACCTGTTTTCCCAGTAATCTGTAATAATGATTCACAGACAGTGCTGATGTCATCTCACGTTGACTTACAGTTTGTGTCATCTTGCTGCAAGTCTCTTTCAGGACATCCATCTCTCCCTGGGAGAACGGCAAACTGAAAGTCCACTGATATTAACATGTTTTCACAACAAAACATATTTAATTAAACTGTTGACAACCCCTCTCTCTGCGCGAAATAAAGGAGAGAGGGGAGGAGATGGAAACACACAGTGGTGAGATATTCTGTAGCTGAAGGTCATGTGTGAGCCAATTAAGTATGAAAATATTAACAATTCCCTATTACTAGGCTATTCAAAATCAAATACAAATTCACTGTAAGTGTAGGCTAACTCTGAATTTGTTTAATTTAGGCTAAACCAATTATGTAATGTGTAATATGTGGTAGGCTATTTATTGTATAAATCATTATTTTAATTCAGGTTTTTTTTCAAGGCATATGGGTGTTTTGAATTAATCCTCACCTTAGAAAGCCCTGTCGATTTCATTGTGTTAGTTTTAAAAGCACATCCTGTTTTGATGATAAGTGTTTGATGTGATTTTCAAAAGCATTTGCATTGATGTCACAGTGGTCAGAGGGACAATAGAACCATGAGTACCAGGCCATTAGCAACCTGATGATCGTTTGCGAGTTGGGTACTACTAACACATCCAGAGTGCATAAGAGGAGATTACCGTGACTCAACGGTCATCTAGAATTTTACTGTGGTCATGAATCATGACTGCCGGTGTGCCGGTAATATGATAACCGCAACAGCCGTAACCATAACCTGTTGTTGAGAAAATGTATGTGTTATGGCTTTTCAACCTCTGACATATCGTGGATTCAGAGCTATCTATCTAATAGAACTCAGAGAGTTTTCTTTAATGGAAGCTTCTCAAATGTCAAATGTCAAACATGTCAAGTGTGGTGTACTGCAGGGTGTCATGTAGAAATTGTCCCTGCATGAAATAGTTCCCAATTGTTTTGATTGAGTTGCGATTGTGACGTTATATTCCCAGTCAATAATTGCATGCGCAACACTGAGCTCGTGCAGGTGTTTCTCTAACCCCCCTCACCCTTGATTTACAGTTGAAGTCGGAAGTTTACATACACTTAGGTTGGAGTCATTAAAACTCGTTTTTCAACCACTCTACACATTTCTTGTTAACAAACTATCGTTTTGGCAAGTCGGTTAGGACATCTACTTTGTGCATGACACAAGTAATTTTCCCAACAATTGTTTACAGACAGATGAATTCACTTATAATTCACTGTGTACCTGTGGATGTATTTCAAGGCCTACCTTCAAACTCAGTGCCTCTTTGCTTGACATCATGGGAAAATCAAAAGAAATCAGCCAAGACCGCAGACATTTTTTTTAGACCTCCACAAGTCTGGTTCATCCTTGGGTGCAATTTCCAAACGCCTGAAGGTACCACGTTCATCTGTACAAACAATTGTACGCAAGTATAAAAACCATGGGACCACGCAGCCGTCATACCGCTCAGGAAGGAGACGCGTTCTGTCTCCTAGAGATGAACGTACTTTGGTGTGAAAAGTGCAAATCAATCCCAGAACAACAGCAAAGTACCTTGTGAAGATGCTAGAGGAAACAGGTACAAAAGTATCTATATCCACAGTAAAACGACATGACCTGAAAGGCCGCTCAGCAAAGAAGAAGCCACTGCAAAAAAATCCTCAACACTTCGACGCGTGAGTCCATGTATTTATATGCTGACCTCACGCCTCAACAAGCTTCTGATTGGTTAGACTCAATACTCCTGGCCACCATTGATTGGCAGATGTGTGAAGCAAATACGCTTGCCCACTGAACAGTTTTTCGAGGTCGAGGGAAGTTGTGAGAGAAACATCCGCACGAGCTTAGCCGTCCACATAAAGAAATGTGCGTGCAATTATTCAACTGGGAACATTTTCAGGCTGTGAGAAATTTTACAGCATGACGTCACAATCAGAACACAATCAGAACGATCAGAATGACTGGGAACTATTTGACTCTGGGAATATTTTTTTTTACATGACACAGGGTAGGTCTCTCGGCCCTCTACTCTTTTCTATTTTTACCAATGACCTGCCACTGGCATTAAACAAAGCATGTATGTCCATGTATGCTGATGATTCAACCATATACGCATCAGCAACCACAGCTAATGAAGTCACTGAAACCCTTAGCAAAGAGTTGCAGTCAGTTTTGGAATGGGTGGCCAGTAATAAACTGGTTCTGAACATCTCTAAAACTAAGAGCATTGTATTTGGTACAAATAATTCCCTAAGTTCTAGACCTCAGCTGAATCTGATAATGAATGGTGTGGCTGTTGAACAAGTTGAGGAGACTAAATTACTTGGTGTTACACTAGATTCTAAACTGTAATGGTCAAAACATATAGATTCAATGGTTGTAAAGATGGGGAGAGGTTTGTCCATAATATAGAGATGCTCTTTATTTTTCTATATATAATAGGAGAATGACTTTTCCACAGGTCACAGGTCTCTGCACACCCAAGTCTCCATGACAATCATTTTAGGAAAATTAATCATGGTGGTTCATTATTTATTGCCTAGAGGCAACACACACACACAACTGAGAGCTCATACATTCGCACCCATACACACAAAATTGTACTTTGATTTGCCTTTTAGATTTCAGGCAATTTGTGAACTTCAGAGAGATCAAGTGTAAAATAATTACTGGGTTTTGGTGAGGATCGGAAGTTCAAAGTCTCAACATCACTCTCTGTTCCAGAAACAGGTGCTACTAAGGAAAAGGTGGCAGTGCATCAAATTGAATAATGTCTCTGCACCACTTCCCAGTGTAATTGAATGATGCCAAAGACAACAGTATGAATTGTGCTCTGCCATATTGTCCTCAGTAACCTTTATGACAGACAGGTGAGCTTAGAGTTGGACACCTTTACCAGGATCTTATTTAGTAGGCACCAAACATAATTAAAAAAAACTGTAACAGGGAGGGACTACACTTATTTTCGTATACCGTTGCAAAACGTTTCGCTACATTTTGAAATGGTGTGCACTAATGAATACAACCCAGATTGACAAGGTTTCTCCCTGTCCTCTCCTGTCATAAAGTCACTTACCACTCTTAATAAGCTGAATGGAATCCATTGTCTATGGAGAATGGAGAGAGGACATGGTCATCAAAGTGGATGCTAAAAATCATTAGCAGTTTGCATGCCAACTCTCATTCTTAATTTACAAGTTGAACCATGTCTGATTACCTTGATTGGTTTCTTTACAAGGACGTTGTCATTATATCAAATTCATTAGATAATGGTCCATGATATATCAGTTGCAAATATACTCAGGTGTTTTTAAATCAGACATTTTTTATGAAAGAAACGTAACACTTTATATAAAGTATTTGTTATACCTGTGTAGTAATGCTGTAATTAAACCTGTAACATCAAATCAATAGCTTTTAAACCCATAGGTTATTTAGAGATTATACCAGGGCCCTTATTCTTAAAGCATCTTAGAGTAGGAGTGCTGATCTAGGATCAGGTCCCCCCTGTCCACGTGATCTATTTTATTGAGCTCTAAAAGGCTAAACTGATCCTAAATCAGCACTCCTAATCTGAGACGCTATATTCATAGTCTATGACCCCTTAAGTACATTTTTGTAATACCTTTATTAAGAGAGGATCATATTGACTCATGATAAAGTATTATATTAGTAGTATTGACTACTGGCAGTCTAACCTAATCACTAATGTACTGTATTCTACTGTACTGTACTTTATATGTTGCCTGCTTTGTGCTTTCATTTGTTTAGCGCCATCTCTTCCTCTGTGAATTATTAATAGCATGCTGTTGCGTGCTTAGAGGGAGAGGACCAAACTAAGGACAGGATCACAACTACCAGTCTATTCTCTAACTGTATCTGTCCATGCTTGGGCAATAGTTTACATATGCAGTCCAGTAATTGTAGTCCTGTATTGTAGTTCTAATATTATGGTTTCATTATCTACTTAGTGACCTTATACACAAAGTGTTCATGCTGCCTTCTCCGTTCCACACTGTGCTGTTGCCCGGTAGTGTTTTAAAATGTTAGTGCTGAATGTGACACATCCTTTCTTCCACTCTCTTCCTCTCTCCTCCACCGACCGACTGACTATGACTGCCTGAGACAGCTGGGCCGTAATGCACTTTGATGTGTTTGTTTGCATGGTCGTCAGATGTGCTTTACAGTGACGCAAAGGGAATGACACAACCGTCCCAGGGGGAAATCAACAGCATCAATTCACTACTGTAGGTTGACATGCTAATTGAAGACTATATGGACTGTATGATGTCAGCATTTTAATATAAAGGGGTTAAATATTATTTCCATCTCACTGTCAATATGAGGACTAGATGGATAAATACACTCTCTATACAGAAGTATGTGGACACCCCTTCAAATGAATAGATTCAGCTATTTCAGCCACACCCATTGCTGACAGGTGTATAAAACATTGAGCACACCGCCATGCAATCTCCATAGACAAACATTGGCAGTAGAATGGCCTTCCTGAAGAGCTCAGTGACTTTCAACATGGCACCGTCATAGGATGCCACCTTTCCAACAAGTCAGTTCATCAAATTTCTGCCCTGCTAGAGCTGCCCCGGTCAACTGTAAGTGCTGTTATTGTGAAGTGGAAACGTCTAGGAGCAACAACGGCTCAGCCGCGAAGTGGTAGGCCACACAAGCTCACAGAACAGGACCGCCGAGTGCTGAAGCGTGTAAATATCCTCAGTCCCTTGTTGCAACACTCACTACCGAGTTCCAGACTGCCTCTGGAAGCAATGTCAGTACAAGAACTGTTCGTCAGGAGCTTCATGAAATGGGTTTCCATGGCCGAGCAGCCGCACACAAGCCTAAGATCACCATGCGCAATGCCAAGCGTCGGCTGGTGCAGTGTAAAGCTCACTGCCATTGGACTCTGGAGCAGTGGAAACACGTGCTCTGGAGTGATAAATCATGCTTCAAGTCTGGCTGTCCGACGGACGAATCTGGGTTTAGCGGATGACAGGAGAACGCTACCTGCCTGAATGCCAACTGTAAACTTTGGTGGAGGAGGAATAATGGTCTGGGGCTGCTTTTCATGGTCTGGGGCTAGGCCCCTTAGTAGCAGTGAAGGGAAATCTTAACGCTACAGCATACAATGACATTCTAGACGATTCTGTGCTTCCAACTTTTTGGCAACAGTTTGCAGAAGGCCCTTTCCTGTTTTAGCATGACAATGCCCCGTGCACAAAGCGAGGTCCATACAGAAATGGTTTGTCGAGATCGGTGTGGAAGAACTTGACTGGCCTGCACAGAGCCCTGACCTCAACCCCATCAAACACCTTTGGGATGAATTGGAAGGCCAAACTGTGAGCCAGGCCTAATCGCCCAACATCAGTGTCCGATCTTACTAATGCTCTGAATGGAAGCAAGTCCCTGCAGCAATGTTCCAACATCTAGTGGAAAACCTTCCCAGAAGATTAGAGGCTGTTATATCAGAAAAGGGGGGGACCAACTCCATATTACAGTTTTTCTCGATTGCTAAGACACATTTCTTGAAAGCTGCTCTCCTTTTCTCTTAACTGTGAACACAAAACCCAATTTTCAAGCTACATTCACAAAACCTCAGACTCTTCTTGCAAAACCAAACTTTCACCTCAAAACAGTTCAATCTGTGCTCAAAACTGAACTATGTTGTCAAATCGTGCCCCGAGTCAATCAAAATTAAAAACACTACTGAACAGTCACTAAACACTACGTAGAAAAATAGAAAACACAATGCTCAGGACATGAAGCTGGAGAAATAAATGTTTATTGTTCACTGTAGGCTAAATGCATGTTGCAAAACAAAAAAAAACTGTGCATTTAGCACTTGTACAAAAAGACAAAACAGAAATCTTGTGCATTTACATGTAGCACTTGTAAAAACAAACAGAAATCTTATGCGTTTGCCACTTGTGTACAGTAAGCCCATGTAAAAATAAAGTACAAAAATATACAAATAAGTGCATTACTCAGCCACAGCATCATGTCTCCGTACTGGGTCAGGCCACAGGACTTCATCCACATCACAGGCCACATTTTGTCTGGCCAGGCAACGGGGGAAAAAACCCCTGGCATGCCGTATCCAGGCTTGGCATGCCTCCACACCTATGTCACCACAGGCAAGTCCCATGGCTTGCAGGAGATTTACCCTGGTGTAAGGTTGGCGTTCATATACCTTCCACCGCCATGAGGAGAATAATTCCTCAATGGGGTTTAGGAAAGGGGAGTACGGTGGAAGGCAAAGATTGATAAAACCTTGGTTCATATTGTACCACTCTCTAACCTGGAGGGCTCAGTGAAAACTCACATTGTCCCAAACAACAACATAGATGGGATGCTCATCCTGCTGCCCTAACAAAGCATATCGCATGTGATTGAGGAAAATGAGGAGCTGGTGAGTGTTGTAGGGCCCCAGGTTGGCATGATGGTGGACAACCCCATGATTGCTGATGGCAGCACATAATGTGACATTGCCACCACGCTGCCCAGGAACACCAACAATGGCCCGATGGCCAATCACATTACGGCCTCGCCTTCTCCTTTTGGTGAGATTAAACCCAGCTTCATCCATGTAGATGTATTGATGGGGTCTTTCCATTGCATCCAGTTGAAAAACCCTCTGTAGAAATAGATATAGTTTTGTAAGTGATACGGAAAAAGTGATTTAGGCCACTACAGTAAATCACTACTTAGAGTAATCAACATTGAATGTGTCTGGATATATGCCAACCTGTACATACTGGAATCTTTGCTCTTTGACTCTGTCTGAGTTGCGATCAAAGGGCACTCTGTATAGCTGTTTCATGCGCAGTCTGTTGCGCTTGAGGACACGATCAACAGTAGAGAGGCTGACACTGTTGATACCCTCAAAATTTAAATGGTCCTCAATGATCTTCTGCTGAATTTCGCTCAGTTTAATGGCATTGTTCTCACGGACCATATCAACAATTAGGGTCTCTTGGTGTGGGGAGAACATACCTGTCCTCCCACCCCCATGTGGCAGTCTTTCAATTCTACAAAAAGAGAACATGGAGTTACAAAAAATATACATGGAATACTAGGCCTACAAACAGTTAGACCAACCCTCCATTACAATACTACAGTACATTGGTACAGTGATGTACTAAAACATATATTTACTTACAGTATACTGTGGTACAGTATATAGTATGTCATACAGTAATTGCTGTCAACATTTACATACTGTACTATAATGTCAAAAAAAGGTAATTACCTGTTCTCTTCTCTAAATCTTCGGATTATGGTGGACACAGTGAATCTACTGATGTTTGGTTGTACCCTTTGTCCAGCCTCCCTCATGCTCATACCATGGACAAGAACATGGTCAATCACAGTAGCTCTGATTTCATCAGATATTACTGTTCTTTGTCTTCGCTGACCACCTCGACCACCTCGACCTCCTCTCACACGAACTCTTCCTCTCAGATTTCTATCCATTGTAGGGCCTCACAAACCAGTGTTCTCTGAACTGGCTTACTGTATATGTTCCCTCACATCATTAGCCACAAGTGTGATCAATTTTGAGTTGTTGTGTTCAAGTGGTGACACCTGTGCTCTAATTGTGTTTGACTTTTGTCACCTGTGCTCACCATTATGCAGCACGGGTGCATCACAATGAAAATGTGTTGGCAAGTTATGTCTAAACAGGTGGAAAGTGCTTATGGTTTTGCCAAAAAGGTGATTGATTCAATCAGTGGGTTCAGGCAACTGAGCATTTGGTTCAGACAATAGGGTTTAGTGTTTTAGCAATTGAGAAAAACTGTAATGCCCATAATTTCAGAATGAGATGTTTGACAAGCAGGTGTCCACATACTTTTGTCCATGTAGTGTACATTCCCATTCATCCATTCCTCTTGAGTTGCGTCCCAAATTACATACACCTTATTCACTATAAAGTAAGGAAAAATATAGATATATAAATGGGGGAAATTGGAGAGAGAGAGAGAGAGAGAGAGAGAGAGAGAGAGAGAGAGAGAGAGAGAGAGAGAGAGAGAGAGAGAGAGAGAGAGAGAGAGAGAGAGAGAGAGAGAGAGAGAGAGAGGAGAGAGAGAGAGAGAGAGAGAGAGAGAGAGAGAGAGAGAGAGAGAGAGAGAGAGAGAGAGAGAGAGAGAGAGAGAGAGAGAGAGAGAGAGAGAGAGAGAGAGAGAGAGAGAGAGAGAGAGAGAGAGAGAGAGAGAGAGAGAGAGAGAGAGAGAGAGAGAGAGAGAGAGAGAGAGAATAGGGATCATTACTTTACTCATCGCGAATGGCCATCAGCGTTTGTGTGTGAGGGGGGGTATTGGTATTTTATTAAGATCCCCATTAGCTGTTGCGATAGCAACATGAAACATTAAATAATACAGAACATTAATAGACAAGAACAGCTCAAGGACATACAGTGCTGCTTGAAAGTATGTGAACCCTACATGGCTGGTCATTATTTTGCTATAAAATATTAAAATAAACATATAAAATCCTTATCTAAACCCCAATTCGTAATAAAGACATTCCAAGTAAATGACAGAAACAAAAAAATGTGATATTTTCATTGTTTATTTAACAAAAGTGGTTTATTTAACATAAACTCAGATTTGATGTGTGCAAAAATATGTGAACCCCTTCAGTCAATAGCTTGTGGCACCTCCATTAGCAGCGATAACTTGGACTAAATGTCTCCCGTAGCCAGTAATCAGTCTCTGACATCTGTTTTGAGGGATTTTTGCCCACTCTTCCTTACAGAAGGTGTGTCTGGCATGAACTGCCCGCTTCAGGTCCTGCCACAGCATCTTGATTGGATTTAGGTCAGGACTTTGACTTGGCCAATCCAAAACACACATCTTCTTTCTCCTGAGCCATTCTTTGGTAGATTTGCTTGAATGCTTTGGGTCGTTGTCTTGTTGGAAGACCCATTTTTGGCCCAGCTTTAGCCTGACGTTCTGTTCAAGAATCTCCTGGTATACCTCAGAATTCATGGTTCCCTTAATGATGTGGAGTCATCCAGGTCCAGAGGAGGAAAAGCAGCCCCAGATCTTGACATTCCCACCACCATGCTTGACTGTTGGGATAAAGTTATTTTGGTGGTAGGCAGTGTTGGGTTTTCGCCAAACATAGCGGTGTTGATTGTGACCAAAAAGGTCAATTTTGGACTCATCGGTCCATAGAATGGACTTCCAGGAACCTTCAGGTTTGTCCAGGTGGTCTCTGGCAAAGTTAGGATGGGCAGTTTGTTTCTTTTTTGACAGCAGAGGCATTTTCCTAGCAACCCTCCCATGAATGGCATTTCGATTCAGTGTTCTTATTGTTGAAGCATGCACAGTTAACTGAGATGCAGCAAGGGAGGTCTGCAAATCTCTAGATTTTATGTTTGGGTTGGCTTTTACCTGATTTATTATTGTTATAATAAATTCTATACTGTGGAAAGGCACAGGCCGACTAAAGGTGGGCGGAGCAAGTTCCTTTGTGTGGACTCATATAAAAAGGCTGTGTGTGTTTTTTTAATGGCAGAGCTCTCATGAATAAAAAGACTGACCTATTGCAGAACGGGACTTTGTTTCATTCATTTTTAAACCAGAGCCTTACACCCTCTGGGAATTATTCAAAGCTTGAGTGATAGTTGAGTTCAACCATTGAGATAACAAAATTCTCGTGACAATTGTTCCTTCGAGACGGATCTCAACACCCGTTTTCTGTCGTTCCGGGGGACACCGAAAACCGTGCACGGGCGGATGATACATCCGTATAGACAAAGACCTGCCCTCTGATATTGGGGATTCATTACAGGCCGGTGGCAAACTGATAGACGACCAGCTGCAAGGATAAGGTCAGTAATTGTATTATTAATATCTGGAAACTGCAGTATAATTTTTTTTAATCTGCTGTAGTGAGGGTAGTGATCCGTCGGTGTAAGATCAAAAGGAAGGAAGGAAGTGGGTCCGCATTTGACTCAAGGTAATAGGCCAATACCAATATAAACTAGTTAATATTGAGATTGTACAAGATACAGTCTTTACAATATAAACAGGAAGGGAGATAATTATCATTGTGTGAGATAGATACATTAAACAAGTCAAAAGTCATAATCAACTGTAGATTTGCCGTAACTCTATCTGTTTCATGAAACTGGAGCCTTACAAACTCCGGGTTACCGATAGTGGTAACTAATAATCATATAATTTTGTATACGAGTGAGACCTAATGATCCATCGAAAGTCACGATAATTAATTGTTTCAAGGAAGGAATATACGATAAAACGTATAAGACATTAAAGTCATTAACTAATTTGACACCTAATAATTCATTAAAAGTCGTAAAATCATTTACACCTAATAATTAATTAAAAGTGAGAAAATAATTGTTCAAGGTTCTCTGTAGAGAACAACAGAGGAGTTTACTACCATGGGAAGAAGATCCTTAAAAGAGGTCCCAGAGTTAACCGGGGATGAGAAGGTCAGAGAAGGAAAAAGAAAGTTATGCAGAAGGAGGAAGTAAGTGAGAAGAAGGTGAGTGAGAGTGAAAGAGAGGTGAAGGTTGAGGTCTCAGTGCCTCCCCCAGAGCAGAGGGAAGAAAGGTTATATCTAGTCCTGGCAGAACAGGCTTGGAAAAAGAACCCAGATGATGAGGTTGTTGTGTTTAGAAGAAGAGTAGGGAGAATAATAGACAGGACCGAGCAAGAAAAGAACAGAAGGGAGCGGAGTATTTAATTGCCACACTAGGCAAAATAGCTGGTAAGGGTAGAAACCCAGGAGAGAGAGGAGATAGGGCAGGAAAGAGTGAAGGCTATGGGGGAGGGAATAAGTGCTTTAACTGTAACAAGGGAGGTCATTTTGCAAGAGAGTGTAAGGCACCTTGTACTTACTGTAATAAGACAGGCCATCAATCCCGATACACTGCAGAAACAAAGGAAAAGGCAGATAAATAGAATAGTGTGAGATGTTAGCTCAGGGAATAGTGACCAGTCTATAGGATTCTGGGAGGATTTTATGACTGAGGGGGCAGGGTCTAGGTAGTTAACGTTGTTGGGACGATTGGAACTAGATTATGGTAAACTAACTTGTGGCAATAAAGAAATACGAATGGTTTGGTTGATATGAATAGACTTTACTAATGCCATGTTCTAGTTCGCGGGTAAAAGAGAGACAGTCCAGCGAATACTAATCAAGCTTTAAGAGACACTTGAAGCAGAAATCTGAATAGTTTAATGGAGAACATTGCTTTGACTAATTCTAATTGTTATTACTTTATTCTATAGTTTGCGTAACACCAGTGTCACGATCGTTGAGAAACGAGTCGGACCAAGGTGCAGCGTGTAAAGCGTACATGTTTATTAACTCAATAAACATAAAACAAAACAAGACAAGAAACACCGTAACGTGAAGTGCTCAGGCTATATACATACAAGCCTAAACGGAACAAGATCCCACAACTAAGGTAGGCAACCAGGCTACTTAAGTATGATCCCACACCCGGCCAAACATAGAAATACAACCTAGATCTACTACATAGAAATACACGAACATAGATCTCATACAGAAAACTCACACCCTGACCCAACCAACGACAGTTCTCTCGATCAGGGCGTGACAAACAGTGACATATGCAAATAGTTAATGAATTCTAGAACGAGAATTTGTTTTCGTTACGTGGACCAGTGGAGTGTAGGTCGTTTTAAATATTATGCTGATGGAAGAGCACCAACTTTATGTGGGTTCTAGATTTGTTAAACAACAAGTTGGTATTTGAAACTAAATTAATGCAATGGACTGCAGTAATAACATTATCAGAAAAAGGCACAATCTAATGTGAAACAGCTATTACCTATGTCATTGATTCAGTAATGAGACCAGGATGATAGTAATAATAGAAATCTAGGTAGAATAATTTAAGATAGGGACTAGCTGTCCAGATATAGACAAAAAAGGATGAGTTAAGGAATAAATGCTGAGACGAAATACAGAACGATACGTGTGAGGTTTTTGAATTGGAAACAATTGAATTAGCGCTGCTGCAAGAACAGAAACCATACCTCACCTTAACAGTATTGGGAAAATAGATTAAATTCTTGTGTGACACAGGGGCCTGTCGCACAGCGATCTGTGCAGTCGACAGGCCCGAAGGGATTAGGATTAATGGGGGGAAAAATCCTAGTACGCTCTGTCTCAGGCCATCAATTTATAGAGCGATTATCAGCTCCTGTGACTTTAAAACATGAAAATTCAGGAGGAGAAGCATGCATACCCGTACTGACATCAAGCCTATGTCCAGTTAATCTGCTAGGAAGAGACGCTATGACTCAGTTGAACGTAGCTGAAACACCGACTGAGAGGGGTATGAAGGCATATGTGGTACGGGATAACATGGTAGTGAGCGGGGAGGGAGAGCCAGGCTATAACCAGGAATTTGGGAAAGTTTGAACCTCAGGAAGGAAGCCAAATTTTAATTTATTTAGATGATATTCTATTGGCTAATCCCACTCAAGAGGGATGTAAGAAAGATACACTCCAATTGTTAACCTTTATGGCAGAACAGGGACACAAAGTTAGCAAAAGGAAACTTCAGCTCTGGCAGAGCGAGGTGATTTACTTAGGACATACCATAACTCAGGAGGGGCGAATGTTAAACTCATCCAGGAAAACTGCTATACTTGAAGCACCAAAACCGTTAAACAAGAAACAAATGATGAGCTTTTTGGGAATGATAAACTACTGTAGAGTTTGGGTACCCCATTATGCATTGCATACTGGTAAATTAAGTGATCTTATCTATGGGAAGGTAATGGCAGCCCATGATAAAATCATTTGGAAGGCGTAGGAATAATTTATAGAGATAAAAAAGTTGCTCACTTCCCAAACAGTCTTAGGATTTCCTAGATATGACAGGCCTTTTACCCAAACGGTAGACAGTAGGGAGGGATATATGACATTGGTCTTGACTCAGAAACATGGTGATGAGGGAGATTTTTTAGTGGACTATGAGATAAAACTGGGTTAATCACGAACATAGAGTTAGAATACTTTGTTGCTAGGCAAATAACTAAATTGGGTCATTTTACTGTGTGTGTGTGTGGGTGGAGTGGGAATCTGACCTAGGGTCGAATTGCTCACTCTTACTTAAATCCATGGCTGTCCCACGTTATCAGTGACTGAAGCAGACTGTGACCTTTTGCTTCTCTCCTCAAACAAAGTGGAATAAGTGGCCAGGGTTGAGCAGAGTTCAGGCTAAACCTTTGTCTCTCCTAGGCTATCTTCTTGATTGATTACAGCATGATGGGGTGGGGTTTGTGTATGTTTGAAAGATTTAAGTATGGACCTGTCATGTCCAACAATCAGTCTTCAGGTCATGCCCGGGAGAGCCAGGGTTGAACAGAGTTGAAACTAAACATGAGTGTTTTTGCAAGATAAGGGATTGATTGATTGTATTACTTTTGATTCTGAACTGAATGAAAGTCAAATTTAGCTGCCATCATAGACAAAGGAAGTGGGCGGAGCGATAAAGAAGCAAAGGGCAGTCTCAAAAGAAGGGATATGGCATAAGAATAATTTACCAATATTACCTAAGTGATTGTTTAGAGATGTGGCAATATTGACACATGGGCAGAGCCATGTGTCAACAGGGGGGATGATGGTAGATGGTAGGATTAAAGATAACTAGATGGAGGAGAGGACTAAATACTTAAAGAAACAATGTTTTATTTGGGCACAGTCTAGAAAGAAAATACTAATATGAACGGTACGATTAGAGAGGGGTTAAGGAAGACATACATGAGCACTGGTAGAAATAGGGTACAATGCTTACCAATAGTATTAAGGACTATAAGGATAACCCCAGATAAAAATGGACTGTTCCCATTCGAGAAAGTATTTGGTAGACCATACAGAATGCCCGAGTTAGGAGGACCAGCGCAGGCAGAGATAGAAACTGAGAGCACCCTAGCAGAACACATGAGAAGGTGGTGGTTTATTAACCACACCCGTATGTCAAAGGTTTTGTGCCCCACAGGTGAACTAAAGGAGAAGGTGACCCACTCTATCCAACCAGGTGACTGGGTGTGGATCCAGTCCCTAAAGAAGAAAGGCTGGAAGCAGCCCTGTTGGGAAGGGCCCTATCAGGTTATATTGGTCACCACCTTTGCCATTAGAATAGCAGAAAGAGCAACCTGGGTCCACGTTACCCACTGCAAAAAGGTAGGAACACATACAAGCACCACTGAACACACGCAGAGTTAGAGAGAAGAACTAGACCAATAGGGTCGGGGGATCAGCTCTGTTAACAAAGATCTCCTACCCCGACCTATCATCACTGTAGTGTGTTCTTAGGGTGTGAGTATGGGGTGGTACCAAGCAGAAAGACTAAGGGCAGGAAAGGGTTGGTGGTTTTTGGGAATATGGGTAACCCTGAGCTGCATTATAGTCTCGGCAATGGTCCTGATATGTCAAGATCCACCACCACTCCGCACCAATTATGCTATGCCCTTACCATTGTTAAGAAGTAAAAGAGAAGCGACCCGACATACTGACCGTCAAGGACAAGTGACCTACAAAATAGGAGTCAGAGAAGGGTGGACGGCAAGATTCAAAATTAAGATTAGGGATTTTATCGGCGCGGGTAAACAAGCAACTTGGGATTATAAAATCCCATTATATTTATGTTCAGCTCCCTCTGCGGATTGTTCCTGGCCTCAGGTGTTTAGACACATTTGGGGACGGGGATATGAGACCGGCCCGGACTGGACGTCCAGATGGGGGATAATAAGGTATAAAGACATCCCCACGGAGATGGTAGTGACAATAGCAAAGGTCACTAAGGAGGACATGAAAATAACTTACTGGGCTTGCGCGGACGAGTACGGACGGGATACCTGTCTGCGATTACAAATGGTAGAGACCAAAGAGACGAAGTCCCCAGGTCCTGTCATTAAACCATTAATAGCACCAAACCGAGTAGATCAGTCAAGGGAAGACGGAGTCAATTCGACTAACCCATCCACTATGAAAGATTTTCTCCTCCAAGAAAGGAACCAAGGGGAAGTAGAGGGTATCCCTGATGAAAATCTCTGGTTAAAGTGGATGAAGTACACCGCCAGGGCCTTGGGGCAGACCAATTGTTATGCATGTTCCATTGGGCGACCGACAATGTTGACCGCCCCAATGCCACAGGCAATGTTTTCCTGTGTATTAGACCTGGGGTCTAATCAAAAAGAACCCAATTGTACAGGGATTGGCCAACCCACCTAGGTTCACTTTAACTCCTAGCAAGTACCAGTGTTACAGACATTGAAATGGCACCCGTAACTCGGGTGATTTTGATGGCTGTAAGGAGATAATTAATGTGACTGATTTAGATAGGGAAGTACAGGAGAAAGTTATTAACCTTACCATCCCTCTGACTGATGTGTGGTGGGCCTGTACTAACAAAGGGAGCATTCAACAGACATTACCAAAAGGGTGGGTAGGTACTTGTGCCCCAGTATTGTTGGTCCAACCTATAAGAATTAGTCATCAAAGGGGGGGCCATTGTTGCACATTTATCCCTAACAACACCACACTGGATGGGACGGTCACCAGAGCTCTTGCAGGATTGACTGCTCTAAGTGAAGAATGGGCTGAGAACTCAGGAGTTAATACATCTTTGATAGGGTGGTTTGGTAAATGGAAAACCATAGCAGCCACCATCTTGGGGGCTGCCATCGCTTGTATGGGTATGCTTGTATTATGTGGTTGTTGTCTTATTCCCTGTGTCCGAGGGTTGGTGAGTAAGGCGTTGCAGGATGCAGTGTCTCAACAGATGGTGAGATATGGACGGACTCCGGACTCTGACCAGTGGAATGTGAAAAATGATCATCCAGGCTTGGTGGATAACGAGGACTTTGACCCTGATAACCTGCAATTAGATACAACTTTTATTGGTTCTGACGTGTGAAGGTCATAGGGAAAATCTCAAAAAGAAGACCTATGATTGGAAAGTAGTTAATATAACTAATCTCTGAGGTTAATCATGCTTGTAAATACATTTATCCTGAGTGTGAAAAAACGTAGTCAAAGGTGGATTGATAGAAGTATTTGTATGTTTAGAGTAATGACTAAAAGTATTCCACCCCGATACTGTATAATGGTGTAAACTGTGTTAGAGTTATAAAACAATAAAACCACTAACAGAGAAGAGGGGTAGAAACTGCTGGAGACAAACATTCCAGGGGAAAGGAGACCTAGAAACTGTCAAACTTAAACATTCTATACTGTGGAAAGGCACAGGCCGACTAAAGGTGGGCGGAGCAAGTTCCTTTGTGTGGACACATATAAAAAGGCTGTGTGTGTTTTTAGCGGCAGAGCTCTCATGAATAAAAAGACTGACCTATTGCAGAACGGGACTTTGTTTCATTCATTATTAAACCAGAGCCTTACACCCTCTGGGAATTATTCAAAGCTTGAGTGATAGTTGAGTTCAACCATTGAGATAACAAAATTCTCATGACAATTACAGAGGAGGAACTTCTGGATGTAATTAAAGACTTTAAGTCCGGGAAAACTCCAGGGTTGGATGGCATACATTTTTTAAACATTTTAGTCATTTAGCAGACGCTCTTATCCAGAGCGACTTACATTTAGTGAGTGCATACATGTTCATACTGACCCCCCATGGGAAACGAACCCACAACCCTGGCGTTGCAAGCGCCATGCTCTACCAACTGAGCTACAGGGACCCAGTCACGGTATACCCAAAAAATTTTGATATACTCAGAGGACCGTTATTAGCATGTGTTAACCACTCCTATGTAAATGGTTGATTATCAGACACTCAAGAATAAGGTCTGATTTCATTATTACTGAAACAGGATACAAGTGGAAAATATAAAGATCCAGTCCATTAAAAAAATTGGAGGCCCCTTACACTTCAGTGTTGTGATGCAAAAATTCTAGCAAAATGTATAGCGCATAGAATTAAAAAGGTATTGTCGGACATTATTCATTCTAATCAGACGGGTTTTTTACATGGAGGATACATTGGAGATAGGCAAGTACTGGAAACAATAGAACACTATGACAAATCTGGGAAACCAGGCCTGCTATTCATAGCAGACTTCGAAAAGGCATTTGATAATGTACGACTGGGGTTTATATATAAATGCCTGGAGCATTTCAATTTTGGAGAATCTCTTATAAAATGGGTTAAAATAATGTATAGTAACCCTAGGTGTAAAATAGTAAATAATGTCTATTTCTGAGAAAGTTTTAAACTGTCAAGAGGAGTGAAAAAAGGTTCTCCACTATCGGCATATCTATTTATTGTGGCCATCGAGATGTTAGCTATTAAAATCAGATCCAACAATAATATCAAGGGATTAGAAATACAGGGCTTAAAAACAAAGGTGTCATTGTATGCTGATGACTCATGTTTTCTTTTAAAGCCACAACTTGAATCCCTCCACAGCCTCATAGAGGATCTAGATACATTTTCTAACCTCTCTGGATTACAACCAAATTATGATAAATGTACTGTATTACGTATTGTATCACAAAAAAATTAAAAATGTACATTACCATGTAGTTTACCAATAAAATGGTCTCATGGTGATGTGGATATACTTGGAATACATATCCCAAATGAAATAAATGATCTCACTCCAATACATTTTAATAGAAAGTTAGCAAAAATAGATAAGATCTTGCTACCATGGAAAAGTAAATACCTGTAAATTTGTGGAAAAATCACCCTGATTAACTCTTTAGTATTATCCCAGTTTACCTATTTGCTTATGGTCTTGCCTACGCCTAGTGAACAGTTTTTTAAATTATATGAGAAAAAAATATTCCATTTTATTTGGAACGGCAAGCCAGACAAAATTAAACTGGCCTATTTATATAATGAATATGAATTCGGAGGACAGAAATTATTAAATATTAAAGCATTAGACCTATCACGAAAAGCTTCAGTCATACAAAAGTTATACTTAAATCCAAACTGGTTCTCTAGCAAATTAGTAAGATTGTCTCACCCCATGTTCAAGAATGGCCTTTTTCCCTTCATTCAGATTACAACCTCTCACTTTCAGTTATTTGAAAAGGAAATCATCTCCCAAATATCACAATGTCTAAAACAAGCCATAGAAAGTTGGTTGCAATTTCAATTTAATCCTCCAGAAACGACAGAACTAATAATGTAACAAATATTGTGGTTAAACTCAAATATACTAATTGATAAAAAACATTTTTTTTTTGACAAAATGTTTAAAAAAGGTATAATCTTCGTAAATGATATCATCAGTAGGACTGGTGGAGTTATGTCGCACATGCAGCTAATGTAAACATATGGAAATGTCTGCTCTACCCAAAATTACAACCAAATAATTGCAGCCTTACCGCAAAAATGGAAGAGGAAAGTGGAAGGGGGAAAAAGTAAGGAACTTGTCTGTCGCCCTTGCATTAAAGAACGTAATTGGTTAACGAAAACTGTGATAAATAAAAAAGTATATCAGTTTCATTTAAGGACCAAAGGATTGACAGCCGTCCCATATAGATTGCAAAATAGTTGAGAAGAGATTTTTGACGTACCGATCCCATGGCATAGTGTTTATGAACTGATAAACAAAATGACGCCGGATTCTAAACTTAGAATTTTTCAATTTAAATTATTATATAAAATTCTTGCTACCAATAGAATGTTATTTATATGGGGGATACAATCTTCCCAGCTCTGCAGATTTTGCTGCGAAGAGACAGAATCATTAGATAATTTGTTTTGGTACTGTCCATTTGTAGCTTGTTTTTGGACATAGGTCCAGGAATGGCTAAAGGATTGCAATATTTACCTGGAGCTAACCCTGCAGATAGCATTACTGAGTGATCTGAAAAGTCATAGTCAATCGATCAATAATATAATAATACTTTTAGCAAAAATGTTTATTTTCAATTTACAATCTGTAGAAACAATGAGAATAGAAAGGTTCAGAACGTTTGTATATGTTGAGACTTCTAGCTCACTGGTGTTGAATGGAGTTGAAGGATGGGACTAATAACAACTAACAACAGCTAATAACAACAAGATAACTAATAATGTAAGCATACTGTGTCCATAATAAGTATATAGGTTATAGGTTGAGAGCTTTCGTGAAAGAGCACAGTTAGAAAGATATGGCACATAGAGGCAAACCGGATGGACATCATGAAAAAGATTGTTGGTTGAGGGTAGATGAAGTTCTGGAGTAAAAACAAACAAAATAGAATTGATTGTGTCCATAAAGTATATATAGTATGTATAAGCTGGAAGTAGAGGCCTAAGCATTGTTGTTCACTAGTTTGCTCCAATTAGGGAAGGGGTGGTGGGGTTGGAGGGTAATAAAGGGAAATATATTTTTTTTAAGGATATGTATATGTACTGTATGTGTATGTATGTATGTGTATGTATGTATGTATGTATGTATGTATGTATGTATGTATGTATGTGTATATATATATATATATATATATGTACAGTGAGGGAAAAAAGTATTCGATCCCCTGCTGATTTTGTACGTTTGCCCTTTGACAAAGAAATGATCAGTCTATAATTTTAATGGTAGGTTTATTTGAACAGTGAGAGACAGAATAACAACAAAAAAATCCAGAAAAACGCATGTCAAAAATGTTATAAATTTATTTGCATTTTAATGAGGGAAATAAGTATTTGACCACCTCTCAATCAGAAAGATTTCTGGCTCCCAGGTGTCTTTTATACAGGTAACGAGCTGAGATTAGGAGCACACACTTAAAGGGAGTGCTCCTAATCTCAGCTTGTTACCTGTATAAAAGACACCTGTCCACAGAAGCAATCAATCAATCAGATTCCAAACTCTCCACCATGGCCAAGACCAAAGAGCTCTCCAAGGATGTCAGGGACAAGATTGTAGACCTACACAAGGCTGGAATGGGCTACAAGACCATCGCCAAGCAGCTTGGTGAGAAGGTGACAACAGTTGGTGCGATTATTCGCAAATGGAAGAAACACAAAAAAACTGTCAATCTCCCTCGGCCTGGGGCTCCATGCAAGATATCACCTCGTGGAGTTGCAATGATCATGAGAACGGTGAGGAATCAGCCCAGAACTACACGGGAAGATCTTGTCAATGATTTCAAGGCAGCTGGGACCATAGTCACCAAGAAAACAATTGGTAACACACTACGTCGTGAAGGACTGAAATCCTGCAGCGCCCGCAAGGTCCCCCTGCTCAAGAAAGCACATATACAAGCCCGTCTGAAGTTTGCCAATGAACATCTGAATGATTCAGAGGAGAACTGGATGAAAGTGTTGTGGTCAGATGAGACCAAAATGGAGCTCTTGGGTATCAACTCAACTCGCCGTGTTTGGAGGAGGAGGAATGCTGCCTATGACCCCAAGAACACCATCCCCACCGTCAAACATGGAGGTGGAAACATTATGCTTTGGGGGTGTTTCTCTGCTAAGGGGACAGCACAACTTCACTGCATCAAAGGGACAATGGACGGGGCCATGTACCGTCAAATTTTGGGTGAGAACCTCCTTCCCTCAGCCAGGGCATTGAAAGTGGGTCGTGGATGGATATTCCAGCATGACAATGACCCCAAAAACACGGCCAAGGCAACAATGGAGTGGCTCAAGAAGAAGCACATTAAGGTCGTGGAGAGGCCTAGCCAGTTTCCAGACCTTAATCCCATAGAAAATCTGTGGAGGGAGCTGAAGATTTGAGTTGCCAAACGTCAGCCTCGAAACCTTAATGACTTGGAGAAGATCTGCAAAGAGGAGTGGGACAAAATCCCTCCTGAGATGTGTGCAAACCTTTTTTACCTGCGTTTTTCTGGATCTTTTTGTTGTTATTCTGTCTCTCACTGTTCAAATAAACCTACCATTAAAATTATAGACTGATCATTTCTTTGTCAGTGGGCAAACGTACAAAATCAGCAGGGGATCAAATACTTTTTTCCCTCACTGTATATATATATATGTACTGTATGTGTATATACAGTGGGGAGAACAAGTATTTGATACACTGCCGATTTTGCAGGTTTTCCTACTTACAAAGCATGTAGAGGTCTGTAATTTTTATCATAGGTACACTTCAACTGTGAGAGACGGAATCTAAAACAAAAATCCAGAAAATCACATTGTATGATTTTTAAGTAATTCGTTTGCATTTTATTGCATGACATAAGTATTTGATACATCAGAAAAGCAGAACTTAATATTTGGTACATAAACCTTTGTTTGCAATTACAGAGATCATACGTTTCCTGTAGGTCTTGACCAGGTTTGCACACAATGCAGCAGGGATTTTGGCCCACTCCTCCACACAGACCTTCTCCAGATCCTTCAGGTTTCGGGGCTGTCGATGGGCAATACGGACTTTCAGCTCCCTCCAAAGATTTTCTATTGGGTTCAGATCTGGAGACTGGCTAGGCCACTCCAGGACCTTGAGATGCTTCTTACGGAGCCACTCCTTAGTTGCCCTGGCTGTGTGTTTCAGGTCGTTGTCATGCTGGAAGACCAGCCACGACCCATCGTCAAAGCTCTTACTGAGGGAAGGAGGTTGTTGGCCAAGATCTCGCGATACATGGCCCCATCCATCCTCCCCTCAATACGGTGCAGTCGTCCTGTCCCCTTTCCAGAAAAGCATCCCCAAAGAATGATGTTTCCAACTCCATGCTTCAAGGTTGGGATTGTGTTCTTGGGGTTGCACTCATCCTTCTTCTTCCTCCAAACACGGCGAGTGGAGTTTACACCAAAAAGCTATATTTTTGTCTCATCAGACAACATGACCTCCCATTCCTCCTCTGGATCATCCAGGTGGTCATTGGCAAACTTCAGAAGGCCTGGGCATGCGCTGGCTTGAGCAGGGGGACCTTGCGTGCGCTGCAGGATTTTAATCCATAACGGCGTAGTGTGTTACTAATGGTTTTCTTTGAGACTGTAGTCCCAGCTCTCTTCAGGTCATTGACCAGGTCCTGCCGTGTAGTTCTGGGCTGATCCCTCACCTTCCTCATGATCATTGATGCCCCACGAGGTGAGATCTTGCATGGATCCCCAGACCGAGGTTGATTGACCGTCATCTTGAACTTCTTCCATTTTCTAATAATTGCGCCAACAGTTGTTGCCTTCTCACCAAGCTGCTTGCCTATTGTCCTGTAGCCCATCCCAGCCTTGTGCAGGTCTACAATTTTATCCCTGGTGTCCTTACAAAGCTCTCTGGTCTTGGCCATTGTGGAGAGGTTGGAGTCTGTTTGATTGAGTGTGTGGACAGGTGTCTTTTATACAGGTAACGAGTTCAAACAGGTGCAGTTAATACAGGTAATGAGTGGAGAACAGGAGGGCTTCTTAAAGAAAATCTAACAGGTCTGTGAGAGCTGGAATTCTTACTGGTTTGTAGGTGATCAAATACTTATGTCATGCAATAAAATGCAAACGAATTACTTAAAAATCATACAATGTGATTTTCTGGATTTTTGTTTTAGATTCCGTCTCTCACAGTTGAAGTGTACCTATGATAAAAATGACAGACCTCTACATGCTTTGTAAGTAGGAAAACCTGCAAAATCGGCAGTGTATCAAATACTTGTTCTCCCCACTGTATGTGTGTGTGTGTGTGTGTGTGTGTATATACATATGCGAGAAAAAAAACATATGGGGGATTGGAAGTGATGCAGACAATTACATTGATGGAAGTTACAATCTATCTGCAATATTAAAGCTTAACTACCCCCTTAACAATAAAAAATACCAAGCGGTGATGCAGCCAGTCAAGATGCTCTCGATGGTGCAACTTTTGAGGATCTGAGGACCCATGACAAGTCTTTTCAGCCTCCTGCCGGGGAAGAGGTGCTATCGTGCCCTCTTTACGGAAAGAGGTGCTATCGTGCCCTCCCGAGTGGTGCAGTGGTCTAAGGCACTGCATCGCAGTTCTAGCTGTGCCACTAGAGATCCTGGTTCGAGTCCAGGCTCTGTCGCAGCCGGCCGCGACCGGGAGACCCATGGGCGGCGCACAATTGGTCCAGCGTCGTCCAAGGTAGGGGAGGGTTTGGCCAGCAGGGATGTGGGTTCGTTTCCCACGGGGGGCCAGTATTAATAAAAAAACTAAACATGTATGCATTCACTAACTGTAAGTCGCTCAGGATAAGAGCGTCTGCTAAATGACTAAAATGTAAATGTATAATGTGCAGGTGTGTGTGGCCCATGTTAAGTCCTTAGTGATGTGGACACCAAGGAACTTAAATCTCTCGACCCGCTCCACTACAGCCCCGTCGATGTGGATGGGGGTGTGCTCTACCCTATTTCTCCTGTAGTCTATGATCAGATCCTTGGTCTTACTAACACTGTGGGAGAAGCTGTTGTCCTGGCACCACACTGCCAAGTCTCTGACCTCCTGCCTGGAGTAGTTGCCATCGGTGATCAGGCCTACCACCGTCATGTCATCAGCAAACTTGTTTATGGTGTTAGAGTTGTGTGTGGCCACTCAGTCGTGGGTGAATAGGGAGTACAGGAGGGGACTAAGCACACCACTGAGGGGCCCATGTTGAGGGTCAGCGTGGTGGAGGTGTTGTTGCCTACTCTCACCACCTGGGGCCGACCCGTCAGGAAGTCCATTATCCAGTTGCAGAGGGAGGTGTTCAGTCCCAGGGTCCCAAGTTTGGAGATGAGCTTGGAGGGGACTATGGTGTTGAACGCTGAGCTGTATTCTATAGACAGCATTCTCACATAGTTATTTACCCTCTTGTCCAGGTGGGAGAGGGCAGTGTGAAGTGGATCTGTTTGGGCATTATGCGAATTGGAGTGGGTCCAGGGTGTCTGGGATGATGGTGTTGATGTGTGTCATGACCAGCCTTTCAAAGCACTTCATAATTACAGATGTGACTGCTTCATGGCGATAGTCATTTAGGCAGGTTACCTTGGAGTTCTTGGGTGGTCAGTTTATAACATGTTGGGATTACAAACTGGGACAAGAAGAGATTTAAAATGTCAGTGAAAACACTTGCCAGCTGGTCTGCGCATGTTCTGAGAACGCGCCCTGGTATTCCGTCTTTTTTTTTTTTACATCGGCCACAGAGAATGACATTACACAGTCATCCGGAACATAAGGGGCTTTCATGCAAAACTGTGTGTTGTTTTCCTCAAAGCGAGCATAAAAGGCATTGAGCTCGTTTGGAAGTTCTGTGTCACTGGGGTTTCTCTTTGTAATCCGTTATTGTCTGCAAGCCCTGTCACATCCGACGAGCGCTGGAAGCAGTCTAATAGGATTCCACCTTCCTCCTATATTGTCCTTTTTCATGTTTGATGTCTCGTAGGAGGTCATAGCGGGCTTTCTTGTATGCGTCCATGTCCGTGTCCCGTTTCCTTGTAAGTGGCAGCTCTAGCCTTTAGCCCAGCACGGATATTGCCTCTAATCAATGGTTTTTGGTTTGGATACGTTCATATAGTTACTTTGGGGACAACATCTTCTAAGCACTTATTGATGAAGCCCATGACTGATGTGGTAAACTCCTCAATGCTATCGGATGAATCCCAGAACATATCCCAGTCTGTACTAGCAAAATAGTATTGTAGTCTCGCGTCTGCTTCATTGGACCACTTTCATAATGAGCGCGTCACTGGTACTTCCTGTTTGAGCTTTTGTTTGTCTGATTTGCCAAATGGGGGGTGAGGGAGGGCCTTGTATGCAATTCTGTGGGTAGAATAAAAGTGGTCTAGATATTTAGTGCCCCTAGTGGTGGAGGAGACGTGTTGGTAGAAGTGAGGTAGAACGGTTTTAAGTCTCCCGTGTTAGAGAAACGCTTTCTCTGGGTGTGCAGTTTCTTGTTTGTTTATGCCCCATACAGTTCGTTGAGTGCCAAAGTGGTGTTGGCTTGTGTAGGGATGTAGACAGTTGTGCTAATTATGGATGAGAACTCTCTAGGTAGATAAAAAGGTCTGCAGCTTACAATGAGGTATTATATATTAGGTGAGCAAAAGCTTGAGATTTCCTTCACCCTGGAAGCAGCGCAGCAGTTGTTGTTTCTGAAGAGGCACACCTATCCCCCTTTGGACTTGCCCGATTCCACCGTCATTCACTGCATGGAGAAAGGTCCACGTAGGCAACATACAGAGGTTTAGGTCCACATAGGCAACATACAGAGGTTTTCTGTAGTCTCTTTTATTTTCGAGGAGTCCGAGGGTGAATACCCGGTTGGTAGTGGAGTGGCCAGGGGTAAATCCACTTTGTTCACGGTACTGTTTTTGCAGAAGTAGGGGGCGTATGCATTTGAGGAGTATGTGCACAAGTACCTTTTCTGGGACGCTGAGAAGTGTGATGCCTCTGTAATTGCTGCACTGGTCCTTGGGTCCCTTCATCCAAAAAGGGAGAATGACTCCCAGAAGCCAGTCATTGGGGATTGTCATGGTCTACCAGAGTTGATAAGGCTATGCAGATAGGTGACTACACTTTCACTAGGAGCTCAGGGGGGATGTTGTCAGCACCTGCTGCTCGGCCTAGCTTGTTTTCCCAGGGCCTCCTCAACCTCTGTTTCAGAGGGGGGCTGATGGTGGAGTCTTCCACTGCGGAGGAGGCAAGCTCATCTAGTAGTGGAGAGGGAGGTGGAGGAGGGTGGTGGAGGAGTGTGCAGAAGTGTTCACTCCAGCGCTCGAGTCGCTGTTCCGGGGTCTCTAGCTCAGACCCATGGAACACCTTTACTGATGCCGTGGGGGGAGTAGTCTTCCCAGTAAGAGTCCGAAGGGTTTTGTAAAGGGCTCCATGGTTGCTTGCTTTAGAGGTAGCCTTCATCAGCAAGGGAGTCAAGCCACTCTGTTTGTGCTTGTGGAGTGACTTGTTGCGCATGGAGTTACGTCTGGCTGATCTTCTGGCATCAATTATGCTCATGGTTTCCTCTGAAATAAAGTGCTTATTTTTGTTATTTTGTGCCCCAGTATCTTTCAAGCTGCTTCAGTGATGTCGTTCTTGAAGGCGGTCCAGATCTCCTCTGGATCATCTGGGATATCATGGCGACAACAGAGAAGCGGTTCTGCAGGTCAAGTTGGAACATGGATTTTACACCAGAGAACTGTAGCTTAGCAATGTCAAACCTGCGTTGATTGGAAGATGTTTATGAGACTAGAAGGATCGTTCAGTCCTTAGACTGTGGCTGGTGCAAAATTCCAGGAGTCTGCTACCATTGTCACAGACTCCTTTTCTTTCCTGAGGCAAAAGCAGAGATGTGGGCCTGTCATGTATGTGTCATGTATGTGTTAGACATGATGTCTCTGGAGTTGTCACATGTGCGCGTGTGTGTGTCTACTTTATATCTCATTATGAATTCATGACACAGAGGCCTTGTCTTCAGTTACTGGTTAACAGAATGTCTCAGTAAACCGTATCAAACCTTTGAGATGTGTCAGATCTCGACTCATATAGCATGGTAAGATGGCGCTTCAGTGGATAGCAGCTGTGTTAAGGGCTCCTGAACAATTCTGCTATTTTGTGTGTTTTTTTTACGCTAATCTTAACGTTTTTTTCCTACATAATGTCTCCGCCATCATTTCCTATGACCGAAAACAGCTTTTGGACATCAGAACAGCGATTACTAACGTCAATTTGGATTACAATTTCTACTTTAACGAGTCGTCAGCTCTGGACGTTCTCCGGACCAGGCCCTAGTCCCCGGGACTCAAAATAGGAAGTGATGGCGCAAGAGAGGCAAACGAGCCGGCATCCTGATGAGACTACGACTACGTTGCTGAGCAAATAAATCGCCTCTACCCTTCGTTCTATTTACAAACGTACAATCACTAGAGAACAAACTGGACGAGCTCCGCTCAAGGCGAAGAACTGTAATATTCTATGTTTCTCAGAGTCGTGGCTGAACAAGGACATGGATAATATACATCTCACTGGTTTTTCCATGCATCGTCTAGACCGGACGGTAGCCTCGGGTGAGTTACTGAGTTACAGTTTATATAAGGAAATCAGTCAATTGAAATAAATTCATTAGGCCCTAATCTATGGAATTCACATGACTAGGCAGGTGCGCAGCCATGGGTCGGCCTGGGAGGGCATAGGCCCACCCACTTGGGAGCCAGGCCCACCCAATGGGGAGCCAGGCCCAGCCAATCAGAATGAGTTTTTCCCCACAAAAGGGCTTTATTAAAGACAGAAATACTTCTCAGCACCCCATTGGTTCAGTGTATCTATATTTTTCATTGCCGTCTATTTACCATCACAAACCAATGCTGGCAACAAGCTGTATAGGGCCATAAGCAAACAAAGAAATGCACATCCACTGGCGGTGCTTCTCGTGGTCGGTGATTTTAATGCAGGGAAACCAAAATCCATTTTAGCCCATTTTTACCAGGATGTCATTTGTGCAACTAGAGGCGACAAAACTCTTGATCACCTTTACTCCACACACAGAAACGCTCTCCTTCACCCTCCCTTTGGCAAATCTGACCAGAACTCTATCCTCCTGATTCCTGCTTACAAGCAAACATTCTAACAGGAAGTACCAGTGACACCATTTTGCTCTAACTCTTTTAACTCATCACTTACGCTGTTACTACTGCTTATTATCTATCCTGTTTACCCCTACCTATATGTACGTACATACTGTATCTACCTCAATTACCTCGTAGCCCTGCACATCGACTTGTGTTACACATGGTGCATTTATTTTTGTCTTATTATTTTTAATTTTTTCTCTCTGCATTGTTGGGAAGGGCCCATAAGTAAGCATTTCAGTGTTATTCTATGCCTGTTGTTTATGAAGCATGTGACAAATAATGTTTTATTTGATGGGGTTCCGAGGAGATGAAATCAGTTGGAATGGATGGGAGAACATGAGTACATTTTCTCCCTGACCTATGGATCGATAGATCAGGAATAGCCCAAAGGGACATCCTACAACCTTTTATGTTCCTGTGAAGACTTTATCTCGCTGATGTTTGGTTGGAGCCAAACTGTTACATAGCCGATAAAGTCACTGTGACATAGCCGATAAAGTTTTTATCTCAATATCAAATCATTTCTGGGTAACAATTAAGTACTTTACTGTGATTGTTTTAAATTAAAATGGTCAAAAAGAAACAAAAATAGCTTCTTAACAAAGAGCAATTTCTCAAACAAGAAATTAGCTAGGAATGTCTGGGAGTGGTCTGAGTGGGGAGGGGAAATCTGAAAAAGAGCTGTTATTGGCAGAGAGGTTTCAAACTCTCTTTCTTTGTCACGAATTCAGCCGAGGCTGCCCCTCCTCCTTGCTGGGGCAGGTTTTGGCGTTCGTCGTCACCGGCTTACTAGCCACTACCGCTCCATTTATCATCACTCCATTTGTCTTGTCTTGTCTTGTCTTGTCAATCACACACACCTGGTACTCATGCCCTCATTAGTCTGTGTATAAGTGTTCCCTCTGCCCACTTGTCCTTTGTGAGTGATTGTACTCTTTCCTTGTATGTAGCCAAGGTGGATTTTTCCCTTGTGCTAGTTTCGTTTTGACGCTTTATTCATGTAAACTGAATAAACTCTGGATTTCAGTGTTTTACCTCCTGCGCCTGACTCCGTCATTCACACCTCATCACAGAATCACTCACCCTCTATGGAGTCAGCAGGAGAGGAGCGCATGCCTGGAATAGTGGCAAGGGTCCAGGAACATTCCACTATGCTGGTGGACATGGCCATTCGTCTGGATAACCTGCTGGCAACCAGAGGACGTTCTGGAGGAGGTCTGCCCGTTCCCGCCCCGACCAACGCGGATCCAGAGCTCATGGAGCTGGGTGGTACCGCACACCGAGAGAGCGGAAGACGACAGCGCCAGTGCCAATCGGATGGCACGAAGGGACATTCCAACACATGTTGTCGTCAGCGCTCTTTTGAGTCAGGAGGCGGCCGGCAGGGCACTCTCGCATCACCCCAGGTATTGAGCACCCACACTTGTTCAGAGCCCTCTGCTGCGCACTGTACAATACCCATATACTTCCCTGATTACATGAGAGTTCCCAAGTGTAAGGCGCTAGTAGATTCAGGTGCAGCTGGGAACTTTATGGATAAAACTTTTGCACGCTGCCAGGGCATTTCATTAGTTCCCCTATCCATTCCACGCCCCATCAGAGCACTTGATAGTCGACCATTAGGGTCCGGGTTGATAAAGGAAGTCACGGTGTTAGGTATTCCGTGGCTAGCACTCCACAACCCCACTTTCTCATGGCCGGCAGAGGGTTCTCACGGGGTGGTCGTGAGAGTGTCAGGGTAGGTGTCTGGGTGTTTCCATTGGTGCAACCCCGGTGGAAAGTCCAGACGGTGCCTCCGCCCTGCGCATTCCCCCCGAATACCATGATCTGGCACAAGTTTTCTCCAAGAATAAAGCAACTAAATTGCCACCTCATCGGGCGGGGGATTGTGCAATAAACCTTCGGGTAGACGCTGTACCTCCCAGGAGTCATGTGTATCCCCTGTTGCAGGCAGAGACGGAGGCTATGGAGACATACGTCACCGAGTCCCTGCGCCAGGGGTACATACGTCCCTCCACTTCACCCGCCTCCTCAAGTTTCTTTTTTGTGAAGAAGAAAGACGGTGGTCTGCGCCCATGCATTGACTATCGACCACTGAACAGGGAGACGATTCGATTTAGTTATCCTCTCCCCCTCATTCCGTCAGTGGTTGAGTCATTGCATGGATCGCGCTTCTTCACTAAATTAGATCTCAGGAGTGCGTACAACCTGGTGCATATCCGAGAGGGAAATGAGTGGAAGACAGCATTCAGCACAACCACGGGGCATTATGAATACCTGGTGATGCCCTATGGCATGTTGAATGCTCCCTCAGTCTTCCAGTCCTTTGTGAACGAGGTATTTCGGGACATGCTTGGTCGCGGTGTAGTGGTCTACATTGATGACATCTTGGTGTATTCCGCTACGCACGCCGAGCATGTGTCACAGGTTCGCAAAGTACTGGCCTGACTGTTGGAAAATTACCTTTATGCTAAGGCAGAATAGTGTATGTTTTTCCAGCAGTCCGTCTCCTTCCTTGGATACCACATTTCTACCACAGATGTGGAGATGGAGGGTGACTGCATTGCAGCTGTGTGTAATTGGCCGACTCCAACCACAGTAAAGGAGGTGCAGCGCTTCCTTGGCTTCGCCAACTATTATCGGAGGTTTATCCGGGGCTTTGGCAAGGTCGCAGCTCCCATTACATCTCCGTTGAAGGGTGGGCCGTCCCGGCTCCGCTGGTCTGCTGAGGCTGACAGGGCCTTCAGGCCCCGGTACTGGCCCACCCCGATCCATCACTACCGTTCGTAGTGGAGGTGGATGTGTCCGAGGTTGGGATGGGAGCAGTCCTGTCTCAACGCTCGGGCACGCCACCCAAGCTCAGCACCGCGGAGCAGAACTACGGCGTTGGTGATCGGGAGCTGTTGGCTGTTGTCTGACCTCTGACCGTGTGGAGACATTGGCTCGAGGGGGCGAAACACCCTTTCCTCGTCTGGACAGACCACCGTAACCTGGAGTACATTCAGGCAGCGAGGAGGCTGAATCCTCGCCAGGCCAGGTGGGCCCTCTTCTTCACCCGGTTTGATTTCACAGTCTCATACATTCCGGGTACGAAGATCGTGAAGGCAGACACACTGTCTCGGCTGTATGACACAGAGGAGAGGCCCAGAGACAACACCCCCATACTCCCGGCCTCATGCATTGTGGCGCCGGTAGTATGGGCGATGGACGCGGATATAGCGCAGGCATTACACACAGATCCATCTCCACCGCAGTGTCCAGCTGGGCTGCAGTACGTGCCTGCGCTTATCTGTGATCGTCTGCTCTACTGGGCACACACGTCACCCAGGTATCGGTCGTACAGTGCGCTGCCTGACCGTAAAGTACTGGTGGCCTACCTTGGCTAAGGACGTGAGGGTGTATGTTTCCTCCTGCTCAGTGTGCGCCCAGAGTAAGGCACCTAGGCACCTCCCAGAGGGTAAGTTAAAACCTTTACCAGTTCCACAACGACCATGGTCTCATTTGAGTGTTGATTTTTTAACTGATCTGCTCTCTCTCAAGGGAACACCACCATCCTGGTCGTTGTGGACCGCTTTTCGAAGGCCTGCTGCCTCCTTCCTCTGCCCGGTCTCCCCATGGCTCTGCAAACTGCGGAGGCCCTGTTTACACACTTCCGGCACTACGGGGTACCAGAGGATATAGTGTCTGACCGAGGTCCCCAGTTCACGTCAAAAGTCTGGAAGGTGTTCATGGAACGTCTGGGAGTCTCGGTCAGCCTGCCCTCTGGGTTCCACCCTGAGAGTAATGGGCAGGTGGAATGGGTAAATCAGGATGTGGGTAGGTTCCTGAGGTCCTATTGCCAGGACCGGCCGGGAGAGTGGTCGGTGTTCTTGCCATGGGAAGAATATGCCCAGAACTCTCTCCGCCACTCCTCTACGAACTTAATGCCATTTCAGTGTGTTTTAGGTTATCAACTGGTTCTGGCACCATGGCACCAGAGCCAGACTGAAGCTCCTACGGTGGATGACTTGTTTCGGCGCACGGAGGAGATGTGGAACGCTGCCCATGTTCACCTCCAACGCGCTGTGCGTCGTCAGAAGGCCAACGCTGACCGTCACCGCAGTGAGGCCCCCGTCTTTGTACCGGGGGATCGGGTCTGGCTCTCGACCCGGAATCTGCCCCTCCGCCTGCCCTGCCGGAAGCTGAGCCCGTGGTTTGTAGGGCCGTTCAAAGTCCTGAGGAGAATCAACGAGGTCACATATAGGTTATTACGCCCCCATATTACCGTATTAACCCCTCGTTTCATGTGTCTCTCCTCAGGCCGGTGGTGGCTGGTCCGCTCCAGGAGTCTGAGCTGCGGGAGGTCCCTCCACCTCCTTTGGACATCGAGGGGGCGCCGGCGTACTCTGTCCGTTCCATACTGGATTCGAGTCACCGGGTGGGGGCCTTCAGTACCTCATGGAGTGGGAAGGGTACGGTCCGGAGGAACGGTGCTGGGTCCCGGTGAGGGATATCCTCGATCCCTCTCTGTTGAGGGACTTCCATCGTCGCCATCCGACTCGCCCTGCTCCGCGTCCTCCTGGCCGTCCCCGAGGCCGGTGTCGGCACGCTGCTGAAGCTGCGCGTCAAGGGGGGGGTGGGGGGTACTGTCACAAATTTATCAGAGGCTGCCCCTCCTCCTTGCTTGGGCAGGTTTCGCCGTTCGTCGTCACCGGCTTACTAGCCACTACCGCTCCATTTATCATCACTCCATTTGTCTTGTCTTGTCTTGTCAATCACACCTGGTACTCATTCCCTCATTAGTCTGTGTATAAGTGTTCCCTCTGCCTGCCCCCTTGTCTTTTGTGAGTGATTGTTCATTGTGAGAGTGAGTAGCTCGGTTGAGCTACTCTTACCTTGTATGTAGCCAAGGTGGATTTTTCCCTTGTGCTAGTTTCGTTTTGACGCTTGCTGCGCTTTATTCATGTACACTGAATAAACTCTGGATTTCGGTGTTTTACCTTCTGCGCCTGACTCCGTCATTCACACCTCATCACATTCTTATTGGTTTATTAACTAATTTACCAAAACTCCATCCCACCAAAACAGCTCTTAAATTAAAAGGACATCATCATTTTCACAATTTCACCGTATTATTCCAACCTCATAGTGTAGAAATATATATAAAACACAGGAAAATCACGTTTTTGACTGCACTGGTCCTTTAAACATTTCAAGAAGTATACACACACATAGACTGTTGTTGTATGAAAATGTCATCAAACACCAGAAAAGTCTACCCTAAGAATAGCACTGGCAGTGAGGCTGAATAATTTAGACACAGGGGGTTGAATACACTGTGTTTTTCCCCATGTGGCTTAAAAAAAAACAGGCCTTCAGATTATCACTTCAGCATACAGCACTCAGTGAGCAGTGTGTGTGTGTGTGTGTACGTGTGTGTGCGTGTTGCCTTTGCCTGGTGGTTGTAGAAGGACCAAATGAAAATTCACAGAAGAATAAACAAATCACACTGTTGCACTAAGGTCACAAATCAAGATGTATGTATCCTATGGTATTTATAAATGTACGTAGGACTGATTAGTAGGATTGGGTAGGTTACTTTCTAAATGTAATCCATAACAGTAAATACTCTAGTTACCTGTCCAAAATGTTAATCAGTAACGTAACTTTTGTATTACCCAAACTCAGTAACGTAATCTGATTACTTTCAGTTACATTTGAGCTACTTTCCCCTTAAGAGGTATTAGAAGAAGAAAAAAAGGATCCATCAAACACATTTGTTGTGTCATCATAGTGTCTGACTTGTGGTCAGACTCGCCCAGGTGAAACAAACTTAAACTTGCACTTTTTTCAATGCTGAACTGAATGTCATTGAGAAAACAGAAAGGAGTCATAATGTATATTTTCACAAACATCCTTTCTGAATTTAAAAGTAATCCAATAAGTAATTATCTAGTTTTTCAAAGGTATATGTAATTGGATTATTTTGTTTTGGCTGGTAATATAACTGATTACAGTTACAGATTTGTTGTAATCAAGTTACATGTAATCCATTACTTGCGGGTAGGAGCATTGGGCCAGTAACCGAATCAAATCCCCGAGCTGACAAGGTAAAAATCTGATCTAGGCAGTTAACCCACTGTTCCCTGGGCGCCGAAGACATGGATGTCGATTAAGGCAGCCCTCCACACCTCTCTGATTCAGAGGGGTTCGGTTAAATGCGGAAGACACATTTCAGTTGAATGCATTCAGTTGTACAACTGACTAGGTATCCCCCTTTCCCTTTCCCCAGCAAGTGACAATGTTTCAGTCATGTTTCAGTTATTGTTATAATGTGGACACTGTATATGTATTCATACTTACCTGCAGTATAGTATCTTTACTATCCATGTGTGCATTGATGTTGGGATTGTTGTTATTGACAGTGACCTTTCCCCTTTGATGATGTCATCACCCAGAGTCGGAGTAGTAGAATCAGAGACGGAAGAGGAAGCGAGACATTTCATTAGCTCCTTATTTCTGGTTCATATACACTGCTCAAAAAACACTTAAACAACACAATGTAACTCCAAGTCAATCACACTTCTGTGAAATCAAACTGTCCACGTAGGAAGGAACACTGATTGACAATAAATTTCACATGCTGTTGTGCAAATGGAATAGACAACAGGTGGAAATTATAGGCAATTAGCAAGACACCCCCAATAAAGGACTGGTCTTCTCAGTTCCTATGCTTCCTGGCTGATATTTTGGTCACTTTTGAATGCTGGCGGTGCTTTCACTCTAGTGGTAGCATGAGACGGAGTCTACAACCCACACAAGTGGCTCAGGTAGTGCAGCTCATCCAGGATGGCACATCAATGCGAGCTGTGGCAAGAAGGTTTGCTGTGTCTGTCAGCGTAGTGTCCAGAGCATGGAGACGCTACCAGGAGACAGGCCAGTACATCAGGAGACGTGGAGGAGGCCGTAGGAGGGCAACAACCCAGCAGCAGGACTGCTACTTCCGCCTTTGTGCAAGGAGGAGCAGGAGGAGCACTGCCAGAGCCCTGCAAAATGACCTCCAGCAGGCCACAAATGTGCATGTGTCTGCTCAAACGGTCAGAAACAGACTCCATGAGGGTGGTATGAGGGCCCGACGTCCACAGGTGGGGGTTGTGCTTACAGCCCAACACCGTGCAGGACGTTTGGCATTTGCCAGAGAACACCAAGATTGGCAAATTCGCCACTGGCACCCTGTGCTCTTCACAGATGAAAGCAGGTTCACACTGAGCACATGTGACAGACGTGACAGAGTCTGGAGACGCCGTGGAGAACGTTCTGCTGCCTGCAACATCCTCCAGCATGACCGGTTTGACGGTGGGTCAGTCATGGTGTGGGGTGGCATTTCTTTGGTTGGCCGCACAGCCCTCCATGTGCTCGCCAGAGGTAGCCTGACTGCCATTAGGTACCGAGATGAGATCCTTAGACCCCTTGTGAGACCATATGCTGGTGCGGTTGGCCCTGGGTTCCTCCTAATGCAAGACAATGCTAGACCTCATGTGGCTGGAGTGTGTCAGCAGTTCCTGCAAGAGGAAGGCATTGATGCTATGGACTGGCCCGCCCGTTCCCCAGACCTGAATCCAATTGAGCACATCTGGGACATCATGTCTCGCTCCATCCACCAACGCCACGTTGCACCACAGACTGTCCTGGAGTTGGCGGATGCTTTAGTCCAGGTCTGGGAGGAGATCCCTCAGGAGACCATCCGCCACCTCATCAGGAGCATGCCCAGGCGTTGTAGGGAGGTCATACAGGCACGTGGAGGCCACACACACTACTGAGCCTAATTTTGACTTGTTTTAAGGACATTACATCAAAGTTGGATCAGCCTGTAGTGTGGTTTTCCACTTTAATTTTGAGGGTGACTCCAAATCCAGATCTCCATGGGTTGATAAATTTGATTTCCATTGATAATTTTTGTGTGATTTTGTTGTCAGCACATTCTACTATGTAAAGAAAAAAGTATTTAATAAGATTATTTCATTCATTCAGATCTAGGATGTGTTATTTTAGTGTTCCCTTAAATTTTTTTGAGCAGTGTACATTCAATGGGGTTTTCTCGTTTGGGAAAAAGTCAGTCCTCAGTCCTCTCTCCTCCATGACCCGGAAACCGATAAGTGATCGAGGAGTGTATGGCCATCTTCGAGAGCATAAAACGTGTGACTGACTGACTGATCTACAAATAATAATGAGTTGTTATTTATGATGCAAGGTGATTTGTAAAACAGTCGCCTGCACTGTAGGCTGCAATGTTGAACAAGCCCTATCAATTTGTTAGTAGGCAAACAAAAGATGGTCCTCCCGTCCTCAATAGCCTCCTTTTGGCGAGTAAGCACAAGTATATCCTATTGTGGAAGAGGTTTGATATTTGCCACACCCCTGTTGAATCAGCTGTTGTATTGTCGGAGGAGAAAAGCATGCACACATTTAAAAACAATATGCAACTTTTCCTTTAATCTATAAAATGTATTGCACAGCTAACTTAATTTGTTTTGATCACTTTACACATTTATTTTGGGATCCACCCCTGTAAACGTAATTTGCCTAATGACGCGCGAGTGGAGAAGGACTGTTTCATTTCAAGCAAGCGTATTTCACTCTCCTCGCCAACGCTCCTCGATTACCTTTTACCTTTTTCAAAAGAAGGCGAGAGAGGAGAGAGAACGCAGGTGGTGAGGAAATATATTGCCATCCTGTCTCATCGCTGCAATTCCCCAACTGGCTCGGGAGAGGCGTAGGTCGAGTCATGCGTCCTCCAAAACATGACCCGCCAAACCGCGCATCTTAACACCCGCCTGCCAACTGCACCAATGTGTCGGAGGAAACACCATTCAACTGACGACCAAAGTCAGCCTGCAGGCGCCCGGCCCCCGGCCCCCCAGCCAAACACTCACCTAACTTGGACGACGCTGGGCCAATTGTGTGCCGCTCTGTGTGACTCCCGGTCATGGCTGGTTATGACACAGCCTGGGATCGAACCCAGGTCTGTAGTGACGTGATGCAGTGCCTTAGACCGCTGCGCCACTCAGGAGGCCCTGTGGTGAGGAAATCTAATTGATAAAAGGCCAATGAACTATGCAGACCAGACCCAGCTGCTATCGCATTGGTGTCTATGGGCGAGCCAACCCTTAAAGGGATACTTTGGTATTTTGGGATAATAATTTCCTACTTAACCAGAGTCAGACGAACTCAAGAATACCATTTTTATGTTTCTGCATGCAGTTTAAAGGAAGTTGAAGGTATCATATCATTAGCTTAGCACAATTGCTGGAAGTCTATGGGTATCTACTAGCCTGCTCCTTTCAAAAGCAGGGAAATAGACCTTCTAACTACTCAAAGGCTGGGTGGTTAGCACTTTGTACTCTAAGTATTCTTTACAAGTAGATATGAAATTAGAATATTTTGATTATAGTTGTTTGAAAATAATTTCTTTAAAAAAATGTTTTCTCAGGACTATGCATTTAATTCATCCGCTTTAAGTGATGGTGGGCGCAAGGATAGGCTGTGCGCAAGTGTCGACACAGCTGGCCTGCTGACACAGTAACAGAATGTGTTTTCCTCTGGTCATTATCACTCTGCACCTGTAGCATTAAAAAAAAAATCAATTCACTGTAGGCTACTACTGTACATAACAGCACCGCCATACCTACTTAGTACTGTCTATTTTATTGTATATTTTACCTTTTATTGATGTGAATTGTGTGAATGCCTTGTCTATACTGTGTATTGTACATTATGTGCAGTGATCTGTATTGTGTTGTAAAAAATTGTATAATTGTCTTTGCCGGTTCATCGATTGTCATGTCATTACATGTCATTACAGTCAATACAGGACTGAGATTGAATTGTACTACACTGGCTCTGACGCTCGTCGGATGTGGCAGGGCTTGAAAACTATTACAGACTACAAAGGGAAGCACAGCCGCGAGCTGCCCAGTGACACAAGCCTACCAGACGAGCTAAACCACTTCTATGCTCGCTTCGAGGCAAGCAACACTGAAGCATGCATGAGAGCACCAGCTGTTCCGGATGACTATGTGATCACGCTCTCCGTAGCCGATGTGAGTAAGACTTTTAAGCAGGTCAACATTCACAAGGCCGCAGGGCCAGACGGATTACCAGGACGTGTACTCTGAGCATGCGCTGACCAACTGGCAAGTGTCTTCACTGACATTTTCAACATGTCCCTGACTGAGTCTGTAATACCAACATGTTTGAAGCAGACCACCATAGTCCCTGTGCCCCAGAACACTAAGACAACCAGCCTAAATGACTACCGACCAGTAGCACTCACGTCTGTAGCCATGAAGTGCTTTGAAAGGCTGGTCATGGCTCACATCAACAGCATTATCCCAGAAACCCTAGACCCACTCCAATTTGCATACCGCCCCAACAGATCCACAGATGATGCAATCTCTATTGCACTCCACACTGCCCTTTCCCACCTGGACAAGAGGAACACCTACGTGAGAATGCTATTCATTGACTACAGCTCAGCATTCAACACCATAGTGCCCTCTAAGCTCATCACTAAGCTAAGGATCCTGGGACTAAACACCTCCCTCTGCAACTGGATCCTGGACTTCCTGACGGGCCGCCCCCAGGTGGTAAGGGTAGGTAACAACACATCTGCCACACTGATCCTCAACACAGGGGCCCCTCAGGGGTGCGTGCTCAGTCCCCTCCTGTACTCCCTGTTCACCCATGACTGCATGGCCAGGCACGACTCCAACACCATCATTAAGTTTGCCGACGACACAACAGTGGTAGGCCTGATCACCGACAACGATGAGACAGCCTATAGGGAGGAGGTCAGAGACCTGGCCGTGTGGTGCCAGGACAACAACCTCTCCCTCAACGTGACCAAGACAAAGGAGATGATTGTGGACTACAGGAAAAAAAAAGAGGACTGAGCACGCCCCCATTCTCATCGACGGGGCTGTAGTGGAACAGGTTGAGAGCTTCAAGTTCCTTGGTGTCCACATCACCAACGAACTATCATGGTCCAAACACACCAAGACAGTCGTGAAGAGGGCACGACAAAGCCTATTCCCCCTCAGGAGACTGAAAAGATTTGGCATGGGTCCTCAGATCCTCAAAAAATTCTACAGCTGCACCATCGAGAGCATCCTGACTGGTTGCATCACCGCCTGGTATGGCAACTGCTTGGCCTCCGACCGCAAGGCACTACAGAGGGTAGTGCGTACGGCCCAGTACATCACTGGGGCCAAGCTTCCTGCCATCCAGGACCTCTATACCAGGCGGTGTCAGAGGAAGGCCCTCAAAATTGTCAAAGACTCCAGCCACCCTAGTCATAGACTGTTCTCCCTGCTACCGCACGGCAAGCGGTACCGGAGTGCCAAGTCTAGGTCCAAAAGACTTCTCAACAGCTTCTACCCCCAAGCCATAAGACTCCTGAACAGCTAATCATGGCTACCCGGACTATTTGCACTGCCCCCCCACCCCATCCTTTTTACGCTGCTGCTACTCTGTTAATTATTTATGCATAGTCACTTTAACTCTACCCACATGAACATATTACTTCAACTATCTCAACTAGCCGGTGCCCCCGCACATTGACTCTGCACCGGTACCCCCCTGTATATATAGCCTCCCTACTGTTATTTTATTTTACTTTTTACACTTTTTTGGTTGTTGTTTTATTTTTACGTTTTTGGTAAAAAATAAATGCACTGTTGGTTAAGGGCTGTAAGTAAGCATTTCACTGTAATGTCTGCACCTGTTGTATTCGGCGCATGTGACCAATAAAATGTGATTTGATTTGATTTGAGCCGCACATGGAGCCTGTCTATTCTACATTTTACTCTTTTTTTTACACAACCTTTCAGTTACTGGCCCAACGCTCTTAATCGCTAGGCTACCTGCTACAGTACAGATAGATGGAAAAGAGATGAGGATGGAAGTTGACACCATAAAATAGAATGAATAGAGCGGGCGTCCCCTTTCAAGTCAATGATGGCATAATGGGTCGACCATTACCAGTGTACCCATAGGAGCAAAGCAGGAAGTAAAATGTAAAATGTGCTCAAATATGTGCTCTGATTGAACTCAACTGTCATAAAAAAAATACATTCCATTGCATGAGCCACATCAGTTAACATCATTTGAATGAACATTCTACATTACCGTGGACATTATTGCATCACAATACCAGGCAGCACCAGTGAAATTGCCAGGGTTAGAGGTTCCAAGCCCGTTCTATTCATTTTATTTATATGGTTGACACGGGGGACACTGCATCTGTTATCAGTGAGGAGACCTACCGAATCACTTGGTCCTCAAAACAGGCTCTGCCATCACACTGGCAGGGATCAGACTGCGTACGTACACCGGAGAGACCATACTATTGCTGGGGGCTCTAGAGGTGGACATTGTCAGCCAGGAAGCAAGAGGTGGACATTGACAGCCAGGAAGCAAGAGCACGGCTCCTGGTGGTGAAAGGGAATGGGTCTAGTTTACAAGGGTTCAGCTTGCTCAACAAAATACAACTCAACTGGGGTGAGATAAAACACACACGAGTGACTGAGGATGTCATTCAAAAGTACCCTGAGGTTTTCAGAGACAGTGCCCTACGCCATGAGAAAAATAAAGTGGAAGATGAGTTGGAGCGGCTGCAGAAAACAAACATCATTAGCAAATTCAGTTCTCCTAATGGGCAGCTCCAATCTTTCCCGTTCTGAAAGGTTACAGCACTGTACGTATATGTGGGGACTACAAACTCACCATCAACAAGGCCTCCAAGCTGGACACTTACCCGCTGCCGCAAGATGTTCTCGAAACTTGACATGAGCCAAGTCTACCAAAAGCTCTTCCTGGCTGAGGACTAAAGAGTATGTCACAGTCAACACTCACAAAGGCTTGTTCAAGTACAACCACTTGGTTTTCTGGGTGGCGTCCAGTCCGGCCATTTTCCAGAGGACAATCTGTTGCAGGGGATCCCTCATGTACAGTAGCAGTGTACCTGAACAATATCCTGATTACAGGGGAGACGGAGGAGGAGCGCCTCTATTCTGGACCAGATGTTAAAGAGACTCTCCGATGCAGGGCTGCACCTTAAGGTAGCAAGTGCACCTTCCAAGCACAGAGCGTGACATACTGTACCTAGGTTACTGAATCACAGCACAGGGTCTGTGTTCTGTGGAGGACAAAGTCAGAGGAATCAAGGATGCTCCAAACCCCAAGAACGTGTCCGAGCTCAGGTCGTTCCTGAACTACTATGGGAAGTTCCTCCCTGAGCTGTCAACAGTGTTGGCTCCACTGTATTAGCTGCTCCACAAAGACTTTAAATGGAAGGGAGGGCCAGCACAAGAAAAAGCTTTCAAGGAAGTGAAAGCACTACTGGTTCACTTCGACCAAAAAGATCATCCTGTCATGTGAGGCCTCGCCCTATGGCATTGGGGCAGTCCTCTCATCAGATGGAAGACGGGTCAGAAAAACCCATTGGATTTGCATCACGCATGCTGACAAGATCTGAGAAGAGATATTTACAGTTAGACAAGGAAGGTCTAGCCATTTGCTGTGAAATGGTTTCATCAGTACCTGTACGGTCATTATTTCACCATATGCACCGACCACAAACCAATGATAAGTATTTTCAGTGAATCAAGATGCATTCCTCCCATTGCTTCAGCAAGGATACAGCGCTGGGCCCTATCACACCATTGTGTACAGAGCGGTGAAGGACAATGCAAACGCAGACATACTCAGCCGTCTTCCGCTACCAGGGATGCCCACCACATCCGTGGTTCCTCCCGAGACAATTTTCCTAATGGAGAGATTGTCAAACTCACCTTTGAATGCCACACAGATCAAATAGTGGGCAGACCGGGAGTGTATTGACCACCTATGGTCCAGGCTGCACTTTGCAGGACCTTTCATGGGTCACATGTTCCTTGTCATGGTGGAGGCACACTCCAAGTGGCTGGGGGCTCATATCATTAAAAAGCTTTGGCAGAGGTTTGCAACCCATGTTTTGCCTGACTCTCTCATGTCCAACAACGCGACAACCTTCACCTGTGACTTGTTCCAAAATTTAATGCAGAGAAACGGGATTTGCCATGTCTGCTGTGCTCCGTTTCACCCGGCCTCAGACGGCGTAGTGGACACCGAAGGAGATGGCTGCCGTTTTATAGGCTCCTAAACAATTGTGCTATTGTGTGTGTTTTTTCGCATTATTTGTAACTTATTTTGTACATACTGTTTCTGCCACCGTCTTTTATGACCGAAAAGAGCTTCTGGATATCAGAACAGCGATCACTCACCTCGTACTGGATGAAGATTTTTTCTTTAACGAGTCGGACGCGCAGGATTTACTTCAGACACCGGACAAGGCCCAAATCCCCGTCATTCGCATGAAGAAGAGACAGAGATATAAGGACATAGGTCGGGGTGCCTTATAAGGATCTGATGGCGAGTGGGTAATCTGCCTCTACCATCCGTCCTATTAGCCAACGTGCAATCATTGGATAATAAACTGGATGAGCTCCGATCAAGACTATCCTACCAATGGGACGTTAAAAACTGTAATATCTTATGTTTCACCGAGTCGTGGCTGAATGACGACATGGATAACGTACAGCTGGATGGGTTTTTCGTGCATCGGCAAGATAGAACAGCTGCCTCCGGTAAGATAAGGGGTGGTGGTCTGTGTCTATTTGTCAATAAACGCTGGTGCACAAAATCTAACATTAAGGAAGTCTTGAGGTTTTGCTCGTCTGAGGAAGCGTATCTCATGATAAGCTGTAGACCACACTAGCTGTAGATCCATCTATATTTTTCGTAGCAGTCTATTTACCACCATAAACCGATCCTGACACTAAGACTGCACTCAACGAGCTGTATAAGGCCATAAGCAAACAAGAAAATGCTCATCCAGAGGCGGCACTCCTAGTGGCCAGGGACTTTAATGCAGGGAAACTTAAATCCGTTTTACCTAATTTCTACCAGCATGTTACATGTTCAACCAGAGGGAAAAAAACTCTAGACCACCTTTACTCCACACACAGAGACACATACAAAGCTCTCCGTTGCCCTCCATTTGGCAAATCTAACCATAACTCTTTCCTCCTGATTCCTGCTTACAAGCAAAAACTAAAGCAGGAAGTACCAGTGACTCGCTCAATACGGAAGTGGTCAGATGACGCAGATGCTAAGCTACAGGACTGTTTTGCTAGCAGACTGGAATATGTTCTGGGATTCTTCCGATGGCATTGAGGAGTATACCACCTCAGCCACTGGCTTCATCAATAAGTGCATCGATGATGTCGTCCCCACAGTAACCGTACGTACATACCCCAACCAGAAGCCATGGATTACAGGCAACATCCGCACTGAGCTAAAGGGTAGATCTGCCGCTTTCAAGGAGCGGGACTCTAACCCGGATGCTTATAAGAAATCTCTCTATGCCCTCCGACGAACCATCAAACAGGCAAAGCATCAATACAGGACTAAGATTGAATCCTACTACACCGGCTCCAACTCTCGTCGGATGTGGCAGGGCTTGCAAACTATTATCGACTACAAAGGGAAGCACAGCCGCAAGCTGCCCAGTGACACGAGCCTACCAGACAAGCTAAATGACTTCTATGTGCACTTCGAGGCAAGCAACACTGAAGCATGTATGAGAGCACCAGCTGTTCCGTACGACTGTGTGATCATGCTCTCCGTAGCCGATGTGAGTAAGACCTTTAAACAGGTCAACATTCACAAGGACGCAGGGCCAGACGGATTAACAGGACGTGTTCTCCAAGCATGCGCTGACCAACTGGCAAGTGTCTTCACTGACATTTTCAACCTGTCCCTGACCGACTCTGTACAGACCACCATAGTCCCTATGCCCAAGAACACCAAGGTAAACCTGCCTAAATGACTACCGACCCGTAGCACTCATGTCTGTAGCCATGAAGTGCTTTGAAAGGCTGGTCATGGCTCACATCAACACCATTATCCCAGAAACCCTAGACCCACTCCAATTTGTATACCGCCCCAACAGCTCCACAGATGACGCTATCTCTATTGCACTCCACACTGCCCTTTCCCACCTGAACAAAAGGAACACCTACGTGAGAATGCTATTCATTGACTACACCTCAGCGTTCAACACCATAGTGCCCTCAAAGCTCATCACTAAGCTAAGGACCCTGGGACTAAACACCTCCCTCTGCAGCTGGATCCTGGTCTTCCTGACGGGCCGCCCCCAGGTGGTAAGGGTAGGTAACAACACATCTGCCACGCTGATCCTCAACACGGGGGCCCCTCATGGGTGCATGCTCAGTCCCCTCCTGTACATGGCCAAGCATGACTCCAACACCATCGTTAAGTTTGCCGACGACATTACAGTGGTAGGCCTGATCACCGACAACGATGAGACAGCCTATAGGGAGGAGGTCAAAGACCTCTCCCTCAACGTGATCAAGACAAAGGCGATGATCGTGGACTACAGGAAAAGGAGGGCCAAGCACACCCCATTCTCATCGACGGGGCTGTAGTGGAGCACAACGAACTATCATGGTCCAAACACACCAAGACAGTCGTGAAGAGGGCACAACAACGCCTATTCCTCTTCAGGAGACTGAAAAGATTTGGCATGGGTCCTCAGATCCTCAAAAAGGTATACAGCTGCACAATCGAGAGCATCCTGACTGGTTGCATCCCAACCCACTCCAGTGCCCTCAGACCCAGCTCCACTGGGGCACGCCTCACCTGTGTGTAGTGGCACACCAGAAGTACTGTGCAGGTCACAGCCTAGTCACAAGGCTCCTGAAAGACTAACTCTATAGTTGAGACTGAGAGACTCATGGTGTTAGTGTTTTAACAGCAGACCTAGTTGAAAAAGAAAAAGGACTGTTATCTTTGTTTACATTTGAATAGTTTATTTCCACCAATTTGGATTATTTGTCTCTCTGAAATGAAACCATCTAGTGATAGATTTCAAACAAATACATGTCTGTCATTGAACAACCCCTTGCCATGATTAGATAGTGAAAAAAACACACCAATCTCTTTCATAAGTTCTTGGGTGCGTGCTCAGTCCCCTCCTGTACTCCCTGTTCACCCATGACTGCATGGCCAAGCACGACTCCAACACCATCGTTAAGTTTGCCGAGGGCACAACAATGCCTTTTCCCTTCGCATGGGTCCTCAGATCCTCAAAAAGTTATACAACTGCACAATCGAGAGCATACTGACTGGTTGCATCACCGCCTGGTATGGCAACTGCTCGGCCTCCGACCGCAAGGCACCACAGAGGGTAGTGCGTATGGCCCAGTACATCACTGGGGCCAAGCTTCCTGCCATCCAGGACCTCTATACCAAGCGGTGTCAGAGGAAGGCCCTAAAAATTGCCAAAGGCTCCAGCCACCCTTGTCGTAGACTGTTCTCACTGCTACCGCATTGAACAACCCCATGCCATGATTACATTGTGAAAAAAACACACCAATCTCTTTCTTAAGTTCTTGGAAAATAAATAAAAGCAAAATTATACAAATTTCTGAAAATTGATATATAGCGTTTTTGAAAGAAACTCTTAATTTGCAGTAACACTAGCTCAAGTTCTAAAATGTTGTGAAGTGAAGAAAATAGGCTTGTTCCACTTCAAAAGCACATGAAAGAGGATTTCGACACCCACCATCTCAGATTGTTCTGAAATCGTTTCTGTAGTTAGTAACAGATACGATTAGCATTCCTGAAACTTTTTTATTTTTTATTTTGTTTAAATATAATTTGATCTATGAGAAATTAAGCTAGTTGGTTATAGGATTCAGATAATATTCAATAAAAATAGTACCCAACCTGCGATTTGGACCAAACTGCTTACTGCCAATGAGTCAGACATGAGGAATGAGTCAGACATGAGGAAACATGAAGAAAGACACCTACGGATCCCTCCGACCCCATGCCAATCCCACCCCAACAACCAGTATACAGTATCAGTTCTGTATGTTTGACAAGTAGTATGAGGCTGTGGTCGGGAGTATTGCTTTTTCTTACTATGTTAATGTATTCCCTGTGAATCTGGTATTGTTGTTTTTCCCCTGTTCAGAGAAATTTGTCATTGAAGTTACTATTTACCATAAAGTATTGTGAAAGTACCCGGTTTTGACCACTAGATATTGCGGTTCCTGCAATACCGCCACACTTTTTTATCCATTTAGCTGGTCACTTGTGTTTATTAAATAGATCACACCATTTCCTTTGCAATGTTGGGTAGAAAACCAATAGATTTGTCTCATTATGAAAATAGATTGTGTGGTCATCCTCACAATTCATGCCAGTCCTTCATGAAAGCAATTCAGTTTGTCCTAATGCTTCAACCCAACTCTCCTTGAATAGTCAAACAGGTGGCCGCTCTCTGAGGCTGTCCCTATGCAAATATTTTCCTACAAGCCCAAAACTTTGATGGCAAAATGGGCTAGGGACTAAAATGTTATGATAACCCCAATAAAATAATTAATTGCATGTCAGTCTTATGTTTTTCAAAAAAATTATCAGGAAACAGCTCTATACAGTGCCTTCTGAAAGTACACACCCCCTTGAATTTTTCCACATTTTGTTGCGTTACAGCCTGAATTTAAAATGGATTACATTTAGATTTTTTTCATACTGTCCTTCACACAATACCCCATAATGTCAAAGTGGAATTATGTTTTTTCGAAATGTTTACAAATGAATTGAAAATGAAAAGCTGAAATGTCTTGTGTCAATAAGTATTCAACCTCTTTGTTATGGCAAGTGTAAATGTGACCGACCGGCTCGATTCGGTCTTATGTAGCAAAATTTGAAATGTTGTTTTTTTACATTGGATAAAAGTAGAGACTCAGAGCTAGAAAATTGTATATCATACACTACAGTTGAGAAACAATGGGAAAGTAATTCTACTTTGAAAGTTGATAAACTTGTAACCTCACTTTTCAGAAAATGGCCCTTGAATGTTTTGGTACACCTACTGGAGAGCTCTTCTTTGTCTACACCCATTCAGCATCGTTTACACCCTCTTAAGCTTTAGCCCCACCCATCTCTTTAAGGATTCACATGTGAGGCTATGTACTAAACAACCAAAGATTTAAAGACTAAAGGTTGGTTTATACTACGGGTGTGTTCATAAATTTAACCTGGAGTGCCAGAGTGTGCTCTGGACGTTCGTAAACTCAGAGCGTTGTCCGATTGTCCGTTCGTAAATTCAGAGCGTTTCGCTCACGGAGCATTCAGAGCGCACACTGGACGCTCTGGCCGAGGAGTAGGGTTGATCCAAGCATTCTGACCTAACAACAGCAGTCAAGCACCCAAGCTAACTGGCTAACTTTGGCTAGCTTGGTAGCTACTTCCAGACAAATGAGGGAACAGCTCACTCTGACCATTTTACTCGCCCTAGCAGAGCTGGTTAGATGTTTTTATGTTATCCAGAGTGTTGGTGACTGCAGCTGTGCTGCTGGCAAAAATGTAATTACTTTTTTGCCAACGTTTACTGACACTGGCCACATTCAACGGGTGTCGGTGACTTTAAAACAGTTACAGAGTTTAATGGTTGTGATAGGAGAAAACTGAGGATGGATCAACATTGTAGTTACTCCACAATACTAACCTAATTGACAGAGTGAAAAGAAGGAAGCCTATACAGAATAATATTCCAAAACATGCATCCAAATCTACACTAGAGTTGCTTACCAAGAAGATAGTGAATGTTCCTGAGTGGCCGAGTTAGTTTTGACTTAAATCTACTTGAAAATCTATGGCAAGACCTGAAATGGTTGTCTAGCAATTATCAACAACCAATTTGACAGAGCTTAAAGAATTTTGAAATGTACATAGTATGGAAAGCAATACTCCAAGCCGCAGCTTTATACTACTTGTCAAACATAGAGAACTGATACAGTATACTGGTTGTTGGGGTGGGATTGGCATGGGGTGTGGGGGGTCCGTGGGTGGCTTTTTACAATTTTTGGGGGGATTCCTCATCTCTTACTCATTGGTAGGAAAACGTTTGGTCCAAATCAGATGTTGGGTACTATATTTATTGGATATTATCTAAATCCTATAAATTAAAATGGCCAATTTGGGTGCAATCAATTAACTTAATTTCTCAGAGATCAAGTGTAATTTCAACAAAATAATATTTCAGGTATGCCAATCTTTCCTGTTTCTAACTACTGAATCAATTTCAGAATAATCTGAGATGGTGGGTGTCATGGCTTGCTGAAATGACATGGAAAGACTCAACACTGATGTTGTTTACTCTTAACCTTGCATTATTCCTTACAGGGGTATTGAAATGAAGGGCGGAGAAGTGTTATAGTGTTGAAACTATATACTGTAAATAATTAATACTAAATATGTATTCATACTTACCTGCAGTATAGTATGTGTGCATTGATTTTGGTATTGTTTTTATTGACCGAGACCTTTCCTTTAGATGATGTCATCGGGGGAGTAGAATGCTGCACTCAGGGCCGGCCCCGCCCATTAGTCAGGATTAGGTGGCCGCCTATGGTGACAGATTGACTAGGGTGGCATTTTCCGAGCTAAACTGACCAAGACGCACCTCCAACAACACATAAAACCTCACATAATTCTGCCCAAAAACAATGACAATTTCTCTCAACCAGTGGCATATAGGCTTTTTAGGTGAGCACTGATGCCGCCCTGTAATAAGCAGTGCCCACTTTGTCAAAGGCAGGAGCGCAAAATATTTAACTTGTCCATTCCCAGTGCGCCTCTCCAGGGTGCTGTTGGAGAGATGCATTGCTGCTGCACTCCAATGTTTAAAAATTAATCTACATAAATCATGTAGCAGATATAGCCTATGGTCGAAAGAGTCGGCTATGCAGACTTTTCTGTAGCCTACAGGCTGGAGATAAAATGTATGACAATGTAATGAGATGGACACTTTTTACATCATGCATGTTTCTCCGATCAAATAGCCTAACCTAAATGGCGCCCAATGAAATAAAAAATGCACTAACGTGAACAAACACCATATCCTGAAAACAGGACAGGTCAAAGTAAAATGGACAATATAGACTTGACAATCAAGCTACTCACAACTGCTGTCCAGAAGTTTCACCCCATGGGCTAAATTTTCATGATCAATGGTTTCAAGTTTGTATCAGTACATTTTTGACAAGCTGATCATAGTGAAAAAATAAAATACTTCTTCTGCATTTCCTGCTGTGTAAACGTATTGATTCTCATTGCAAATAGGCTCAGGATAACTCCTGATAAAGTTTAGTAGCTGATATTCAGAGCTTAAATAGCCAAATTGATTAGTCACAGGAATCAGGACTAATAAATCCAATGCAACAGCCTATTTTTTCAAACGGTAGGCTACCACATAGATGGGCATTCATAAAATTCCATTGCAGGCTGACACTTTAGGCTACACCCCAGAAAGCACAGACCAACGGCAATTACTTTATTTGGTCCTGTCCGGACCTGCCATTTTTTTTGTGTTTTACAAACAGAAGGCCTACCACATGGATGGGCATTCATAAAATTCCATTGCAGGCCGACACTGTATGCTGCACCCCAGTAAGCACCCTGATGTCCGGCCGTCTATGTTTGGTGCGGTCCGGACTGGGTTTGATTTGGGTTCATATTTGGTCCGGTCTGGACCGGCCTTGATTTGGTCCAAACATAGACGTCTATAAATAACGTATTTTCAACTTTCATTCAGAAACGAAAATAAACCTGATTTCAACGTCCGTAAAATACGTATTTTCATCGTCAGGAAAATACATATTTTAAATGTCCAAAATATACATATTTTCACCTTTCATTCAGAAACTACAATGAACCTAACTTCAACGTCTGGAAAATATGTATTTTAGTCTTTTCAATGTCATTTTGCTTACTGGGACTATTCTAGTTTTACAGGGTATAGTAGGAGGGCGGCCAAAAAAAGTATTGCCTAGGATGGCAGAACGGCCAGGACCGGCTTGAGTTGCCTATGGATGCTCTCCTCTGTTGCTTACCGTAGAGTAAACTGTGAGACTTAAGTGGACATTCCTTGTCAAGTTACAACAGTTATGTTTCAGTAATGTTTCAGTAATGTTTCAGTAATTCCAGAGAAAAGAGCCAGCAGCACACATTCGTCCCTTGTGACTCAGTAAGAGGAGCCTCTTTAGGATCCAACACTTTATCTCCAGATGACACTGAGTTTTGCCACCATCTGACCACAGGAGGCTGCTGAGGGGAGGACGGCTCATAATAATGGCTGGAATGGAGTTAATGGAATGGTATCAAACACATGGAAACCATGTGTTTGATGTGTTCAATACCATTCCATTGATTCCGTTCCGGCCATTAATATGAGCCGGTCCTCCCCAATTAAGGTGCCACTGGCCGCCTGTGCATCTGAAAAAGCATTGTAACTGCCTTCCTCCCATTTCCTTTCCTCTTCCCCTCCATTGACCTGGTGACTTTTCACACCTCCCTAAACTTCACGGAAATAATTCATGGTGAAATATGAAATATTGAAGAGCACGATCGAGGCAGTTATAAGGGTCAGGAATGAGGGCGACTGAGATGTAAGATGGAAAGTGTTGGGAATTCGTAACCGTCTTAAATCCAACCTAAAGTTAGAGGCCAGATCTGCCAACATATCACTTTACTTTAATGAGATGGTTAAGATTCGGAAGGCTGAGATCAAGAGAAGGTACAGCAGTTTCTGTATGTTACTCTCCCAACCGCCACAAGAAAACAATTTCCCGCAATATTGTTTATAAAAAATAGTTTTGTATTAGTCCAGGCAATATGGGCACATTTTGGGTTGAATCTTTAACTTTTTCATAAAATAATAAAACTTGGTATGCCTATACAGTTTGGGGCCATGTACATTTTACGTTAAAAAAAATATGCAGATAGATCTACAACAAAATAGAACTCCATTGCTGATTCCAAAGCTCAATAGTAGTGAAGTAAGAGTGCTCTATTGTTGCAGGGAGCATTACTGTAAGACATTTGCAATTGATTGCCTTTGTGTTTAGATTCTGTCAGCGTAATGCCTTTTTGATAGAGACATACAGTAGCAGGTTCCTTGAGCGAGTCACTGACAGGTAGAAGATGTTGCTGAACACTCTGGCCGAGTGACTACATTATCCTCGCTTTAACGCTCTCTCACTCTTTCACACACACAATCTCTCTCTCTGAGAGGTTACCCTGTCCCACCTGAAGTGACAATTGCCAGAGGGGGGACCACTCACATTGACTAAAGACTTTGACCTTGCCACAGAGTTCTGCTCCTGCCACATCCATCAACTCTTCTCCCCACACTCGCTCATCTTTCAGACACAAAGGAAGCTGGGAATGATAGTTCTTAAATGTCATATAGAATGGGAACATTCCATGTTGGAACAGTTGTCAATGCACCTCCTAAATGTAACAAATCAGGTCCAATGATAAAAGCACACCTTTTTAATGTGACCATCAATATTCTGTGTTAAGAGATGTTCTGAAAATGAAACCATCTAGTGGTAGATTTCAAACAAATTGAACAACCCCATGCCATGATTAGATAGTGAAAAAACACACCAATCTCTTTCATAAGTTCTTGGAAAAAAATCATAGCTAAATTACCAACATTTCTGAAAATTGCTTTTAACACGTATGACTGAAACAACATATTTTGCTGTAGGGGGAATAACACTAGCACTACATACATTCTGGTAGAGAGAGAGAGATGTTTGGTATGTGTATGTGCTTGGCATAAAAACGGCATACGCTGTAAGATTTCCAGAGAACCTCAAAGGTTTAGCTATTACTGAAGCGGCTAATTAACCTTGAACAAAAGTTTGCTCTCCATACCTCTGCAGTTGACAGGGGACCACAGCCAAATACAGTACAGGGGTTGTAACTCCCCGACCACTACACTACGGACCTCCTACTCCAGAGGCTTCATAATACATTTCATAATATATAACATTCTCTTCATATGCAATGGTGCAACACAAGAGGGGAAAATAAGTATGTTAGCTAACGTTAGGTAAACAGACACTGCATGCATGTATTGACTGTTTATCTAAGAATGCACAAATAACTTGACTGGCTAGCAAGCCTAGATTGAACAGAACACAGCCAGCTGCATTTCTTATGTTTTTAATCAGAAGATGTTAAAATATATTACCTCCAAACCAGTCAGGCACGACTGTTTTGTCCTGCCAAGCCAATGCCATGGAATGACATGAACGCATCAGTTGCCATCTGTCCCTGAAAATAAATTGGGAAAAACATAGACATGAGCCTGCAACTCTCATCTCTCCAGCGCTTCACTTCATAATTTATTTCCTAATAGAATCATAGCCGCAGGAAGGGTTCTGGAGGTGCTGCAGTAGCAGCACCCCTGAGAAATTGAAATTAATTTGCCAAAGTTATAGAATTACTGCTGTCCAGAAATAAATGAAATAATTCAGAATACTACACCAGGAGTAGGCCTATATTTTAGCCACAGATGATCAATAGTTTATTTTAAAAAATTGCCTAGCTGTGGATTGTGTGTAAATCTGGAACGTGCGGCAAATCTGTCAGTGAACAGCATGCAGCCAAAACAGGCTTTTGCAATATTTCAGATACAATCACTGGAAAATACAGGTTGGAAAGCAAATGGATCCTGCTGAAAAGGGAAGACTAATCTGTCTGTACGCTACCAAGTTATCAACTTCTAAATAGGCCTATTGAGCAAACAGCATTGTTTTACCAAGTAAAACAAGCAAGAGATAAGCTTTTGGCACGAGCGCGTCGGCCATCACCGGAGAGTGAGCTGAGCATCATTGGGTAAGTCAGTGAAACTGGAAAGCTTTTTTAGAACTATAATTTCCTTCTCAGTTTTGATTGATCTCAGACTTTCAGTTTGTCAGTGTCAAACTAGCCTGTCATTTAGATCATTTGTGAGATATTAAAAAATATCCTGCTAAAGTCTCCAGTCATCTAAAATTATGTAGAATTGCATGAAATGCTATAAAGGCCACAGTTTTCCCGAAACCTAGGATACAAAAAAAAAATTCCCCATGTGTGCAACTTCTGCAAGCGCCCCTACTCTACTGATCTATGCCAGTATGCAAAAGCGATGATAATACATGCAATGCTTTATTATAAAGGAGATTTTATTTTTATGCGTTCTGATACCTCAGAGCACCCCTGGTCACTCCACTCTCGGGGTCACTTTTTGTTCGGCACCTCCCATGTTACAAATTAAGCACTGGCTGCAACTGTATAGTGTGACTATGAATATGGGTTCAGTTAGGGGTATACCACTAGTGTCCTAACCCATTTTGTCCTCATGCAGGCCCTGTGTGTGTTTGCTCAAGTGAACATTTACATCTGTGTAAAATAACACTGTAATTCTGTTTTAAAAGAAAATTGGTTTAATTCTGTGCATGCTTTATTTTGTGAAAGTAATGAACATTTACAGTGGGGGAAAAAAGTATTTAGTCAGCCACCAATTGTGCAAGTTCTCCCACTTAAAAAGATGAGAGAGGCCTGTAATTTTCATCATAGGTACACGTCAACTATAACAGACAAAATGAGAAAAAAATATCCAGAAAATCACATTGTAGGATTTTTTATGAATTTATTTGCAAATTATGGTGGAAAATAAGTATTTGGTCACCTACAAACAAGCAAGATTTCTGGCTCTCACAGACCTGTAACTTCTTCTTTAAGAGGCTCCTCTGTCCTCCACTCGTTACCAGTATTAATGGCACCTGTTCGAACTTGTTATCAGTATAAAAGACACCTGTCCACAACCTCAAACAGTCACACTCCAAACTCCACTATGGCCAAGACCAAAGAGCTGTCAAAGGACACCAGAAACAAAATTGTAGACCTGCACCAGGCTGGGAAGACTGAATCTGAAATAGGTAAGCAGCTTGGTTTGAAGAAATCAACTGTGGGAGCAATTATTAGGAAATGGAAGACATACAAGACCACTGACCTAGTGAATGACCTGCAGAGAGCTGGGACCAAAGTAACAAAGCCTACCATCAGTAACACACTACGCCGCCAGGGACTCAAATCCTGCAGTGCAGACGTGTCCCCCTGCTTAAGTCCAGGCCCGTCTGAAGTTTGCTAGAGTGAATTTGGATGATCCAGAAGAGGATTGGGAGAATGTCATATGGTCAGATGAAACCAAAATAAAACGTTTTGGTCAAAACTCAACTCGTCGTGTTTGGAGGACAAAGAATGCTGAGTTGCATCCAAAGAACACCATACCTACTGTGAAGCATGGGGGTGGAAACATCATGCTTTTGGGGCTGTTTTTCTGCAAAGGGACCAGGACGACTGATCCGTGTAAAGGAAAGAATGAATGGGGCCATGTATCGTGAGATTTTGAGTGAAAACCTCCTTCCATCAGCAAGGGCATTGAAGATGAAACGTGGCTGGGTCTTTCAGCATGACAATGATCCCAAACACACCGCCCGGGCAACGAAGGAGTGGCTTCGTAAGAAGCATTTCAAGGTCCTGGAGTGGCCTAGCCAGTCTCCAGATCTCAACCCCATAGAAAATCTTTGGAGGGAGTTGAAAGTCCGTGTTGCCCAGCGACAGCCCCAAAACATCACTGCTCTAGAGGACATCTGCATGGAGGAATGGGCCAAAATACCAGCAACAGTGTGTGAAAACCTTGTGAAGACTTACAGAAAACTTTTGACCTGTGTCATTGCCAACAAAGGGTATATAACAAAGTATTGAGAAACTTTTTTTATTGACCAAATACTTATTTTCCACCATAATTTGCAAATAAATTAATAAAAAATCCTACAATGTGATTTTCTGGATTTTTTTTCCTCATTTTGTCTGTCATAGTTGACGTGTACCAATGATGAAAATTACAGACCTCTCTCATCTTTTTAAGTGGGAGGACTTGCACAATTGGTGGCTGACTAAATACTTTTTTTCCCCACTGTACATAGTGTATTCTGAATGTATTCAGACCCCTTGACTTTTTCAAAATTGTGTTACAGCCTTATTCTAAAATTGATTAAATTGTTTGTTTTTTCTCTCATCAATCTACACACAATACCCCATAATGGCAAAGCAAAAACAGGTTTTTAGAAATGTTTGCAAATGTATAAAAAACGGAAATATCACATTTACATAAGTATTCGGATCCTTTACTCAGTACTTTGTTGAAGCACCTTTGGCAGTGATTACAGCCTTGAGTCTTCTTGGGTATGATGCTATAAGCTTGGCACACCTGTATTTGGGGAGTTTCTCACATTCTTCTCTGTAGATCCTCTAAAGCTCTGTCAGGTTGGATTGGGAGTGTCGCTGCGTTGCCACTCCTGCGTTGTCTTACTGTGTGCTTAGGGTCGTTGTCCTGTTGGAAGGTGAACCTTCACCCCAGTCTAAGGTCCTGAGCACTCTGGAGCAGGTTTTCATCAAGGATCTCTCTGCACTTTGCTCCGTTCATCTTTCCCTCGATCCTGACTAGTCTCCCAGTCCCTGCCACTGAAAAACATCCCCACAGCATGGGCTGGGCTTGTATTATTTTGTTATTTGCTAGCTTTTGGAAATGTGTGGCAAATGTCAGAAATAGGCGTTGACGTGATTTTCTTTATTGGCGTTGCGGCCAAGTCTACTGCTTGATTTCTGTGATGTGATTGGATTGGAAATGTTTGGTTTATAATATAATATGATTGTTTTTAATGTTGTTTTATCATGTAGAAGAGGTGCTTTGCATTACATTGATGAGGGTGGGCAGACCTTGACCAATGGTTGAGTAACGATGTAGCTATAGAGTTGCCATAAACAACTCGTTGCTATGGAATACTAATTTCTCTGTTATCATACGCAGCGTAGTATGGCACTCTTGTGGGAAGACAGCTTGGTAGCTGCGTCCAAGTTGCATTGTACCGATAAGTCGTGGTAGTGCATTGTACATTATTGTTTGCTTTCCGCGATTGGAAATGCATTGTGTTGACATGAGGAAGTGTTATTACAGTAATTAGCAACTGTTATGCATTGGATTGGTGGGTATTGTGCATGTAGCTGTGTAGCGTTGTCATATCTTGTAATTTCTTGAGCCGGTTATGAATTGTCCATGTTTGTAAAGCGGTAGAGTAGCCTGTATTCTTGCGTGGCTGCAAATACATTGTGTGTAATTGTACTATCGATTATTATCCATTCTGTGTTATCACCAATCGAAAATAGTTGTGCCCCCTTAGTCATTTCTGATGCCCCCTTGCCGAGTTAATCATGCCGCTGGGCATGGTATCATCAGACCAGAGAATCTTGTTTCTCATGGTCTGAGTCCTTTAGGTGCCTTTTGGCAAACTCCAAGCGGGCTGTCGTGCCTTTTACTGAGGAGTGGCTTCCATCTGGCCACTCTACCATAAAGGCCTGTTTGGCGGAGTGCTGCAGAGATGGTTGTCCTTCTGGAAGGTTCTCCCATCTCCACAGAGGAACTCTGGAGCTCTATCAAAGTGACCATTGGGTTCTTAGTCACCTCCCTGACGAAGGCCCTTATCCCCCGATTGCTCAGTTTGTACAAATTTCTAAAAACTTGTTTTCGCTTTGTCATTATGGGGTATTGTGTGTAGATTGATGAGGATAAAAAAAAAAAATCAATTTTAGAGTAAGGCAGTAACATAACTAAATGTGGAAAAAGTCAAGGGGTCTGAATATTTTTCGAATGCACTGTAAACATTCACAGCTACAATGGTCAGTTTCTTGTCTGAGTGGTCTCTCAGATTAACACGTAAAATGAATGCAAATAGTTCGGGTAGCCATGATTAGCTGTTCAGGAGTCTTATGACTTGGGGGTAGAAGCTGTTGAGAAGTCTTTTGGTCCTAGACTTGGCACTCCGGTACTGCTTGCCGTGCGGTAGTAGAGAGAACAGTCTATGACTAGGGTGGCTGGCCTTCCTCTGACACCGCCTGGTATAGAGGTCCTGGATGGCAGGAAGCTTGGCCCCAGTGATGTACTGGGCCGTACGCACTACCCTCTGTAGTGCCTTGCGGTCGGAGGCCGAGCAGTTGCCATACCAGGCGGTGATGCAACCAGTCAGGATGCTCTCGATGGTGCAGCTGTAGAATTTTTTGAGGATCTGAGGACCCATGCCAAATCTTTTCACTCTCCTGAGGGGGAATAGGCTTTGTCATGCCCTCTTCACGACTGTCTTGGTGTGTTTGGACCACGATAGTTTGTTGGTGATGTGGACACCAAGGACCTTGAAGCTCTCAACCTGTTCCACTACAGCCCCGTCGATGAGAATGGGGGTGTGCTCAGTCCTCTTTTTTTCCCTGTAGTCCACAATCATCTCCTTTGTCTTGGTCACATTGAGGGAGAGGTTGTTATCCTGCCACCACACGGCCAGGTCTCTGACCTCCTCCCTATAGGCTGTCTCATCGTTGTCGGTGATCAGGCCTACCACTGTTGTGTCGTCGGCAAACTTAATGATGGTGTTGGAATCGTGCCTGGCCATGCAGTCATGGGTGAACAGGGAGTACAGGAGGGGACTGAGCACGCACCCCTGAGGGGCCCCCGTGTTGAGGATCAGTGTGGCACCTGGGGGCGGCCCGTCAGGAAGTCCAGGATCCAGTTGCAGAGGGAGGTGTTTAGTCCCAGGATCCTTTGCTTAGTTATGAGCTTTGAGGGCACTATGGTGTTGAATGCTGAGCTGTAGTCAATGAATAACATTCTCACGTAGGTGTTCCTCTTGTCCAGGTGGGAAAGGGCAGTGTGGAGTGCAATAGAGTCTAGGGTTTCTGGGATAATGGTGTTGATGTGAGCCATGACCAGCCTTTCAAAGCACTTCATGGCTACATATGTCAGTGCTACGGGTCTGTAGTCATTTAGGCAGGTTATCTTAGTGTCCTTGGGCACGGGGACTATGGTGGTCTGCTTGAAACATGTTGGTATTACAGACTCAGTCAGGGACATGTTGAAAATGTCAGTGAAGACACTTGCCAGTTGGTCAGCACATGCTCGGAGGACACATCCTGTTTGAATTTGGTCAGTTCGCCCAAAAAGTTACATATTGCAGCTTTAAACAGTAAGCAAACTAGCTTATTTAGATATTTAAAAAAAAAATACTAATACTTCAGCCTGTGTACCTGTCACGACCGTTGAGAGACAGGTCAGACCAAGGTGCAGTGTGGTATGCGTACATATTTATTAATGAAGATAAACACTTGACAAAACAACAAAAGCAACGTAACGTGAAGTCCTATGGGCTAAACTCACAACAAGCCTAACAAGAACACAAACACGAGTCAAGATCCCACTACTAAGGTAGGCAACCAGGCTACTTACAGTGGGGGGAAAAAGTATTTAGTCAACCACCAATTGTACAAGTTCTCCCACTTTAAAATGGTGGAAAATAAATATTTGGTCAATAACAAAAGTTTCTCAATACTTTGTTATATACCCTTTGTTGGCAATGACACAGGTTAAAACATTTTCTGTAAGTCTTCACAAGGTTTTCACACACTGTTGCTGGTATTTTGGCCCATTCCTCCATGCAGACCTCCTCTAGAGCAGTGATGTTTTGGGGCTGTCGCTGGGCAACATGGACTTTCAACTCCCTCCAAAGATTTTCTATGGGGTTGAGATCTGGAGACTGGCTAGGCCACTCCAGGACCTTGAAATGCTTCTTACGAAGCCACTCCTTCGTTGCCCGGACGGTGTGTTTGGGATCATTGTCATGCTGAAAGACCCAGCCACATTTCATCTTCAATGCCCTTGCTGATGGAAGGAGGTTTTCACTCAAAATCTCACGATACATGGCCCCATTCAATCTTTCCTTTACACGAATCAGTCGTCCTGGTCCCTTTGCAGAAAAACAGCCCCAAAGCATAATGTTTCCACCCCCATGCTTCACAGTAGGTATGGTGTTCTTTGGATGCAACTCAGCATTCTTTGTCCTCCAAACACGACGAGTTGAGTTTTGACCAAAAAGTTCTATTTTGGTTTCATCTGACCATATGACATTCTCCCAATCCTCTTCTGGATCATCCAAATGCACTCTAGCAAACTTCAGACGGGCCTGGACATGTACTGGCTTAAGCAGGGGGACACGCCTGGCACTGCAGGATTTGAGTCCCTGGCGGCGTAGTGTGTTACTGATGGTAGGCTTTGTTACTTTGGTCCCAGCTCTCTGCAGGTCATTCACTAGGTCCCCCCATGTGGTTCTGGGATGTTTGCTCACCGTTCTTGTGATCATTTTGACCCCACGGGGTGAGATCTTGCGTGGAGCCCCAGATCGAGGGAGATTATCAGTGGTCTTGTATGTCTTCTAGTTGATTTCTTCAAACCATGATGCTTACCTATTAAAGATTCAGTCTTCCCAGCCTGGTGCAGGTCTACAATTTTGTTTCTGGTGTCCTTTGACAGCTCTTTGGTCTTGGCCATAGTGGAGTTTGGAGTGTGACTGTTTGAGGTTGTGGACAGGTGTCTTTTATACTGATAACAAGTTCAAACAGGTGCCATTAATACAGGTAACGAGTGGAGGACAGAGGAGCCTCTTAAAGAAGAAGTTACAGGTCTGTGAGAGACAGAAATCTTGCTTTTTTGTAGGTGACCAAATAATTATTTTCCACCATAATTTGGAAATAAATTCATTAAAAATCCTACAATGTGATTTTCTGGATTTTTTTTGGATTACAGGCCTCTCTCATCTTTTTAAGTGGGAGAACTTGCACAATTGGTGGCTGACTAAATACTTTTTTTCCCCACTGTAAGTATGATCCCCAATCAGAGACAACGAGCGACAGCTGCCTCTGATTGGGAATCACACCCGGCCAAACATAGAAAGATCAACCTAGATCTACAACATAGAAATACACTAACATAGATCTCAACAGAAAACTCACACTCTGACCCAACCAACAAGAGTTCTCTCAATCAGGGCGTGACAGTACCATACATGCAAACTTACCTGTCATACTTCCACAACGATGTAGCAGCAGACCGAGCAATGTTCGAGAGGAGGAATCCACATAAAATTATTATTCTGGTCAGTGTCAGCTTAATACACTAACACTAACAGGTATTGAGGAGATCTATTATTTTACTTGTTTACTTATTATCCTTGTTAAATATTTCCATTCTGGGATAACTGTTCACTGAATTGCTAGCACTTGTTGCTCACGCTGCTACATTGGCATCAGTGTAAACAAACGAGCAAGCTAGCAGTCTTGAAGCCGGCTGAGTGATGATGCGGTTTCCTGTTTAGGTTAGAGGTCACAAAGTACATTTCAAATGTGATGGATTTTAAGTGCTCTGCGTTCTCCCATGCTAGACAGTATGTTCTCTCAGGTGTTCTTGGAAGATCACCCTTGAAAGAACAGGAGAACGCAAGTGCACATTTTGAAACACAGCCTTAATTTTGCGTATGTGCGCGGGTCAGAATCACGTGAAGAACAAAGTCCAATGAACAGGCTTTTTTTTTTTAAGTGTGCCGAGTCACATCAACAAGTCAAACGACAGGGGCTTGAATAAGCAATCGCCAACAGCATAGCCAACAGCAGTCAACAATGGGACAGGTCAGGAAGCTAGTGCATGAAACGAAGCAATAGACAACGTCATCAACCTGTGCATGGTGAATAGCAAATTGAATCAACCTGTGCATGGTAAATAGCAAACGACATCAGCCTGTGCATGGTAAATAGCAAACGACATCAGCCTGTGCATGGTTAATAGCAATCGACATCAACCTGTGCATGGTTAATAGCAAACGACATCAACCTTTGTTAGACTTCAGTGTGGCTTTTGACATTATAGATCATAGTCTGTTGCTGGAAAAACATATGTGTTATGGCTTTACACCCCCTGCTATATTGTGGATAAAGAGTTACCTGTCTAACAGAACACAGAGGGTGTTCTTTAATGGAAGCCTCTCCAACAAAATCCAGGAAAGATCAGTAATTCCTCAGGGCAGCTGTCTAGGCCCCTTACTTTTTTCAATCTTTACTGACGACATGCCACTGGCTTTGAATAAAGCTACCACAGCGACTGAAATGACAGCAACACTTAAGCATTGTATTTGGGACAAATAATTCACTAAACCCTAAACCTCACCTAAATCTTGTAATGAATAATGTGGAAATTGAGCAAGTTGAGGAGACTGGATTGTAAACTGTCATGGTCAAAACATATTACATTTACATTTATCAGACGCTCTTATCCAGAGCGACTTACAGTTAGTGCATACATTATTATTATTAATTTTTTTTCATACCCCCCCATGGGAATCGAACCCACAACCCTGGCGTTGCAAACGCCATGCTCTACCAACTGAGCTACATCCCTGCCGGCCATTCCCTCCCCTACCCTGGACGACGCTGGGCCAATTGTGCGCCGCCCCATGGGCTGTAGCTAGGATGGGGAGAAGTCTATAATAAAGCGCTGCTCTGCATTCTTAACAGCATTATCAACAAGGCAGGTCCTACAGGCCCTAGTTTTGTCACACTTGGACTACTGTTCAGTCATGTGGTCAGGTGCCACAAAGAGGGACTTAGGAAAATTGCAATTGGCTCAGAACAGGGCAGCACGGCTGGCCCTTGGATGTACACAGAGAGCTAACATTAATGATATGCATGTCAATCTCTCCTGGCTCAAAGTCGAGGAGAGATTGACTTCATCACTACTTGTATTTGTGAGAGGTATTGACATGTTGAATGCACCGAGCTGTCTGTTTGAACTACTGGCACACAGCTCGGACACCCATGCATACCCCACAAGACATGCCACCAGAGGTCTCTTCACAGTCCCCAAGTCCAGAACAAACTATGGGAGGCTCACAGTACTACACAGAGCCATGACTACATGGAACTATATTCCACATCAAGTAACTCATGCCAGCAGTAAAATTAGATTTAAAAAAACAGATAAAAATACACCTTATGCTGTGAAGCAACACAAACATAGACACATGCATACAAACATACAATAACATTCGCACTATACACACATGTACACATGGATTTTGTCTTAAAGATAAGTGGTAGTAGAGTAGAGGCCTGAGGGCACACACTTAATATGTTGTGAAATCTGTTATGAATGTATTGCAATGTAAAATGTATAACTGCCTTAATTTTGCTGGACCCCAGGAAGAGTAGCTGCTGCTTTGGCACCAGCTAATGGGGATCCATAATAAATACAAATACAAACCTGTGTATGGTGAATAGCAAATGACATCAACCTGTACGTGGTTAATAGCAAATGACATCAACCTGTGCGTGGTTAATAGCAAATTACATCAACCTGTGCGTGGTTAATAGCAAATGACATCAACCTGTGCGTGGTTAATAGCCAAATGACAAAACAATAGACATCAACAAATGCATGACACAAAACAGTAGACACTTTATTGGCATATATGGAACCCCATATTAACAAGCTCAATTGTTGGCTGTGAGATGAGATCACACAGGGGGGTAGCAGTTTGGTGAGAAGGCTATGCAGAGCACTGTGCACACTTTTCTTACTAATGGTTATACTCTGAAATCATCAAACAGGGAAGACGGGTAGTAAAACTGTGTGGGTTGAATTTCTCATTTTTCCCCCTCAGAGGCAGTGGTGTGTATTCATGGATGCCAAGGGAAGCCAGGCTTCCCCAACACATTTACAAAGAAAAAAACATACAAAATAATGTCTCTCAGTGTTTCAAACATATCCTTTAATTCGCAAGAGGCTGATTGAATCTCACCGGAGAAAGCATCCGAGCGAACAAAACAGCAATCCTCTGTCTCAGTATGTGTAGTGTCTGATGCTGATCTGATGCTGTCTGGTCAGAAAGAGTATGACATTGTTGCCGCCCGTAGCATTGAATGAAAAGGAAGCAAGCGAGCATTTGGCCTCCCTTGATAAAAAATTATAGCCAATCAGCGTTGAGTGAGCTCAGCTGTGAATGGTCCTGGCACACCCAAAAAAAGTGTCAGGAGAAGCCAGTTTGGATTTGGCTTCAGACCAATCACATCACAAATTGTTGCATCTCGTTGTGTTGTTGTCCTCCAGTTGCTAGCTAGCTAGCTCAAATAGGCCCTTTCCTAAATTAGCCATGGATGGAGATAGGGATTTGGACTTGATTATAACGGCCAATGATTATAACATTGATTCTGATCCAACCATACATTTATACATTGATGTGCCCCTGGCCTGAGAGGATGGAAGTTCAACATGTAGCTAGATGTAGTATGCTAATGTTAATTAGTTGGCCTGGCGTATTGTTGCCCATGGAAGGAAGTTAGGCTAGCAAGCAAGTATTTTAGCCAGGTAGCCTAGGACAAAAAAACTAAAAGCGTGTACTGTATGACAGTCATAAACCGTTTAATCAACATGAAATAGGAGGATGGCATTGGCATTTCTCTACAAGTAGGGTGAGTCAACATGTTTTTCTACTTGCATTCACACACACACACACCACATACACACATACACACACAGAGAAATCAGTTCCATGGACAGCCACATCATATATAGCTTACGTTGATTGGACTAAATCGTTTTTTGATATCTTTTAGTTGTCACTGTATTAGACTAAGCATAGGTGATTAGATGATGTTGAAGTTGAAATGGTGCTGGAATAGTGGAGGCAGCTTGCGGTAACTATCCGGTGTTCTAAATCAATAGTTGTTTAGTGGTCCGAAAATGTCAGAAACATTACCTTGCTTGACCAATGCTGTAGGTCATGTAACTGTATGTTACATGCAATATGGTGGTGGTCCTCTGTAGCTCAGCTGGTAGAGCACGGCGCTTGTAACGCCAAGGTAGTGGGTTCGATCCCCGGGACCACCCATACACAAAAATGTATGCACGCATGACTGTAAGTCGCTTTGGATAAAAGCGTCTGCTAAATGGCATATTCATTCATATTCATATGTTTTGTGGACTTCACCGGACAGATGTAGCTCTCCGGTATTGTGATTAAACAAAGGTGTGGTTGAATTTATTCTGCCACTGTGTCTTCTTATTGTCTCGGCCTTAGGCCTATATATCACGTTGTCAAGGCATATGAACTAACAGATTATAGAGCAAACAACGCAATTATCACAACACATAGGTGGTAATATGGCTTTTTTTTTTTCCTGGATTGGCTTCCCCTGTGATTTTACCAACGCACTGCTACTGCTCAGAAGTGATGGTTAATTTTCCTCAGCAGCACAGTGGTGAAGCGAACAGACAGCATGGCACCAGCCAGCCAGGATCTTGTAAAGGATGAGAGTATTTTGACAGCTTCTAACGGACCAAAGTGGTTTAATGTCTGGAGATTTATCTCATGTGATGGTTTCAGACAAGGGAGAAGGGAAGAGGAATGGGAGAATTGTGAGAAGTTCCATTTAGCTGAAATGTGTATTCTCTATTAGTGTGTGTGTGTGTGTGTGTGTGTGTGTGTGTGTGTGTGTGTGTGTGTGTGTGTGTGTGTGTGTGCGTGTCTGTGCGTGTCTGTGTGTGTTTGTGTGTGTGTGTGTGTGTGTGTGTTAGTGGTGCACGGGTCAGCTGTTTGTTCACCCGATTTTTGGATGCAGGATTTTATTTTGTTGCCTAATTCAGAAATGTTTCTGCTCATAATTTCATGCCATTTTGGTAGGCTATTTTGAGAGCTTGGGACTATAAGGTTCTATCTGCATTTTTGTAAAATAAATGAGTTATTGACATAGCCTTGTTCTGTTCAATGGTTTCTACCAGTGCAGGCTCCCCAGAGGAGGAAGGGGAGGACCATCCTCCTCAGTGAATTTCATAAAAATAAAAATAAATATAGTGAAACATTAAAAAAGCTATCATTTGTAGATAAAACTATACTTAATATATTCACATGTCACCAAATAATTGATTAAAACACACCGTTTTGCAATGAAGGTCTACAGTAGCCTCAACAGCACTCTGTAGGGTAGCACCATGGTGTAACTGGAGGACAGCTAGTTTCCATCCTTCTCTGGATACATTGACTTCAATACAAAACCTAGGAGGCTAATGGTTCTCACCACCTTCCATAGATGTACACAGTAATTATGACAACTTCCGGAGGATATCCTCCAACCTAGCACTGCAGTGCATAACATGTGGTGAGTAGTTGACTCAAAGAGAGAGAAAGACAATAGTTGAACAGTTTTGAACAAATTAATTTCTTTAAAAAATGAAGGATAAGCAAGCAAGAGAGGGAGAGAGAGAGCTAGCTATATTTCGTAGTATTTTTTAAAGCTGTCATTTACTTAGCTAGCTTATCTAGCTAGCTAGTTTAGCCTACTAAAACACCAGGCTCAAACAGAGAGGGATGCTATGTTAGCTAGCTGGCTATGGCTATCCAACACTGGAATTCTTCCAAGTCAAGGTAAGCTTTTGGTTTTATTAATTTATTGCCACTGTGGGCCGCCGGTTTAACTGCTAAACTGCTTGCTGACTGTACACTGTACTGCATGATTGTAGCTGGTTTACTAATGTGTTAGTTCTATTAGCTATGTTGACTATGACGTTAGATAATATGGTGACAACGATGTAGGCTGTGTGTAGCGGTTAGTGGTTATGATATGAAGGTTTGGTTTGGAAAGTTTTTTTCGCCTGGTGAAAGAGGAGGAGAGTGCGTAGATGCGAGATGGAATTATGAGCAATGTGATCATTCTGTTTGAATGTGGCTGCTATGAAAGTGAACTGTGTTTGCGTGTGATCAGGGGTGTATTAATTCCGCTGATTCTGTTCAAAAACCTTTCTTAAATGGAGATAACATACCTGAATTTGTCCAATATATACTCTTGTTTGCAATTGTTGGACTAATGATTACACCCTAGATCAGCTAGATGCAGGCAAGAGTATGTAAGGCGGTATTGAATGTGTGTCACGCCCTGACTCAGGGGACTCGTATATGTTGAGTCAGGGTGTGTATATTCTTTGGTGTGTATATTCTTTGGTGTTATTCTAGTAGGTGTATATCTATGTTGGCCGGTGTGGTTCCCAATCATACTTAGGCAGCCTATTGGCACTACTGTGTCGTGGGATCTTGTTCCGTGTAAGGTTTGTTGGTCTGTACTACCTTGGACTTCACGTTTCGTTTCCGTTGTTGTTTTGTTGTGTTGTTTATTACATTAATAAACATGTACGCATATCACGCTGCGCCTTGGTCTGACCCGTCTGTCAACGAACGTGACAGAAGATCCCACCAAACGAGGACCAAGCAGTGTGCCCAGGCGGAGCGAATGGCCATGTCACAGGTGGCCTATTTGTGGTCATGGGAAGAAATATTTGCGGGGAGAGGACCATGGGCTAAGGTAGATGCCCAGGCAGGAGAGGAGCAACGGCAACACGGAGGAGGCCGGTCGAGGAGGAAGGCAGAGAAACAGCCCCAATAAAAATGTTTTGGGGGGCACACGTTGTGGTTGGCGGAGCCTAGTGTCAGAGCAGAGCCAACTCCCCGTACTCACGTGAGGAAGCGTATGACTGGGAAGGCTCCGTGTTATGCGGAGCTACGTACTGTGTCGCCAGTGCGCCGGCACAGTCCTGTACGTCCTGTGCTTGCACCACGCACGTGCCATGCGAAGATGGGCATCCAGCCAGGATGGGGTGTGCCGGCTCAACACTCCTGGTCTCCAGTACGCCTCCTCGGTCCCGCATATCCTGCGCCAGTTCTACGAACTGTATCGCCAGTGCTCGTGCACAGCCCAGTGTGTCCTGTGCTGATGCCTCACACATACTGTGCGGAAGTAGGCATTCAGCCAGGATGGGTTGTGCCAGCTCTCCGCTCCAGACCTCCAGTCCGCCTCCACAGTCCGGCCCGGCCTGTTCCTGCCCCTCGCACCAAGCCAGTGGTGCGCGTCACCAGTCCAGCCCGGCCTGTTCCTGCTCCTCGCACCAAGCCAGTGGTGCGTGTCGCCAGCCCGGCCTGTTCCTGCTCCTCGCACCAAGCCAGTGGTGCGTGTCGCCAGCCCGGCCTGTTCCTGCTCCTCGCACCAAGCCAGTGGTGCGTGTCGCCAGCCCGGCCTGTTCCTGCTCCTCGCACCAAGCCAGTGGTGCGCTTCGCCAGTCCAGCCCGGCCTGTTCCTGCTCCTCGCACCAAGCCAGTGGTGCGTGTCGCCAGGCCGGCCTGTTCCTGCTCCTCGCACCAAGCCAGTGGTGCGCTTCGCCAGTCCAGCCCGGCCTGTTCCTGCTCCTCGCACCAAGCCAGTGGTGCGCGTCACCAGTCCGGCCCGGCCTGTTCCTGCTCCTCGCACCAAGCCAGTGGTGCGCGTCGCCAGTCCAGCCCGGCCCGTTCCTGCCCCTCGCACCAAGCCAGTGGTGCGTGTTCCTAGTCCGGTATGGCCCGTGCTTGCTCCTTGCACCAGACCAGTGGTGCGTGTGTCCAGTCCGGCACGGCCCGTGCCCGTTCCACCGGTGCCTGGTCCAGCACCGGTCAGCGGCTCCACTCCGGAGCCAGAGCAGTCTGCTCCACCGGTGCCTGATCCATGTCCGGTCAGCTGCTCCACTCTGGAGCCAGAGCAGTCCGCTCCACCGGGGTCCAGTCCAGCTCCGAGCTCCACCCGGCCCCTACCCTGTTAAGTGAAGGTTGTGCGGTCGGAGTCTGCACCTTTGGGGGGTATATTCTTTGGTGTGTATATTATTTTGTGTTATTCTAGTAGGTGTATATCTATGTTGGCCGGTGTGGTTCCCAATCAGAGGCAGCTGTCGCTCGTTGTCTCTGATTGGGGATCATACTTAGGCAGCCTATTGGCACTAGTGTGTCGTGGGATCTTGTTCCGTGTAAGGTTTGTTGGTCTGTACTACCTTGGACTTCACGTTTCGTTTCCGTTGTTGTTTTGTTGTGTTGTTTATTACGTTAATAAACATGTACGCATATCACGCGGCGCCTTGGTCTGACCCGTCATTAAACAAGGTCTGTCACCTTGATTACTAAAAATTATCTCGACCTGTGCACCTACGTTGTACATTTTCATTCATAGGCTAGGTTGTAGCAACCTCATGATAGGTATAGGGAAATTCTAGCATAATGTTGTAGCCTAAACCTATCGATATTACATTGAGCTGGGTGAATGTAATATGAATGACAGTCATCCAATATGCTGTAATAGAAATAAGGCCATGCTCATTAAAAACAAATCTGTCCTCCCTCATCTTAAATGTCACTGACCGCCACTGGTCTTTACCTACAGAGTACTCTATATACCCCAATTCATGTTGATAAGTTCAAGATAAAGATTGCTGACTCCATTCAAACCAATGAGGGTTCGGAACTTTAAAGCCAATTATCTCAGAATCATCTTGTTGCAGATAGAACCTTATAGTCCCAAGCTCCCGATTTGTAAATCAATTGTCTATAATTAGATACATGCAGCTTCTCTTCTGTCATTATATGTTGCCCTAGAAAACTAAATAAACCCTTGCTCACCAGAATAATGTCATAAATCGATAGAATGAATGCTTCAATCTAGTTGACATCGTTAAAGTTTTCTCTGTCATCTCTGTTTCTTTCGCGGAGCAAAGACAATGCAATAACTCAAAATGTACATTTGGTGTATCATTTTACTGCAAGAACTGCATGAATACTGCATGAGTTCATATTAAGGCTATGTGAGAGGTTATTGACCTACATTCAGTGTCCAGATTTCAGTTTCCATTTAACCCATCTGAACAGTAGGCTACAGTTCCCTTGACATGCCATAGGCCTATTTGAAGTCCTTGTCTTGTGACTGTGGAATTTGCATTGCACCTCACAATCATCACACATAACATAGTCAGCACTGCTATCACCAATCTTTCCCAAACATTACTTTTCTGGCCCTCCCTTCTCTTTATTTTCAACTCTCCATTTCGCAGCTTTTCTCTTATTGAATTAAACCCAGACATTGTCCTTTTTGCCACAGCAGATCAACATTAACTTTTCCTACCCGTTGCCAAAAGCATTTGGCAATTGGTGTGTAGGCTATTTGGCACACGTACAGTTAGGCGCTAAAGCTTATGGGCTTACGCACTAATGGCAAATTAAAGAAAAACCTCAATTTAGCCTAGAAATAATATAAATTGCACAATAATTATACTTATGGATTTTTGAATGTGGGGAGCAATGGGAGGTTCTATAGGAGGACGGGCTCATTGTAATGGCTGGAATGGAATTAATGGAATGGAGTCAAACATGTGGTTTTCATATGTTTGATGTGTTTGATACCGTTCGGTTTATTTCATTCCAGCCATTACAATGAGCCCTCCTCCTATAGCTCCTCCCACCAGCCTCCTCTGATACAGTACGAGTGATCGACATTAGCAACAGCACAAAAGTATAGCAAGCCAAAGTTGCCTAATAAGTAAAATAATCTCGTCAACAACAATATCAACAATATGCTGGCAAAGAAAACATCAGCAATGTCAACATCACCTTCATCATCATCATCAACAACATATTACCATAGTCATCCTCAACAACATCATCATCATCCCAAGCATACACACCAACATATTAGGGTTCCTCAAGGGTTATTTTGGAAGGGTGATGGTTCTATGTGGAACCATAATGACTCAAAGAACCCTTAGAGCTCTTTAATGGTTATTTGCAGTTCAAAAAATAATTATTTCTTCTCTTAGTGATAATTAAAATGTAAGAACGGCGGCTCATTCGAATATTTTGGGGCGTGGTTTGTTTATAGCTCTTTTTGTGCAACCGTGAGTGAGAGTGTCATTCCAGTTTATATAATCTATTGTGTTATACTATTATATGTTATACAGTATCTGATGACATCTTTTGAAAGACTCATGTATGGCCTTCTCTATTCTCTTCTCAGGGACCCCCAGCCAATGAAAAACATTATATAAACTATGTATAGGCCTAGATATAGGATAGGCTGTTTTTAGCTTTCAGCCTTTATTTAAACATATTAATGAATTTATATTCAATTTTCTGCCCATATGAATGCATTTATATAGGCCTAGGCTACAAAATTCGGCCCATATGAACACATTTATTTTCGGCCAGAACTGAACACATTTCTGTTGGTTATACTGTATATGTAATATTCTGCCTATATGAACAATACAATATTTATAGCCAAACGGTATTTAATAAAAGGCAGTAAACATACACATTTAATAACAGACTCTTAAACACAATCACACAATAGGCTACAGCTGGCTTCACAGCTTCCCCATGCTTCACAGCTTCCCCGGGAAACTTGACATACAGTATTGTAGCCTCACACGGATGAAATAGTAGAGGAGGTGCTGTGCTGCAGTGTTCGCGGTAAAATATTATGCATTGTGGCGGTGCTTCGAGACGTTCCAGAGCTAGCACACCTGATTCAACTTGTTAATTAACACAATAATAAAACCTAAGCAATTTTAACAATATAACATGGCTATTAAACCAGAATAGAAAACCCTGTATGGTTCTACAAATAACCTTTGAGATTGAGAATTGTTCTTTATAGAACCATTCTCCATAAAGGTTAAATAAAGAACCATTAAAAAGGGTTCTATATAGCCCCTAAAATGGTTGTAACCATAGCAGAACCATTTTTGGTGCTATATATAACCTTTTGTTAATGGTTCTTTGTAGAACCTTTGGAAAGGGTTCTTTATAGCACCATACAGGTTCCATTTAGAACCTTCAAAACAACTGTTCCATCTAGCATCCATAAAGGGTTCCGATATGGTTACAAGCCAAATAACCCTTATTTGGCACTATTTATAACCATTTGTTTTTAGTGTGTACTTTCTTCTCTTCCCTGTATTCTAAAGGGCAATTGCCGTATGGGTAAAGAAGTGCTTGTACCTGTTAGTCTTAACAGTGGGGAATCTAAACTGGGAGCCGGAGGGTAGGACCTGGAACTTATGGTGTAGGGGGTGGGCACAGTCAGACAGTATGGATTCTGCCTTCCTCACCACTTGTCTGTTGTACAGATCTGACAGACTAGTCTGCTGGACTCTTGTGATCTTACTGCCCACTTTCATTATTCTAGCTAGTGCATTTTTAGCTTTGACACCAAGGTTGCCTACCAACAGATCAACTGTGTTTGTTTGTGTGTGTGTGGGTGTGCAACAAGATCTCACGGTCTAACTTCAGTATTCAACATTTGTCCAGGGGGGATTAGCATAGAGTTTTGACGGTTACATTTAGGCATTCATTCCGATTGGTTAAGTTAAAGGGATACTTCGGGATTTTGGCAATGATTCCCTTTATCTACTTCCCCAGAGTCAGATGAACTGGTGGATAAACATTTTATGTCTCTTTTTATGTGATGTTTTATATATATTTCCACGCTATGAGGTTGGAAAAATACTCTGAAAATGATGATAATGCCCTTTTAGTGTAAGAGCTGTTTGAAAAGACCACCTGAAATTTCAGCCTTTTTTGGTGGGATGGAGTTTTTACCTGCCTGGTGACATCACTGTGCTGTAAATTAGTTTATTGACCAATAAGAAAGAGCATTCCAAACCTCTCTGCCAATAACAGCTAGTTTTCAGTTTCCCCCATTTGGACCACTCCCAGACAGTCCTAGCAAAATTCTTGCTTGAGAAATTGCTCTTTGCTAAGAAGCAGGTTTTGTTTAATTTTTGACCGTTTTAATTGAAAACAATCACAGGAAGGTACTTAATTGTTACCCAGAAATAATTTGATATTGGGATAAAAACGGCTACAATGGACCTTTAAGGTTTGGGATAGGGTTCAAACAAAAACATTTGAAACAAGTGCCTAGCACTGGGATTGAACCAATGATCCTCAGAGCGGAAGCTTGCAGTTTATGCCCATCTGCCATTCACAACAGCCCAGCAAGCCACGAGCCTAGTTGATGGTAATAACGTTCACCGTTGGCCCTAGTGGCCAGTATTGAAGGCATATCCTGATGTCCTGGGCACCTGGACGAACGTCGAATACTGCATTGGATCTGGTGTGACCTGGCTGGTGTGTGTGTGTGTGTGGTGTGTGTGTGTGCATGCGTGTGTGCGTGTGTGTGTGTGTGCGTGCGTGTGCCAGGAAAATAGCAGTCTCACCGTAGTTGTCCTTTTTTCATCATCATTTGTAATCTCTGCCAAGCCCACACTATTGGTCACCGGTACTTAATTGCAGCACTGGGTGCTGCGTTAATTCCAGAGGGAAAGCAAATGTCTGACCCAGATTTAGCATGAAAGTCACACGCCCTGTCTGCAGTGAGAGATAGAGGGTAAACAAGAGTGTGAAAACACACAGCACATTAGTCACGGCCCTTCATTATTAAACTGTGCATGTAGGAGTCAAAGAGGGCTCAATGGTCCATTCTCTTATAGAGAGAGAGAGAGAGAGAGAGAGAGAGAGAGAGAGAGAGAGAGAGAGAGAGAGAGAGAGAGAGAGAGAGAGAGAGATAATTGAAAGTGTAGGGATCATTACTTTACTCATCGCGAATGGCCATCAGCGTTTACCCACCTATTTTTTTACCACTACATCACTGATATACATGTAATGTTGTTTCTAGCTTCTGTATTACAGTTGAAGTCGGAACTTTACATACACCTTAGCTAAATACATTTAAACTCAATTTTTCACAATTCCTGACATTTAATCCTAGTAAAATTATCTTTCTTAGGTCAGTTAGGATCACCACTTTATTTTAAGAATGTGAAATGTCAGAATAATAGTAGAGAGAATTATTTATTTCAGCTTTTATTTATTTCATCACATTCCCAGTGGGTCAGAAGTTTACATAAACTCAATTAATATTTGGTAGCATTGCCTTTAAATTCTTTAACTTGGGTCAAACGTTTCGGGTAGCCTTCCACATGCTTCCCACAATAAGTTGGGTGAATTTTGGCCCATTCCTCCTCACAGAGCTGGTGTAACTGAGTCAGGTTTGTAGGCCTCCTTGCTCGCACACGCTTTTTCAGTTCTGCCCACACATTTTCTATAGGATTGAGGTCAGGGCTTTGTGATGGCCACTCCAATACCTTGACTTTGTTGTCCTTAATCCATTTTGCCACAACTTTGGAAGTATGCTTGGGGTCATTGTCCATTTGGAAGACCCATTTGCGACCAAGCTTTAACTTCCTGACTGATGTCTTGAGATGTTGATTCAATATATCCACATAATTTTCCTTCCTCATGATGCCATCTATTTAGTGAAGTGCACCAGTCCCTCCTGCAGCAAAGCACCCCCACAGCATGATGCTGCCACCCCCGTGCTTCACGGTTGGGATGGTGTTCTTCGGCTTGCAAGCCAACCCCTTTTTCCTCCAAACATAACAACGGTCATTATAGCCAAACAATTCTATTTTTGTTTCATCAGTCCAGAGGACATTTCTCCAAAAAATAGGATATTTGTCCCCATGTGCAGTTGCAAACCGTAGTCTGGCTTTTTTATGGCGGTTTTGGAGCAGTGGCTTCTTCCTTGCTGAGCGGCCTTTCAGGTTATGTCGATATAGGACTCGTTTTACTGTGGATATAGATACTTTTGTACCTGTTTCCTCCAGCATCTTCACAAGGTCCTTTGCTGTTGTTCTGGGATTGATTTACACTTTTTGCACCAAAGTACGTTAATCTCTAGGAGACAGAACGCGTCTCCTTCCTGAGCAGTATGACAGCTGCGTGGTCCCATGGTGTTTATACTTGCGTACTATTGTTTGTACAGTTGAACGTGGTACCTTCAGGCGTTTGGAAATGGCTCCCAAGGATGAACCAGACTTGTGGAGGTCTACAATTTTCTTTTCTGAGGTCTTGGCTGATTTCTTTAGATTTTCCCATAATGTCAAGCAAAGAGGCACTGAGTTTGAAGGTAGGCCTTGAAATACATCCAATGGTACACCTCCAATTGACTCAAATTATGTCAATAAGCCTGTCAGAAACTTCTAAAGCCGTGGCATAATTTTCTGGAATTTTCCAAGCTGTTTAAAGGCACAGTCAACTTAGTGTATGTAAACTTCTGACCCACTGGAATTGTGATACAGTGAAAGTAGATGTCCTAACCGACTTGCCAAAACTATAGTTTGTTAACAAGAAATGTGTGGAGTGGTTGAAAAACGAGTTTTAATGACTCCAACCTAAGTGTATGTAAACTTCCGACTTCAACTGTATGTATTTATTGCATACAAAACACCTCAACCAAACTTGCCTGGTCACCAACAGGTTAGGTTGAAACTGGGTCTACTGTGTGATGCTGATCTATGACTGCAGGTGCCAGCATGTCAGACAGAGAGCACTGTGGGGCATCATTGCTGTAGCCATGGAAACAATGGGACCTTATTAAGGCCAGATGGAATTGGCAGGAGCCCCTGGAAATGATTCAGAAGTACCTGTGGAATTAATTGATATAAAATCAAATGCTGCTAAAAATCATTATGTATAGTCAGATACACTACCCGTCAAAAGTTTTAGAATACCTACAAATTTAAGGGTTTTTCTTTATTTTTACTATTTTCTACATTGTAGAATAGTAGTGAAGACATCAAAACTATGAAATAACACAAATGGAATCATGCAATAACCCAAAAAGTGTTAAACAAATCAAAATATATTTGATATTTGATATTCTTCAAATAGCCACCCTTTGCCTTGATGACAGCTTTGCACACTATTGACATTCTCTCAACCAGCTTCACCTGGAATGCTTTTCCAACAGTCTTGATGGAGTTCCCATATATGCTGAGCACTTGTTGGCTGCTTTTCCTTCACTCTTCGCTCCGACTCATCCCAAACCATCTCAATTTGGTTGAGGTTGGGGGATTGTGGAGGCCAGGTCATCTGATGCAGCACTCCCATCACTCTCCTGCTTGGTAAAATAGCCCTTACACAGCCTGCAGGTGTGTTGGGTCATTGTCCTGTTGAAAAACAAATGATAGTCCCACTGAGCCCAAACCAGATGTGATGGCGTATCGCTGCAGAATGCTGTGGTAGCCATGCAGGTTAAGTGTGCCTTGAGTTCTAAATCACAGACAGTGTCACCAGCAAAGCACCCCCACACCATAACACCTTCTCCTCCATGCTTTATGGTGGGAAATACACATGCGGAGATCATCCGTTCACCCACACCGCATCTCACAAAGACACCGCGGTTTATATTTTGATTCGTTTAACACTTTTTTGGTTACTACATGATTCCATATGTGTTATTTCATAGTTGTGATGTCTTCACTATTATTCTACAATATAGAAAATAGTAAAAATAAAGAAAAACCCTTGAATGAGTAGGTGTTCTAAAACTTTTGACAAGGTAGTGTAGTCATAATAGTTGTATTGATTGAACATACAGACAGTAGCTGTAAGGCATCAGTGTTGTAGCCATTGCGGAAACCATTCTTCATAGATTCTGTCTGCCCTTTCCGGGGTCTGGTATTTAACAACAGAGTAGTGTTTCATTTGGCATTTCATGGTGCAGATATCAAGAATTGGGGATATTATTTGATTTAATAATATACGATGTCCACAGTGTCCATATTAGGACAGCCTCAGTCTCAACAACTACTGCTGAGACTGAAGCTGTCCTAATATGGACAGCGTACAAATACGTTTTGATGGTCTCTGTCATAAAAAAATCCAATCTTAGATTGTGCAAATATTTTGGTTAATGATTTCGACGACTTCAGTGGCGTTTGCCTTCTATAACTTACGGTCTTAGTTAATTAGTGCTTGAATCACAGATCAGTCCAAGTGACAGATAGGGGTGTATAGTGATAGAATTGTCGTGAGCAGTATCCATCATCATATGAATGATAAAAGATGGCGTGTATGTAATTGGATATTAATTCTCTCCTTAAGTGAAGAGCGACTGACAAATTGTGCCTTGATCTCTGCTAGGTTTCTTTAGGTCATAAACTTCTGATGTGGGAAAAGAGATAGGATTAGTATCTGTCATCTGCATAGGGTTGCAAAATACTTTCCCCAAATTCCCAGGTTTTCCAGAAATCCATGTTTGAAGACTTCTGTAAATAGGAGGGAATAAACAGGAAATCCGGAATCTTCCAACCAGGATTTCTGAAAAACACGGGGTGAATTATGGGAGTACTTGGAAGTTACTTGAAGTTACTGGAATTTAAGGAAAATAATTATCTTCAAACGTAAGGACAAACAACACATGCGTGTGAGTGTGGGTGCGTGCTTACTTGCGTGTGTGTCTGCCTGGCTGGTTGCCTGCCTGTGTGTGGATGCTGTGCGTTCCTGCAGGCGTGCGTGTGTGCATATGTATGTGTGTGTGTGTGTGTGTGTGTGTGTGTGTGTGTGTGTGTGTGTGTGTGTGTGTGTGTGTGTGTGTGTGTGTGTGTGAGAGAGAGAGAGTGTGCATGAGAGCTCATAAGCTCTTAATCCCGGGTGTCCCTGGGGAGTGCTTCATTAATTATGCAGACTGTTTAAAGCGGCCTACACCACGGGGCAACATCTGGGGCAGGACGCGTGAACCGTCAGAGCAGGTTCTCTGGGTCGAGGACTCCGTCGGGAGGTGGAACACCAACCGAGCAGTGCCACGGTGCCCGCCTCCTCACCCGCCAGAGCAGAAATAATAGAATCAAATGGCTAACAAGAACAATACCCATCAGTACACAATTTTTAAATTTTTAGTCATTTAGCAGAAGCTCTTATCCAGAGCGACTTACAGTTAGTGAGTGCATACATTTTCCATACTGGCCCCCTGTGGGAATCAAACCCACAACCCTGGCGTTGCAAGCGCCATGCTCTACCAACTGAGCTACAGGAGGCCCACAATGTACTGTAGTAACTCTACGCTGCCCGGACAGCAGTGGGGAATTACTGCAACTCTGTTAGTCCTTCAGTAAGTTTATTAGAAAACATTATGCTTGAGATGAAGAAACCTTGCCCAGTTATTGCCAGTGTGGATATTTTGTTAAGAGCTCAGTGATGTGTTTTAAAAGCAGTACACACGTAAACAGGAATTGAGCTGCAGGTCATGCTATCTGGCGGAAGAATGAATTGATGGCAGAAATTCCCATGGTAATATACAAAGTGCACGGTATGTCTACTGGTTTAATCTAATGCAATGGCGAGCGACACTGTGTGGTATAAGGCTGTATATCACATGCTGTTACAACACGGTTATAAAAACCTAGAGTAGCTCTGACATCTTGTGGCCCCATAGAATACATTAGCCAGTTAGATTGTTAAGATATCTGAGTGAGGTACAGGCTCTTCTTTTATTCAATGGCATAACATTGAGGTGATCTACTCCACTAGACAGCAAAGGCAGTTTGTTTTGTTCCACAATGTTCCTAAGCCATGGCCTATTCAACGTTGGGTAAGGGTTGACATTATCACAACAATGAGACGGCTTGTTCCTGACACAATGACGCAGATTGTCCTTCAATAATGACTTCATGTGGGCTTGTGAATGGAGATAGAGGAGGAGTCTCTCCTACTTTCACTCATATCTCTCTCCAGCCATGGGTAGATCTATTTATGATTTGTGGAGATAGCAGGAGTAGCAAAACATACTTTTTCCACAGAATATCCTAGAAGGTTTATCCTAGAAGGGATTAACAATATTTCAGGGCCACCACAGTAAGGTAAGACATTCTATTTCACATATGTTCATCAGTCTTATTACAGTATAATTTAGGAACAATCCACTTCATTGTATTAGGAACAATCTATGCATTGTTGTAGTGTAATAATGTTGAATAGGGCTGTCTGAGGAACACTGTGAAACGAAACAAACTGCCTAATGTGGTGCAGCGGGGTAAAGCACAGACATCTAAACTATTTAATTGGTTGATGTATAAGGTGCCAATAATAATCAAGATGTTATTGACATAGTGAAATTAGGAGTGGCTTCTGACTAAAATGACTTCTGAAATGAATGTACTGACATTTTTTGAAACGACTGTACTGAAATTACTTCTGTACTTCTGTCCTTAGATACTGACCATGGGAGAGTGCATCTCAGTCCGTGTTCTGCTGATGTTTCTGGCCCTAATCAGCTATCTAATTGCACTGACATTCAACATATTGGCTCTATTTGGGCCCTGGACAGGTGAATTCTTACTGTCCACTTCAAGTCAATGACATCTATTTGAAATATACTTTAATATTTTGTAACCTGTGTGTTTGAACATGCAGGTGCTTTCATGCAAACCACACAATATGTACTGAGCAAGTCCACAACTCACCTAACCCCGGATAGATGGGTACTCTTTCTATGGGATGTCCTTAATGTCTGGTTGATCGGCATGTTCATCTATCTGATACACAAGCTCCGTAGAAGGTAAGATACTGTACATTAAAGCTAAACTCTCGTTGACACTATAACACTCATTTAAACATGGGTCATTCAGATATTTTGGTAATTTGTCAACCCAAAACCTGGCTGGAATTCGATCAACATTGCACTGGATGTTAGCCTGGTCCCAGATCTGTTCCTGCTATTTTGCCAAAATCCTTGTCACTCATTGTCAAGCCAAAAATGACAATTCCATAAGGAGTTGGCAAGAGAGTTGAAACAGACTGGCATGCACGCTAACTGACATCTAACTGAAATCACTGGCCTGTATTTATTTGCAATCTCACCTAAGTGAGACAAAACAAAGTGTATTATTTTAAGTGCAGAAAGTGTGATTTTTACTGTCTTGGCTAGGGTTGCAGAATTTCCCCAAATTCCCTGGTTTTCAAAAAATCCTGGTTGGTGTGCTTATTCCCTCCCTATTACGGGAAACTTTAAACCGGGATTTCTGGAAAACCAGGACACTTAGGGAAAGTTAGTGGAATCTTGCAACCCTAGTCCTGGCCCTGATGATGATGATGATGATGGTGATGATGACCTTGTTGTTGTTGTTATTAATTATGATAATGATGATGATGATGATGATCAACTGATGATGTTCCTGTTCCTTAGGGAAGCCTATACATGGATGTACACCACTCCTGCTGTCCTGCCCTATGGATTCTACTTGTCCTGGATCGTAAATAGCATGTTGAATATGGCATGGTTATTTCTGTATGACAAAGAGTAAGTGTTTATATATTTTTGTGTAGTTACTGTACGATAATATAAAACATTTGGTTCTATTTCAAATACTCATTTCGATGTCTCACTACGGGATATGCCTGGGTGTGTCCACAAGCTCGAAGTAACTGGCAACTGGTCTTTCTCGCCTCTCCTTCTTGCGGAAGCCTTCACAAAAGCTCTCCTCAGCAGGACTAGATTTCTGGTTTCCTACTGAACCGTTCTCAGGCGAACCGTGAGGTTAAAGCTGCTGAACGTAGAACTTCAGCTTCTGTCGATAGTGTTGAGTACTGACCAAAAGGTTTTGCTTTGAGTATAATTATTTATTATTTTACTCGTCAGTCTCCATTTAGCTAGCACCACATGGCTAGCTATCGAGATTTGGTTAGCCATCGACGTAAGGCTTTAGCCCGGCCAAACTGAGCAATCGGGGGAGAAGTTGCTTCGGGACAAGTCTCTGAATGTCCTTGAGTGGCCCAGCCAGAGCCCGATTGAACATCTCTGGAGAGACCTGAAAATAGCTGTGCAGCGACACTCTCCATCCAACCTGACAGAGCTTGAGAGGATCTGCAGAGACGAATGGGAGAAACTCCCCAAATACAGGTGTGCCAAGCTTGTAGCATCATACCCAAGAAGACTCGAGGCCGTAATCGCTGCCAAAGGTGCTTCAACAAAGTACTGAGTAAAGGGTCTGAATACTTATGTAAATGTGATATTTAAGTTTTTTTTTAATACATTTGCAAACATTTCTAAAAAACTGTTTTTGCTTTGTCATTATGGGTATTGTGTGTAGATTGATGAGGGGTAATAACAATTTAAACCATTTTAGAATAAGGCTGTATTGTAACAAAATTTGGAATAGTCAAGGGGTCTGAATACTTTTCGAATGCACTGAATATATAGTGGGTCCAAACCAGGCACTTTGTTGGCATGGACATCCAGGGCATGGAGGAATTAGGCCTCGGCAAGCCTCCGGTGGTCGAGCCTTCACTGTCTAGACACCTCAACGCCAGTGTCTTGTCTATGACCAGCACTGCTTTCCCTAGGAAGACAGAGCACTTTACCGCCTCCATATTCCAAAAGGTCTACGTTGCTGCACCACGTTCAGTACGGGCATTGAACGTAACGTCCCTACTCCTGGCACACTAGGCTGATTTGCTACAAGAGATGAGCACTCTCTTAGTCAAAGGCACAGCCAGCCAAGACCATCAGGACAATATCTGCGTCGTTGCGGATCTCAACCTCTGAGCCTCTAGGGCTGCCATCCAAGGCTGCGGGGGCACCATGAGCCTTGTGTTGGTGGGGGAGAGAGCCATGTGGCTCAACTTTTCCAGCCAAATGAACAAGGAAAAATATGATTTCCTCGACGTTCCTATCGCGCCGAAGAACCTGTTTGAGCCTTCTGTCGCTGCCAATCGACAGAAGTGAGAACTTTGCAAGGAAGGTGAAGTCCCCTTCATGAGCCAAGGCTTCGTGGGAAGGAGAGGGAAACCAGCTGGCACCAGGGTTTTCCGTAACGCAAAGTCCCCAGCAATGCAGCAGGCTGCAAACCTACAGTTTGGCTCTCCTAACAGAGGCAGACAGTGGGGGAAGTGGTCCTTCACTGCTTCCGCACCGGGGTCCCGCCCACCTGACTCCCCAGGAGGGAAGACCTAGGTGTATGCCCCCCAGTGGTAGTGAGTGGCAGCCAACAATCCACTCTGTGTCCTGCCCTGCCTCTTCTCGGGTGGAGTACAGACTTTACCCCCCATCAAAATGGGGGAGAGGCCCATCTTTGCTCCTAGAACCCTACCTCTCGTGCAGCGGATCCTTTCTATGCATCCGCTAACAGGGTAGACGAGTGCCCCCTGTGTCACTGCTCTCCTCTCAGCGCTCTCACAAGCAACCGAGGCAGGAAGACAACTTGTCAGTCACCACTGAGCACTGTCCCCAAACCAACTAGCACAAATATCATACCCCCAAGACATGCTAACCTCTCACCATTACAATAACAGGGGAGGTTAGCATTTTGGGGGGGGTATGATATTTGTACATCTGGAACTTTGTCACTCATCATTATTCACGATTAATTCAAGATTATCGTTAGTCATGGTAGCATCCACATTAATGTAGAAGTGTTTGGAAACATATTATATTCTTATTTACAATAAAAGTGACTCCAAAATGACACAATACATTATTTACCATTCATTTCTATTGGGCACAAAATAATCTGAAACACAACCAAAACAAACAGCAAATGCATCCAACAAATTTGAAGAATCACAAGCTTGATGTAGTCATGACGTCAGTCCACCATTCGTGCCTACAGTATGCCCCAGTGTTTTCCAATGTAACCCCGACTTTATGCCTAAGGTCAGCGGCAATTACAATTGTCTCACCTTGGAGCTTATGGCTTTCGACCCACTACCCTTCAATTCTATGGAAGAAGGGCGTCTCCACCATATATTAGCTTATAATAGTAAGGGTTAACAGCCCCTGGAGGGCCTGATGGGTCATTCCACCAGAGGTTTGACTACCTCTTGGGCACTGTTCAAAGGCATCTCTTTAAAAGAGATTTACTAGGCGGAATGTTGGGCCACCCCTCATACTTTTATGAGGTTTTACCGATTGGACGTCCCTGCACCTTCATTGGCGCATACTGTCTTCAGTGTCGGAGCCTCAGAGGGGTGATGTTAGAACTACCCTGGCTTTGGAGAGCATGTCTGCGTTACGGGAGTTGGCCATATCCCATAGTGAGACATCGAAACAAGTATTTGAAATTGAACTTAAGGTTACTTGGTTAGCCAGATCCTGGTTCTGTGAGAATATGAGTGCGATGTCTCACCACTTTTCCCTGCTCGCAAGAGCGCAAGGAAGAAAGGCATGCTCGAGAATGACCAGTTGGCAGGCGAGTTGGTCCCTTTATGGAGGAGAGGGGCTCACCTCATTCTCCACTCATCCTGTCTGTCTCCAACAGATGCTGTGTGATTGTTTAGTTCGAGCTTGTGGACACGCCCAGGCATATCCCGTCTATCTCATATTCTCATAGAACCAACACAAGGCTCTTGGTTTCTTAAGTAACCTTAAGTTTTGATGTTTTGAGTTGTTTTGAGTTTCTACATTGAATATAAGGAACTAACTTGTATACTTCTCAAGACAAATTACATTTTCTAGTTTCTGTGTGTGTCATAGAAAGATGGTGCCAACACTCCTGATCACAGCATTACAGGCCATGTCAAACTGTGTGATTATCTTGTTCGCCTGCTATGGCCTGGTCGTCTATGGCGCGTGGCTCCACAAATATCACAACAATGATCTCTGGCTCATTCGAATATTGGTACAATAATTTCAACTTTTTTCTATGATTCTCCAAGAACATTGCATTGCGTACAGAAACCTTCCACACGTGTGCCGGACAGTTACTTTTTGTTACAGAAATGTGCTATTTGTTTATGGGGTCCATACTAGGACAACCTCAGTTTCAGCAGGACTAAAGCTGTCCTAATATGGACACCATATCTGTTAACTCTATTACAGGTGCAAAACGGAGTGGCTTTGTATGCAACATGGTGGGCTGTAGCTACCTTTTTACACTTGACCGTCGTTTTAGACCTTCAAACCCCAATACCCAAGACAGATGCTGCCATAATGTTACTAGTGCTGCTCCAATTGGGACTCATAGGATGGTGAGAGTTTGTTCCTAACTTTTATCTAACCTCTCAATTCGCCCAAGTGGTATTGAATCAATAATACATATAGCTTAATAAACCAGTTCTGCTTTGCCAGTAGTGTTTCCATTGCAAATTGATGAACAGTGCATTTACTTGATATATACTGTATAAACTATGACAGTGGCATGACAATGATATGGTGGCCCTTAGGGGCAAAGTAGCTTTAAAATGTAAAAGCTAATTTGCCGCTTAGGGCCACCATACAATCACCAGAACCCTTTCCTTCTATCCGCTTATTGTAAACATGGGCCTTATTGTTTTAGATTTTCTTCCTCCTTATTACTCTCTCAGGTTTGTCATAGAGAACTGGTACCTGGATAAGCACATGCGTTACATCCTAACAGTGTACCCTGTGGTGATCCTGGTGTTGTCAGCAAGTGTGGCCAATCCAGCCACGCCCGGTACCCATATAGACATCATGTCTGGTAGGCCCTATGTCCTAACTGACTCCTAAAGTGACACCTAGAGGAAGATAACATCTGTACAGTGTTTATATTAGGACAGCTGAGGCTCCTAATATGGATACCTTACACATGCATTATTAGTAGATTCCCATCGGTCTTGTACAAGCATATCATCCTTAACTGCAGATGATAAGATGTTATATTTACTGTTATATTTACTGCATGTAAGTATAATGAGAACTGGGTATAGTTTATGCTATTGGCAATGTTTACAAGTGTCACTAATGTGTGTATCACTATCAGTGGTCACTGCAGTGACTTTTCCATTGTTATTATGGCTACTGTACCTGAAGCATCATCTCTTTTCCAGCTGTCATCTTGGCCATAACCAGTGTCATATTTATTGTACGCATCATCATGGTGTTATGGAAGCACAAGAATAAACCGCTTTACGGAGAAGAGCAGCTCATGTCACCGGTGGACATTGCCAGGACACAGAAGCTCATCTTTATGTGAGGGAAGGCAGCTGCTGTGGATATGTGTGCCCCGGTTGTTTTCGTTAACATTTAATGGCTGAGACCGACGTGATCAAATCCTCCCTATGTCTACAACACATGTACAGTGGGGGAAAAAAGTATTTAGTCAGCCACCAATTGTGCAAGTTCTCCCACTTAAAAAGATGAGAGAGGCCTGTAATTTTCATCATAGGTACACGTCAACTATGACAGACAAAATGAGGAAAAAAACCCAGAAAATCACATTGTAGGATTTTTAATGAATTTATTTGCAAATTATGGTGGAAAATAAGTATTTGGTCAATGACAAAAGTTTCTCAATACTTTGTTATATACCCTTTGTTGGCAATGACACAGGTCAAACGTTTTCTGTAAGTCTTCACAAGGTTTTCACACACTGTTGCTGGTATTTTGGCCCATTCCTCCATGCAGATCTCCTCTAGAGCAGTGATGTTTTGGGGCTGTCACTGGGCAACACGGACTTTCAACTCCCTCCAAAGATTTTCTATGGGGTTGAGATCTGGAGACTGGCTAGTCCACTCCAGGACCTTGAAATGCTTCTTACGAAGCCACTCCTTCGTTGCCCGGGCGGTGTGTTTGGGATCATTGTCATTAACCCAGCCACGTTTCATCTTCAATGCCCTTGCTGATGGAAGGAGGTTTTCACTCAAAATCTCACGATACATGGCCCCATTCATTCTTTCCTTTACACGGATCAGTCGTCCTGGTCCCTTTGCAGAAAAACAGCCCCAAAGCATGATGTTTCCACCCCCATGCTTCACAGTAGGTATGGTGTTCTTTGGATGCAACTCAGCATTCTTAGTCCTCCAAACACGACGAGTTGAGTTTTTACTAAAAAGTTATATTTTGGTTTCATCTGACCATATGACATTCTCCCAATCCTCTTCTGGATCATCCAAATGCACTCTAGCAAACTTCAGACGGGCCTGGACATGTACTGGCTTAAGCAGGGGGACACGTCTGGCACTGCAGGATTTGAGTCCCTGGCGGCGTAGTGTGTTACTGATGGTAGGCTTTGTTACTTTGGTCCCAGCTCTCTGCAGGTCATTCACTAGGTCCCCCCGTGTGGTTCTGGGATTTTTGCTCACTGTTCTTGTGATCATTTTGACCCCACGGGGTGAGATCTTGCGTGGAGCCCCAGATCGAGGGAGATTATCAGTGGTCTTGTATGTCTTCCATTTCCTAATAATTGCTCCCACAGTTGATTTCTTCAAACCAAGCTGCTTACCTATTGCAGATTCAGTCTTCCCAGCCTGGTGCAGGTCTACAATTTTGTTTCTTGGCCATAGTGGAGTTTGGAGTGTAACTGTTTGAGGTTGTGGACAGGTGTCTTTTATACTGATAACAAGTTCAAACAGGTGCCATTAATACAGGTAACGAGTGGAGGACAGAGGAGCCTCTTAAAGAAGAAGTTACAGGTCTGTGAGAGCCAGAAATATTGCTTGTTTGTAGGTGACCAAATACTTATTTTCCACCATAATTTGCAAATAAATTCATAAAAAATCCTACAATGTGATTTTCCAGAAAAAAATTTCTCAATTTGTCTGTCATAGTTGACGTGTACCTATGATGAAAATTACAGGCCTCTCTCATCTTTTTAAGTGGGAGAACATGCACAATTGGTGGCTGACTAAATGCTTTTTTTCCCCACTGTAGATGGAGATTTGCACTTCATCACTGGTTTTCCACATGACTAGTGGGGCCCTGCTCTAGCCAATGCTAATGTCTTTCTAAGCTAATTAAATCCTATAAATTACTGTGTGTCAAAAATTTTTACAGAAATGCTCTCATGGCATCAACACTAAAGCAATATTGATAATGATAATGTTTTTATTATTTTATTAATCTTTTAGTACCACCACATTGTTTTAAACCCTGTTCTTGACTACCTTTGTGTTTCTAACTTATCTTTTCACTTCTTTGGTCCCAGGGATTCCCACAGTGAAAAAGCTGAAATTCACTACTTTCCTTCAACAGAAATGGTTTGCTCTGTGGGAAATTAATATCCAACTAGTCAGTGACAACTGTGTGGCGTTTGGAATAACTATGTGAGCTTATTACGGTATCATAGACACTATGTCCTGGGAATTCCTATGATCTTCTATGTAGAAGAACCCCTTACATTCTAACAACTCTTGTGTAGCTTGTGAGTGTCATAGAGCAAAACAGATGTGCGTGTTCGTTAGCGTCTCAGCTTTTCATAGTGGGGTCTTAATAGTTTGTAGCTCGTTTGGACTTTACAGACATTTTTGTGAGAAGAACCGTTTTCCGGATCCGCCCTCGTCTCACAAACACTGCTCTAGTTCAGCCCTGTCAATCGCACAGGCTAATGGTTGGTATCGGCGGATGCAGAGGAAATAGACAAATCCAATGCAAAAGAAGTCTGTAGCTCAAACACACAATATTTAAGAGGGGTTGAAAGCACTAAATCATGCCGGGGTGACCGTTGGAGTCAAAGCGGTGCTATATTGTAAAGCATTTTGGACTGCATTTATGGGCCTATACAAATAAAGGTTTTTATTATATTTATTATTAATGTACTCATCTGTAAATAGTATTGTGATTTAATGATGCCAAAAACAACAGTTTACCACTGTGCAATAGTAGTATAACTTAGTGGTTAGACACTTTTGTGAAATTGCAGCCACATACACACATATAGTAGTGCCCTAACGAGTATCATATTGCTCTGGCGATTCTATAGCGCTGATCTGTGAGGCTGTCAGCTGGCTCTCTGATAGGCTGAGCTCATTGTGACGGAATAGGAGTGTGTGTGTGTCTCTGTCACAGGCTTTCACCTCAGTTTCGGTAAAGGCATCCAAGGGTACACACACACAATAAACCTATTATACTGCAGTAAACCATGATAAACTGACAAACAGTGCCATTATCCAAAGAACAGTGCCATTATCCAAATTCCAACACATCAGATCCCAGATAGTGTTTTTGTGTGTGTGTGTGCATGTGTGCGTGTGTGCGTTTGTGTGTGTTTGTGTGTGTGTGCTTATAAAAGAGTGTGGTGTGTAAGGGGAGCTATAGTTGATAGCTTGACAGGGAGCATACACCGCTCCCGTGTGTCTATGTATGCCCAGGGCAGTATGGTGGGACATCGTCACCATGTGGTTCTACATGGTGTGTATCGCTCTGGCCATGTTCTGGCATCAGGGCCCAACTCTGGCAGTGAGTGAAATCTACCAGACTGCTTGTCCATCTCTGTAATACAATGAACTACATCTGGAACTGTTGGTTAGCAGACGATCTGAATAAACAAGTACAGTATGGTTTGGTAGTGGTATGGCTACTGGATGTAATGATATGATTATACTGCCACCTGGCGGAACAGGAAGTTGATGGTTCAGAATAATAAAGATGGCTGAATAGATGCACATGCCTGATACTTGTGGAACACCTCTCGGTCCGCTGTTTATTCCAAATGGCAAGCAGAGATGTCTGTACCTTCCGGATGGTGTGTTGAAGGTGGTGAGGTGTCATGATTAGTCTGTGAGGGGTATTTGCTAGTAACCACGTGCCCAAGACGTGTTCCACAATAATCAAGCGTGTGCATCCATTCAGCCATCTTTATTATTCTGAACCATCTACTTCCTGTTTCGCCAGGTGTCAGTTTAATCATATCATTACACTGGATACAGTGTGTTTGTAAATCTAAAAAACAAACCAAGGATAAATTACTTTTGTCTTTGTCTGCATCCCAAATGCCCCCCTATTCCCTTATGACAACTTTGTCACTTTGTCATATTTAATGACTATTTTACCCAATATGACCTTACCTGTAAATTATGTATCCTACAGGGACGTTTTCAAATACATACAGTATGTCACTAAAAAGATCCCTTTGATAAGATAAGTTGTTCTAACAACTTGTTATACACCTTAGCAATACTTGCACTTTCCATGACATTGACTGACCAGGTGATATCAGGTGAAAGCTATGATCCCTTATTGATGTCACTTATTACATCCACTTCAATCAGTGTAGATGAAGGGGAGGAGACAGGTTAAATAATTATTTTTAAGCCTTGAGACAATTGAGACATGGATTGTGTATGTGTGCCATTCAGCGGGTGAACAGGCAAGACAAAAGATTTAAAGTGCCTTTGAACTTGGTATGGTATTAGGTACCAGGCGCACCGGTTCGAGTGTGTCAAGAATTTCAATGCTGCTGGGTTTTTCACGCTCAACAGTTTCCCGTGTGTATCAAGAATGGTCCACCACCCAAAAGACATCCAGACAACTTGACACAACTGTGGAAAGCATTGGAGTCAACATGGGTCAGCATCCTTGTAGAGTCCATCCGAATTGAGGCTGTTCTGAGGGCAATAGCGCTGCAACTCAATATTAGGAAGGTGTTCCTAATGTTTCGTACACTCAATGTATATCCACAGTGGTATGACTTTATGTAATGATAGACCTTTGGCCTACCACTCATTCCAGATGTCAAATGTTTTCAGCCCAGCTCTGGATAGAACACCAATGATTGTATTTCTATCTCCTCATCTGCATATCACCAACTACATTACATATGCAGATGAGTTGATAAAAGCACTTTCCAGAAACTTCTGAAAGGAAACTTTGAAAACTGGAGGTGATGTGGTATCCATATTAGGGCATTCTCAGTCTCAGCAGGTGGTTGTGCTAATATGGACACTGTAGTATGTGGATTATTGTGTCCCTCTACCAAACATGCAATGGCTTTACTCCCTAGATCTGTTTAGGACCACGTTGGGTAATGTCTCACGTTGGGTAATGAGTCCTTTCCTCTGGAGGTGACCATGTACTGCTGGGCAGACTACACCTGGATCATGCTCCGGATGTGGAACACTGGCTCATACACTCTCTCTTTACTGTGTTCTAGAGGTATTTCTCTCTCTCTCTCTCTCTCTCTCTCTCTCTCTCTCTCTCTCTCTCTCTCTCTCTCTCTCTCTCTCTCTCTCTCTCTCTCTCTCTCTCTCTCTCTCTCTCTCTCTCTCTCTCTCTCTCTCTCTCTCTCTCTCTCTCTCTCTCTCTCTCTCTCTCTCTCTCTCTCTCTCTCTCTCTCTCTCTCTCTCTCACACACACATACACACACACACACACACACACACACACACACACACTAAACTGTTTTCCAGAGGTAGCCTAACACATCCATCTATCTATCTTTACAGAGAATTCCCATCTTTCACAGTGTTAGTATGTGTGTATGTGGAGAGGAGGGGGAATAATAGAAATACCAAAATATGTTTGGTTACTCATGCGGCCCTGCACACATGAATGCCTAAGTTATGAAAATGAAATGATGAGGCTGTACATCATGTGTGATTTATATCACTCAGTTGTGATTGATGTTGTCTCTGCATGAAGGAATGTGTTTGGTCCAGTCTCCTGCAACCCTGAAATTCACCCTCTGTCATTCTATCTGATCTGGACCATGATCAACGTATCAAAGATCACTTGGCTGTTTCTCTCAGACAGGCAGTAAGTGGTTTGGTATTTTTTTACATTTAAAGGGGAAGTTCAGTATTTTAAAACTTAATGTTTGATGGTTCCGCATCCTGAAAGTAGTCTTTGGGCCAGGAGAAACTCTAATCCATGGTTCAGTGTTATTTAAAAAGCAAATACAAACTTCAGCTAACTTTGATAGTTTCTGTTTAAAGAAAATCGAACAGTGGATTACAGTTTCTGTTGGCCCACAGAGTACTTTCAGAGTGAGGAACCCATCTAACATTGTTTTAAAATACTAATCTTCCCCTTTAAGATATAGGCCAAAATAAATGCAGTGGGCTTTTGTGCAAAACCAAGTAAGGCAATACAAAAATGATGGATCATCCTTTTTATTTTTACAGTGACCTTCTACCATCCCTGTTTTTAAATGGGATATGCCAGTTCACAGCTTCCAAATGCTGTATGTCTCCTTTCGAAACCTGCACTGCCACAGCACCTGGCTGGCCATCAACAACCCTAAAGAACCCTGGAGGACCCACTATCTGATGAATTCAAGATATAATCTACATATTGATGTCAAGATGTAGCTCAATTGCTTGTTTTTATCATGCTGCTATTAGCCAATGAGCTTCAGGGCAATATGTCCTTATGTAACCAAGTTGAATTGGTTAAATGTACTCCTCAGCTTGAAATACCACCACCCACGCCACCGAATTGCTAGCTTTTCAGTGGCACAGCTGGCTGAAGGTGTTTCAAGGGGGCGGTCACATGTGTTTGCAAGACAGAGGATCTCATATCAAATACCAGTAAGTGCTTGTGAAGAAGGAAGCGGTAAGTGGCACAGTGACACCTGTTATCTCTCATAAGAGATAATGTTTTGATGGGATAATTTGCAACAATGACCTCAATAACCTTAAGATAAGAAAATATAAGATAGTAATTTATTAACCTTGGTACTGTATGTCTTGTTTTAATATGCCTATATCATATGTCTTCATGATGGTCCCTCTAGTCTAACTGTGTGTTGATGTGTTGATGTTGTGTGGGGCAGACCCAGAACGGACTGGCTACGTTTGGCTGGTGGACTCTCCTGGAGGCCCTGGACAGTCTGGGACTGGTGCCGAGGTACCAGGCTAGTCTACCTGACCCTCTGGTCAGCTCCATGGTCCTTACCCTACTGCTCCTGGGGATGCTCATCTGGTAATGACTGACAATGATATAAGGATGGTCCCATACAATGTTCCCTCAGCTCCCTGGGACTGCCTGTGCAGAATAAATATCAGCCCCCGCAGAGAAGCACAAGATTGAACTTCACTCAACTCTCTAGAGTTTTTTCGGTTAGTTAACACTATCAACGTTACCCTTTACTGTGGGGAATTGTGATCGAATCAACTCAATATTAACCACTTTCAATGCAACAAACCGAAACAAAACAAACTATGCAAGAGATTTTGTTGTAGGCAGAACGCTCCTTGTCTGAAGGGTAAGTGGCTAAACAGGTTAATGTCAAGCCCTGCATGTTTTTTTCAAAAGTCTCATGGAATGTAGGCCTATATTGAACACCACACATTGGCTGCTACTGTAGGCTGAACTATAGAACAAGAACAAGTATTTTCACATTGCGCTCAGCAGACCTGAAATTTGCTCAGTGAGGAAAAAAATCAGAGGGAACATTGGTCCCATACATAAAGATCCTAATCATTGATTGAATGGAAAAATTATAAATTGTGGTGTCGACGTTAGGAGAGTCTCTCCTGCTGAGACTGAGGCTGTCCTAATATGGACACCGTGCTCACTAAATGGGTACACTATACTGGGTAGCTGGGTTTAATTCAGTGTAGAAAAACAATGCTATTTCCCAACAGGTTTTTCTTTGAGAGCTTCATCTTCTCCAAGTACATCTGCTACACGTTTACTGTCTACCACGTGTTGATTGTGGGTCTGGAAGCCATGTTCACCAGAGGCTATCATGTCCAAGACCTCGCTCCAACACAGTCTACTGTGGTAAGAACATAAAATTGGATATAGGGCAAACTAGGCCCACAAAGAAAAATAATGCTGGGTTAAAAACAACCCAGCGCTGGGTAAATAGTGGACAGAACACAAGTTTGATTATTTTGACCCAGCCAGTTGGGGCACTTAGTTGGGTTGTTTTCTTTGAAAACTGGGTAGGGACGTGTGAGAGAGTAAATATAATTCCTGTTCATCATGTTAAGTTTGCACACTGCACAATTTATTTTATAAATGTAATTACATTATTTAAATATTATAATGAAGTGGTAACCTTTCCAACATTGGGATATGCATAGGCACCTCAAAAATTCTACAAAAGTGTCATTGCTAAACCTTAACATGTGATTACAGTACAACAGAACACAAACTGGTGGCCAAACATAACTACTTTAAAGCCACGCCCCTATTAAGCCACGCATCCAGTCAGCTCAATAACCCAGAACCAATAACCCAACAACCCAACTAATTGACCCAACTGGCTGGGTCAAAATAACCCAACGTGTGTTCTGTCCAATATTTACCCAAATTGGGTTGTTTTTAACCCAGCATTTATATCTGTGCAATACCTGTTTTAGCATGGACAGCACCATTCAGGGCTTTCAACATTTTGAAGTAGTCAACTGGATGGGACTTGCTATGGGTTAAGATCACAGAATTCCATCTAGGTGAGCAGGAATTATACTCCTGAGTAAACCTTCCCCAACATCAGGTGGTAATAAATCAAACAAACCTGTTCAGATTATGCACATTGCAAAGATAGGAGATGAGCTCTCTAGTACATCTCTATGGAATCAAATCAAATCAAATGAAATTGCATTGGTCACATACACATAATTAGCAGATGTTATTGCAGATGTAGCGAAATGCTTGCGTTTCTAGCTCAAACAGTGCAGTAGTATCTAACAGTTCACAACAATACACACAAATCTCAAAGTAAAATAATGGAATTAAGAAATATGTAAGTATTAGGACGAGCATAGTCAGAGTGGCATTGACTAGAATACAGTAGTTACAGTTCCTGATGTCTCCCTGGAAGGAGATCCTCGCTCTGAGCTCATCTACTTCATTGTCCAGGGACTGAACATTAGCTAGTAATATACTCGGAAGAGGTGGATGGTGTGCACGCCTCCTGAGTAGGACTACAAGTCCACTCCGAATACCTTTTCTCTGCCGGCAGCGTCTTGGAGCGGCAACTGGCATAAATTCAGTTGCCTTCGGGGGGTACGACCAAAGGATTCAATTTGGGAAAGTCATATTTCTGGTCAGAATGCTGGTAAGCTACCGCCGCTTTGATATTCAAAAGGTATGTAATAACATAAAAAACGTTCTGGGCTATGTTATGTGAATTTCTATCCCAATGTTTCAAAAATGAACTTATTACTCAGTCTGTATCCCAGAGGTTGTAAATCTCTAATAATCAGACCAAGCAGCCCAGCATACAATCATCAGGCTTTATTCATTGAGAACGTTCTGCCATCACAATTTCAGAGTCCATCTTTTATACTCATACGTCATACAAAAAAATCCCTCCCCACTGTAGGCGGGCTGTAGTTTTCCACTCTAAAACTGCTCTCCTGACCATCAGTTCACACACACACACATATACTCACATGCATACACACATACATACACACACACACTTTCTTATCATAGCCTACTCCTTGCTCAGGCAGGCTGCAACCTTCAGTTATCACATTCTCACAATATCCTGCAAGCCTTCCACTCCCCATCCCTGTATGTTTTGGGAACCAGTCTATACTCTGTTGCTGGGACATAAACACATTTGATTAATTCTCTAAGCTCTAGTATACTCATTAGCCATACATTATTAGTTTAACTGAGGGTGTAACATTTTAGTCATATCTTACTCGCACATTTCTTTTATCAATTCACCCTTTGACTAAATTACACCCACACATTTAAACTACATTCTATATAAAATGAAACACACAACAAGGCATACAAGTTGATTTGCATATAAAAACATAAAAAATTGTCTCATTCAATACAGGTTCGTCAGGGTTACCCCATGATTAAAAGCGTAATGTTACTCTTTAGCAATGGTACCTAACCTGTTTACCCACTATCTGGAAACAACAGTCTAAGCCTATAGTGAAGAACATTTGCTTCATCACATCCTGCAATATTGATGAATTAGTACATCACACTTAAAACAAGACTTGAATACACAAAAGATCATTACAATAACTTTTAAACTAGAGATTTATAGTTCTAGGTTAACATCCAGTCTCAAACTATCTGAATCGTCGTCGTCCTCCACCAAGCCTGGTGGATCATATTCTTCATTCCTTAGGTCGGAGTCCGGGATTGGGCCATATATCACCATCTGCTGTGATACCACCTTCTCCAACACCTTGCTCACCAACCCTCGGACACAGGGAATAAGATAACATCCACAAAGAACAAGCATACCCATAGACGTGATTGCCGCGCCTAAAATAGTTACAACAATAGCTTTCCATTTACCAAACATTTGATCAAACCAACCAGTCATTGATGTATTCACCCCCCAGTTCTCAGCCCATTCTTTAATTAATGCAGTGAGACCTGCCAGCGCTCTAGTTACTGTACCATCTGGGGCTGTATTGTTGGGGATAAACATACAACAATGACCTCCCACCACCTTGCAAATCCGCCCTTCTCTGCTAAAAGCATATAGAGAACCTAACTATTCTGCAGGTCATGAGTGAGGTGGCGGATAGTTGGCCTGAGATTCTCTTCACTGCATCCCCTGTCTAATTAATTAATCCAGTCAACATTTTTATCAATTGTAACCCACCAGAAAAACGTTGTTGTAAACCCTTCTCCAATTTGATCTGTGATTCGCATTACTTTGGTGTCTATAACATTGATAATCTCCGGGGTTCATGGTGAATTGGGGTGCCTTAGTATTATCCTTTTTAAGAGTGGTTATTTTAATATCAGAACAATTAGGTGAGGTTTGGTTTGATCCCAAATCTATCACACAAGAGAACATGGTCTGAGGCATAGGTGCAGTTACAAGGGTTGGCCTACCTGTTGAACAGGCATAACAATTAGTTTGACCCAACACCCTAGCTGTGTAGTTCATCCACCTTACCCAAAAGTTAACATTTGAAATTCCTTCTACTTCTCCTTGGTTCATTTCCTGCAAGAGGAAATATTCTACCCTTGGTGGTTTAGTGCTATTTAGGATTCCTTCTGAGGGCCTTCCAAGGGGTATTAGACTGGTTTTTTGGTACCTCTGGTGATAACATTGGATCTACCTGCTGATCTGTCTCGAAGGTGGAAGATTCATTTTTCTCCTGAAAAATGAACCTCAAACATATATCTGCCCCGAAATCATCAACACAGGCCCAATAGTTCCTTGCTATGTCATCTTGCATAATTGACTTTACCGTTATCACCAGTTCCGTTTTACATTAATCATGGGTTTGTTTAATTCCCCATCGGTGTACTGCGTCCATTCCATTCTCATAGTATGTGTCACGGTTTCGGCCGAGGCTGCTCCTCCTCCTTGTTCGGGCAGGCTTCGGCGGTCGTCGTCTCCGGAGTACTAGCTGCCACCGTTCTATGTTTCATGTTCGTTTGGTTTTGTCTGTTTGTAACACCTGTCCCTTGTTTGTGTTTGATTGTGTTCGCTATTTAGTTTCGTTTATTCGGGTCAGGTGTTATGTGTGATTGTTATTGTCAGCTTGCCTCCGAGGAGTTTTCTCTCTCGTTTGTTGTTATTTCGAGAGTTCGCACTGCGTGCGCTTTTTCTTGTTTTCCGCACTGTGTGTTGTGCGTAATTGTTCGTGCCGCCCGGTTGGGTTGGCGACTCATTCCTGTTTTGGAAAATACTAAAGTCTGTTGAAGAACATCCTTGTCCCTGCGCTTGATTCCCTTCACTACATCCACACGCAACACTCTGACAGAATCACACAACATCCATGGAATCAGCAGGAGCGACCGCGCCAACAGCAAGCCTGGAGGAACGTCTTCGTGGACAGGAGGACCGGATTCACCAGGTCTGTCATGCCCTGGAGGGGGTGATGAACACTCTCCACCGATGGGAAACCAGCGGGGTACCCACGACCCCACCTGCCGAACCATCCCCATCGGTCAGTCTTCCTGTCCCATCTCCGGAACCCAGTGGGATTCGGCTCTCGCTCCCGAGGGCGTACGACGGCTCCGCTGCCGGGTGTCAAGGGTTCCTGCTGCAAGTGGAGCTCTACCTCGCCACCGTACACCCGGCGCCCTCGGGACACGAGAGCGTCTCAGCCCTCATCTCCTGTCTCACCGGCAAGGCGTTGGAGTGGGCCAACGCCGAATGGAGGAGAATGGACGCCGCTACCACTACCTATGCGGAGTTCTCCCGCCGCTTCCGTGCGGTGTTTGACCATCCACCGGAAGGGAAGGCGGCGGGGGAGCGTCTGTTCTACCTCCGACAGGGGATGAGGAGCGCCCAGGACTTTGCCTTGGAATTCCGGACTCTAGCGGCCGATGCAGGGTGGAATGAGCGGGCCCTTATAGACCACTTCCGTTGCAGCCTCCGGGAGGACGTCCAGCGAGAGTTGGCGTGCAGGGACACCTCGTTGACGTTTGACCAACTTGTCGACATGGCCATTCGGCTGGATACCCTGCTCGCCACCCGTGGACGTCCGGGTGGGGTTCGCCCATTCCACTCTCCAGCACCTCCGAGCCGAGCCCTATGGAGCTCGGGGGTGCTGGCGCTAGAGAACGGAGGAGTAGGAACCCGAGGGGGGCCGTTCCCTGCACTAACTGTGGCCGTGGAGGGCACACCGCGGCTAGGTGTTGGGGAGGGTCCCCCGGTGGGGGAGAAGGCAGGTCAGGCATTGGGGGGTCCCCCCAGGTGAGTAGGCGCCCTACTTACCCAGAGCTTTCTGTCGTTCACCTAACCTTGCCTGTTTGTTTTCCACAGGTTGCACCTCGTTCCCAGCATAAGGCGCTGGTAGATTCAGGCGCAGCTGGGAATTTTGTAGATCGCCAGTTTTGTATAGAGTTAGGGATTCCCCTCCTTCCAGTTGATAAGCCTTTCCCTGTTCATGCCCTAGATAGCCGTCCGTTAGGGTCTGGGTTGATTAGGGAGGTCACAGCACCCCTTAAAATGATGGCGCAGGAGGGTCATGAGGAGACGATTCAGCTCTATCTGATTGACTCTCCTGCGTATCCGGTAGTGCTGGGCCTTCCCTGGTTGATGACCCATGACCCTACTATTATGTGGCGAGAGAAAGCTCTTAAAGGGTGGTCTGCCCAGTGTGAGGGGCGGTGTCTGGGTGTTTCCATAGGGGCGACCTCGGTGGAAAGTCCGAATCTAATGCCAGCACTGCATATTCCCCCCGAGTATGAGGATTTGAAACTGGTGTTTAGTAAAACTAGGGCGGCGCAGCTGCCGCCTCATAGACGGGGGGATTGTGCGATAGATCTCCAGTCAGGAGCAGCTCTCCCGCGGAGCCATGTGTATCCCTTGTCTCAAGAGGAGAGGAAGGCAATGGAGACGTACATCGCTGAGTCTCTGAGACAGGGCTACATACGGGCCTCCACTTCACCCGCTTCCTCGAGTTTCTTTTTTGTGAAGAAAAAGGATGGAGGTCTGCGCCCGTGTATTGATTACCGCGGTCTCAATCAGATTACGGTGAAGTACAGCTATCCACTTCCTCTGATTGCGACTATGACGGAGTCATTGCACGGTGCGCAGTTCTTTACAAAATTGGATCTCAGGAGCGCATATAACTTGGTGCGCATTAGAGAGGGCGATGAATGGAAGACAGCGTTTAGCACGACTTCCGGACACTACGAGTATCTAGTCATGCCATATGGGTTAATGAATGCTCCCTCAGTCTTCCAATCCTTCGTCGATGAGATTTTCCGGGACATGCAGGGACAGGGAGTAGTCGTGTACATCGACGATATTCTGGTGTACAGTCCTACCCGAGCAGAGCATGTAGCCCTGGTGCGCCGAGTATTGAGGAGGCTGTTGGAGCATGACCTATATGTCAAGGCAGAGAAATGTCTGTTTTTTCAGAAGTCGGTCTCCTTTCTGGGTTATCAGTTGTCTGCGTCAGGGGTGAAGATGGAGGTAGACCGGGTGTCAGCTGTGCGTAATTGGCAGACCCCAACCACTGTGAAGGAGGTGCAACAGTTCTTGGGTTTTGCAAATTATTACCGGAGGTTTATCCGGGGTTTTGGACAGGTGGCAGCTCCCATAACGTCTCTGTTGAAGGGGGGTCCGGTGCGCTTGCGGTGGTCAGCTGAGGCGGACAGGGCTTTTGGGAAACTGAAGGACCTGTTTACCTCGGCGCCGGTGTTGGCGCATCCGGATCCCTCTTTACCTTTCCAGGTAGAGGTGGACGCGTCAGAGGCCGGTATAGGGGCCGTTCTTTCCCAACGGTCTGGCACACCACCTAAACTCCGTCCCTGTGCGTTTTATTCTAAAAAGCTCAGTCCGGCGGAGCGGAATTATGACGTAGGAGACAGGGAGCTGTTAGCCGTGGTACAGGCCCTAAAGGTGTGGCGGCATTGGCTCGAGGGGGCTCAACACCCTTTCCTCATTCTAACTGACCATCGTAACCTGGAATACATCCGGGCAGCTAGGAGACTGAATCCTCGCCAGGCCCGCTGGACTATGTTTCTAGCCCGGTTTGTGTTTAAAATCACTTACATCCCTGGGTCCCAGAACGGGAAGGCAGATGCTCTGTCTCGGCGGTATGACGCGGAGGAGAGGTCCGTTGAGCCCACGCCCATACTACCAGAGTCTTGTCTGGTTGCACCGGTGGTGTGGGAGGTTGATGCCGAGATCGAGCGGGCGTTACGCACCGACCCAAGTCCTCCACAGTGTCCAGTGGGTCGGACGTACGTTCCGCTCGAGGTACGCGATCGCCTCATTTGTTGGGCTCATACGTCCCCCTCCTCTGGCCATCCGGGTATCGGCCGGACAGTGCACTGCCTTAGCACGAAGTACTGGTGGCCAACGTTAGCTAGGGATGTGAGGATTTATGTCTCCTCCTGTTCGGTGTGTGCCCAGTGTAAGGCGCCCAGACATTTGCCCAGGGGTAAGCTACAACCCCTGCCTATTCCACAACGACCCTGGTCCCACCTCTCGGTGGATTTTGTTACCGACCTTCCCCCCTCACAGGGGAATACTACCATCCTGGTCGTTGTGGATCGGTTCTCGAAGGCCTGTCGTCTCCTTCCCATGCCGGGTCTACCCACTGCCCTACAGACCGCTGAGGCTCTGTTTACCCATGTCTTCCGGCATTACGGGGTACCCGAGGATATAGTGTCTGACCGAGGCCCCCAGTTCACCTCCAGAGTGTGGAGAGCGTTTATGGAACGGTTGGGGGTTTCGGTAAGCCTTACCTCGGGTTACCACCCGGAGAGTAATGGGCAGGTTGAACGTGTTAACCAGGAGGTGGGTAGGTTTCTGAGGTCTTATTGCCAGGGCCGGCCGGAGGAGTGGGCGAGATACGTTCCGTGGGCCGAAATGGCACAGAACTCTCTCCGCCACTCCTCCACCCAACTAACCCCTTTCCAGTGTGTGTTGGGGTACCAGCCGGTTCTGGCACCTTGGCACGAGAGCCAGATCGAGGCCCCTGCGGTGGATGAATGGGTACGGCGCTCGGAGGAAACATGGAACGCTGCCCACGTACATCTGCAGCGGGCCATCCGTCGGCAGAAAACGAGCGCCGATCTCCACCGCAGTGAGGGGCCTGTGTACGCACCTGGAGATCGAGTCTGGCTCTCGACCAGAAACCTGCCCCTCCGCCTGCCCTGCCGGAAGCTGGGTTGGCGGTTTGTGGGGCCATTCAAAGTCCTGAGGAGGTTGAACGAGGTGTGTTACAGGTTAGAACTGCCTATTGACTATAGGAATATTAACCCCTCGTTCCATGTGTCTCTCCTCAGGCCGGTGGTAGCTGGTCCACTCCAGGAGTATGAGATAGAGGAGACTCCTCCGCCCCCGTTGGACATCGAGGGGGCTCCGGCGTACACTGTGAGGTCCATCCTTGATTCGAGACGCCGGATGGGGGGTCTTCAATATCTCGTGGAGTGGGAGGGGTACGGCCCGGAGGAGCGGTGCTGGGTGCCAAGGAGGGACATATTGGACCAGTCCCTGCTGACCGAGTTCCATCGGGGTCATCCTGCGCGCCCTGCTCCGCGTCGTCCGGGTCGTCCCCGAGCCCCGGGTCGGCGCACGGCTGGAGCCGCGCGTCAAGGGGGGGGTACTGTCACGGTTTCGGCCGAGGCTGCTCCTCCTCCTTGTTCGGGCAGGCTTCGGCGGTCGTCGTCTCCGGAGTACTAGCTGCCACCGTTCTATGTTTCATGTTCGTTTGGTTTTGTCTGTTTGTAACACCTGTCCCTTGTTTGTGTTTGATTGTGTTCCCTATTTAGTTTCGTTTATTCGGGTCAGGTGTTATGTGTGATTGTTATTGTCAGCTTGCCTCCGAGGAGTTTTCTCTCTCGTTTGTTGTTATTTCGAGAGTTCGCACTGCGTGCGCTTTTTCTTGTTTTCCGCACTGTGTTGTGCGTAATTGTTCGTGCCGCCCGGTTGGGTTGGCGACTCATTCCTGTTTTGGAAAGTACTAAAGTCTGTTGAAGAACATCCTTGTCCCTGCACTTGATTCCCTTCACTACATCCACACGCAACACTCTGACAGTATGTTCCCCAGGTATGTTTAAACACCCTTGCCCAAGGACATGAGCGTTCCCCAGTGCAAATGTATTTACCATACCTTCTCGGACCTAACTTTCATGTACACGCCCCCTTCTTACCAAAGCCCCCAAAACCTCCTATCTCTTCATGGGAGAAGTCGAATGGTATCTTGAATCCCCCATTTTGTCCTAAACTGACTTTAACTATTAAAATAATCATTCCCCCAATAGTCTTTCTTGGTTTCAGTATTTCTACGAGATTGAATCAGTGCATAATTTCCCTGTTTAGGTTGACCTGGATTAATCCATAATATGGTTAACATGATGATGCAGCTCAGAGTCCCCCAAAATCCCAAAAACCGCCATCCCAATCCTGTCCCTGACCCACCTGCCAGGTACTTCCCCATACCCACACCTCTATAAACACCCCACAGTGATGAAAGGTCAGGGTAGGGTTTCTTCGTTAACAGAGTGGTCCAGTTCTTCTCTTTAACTCTGTGTGTGTTCAACGGTGCTGGTATGTGGGCCTACCTTTTTGCAGTGGGTAACGTTGACCCAAGTGGCTCTCTCAGCTATTGTTATAGCGAAGGCAGTTACCAATAGGACTTGGTATGGTCCTTCCCAGCGTGACTGCTTTCAATCCTTTTTCCTCAACGATTGGATCCACACCCAGTCTCCCGTTTATATACTATCAATCACCTTCTCCTTTAATTCTCCTGTAGGACACAAATTCTTAGACATACGGTTAACGAACAAATTTCTCATGTGTTCTGCTAGTGTATTCTCTAGTTCTATGTCTGCCTGTCTGGTCCTGCCAACTGTGGCATTCTGTAAGGTCTTCCAAACACTTTCTCAAAGGGGGATAACCCATCTTTATCTGGGGTTTCTCTAAATGTCTTCCCTTCACTCCGTGATAACTCTATAAAATCAATTTCCAATTGCTGGAAAGGGTACTTAGCCGGAGGATACTCACCCTGAGGTGCCCTTTGTCTGCCCTGGTGATTATTTTGAGCACAGATAACACATCTTGAACAAAAGTTTATTTATTTATGTATTTTTTATTTTTTATAATTAGTAATCCCATATGCAACAAAGTGTTGTCTAATCTGCTCTACCATCCATCCATCCTTTTGACACGTCACTGCCCATGTGTCAATATTACCACCTACCTAAACAATCACTTAGGTAATATTGGTAATTTATCATCCAATTTCCATCCTTTATTTATTTTTTAGACTGTCCCTTGCTTCTTTATTGCTCCTATCTTCCTGATAGTGTAGGGGATTTCCCTCAATCCTGGGAAAAAAACAAAAACAAAAAACTCCCCCCTCAGAACACATCAGATAACTCCACGTATCATTAAATTCACTAAACCTATAAATAACAAACCCATAACCACCTTCCGGTAATCTACTGATTTAAACCTGTTGCATTAATTTATTAAAATATAAACCTACTGTTTAATAAATCCACTGTTTGCATTGAACACATCTCTGTCTCTCTAGGTATTGACTAATAGTCTCACTGTCTCCCTGCTTACACTCGTGGACTTTGGAGAAGTGACTACAGGGGTTCTAGAGTGGGCAGAAGGAGGGGCTTATGGAGATAAATTGGCACAACTCTGTGATAATCTGAGAGAATATTATCACAGAGTTGTGCCAATTTATCTCCATAAGCCCCTCCTTCTGCCCACTCTAGAACCCCTGTATTCAGCTTAAAGCTGGTGGTCAGCCCTTCCATATCTCTTCTGAACTGGTGTACCCCCGTCTTAGGGTGGGGTATCCCTTCCACTGCTCTCACTACATCTCTCTGCTTCGTTTACTAAATCCTGGCATTAGTAAATTCTATCCACACACCACCAAAAACGAATAACATATTTGCATACACATAACTAGAAAGCATGAATTGAATCCAATTTCTTGCTTAAATAATGCAATTCAACCTTTCTCAAATTTAATTACCTCTGTTATCAACAAAAATTATAGCCACCTCTTATGAAACCCCCAATCTGTCATTGTTTAGAATACAGCAGATATAGGTAACTGTCCCTTCTAAGTAGGCTACAAATAACATCAAACACATGCCGTAGTTGACCAGCATATATTGAATTTATCTCCATAGTATTAATATCCAATGTAGTGATTGACGTTCCTTAATGGAAACCCTAAATTGGCTTTGTACAATATTGATGTATGTCTACGTTTGGGTGAGCAAGTTAATATATAATTATTATTCCAATTATTATTTTATGAAGTCTCTAGCCTCTAATTCAACACAAAACCCCATCATCAAATGTACTCCCAGCAGAACTGAAAAAAACAAAACAGACTGTGATTTCCAGGACACTGCACCTTTGTTTCTGGCCTCACTATCTCCCCGAGAATTGGCCCTCCCTCAAGGTCCCTCCCAATCTGCTCTTGGTAAACTGCAAACCTTTTATTGCTTCTGGTTTCATAGGGTATTGCTTCTGATATGGCCTATGATTAGATTTGGGTATCACCTGTACTGGAATTCCCCTTTTATTAATCCTACGTCTGCTGGACCCCGGGACCACAAATGCTCTGGAAGTCTGACTCCTGTTGTTCTGTCAACAGGTATTCCTATCCTCAGTATCTGCTATTCTCATCTAAATGTACTCCGGGAACTGAATTGGCTCTCCAATTCAATTTCCGACGATACCTATCTGTGGATGGGCTGTGTTGATCTCCACTCACAGTAGTGACCCAATCAGTGATCCTCTTACCCTTGGATACCCATTGGCCCATGTCTTTCCAGTCCTCTGCTGGCTCCTTTGCTAGGGACACATGTGGGCTCCATCTTTCCCTGAACTTTGGGGCCCTAGTTTCACCTCCACTGCTGCGTGGGTGTTGTCATAGTGAAACCATTTCAAGGCTATAGTTCTTTCTGTGGTTTTAAATAATGCTTCCTCATAGATTGCATCTGGACCTGGGTGTTGGTTATACCAGAGAGTACAGTGTAGGTCATCGGGGGACATTTTAGTGGGGCCTGGTACTACATCATCAGCAAGTTCCATCAAGGTTTGGGGAATATCAGTTATTCCCCCCCTTAACAAATATTGACTATACCAATAACATGGCTCTCCTTCCCCACAGACCACCATATTGTCTCTGACTATGTGTGCTTTCATTCCCCTCTCAGTGAAAATGACGGCCACATTCAATTTAGTCATTACATCACGTCCTAGTAAATTTACCGGACACAGCTTAGATATCAGGATGGGTATGGTTGCCTCTCCTCCTGATTGGTCATGTTTTAGGGTTATTGGGGCAGATAACCTTTCAATAAATTGATGACCAGAGGCAGATCGCACTATGATTTTCATCTGGCTTGTCTGTTGCACAGATTGCTGTCCTGCAGGCTCCCGTATCACAAAGGAATTTAATTTTCCCTCCTTTGTTACAGTTGAAGCACCGACCTCTCCCGCTGTAGCCTTCACTTTTCCCTGCCTTTACCCGCTGTTTCCCCAAGAGTGGCCATTAGGTACTCTGCTCCTTTCTGCTCTTTCTTGGCTCTGTCCTGTCTGTTATTCTGCTCATGATGAATTGCATATCGTTTAACCTCAGCTAGCGATGCCACCCACCAAAGTCCTTTTAATGGTTCTGCTTATCTCTGGTCTGGTTCGGGTATGCCACTGTTTGCGTTAAACACATCTTTAACTCTCTCTAAGTACTGGCTGACAGTCTCACTATCCTCTTGTTTACACTCATGTACTTTAGAGAAGTCTGCATGACGATGGTAATGTTCTCTGAGGCTATTACACAATTCAGTTATTTTCCCAACATATTCTCCGTGATCGGCCCATGGCAAAAGTGCCCTCTGGGCATCCCCTGAAACGCACTGCCCTCTGGGCATCCCCTGAAACCCACTGCCCTCTAACGGCAGCCCAAACCTTACTATTCCTGTTTTGGGGTGGGTCATTCCTTCTACCGCTCGGGCCACGTCCTCTGTGTTCATGGCCTGTCTGCTAAATGGCATATTATTATTATTATTACTGTATACATCTAAGGTTGCTGGGGCCCCTTCATTCCCTGCCAATAGATTAGGTAAGGCTATCAGTTGGGTACTGGCCCCCTCCTACTCTCTCATCTCCTGACTCATAATGACTCCCTCCTGAGCTCAGCTCCTAACTGGACCTTTGTTGTGGGGTTCAAGTCTCCTCAGGGACCTGGGTCTTCCACCCTTCGGTCCCTTAACCCCCCTATTGTACCCTAGTACTCTAGTTTCTTTCTTAGCCTTCTCTTTCCGTCTCTCTCTCTCTCTTCCTAATTTCTGCAATGACCAATTGGGTTGCTGCTGTCATTCCAAACAATTCCTTAGAACTTCAACTGTACTATCTTCCTTTGCCTTATCCTCAACCCCCCTCTGTGCTCCCTCAGCTTCCCCTTGGTTCTGGTAAGGGGGTGGAAACTCCAAAATGGCAGCCTGCTGTGGCACCCTTCCCCTCACCACTACCACCTCATCGTCTGGATTTATTCCTCCAGGCCTGTTCTGCCAGGGAGGTGTACAGTCTTGATCTAGACCTTTCTACAGGGGGAGCTGTGGGTTCTGTCTTAGACCTCTCTCTCTCTCTCACTGCTTCTTTCTCCTTTACACACCTTATGTATCGGTTTAAGCATGGATTCGAGTTTATCTGCGTCCAGACGTCCCTCATAACCATACCTCTCCCTCCACCTGGTTACATAATGGAGATTTCTTCTATCCCTGGATTCCATAAATCTCTCAACTCCGGTTGACCCCGGGACCTCCTTGGAGGGTTTGCTTCCCATATTGGAAGGACTCTTTGATTGTCCTACAGTGGGGGAAAAAAGTATTTAGTCAGCCACCAATTGTGCAAGTTCTCTCACTTAAAAAGATGAGAGAGGCCTGTAATTTTCATCATAGGTACACGTCAACTATGACAGACAAATTGAGATTTTTTTTCCAGAAAATCACATTGTAGGATTTTTAATGAATTTATCTGCAAATTATGGTGGAAAATAAGTATTTGGTCACCTACAAACAAGCAAGATTTCTGGCTCTCACAGACCTGTAACTTATTCTTTAAGAGGCTCCTCTGTCCTCCACTCGTTACCTGTATTAATGGCACCTGTTTGAACTTGTTATCAGTATAAAAGACACCGGTCCACAACCTCAAACAGTCACACTCCAAACTCCACTATGGCCAAGACCAAAGAGCTGTCAAAGGACACCAGAAACAAAATTGTAGACCTGCACCAGGCTGGGAAGACTGAATCTGCAAGCAGCTTGGTTTGAAGAAATCAACTGTGGGAGCAATTATTAGGAAATGGAAGACATACAAGACCACTGATAATCTCCCTCGATCTGGGGCCCCACGCAAGATCTCACCCCGTGGGGTCAAAATGATCACAAGAACGGTGAGCAAAAATCCCAGAACCACACGGGGGGACCTCCTAGTGAATGACCTGCAGAGAGCTGGGACCAAAGTAACAAAGCCTACCATCAGTAACACACTACGCCGCCAGGGACTCAAATCCTGCATTGCCAGACGTGTCCCCCTGCTTAAGCCAGTACATGTCCAGGCCCGTCTGAAGTTTGCTAGAGTGCATTTGGATGATCCAGAAGAGGATTGGGAGAATGTCATATGGTCAGATGAAACCAAAATATAACTTTTTGGTAAACACTCAACTCGTCGTGTTTGGAGGACAAAGAATGCTGAGTTGCATCCAAAGAACACCATACCTACTGTGAAGCATGGGGGTGGAAACATCATGCTTTGGGGCTGTTTTTCTGCAAAGGGACCAGGACGACTGATCCGTGTAAAGGAAAGAATGAATGGGGCCATGTATCGTGAGATTTTGAGTGAAAACCTCCTTCCATCAGCAAGGGCATTGAAGATGAAACGTGGCTGGGTCTTTCAGCATGACAATGATCCCAAACACACCGCCCGGTCAACGAAGGAGTGGCTTCGTAAGAAGCTTTTCAAGGTCCTGGAGTGGCCTAGCCAGTCTCCAGATCTCAACCCCATAGAAAATCTTTGGAGGGAGTTGAAAGTCCGTGTTGCCCAGCGACAGCCCCAAAACATCACTGCTCTAGAGGAGATCTGCATGGAGGAATGGGCCAAAATAACAGCAACAGTGTGTGAAAACCTTGTGAAGACTTACAGAAAACGTTTGACCTGTGTCATTGCCAACAAATGGTATACAACAAAGTATTGAGAAACTTTTGTTATTGACCAAATACTTATTTTCCACCATAATTTGCAAATAAATTCATAAAAAATCCTACAATGTGATTTTCTGTAATTCTTTTTCTCATTTTGTCTGTCATAGTTGACGTGTACCTATGATGAAAATTACAGGCCTCTCTCATCTTTTTAAGTGGGAGACTTGCACAATTGGTGGCTGACTAAATACTTTATTCCCCCACTGTATACCCAAAACTTTGAATAATTACTTTATGGCTTTTACCAAATTCCTGAATCTCACCTTTATTTGAATTTAGATTACTTCCAACTCTCTAATAATTGTTTTTGTCACTTTAACTGAGTTGTTAGGTATTAAATAATTTTACAATTTTGCTTTTAATGATTTATTCGATCTTTAATTAATTTCTTACATGTTTGTTCCTCAAAATAGTCAATTATAATTACTTACGTCCTCACACGACCTATTTTGGTCCCTGTTTTTGGAATTTATTCTTAGATGTGACTTTTGAGCAAATATTAAGTCTCACGCAAGATTATTGGTTAACACTACCGGCAACTTGGAGTTTGTACTAAGACAAATTATGGCTCCAGTTTCATGGAACGGATAGAGTTACTGCTAATCTACAGTTGTTTGTGACTTATAATATTCTATTTCTCACACATACTATTTTAAATTCCCTTTACTTGATATTTATTGACGATCCCAGACCGTCTCACTATCACACTCTCTTCCTTTGAAGTTTCACCCCCATTTTCCTATTTATCTAGAATACTCACGCGTGGTTTTCTCTAGATAAACGTCTAAAAAACGCTGAAGTTTACTCCCTTCTTGTATACTTTTGACAATCCTTGATTGTCTCAACACAAGGCTAGTTTATGTTTGGTACTGGCCTCTCTACCCGGAGTCTATTTCGGACCCCCCCCCCCCCCCCTTTTTTCTTCTTCTTACACCCGGCCCCGCCCCGTGTTATATTTATCTAGAATACTGGCGCATTGGGTTTTCTCTAGATAAACGTCTAAAAACGGGCTACCGGGATGTCGATCCCTTTGTGGATTATTGAGGAACCTCACTACAGCAAATTTAAACTCCATAAATCCTTACTGCAGGTTACAGTTCAATTCTCCCAAAATCCAAAGAATAAAGATTACTGACCTTATTCTTGTAGCTGGGACTCAATTTGGTTGGATCTCGTCACCGTTTCTGTCGTGAACCAGTTCACCACCGGCCTGGATTAACCCTCAATCTTAGAGGTCAGGACTTTATCCCACGGATCCTAGATCCGCCCGTGCACGGTATCGGGGTTCCCTGGGATGACAGACAACGGGTGTTGAGTTCCGGCTCGAAAGGACCAAGCTGTTATGTGAATTTCTATCCCAATGTTTCAAAAATGAACTTATTACTCAGTCTGTATCCCAGAGGTTGCAAATCTCTAATAATCAGACCAAGCAGCCCAGCATACAATCATCAGGCTTTATTCATTGAGAACTTTCTGCCATCACAATTTCAGAGTCCATCTTTTATACATACGTCATACAAAAAAATCCCTCCCCACTGTAGGCGGGCTGTAGTTTTCCACTCTAAAACTGCTCTCCTGACCATCAGTTCACAAACACACACATACAGTGGGGAAAAAAAGTATTTAGTCAGCCACCAATTGTGCAAGTTCTCCCACTTAAAAAGATGAGAGAGGCCTGTAATTTTCATCATAGGTACACGTCAACTATGACAGACAAATTGAGAAAAGAAAATCCAGAAAATCACATTGTAGGATTTTTTATGAATTTATTTGCAAATTTGGTGGAAAATAAGTATTTGGTCACCTACAAACAAGCAAGATTTCTGGCTCTCACAGACCTGTAACTTCTTCTTTAAGAGGCTCCTCTGTCCTCCACTAGTTACCTGTATTAATGGCACCTGTTTGAACTTGTTATCAGTATAAAAGACACCTGTCCACAACCTCAAACAGTCACACTCCAAACTCCACTATGGCCAAGACCAAAGAGCTGTCAAAGGACACCAGAAACAACATTGTAGACCTGCACCAGGCTGGGAAGACTGAATCTGCAATAGGTAAGCAGCTTGGTTTGAAGAAATCAACTGTGGGAGCAATTATTAGGAAATGGAAGACATACAAGACCACTGATAATCTCCCTCGATCTGGGGCTCCACGCAAGATCTCACCCCGTGGGGTCAAAATGATCACAAGAACGTTGAGCAAAAATCCCAGAACCACATGGGGGGACCTAGTGAATGACCTGCAGAGAGCTGGGACCAAAGTAACAAAGCCTACCATCAGTAACACACTACGCCGCCAGGGACTCAAATCCTGCAGTGCGAGACGTGTCCCCCTGCTTAAGCCAGTACATGTCCAGGCCCGTCTGAAGTTTGCTAGAGTGCATTTGGATGATCCAGAAGAGGATTGGGAGAATGTCATATGGTCAGATGAAACCAAAATATAACTTTTTGGTAAAAACTCAACTCGTCGTGTTTGGAGGACAAAGAATGCTCATTTTGTCTGTCATAGTTGACGTGTACCTATGATGAAAATTACAGGCCTCTCTCATCTTTTTAAGTGGGAGAACTTGCACAATTGGTGGCTGACTAAATACTTTTTTTCCCCACTGTATACTCACATGCATACACACATACATACACACACACTTTCTTATCATAGCCTACTCCTTGCTCAGGCAGGCTGCAACCTTCAGTTATCACATTCTCACAATATCCTGCAAGCCTTCCACTCCCCCTCCCTGTATGTTTTGGGAACCAGTCTATACTCTGTTGCTGGGATATAAACACATTTGATTAATTCTCTAAGCTCTAGTATACTCATTAGCCATACATTATTAGTTTAACTGAGGGTGTAACATTTTAGTCATATCTTACTCACACATTTCTTTTATCAGGCTAATAATGTAAGAAATAACACCCCAAAACAATGTATACTGCAAAGGAGCTAGAAGCAGAGCTGCGCACACAGTGCAGTAATACCAACCATTCACACCCACATATTCTGTAACAGATCAATTATCATGTAGGCAAATAATGGCAAATTATAATATGAGTTTAGAGACACATTATAGAGACTGTAATTGAAACAGTGCTAAGCTAAGGCTGCAGGCCAGTCATAATTGAATACCAGCTAAACCTTGTAATATCTAGATGTATTTGTATAATCTGACGAATAACAGTTACATAACACTTGACTTTGTATTTCATGTCCCAACCACACAAGGATTCTCATGGCAACGATCCTGAACTTTGTCAGTTTGATCGCTGCATGCTTCTACCCAGATGACACATCCATGTATTTAACCAAGGAGCCCAACCGTAAACCTGACTTCTGCAAGACTGTATGCCAACTGGAGGGAAAGGACAGCACAATGGTTTCACAAACTGGCTTCATGGTTTCACAAACTGGCTTCATGAATCCTGTCTTCTGTCAAAACTAAGACAATTAGCAGAGGGTACAGTGTCCATATTAGGACAGAAACAACTCCTGGTGAGACTGAGGCTGTCCTAATATGGACACCACTACAGAAAGTGAATTTTCAATGATTTTGCTACAGTCTGAGTTGCCTCCACTCTCATCAGTAACAAATAGATTCCATAATACCGAACAGTCCCTTAACAAGTCAGAATGTTGAATAAACTTAATTAGAACTGACTTTACCGGTTGTCCGCCTAGTTCGTACTTAGGCTGTTGGAAATGTGATGATTCCCAACCAAATTTACTGAGCCTGAGCAATTTGGAGAGGGACTCTACAAGTTGTCGAAAGTGTTCCACAAGGATGCTGGCCCATATTGACTCCAATTGTTCCCACAGTTGTGTTAAGTTGGTTGGATGTCCTTTGGGTGGTGGACCATTCATTATACACACGGGAAACTGTTGAGCGTGAAAAACCCAGCAGCAGGGCAGTTCTTGACACCCTCAAACCTACTACCATACCCTGTTCAAACGCACTTAAATATTCTGTCTTGCCCATTCGCCCTCTGAATGGCACACATACAGAATCCATGTCTCAGTTATCTCAAGGCTTAAAAATAATTATTTAACCTGTCCTCCCCTTAATTTACACTGATTGAAGTGGATTTAACAGCTGACATCAATAAGGGATCATAGCGTTCACCTTGATTCACCTGGTCAGTCTATGGCATGGAAAGAGCTAATGTTCCTAATGTTTTGTACACTCAGTGTATTTTGCATATAAATCTATCAACTTAAAACTTAATTTCCGCATTTATTTACTCATCTCCTATAGCTTTTTGTTGCCTGTTGACTGCCACATCTGTACTGGAATTTATCAGCTTACAAACAAGCAACAAAGAGGTGTTGCCCCTGCCCTGGGCATCCACTCAACCTATTGCCAGTCAAGTCAATGGCAACGCAGACATAAGGATACCTAGATTTAGAAAACGTTTTACTTCACAATTCTAAGCTAGGAAGTGTAAATGGTATTCATCAAGCTAGTCAGCTAGTTAAATATACAAAAAATGAAAAACGAAATGTAAAATCTACATGACTAGTTAGCTAGCGATTTAGCCTGTTTGTCCCATTGACTTAGCATGGGTTGCAGTTAGCATGCTAATCGATTATAATGTCGGCAGTTAAACATGAAAAACTGAACACAGTACGTATGTATTAAAATATCATAATATAATATTATAGTGGAGCAATATGAGGCGTGACTGGACAACATTTCACTCGAACATGATCAAAAATGGTTGCCATGTTTTCTTAAATATTTTGGAACAGCAGACTGATGACATTACCAATATCTGCGCTCTGATTGGAGGATTCCTACAAATTGCCCACAAGGTGGAGCTGCCGACCAGATAATACAAAGTTTCTAATTTTCTATGTAAAATAGTTTCTATGTAAAATAGTTGCTTGGCAATATTGCCTCAAACAAATTCCAGTGTAATCATGGCCTTGAGAGTTGTGCAAAGTTGATAGAATCTTATTCAAATGAAAAAACTCTAGACCACCTTTACTCCACACACAGAGACGCATACAAAGCTCTCCCTCGCCCTCCATTTGGCAAATCTGACCATAACTCTATCGTCCTGATTCCTGCTTATAAGCAAAAACTAAAGCAGGAAGCACCAGGTTAATAAAAAAGTGGTCAGATGACGCAGATGCTAAGCTACAGGACTGTTTTGCTAGCACAGACTGGAACATGTTCCGGGATTCTTCCGATGGCATGCAGGAGTATACCACATCAGTCACCGGCTTCATCAATAAGTGCATCGATGATGTTGTCCCCACAGTGACCGTACGTACATACCCCAACCAGAAGCCATGTATTACAGGTAACATCCGCACTGAGCTAAAGGGTAAAGCTGCCGCTTTCAAGGATCGGCTCTAACCCGGAGGCTTATAAGAAATCCCGCTATGCCCTCCGACGAACCATCAAACAGGCAAAGAGTCAATACAGGACTAAGATTGAATCGTACTACACCGGCTCTGACGCTCGTCGGATGTGGCAGTGCTTGAAAACTATTACCCAGTGACACAAGCCTACCAGACGAGCTAAACCACTTCTATGCTCGCTTCGAGGTAAGTAACACTGAAGCATGCATCAGAGCACCAGCTGTTCCGGATGACTATGTAATCACGCTCTCCGTAACCGATGTGAGTAAGACTTTTAAGCAGGTCAACATTCACAAGGCCGCAGGGCCAGACGGATTACCAGGACGTGTACTCCGAGCATGTGCTGACCAACTGGCAAGTGTCTTCACTGACATTTTCAACATGTCCCTGACTGAGTCTGTAATACCAACATGTTTCAAGCAGACCACCATAGTCCCCATGCCCAAGGACTCTAAGATAACCTGCCTAAATGACTACCGACCCGTAGCACTGACGTCTGTAGCCATGAAGTGCTTTGAAAGGCTGGTCATGGCTCACATCAACACCATTATCCCAGAAACCCTAGACCCACTCCAATTTGCATACCGCCCCAACAGATCCACAGATGATGCAATCTCTATTGCACTCCACACTGCCCTTTTTTGGGGGGGTCATTTAGCAGACGCTCTTATCCAGAGCGACTTACAGGAGCAATTAGGGTTAAGTGCCTTGCTCAAGGGCACATGAACAGATTTTTCACCTAGTCGGCTCAGGGATTAGAACCAGCGACCTTTCGGTTACTGGCACAACGTTCTTAACCACTAAGCTACCTGCCGCCCCTTTCCCACCTGGACAAGAGGAACACCTATGTGAGAATGCTATTCATTGACTACAGCTCAGCGTTCAACACCATAGTGCCCTCAAAGCTCATCACTAAACTAAGGATCCTGGGACTAAACACCTCCCTCTGCAACTGGATCCTGGACTTCCTGACGGGCCGCCCCCAGGTGGTAAGGGTAGGTAACAACACATCTGCAACACTGATCCTCAACACAGGGGCCCCTCAGGGGTGCGTGCTCAGTCCCCTCCTGTACTCCCTGTTCACCCATGACTGCATGGCCAGGCACGACTCCAACACCATCATTACGTTTGTCGACGACACAACAGTGGTAGGCCTGATCACCGACAACGATGAGACAGCCTATAGGGAGGAGGTCAGAGACCTGGCTGTGTGGTGCCAGGATAACAACCTCTCCCTCAACGTGACCAAGACAAAGGAGATGATTGTGGACTACAGGGGAAAAAAAGAGGACTGAGCATGCCCCCATTCTCATCGACGGGGCTGTAGTCGAACAGGTTGAGAGCTTCAAGTTCCTTGGTGTCCACATCACCAACGAACTGTCGTGGTCGAAACACACCAAGACAGTCGTGAAGAGGGCACGACAAAGCCTATTCCCCCTCAGGAGACTGAAAAGATTTGGCATGGGTCCTCAGATCCTCAAAAAGTTATACAGCTGCACCATCGAGAGCATCCTGACTGGTTGCATCACCGCCTGGTATGGCAACTGCTCGGCCTCCGACCGCAAGGCACTACAGAGGGTAGTGCGTACGGCCCAGTACATCACTTGGGCCAAGCTTCCTGCCATCCAGGACCTCTATACCAGGCGGTGTCAGAGGAAGGCCCTCAAAATAGTCAAAGACTCCAGCCACCCTAGTCATAGACTGTTCTCTCTGCTACCGCACGACAAGCGGTACCGGATCGCCAAGTCAAGGTCCAAAAGGCTTCTCAACTGCTTCTACCCCCAAGCCATAATACTCCTGAACAGCTAATCATGGCTACCTGGACTATTTTTTTTATTTTTTTGCTTTGGACAATTTTCTTTGATTTGTCTTTCACTTTGAAAATGTGGGATAGGTTGTGTAGATCGGTACAGAATGTCACCTTTTTGGGGTGAATTTGTCCAAATACTTATGACTTTTTCAAATGTGGGGACTAGATACATAAAGTGCTTCCATTTATAAACTGTAAAACAGATATATAAAAGCTGACATTCTGTTCTGTCGCCTACTATGAAACAAATCTATCTCATATCTAAAAAGCTGGAATATAGAGCCAAATACAAATAGATGGGATTGTACATATTAGTGTTTAGTGGAGGGTTCTACTAAGCTAACATATGGAAATATAAGACCCCTATGGGTATCTAAATATATATCTTTTTTTATTATGAAACATTGAATTTGGCACACTGCTATTAGCCCATAGAAAAGCATTGAATAACAGATTCATACATGGAAAAACAGATTGTCCCCCAAAAAATCTAAAGGACGTTTGTTTTCAAGTGTATGTCCTATATCTGAGAGAAATAAGGAAGATCAGGAAACTTTTTTTTCTTTTTTATGGACACATATTTATCCCCTTTTTTAGGCACTAAACTACTTCCATAAATATGTCCATAATTGTTTTTAACTGGTACCGGGCTGCCTTCAGTCGAGTCTTGTGAGGCTTGTGTGTGTCCTAGAGCAAAACAACCAACATGTACATATTCGTAAGAGACTCACCTTTCCATATTAGTATGTAGCCCAAACTGTTTGTACACTACAGACGTTTTTGTGAGAAGACCGATTTTCGGGATGTCTCATGGTCTGACAAACATCGCTGTAGCTCGGCCACCTTCCACCGCAGATGCAGAAGGCAACTGTTGCAGGTTGCGGTGGATTGAGACGCAGCCCATGCAAAAATACAAATATCTCTAACTTAAACAGAAGGATTTCGATTTTTTCATATGCTAATTCCAATTGAGTCAAGAGGGTTAGAGAGTGATAAAACCCCTTGTTCTGTCCAAAATGCACAAAAATGGTTGAGCCTAATATAGTCAAGAGTGACTAAACTTTCCCAACAAGTTTTATTGGCAACATTTCAACTTTATAGGGAAAAAAGTTTGGGAAAACTACTATCATAAAATAAGTTCAGAAGGGAAATTGGGCTTGACGCAGTTTCCCACCTATTGGGTCACGAAGCCAACACCTGTACAACGGAGAATAAACTGTCAAGTGGGATCTATTGGCAGTCTATTGACAGTTCTGGGACGACAGATCAAAAACTCACACAACCACTGCACATTTTTTTTAAATTAAGCAATGAGGCTGATGTAACAGATCAGACCATTTAGCTTAAAATGTTGATAAAGTTGTATTTCTTCATATTATAAGCTAAACAATGCACATATGGCTGTACGCTAGGCAAACGTTCTAACATGCAATTAGCGAGAATACACCGTTCTCAAAAGCACACCGCACGCGTAAGCAGTTTCATGTGACAGAGATGAAAATATCCGTTAGAAATTAAGAAAGAGGGGAGATCTAAAGATGCATCAACTAGCATGGGTTACTAATATGACTAGGATTCTGCCTTTGGCTGCTGGACAATAAAATAATGTTGATTTGAAAACCAATAGAACATGAGAAAAATGCTTTATAAAGTGTTTATAATATAATTCCCTCAACATTTCTATGGGCATATTTTGGCTAGGCTACATTGAAACAAGGTATGTGCCCTCCAGAAAGTATTCATACCCCATGACATATTCCACATTTTGTTTTTACAGCCGTAATAAAAAATTGATTAAATATTTTTAAAAATCTCACCAATCTACACACAATACCCCATAATGACAAAGTGAAAACTTTTTTATATAAATTTCTGCAAGTTTATTGAAAACGAAATACATAAATATAATTTACATAAATATTCACACAATTCTCTAAGCGCTTTGCATACCTGGATTGTACAATATTTGCCCATTTATTATTTTCAAAATTCTTCAAGCTCTGTCAAATTGGTTGTTGATCATTGTTAGACAACCATTTTTATGTCTTGCCTTAGAGTTTCAAGCAGATTTAATTCAAAACTGTAACTCGGCCACTCAGGAACATTCACCTACTCCTTGGTAAGCAACTGCAGTGTAGATTTGGCCTTGTGTTTTAGGTTATTGTCCTGCTGAAAGGTATACATCTGGCCCTTCATTGGACACTGTGTTAACAAACCTCCAAACAAGCTTCAATGTCATACAACACTCCTTCCGTAGCCTCCAACTGCTCTTAAACGCTAGTAAAACTAAATGCATGCTCTTCAATCACCCGCCCGACTAGAATCACTACTCTCGAATATGTGGACAACTACAAATACCTAGGTGTCTGGTTAGACCGTAAACTCTCCTTCCAGATTCACATCAAGCATCTCCAATCCAAAGAATCGGCTTCCTACTTCGCAACAAAGCCTCCTTCACTCATGCTGCCAAACATGCCCTCGTAAAACTGACTATCCTACCGATCCTTGACTTCAGCGATGTCATTTACAAAATAGCCTCCAACACTCTACTCAGCAAATTGGATGTAGTCTATCACAGTGCCATCCATTTTGTCACCAAAGCCCCATATACTACCCACCATTGTGACCTGTACACTCTCGTTGGCTGGCCCTCACTACATATTCGTCGCCAAACCCACTGGCTCCAGGTCATCTATAAATCACTGCTAGGCAAATCCCCGCCTTCTCGTAGCTCATTAGTCAACATAGCAACACCCATCCGTAGTATGCGCTCCAGCAGGTATATCTCACTGGTTATCCCCAAAGCCAACACGTCCTTTGGCCGCCATTCCTTCCAATTCTCTGCTGCCAATGACTGGAACAAACTGCAATATCTCCCTCACTAACTTTAAGCATCAGTTGTCAGAGCAGCTTACTGATCACTGCACCTGTACACAGCCCATCTGTAATTAGCCCACCCAACTACCTCATCCCCATATTGTTATTTATTTTGCTAATTTGCACCCCAGTATCTCTATTTGCACATCATCTTCTGCACATCTATCACTCCAGTGTTAATACTAAATTGTAATTATTTTGCACTATGGCCTATTTATTGCCTTACCTCCATACCTGACTGCATTTCCACACACTGTATATATATTTTCTATTGTGTTTCTGACTGTACGTTTTGTTTATCCCATATGTAACTCTGTGTTGTTGTTGTTTTTATCACACTGCTTTGCTTTATCTTGGCCAGGTCGCAGTTGTAAATGAGAACTTGTTCTCAACTGGCTTACCTGGTTAAATGAAGGTGAAGAAAAAAATATATATATATATCTTCCAAAGTCTGGTGGAAAGCAGACTGAACCAAGTTTTTCTCTAGGATTTTGCCTATCCATTCATAATTGTTAAACTTCCCAGTCTTAACAATTACAAGCATACCCATAGCATGATGCAACCACCACTATGCTTGAAAATATGGAGAGTGGTACTCTGTAATGTGTTGTATTGGATTTGCCCCAAACATAACACTTTGTATTTAGGACAAAAAGTGAATTGCTTTCCCACATTTTTGGCAGTATCACTTTAGTACCTTGTTGCAAAGAGGATGCATATTTTGGAATATTTGTATTCCGTATGGGCTTCCTTCTTTTCACTCTGTTGGTTAGTATTATGGAGTAACTACAATGTTGTTGATCCATCCTCAGTTTTCTCCTATTACAGCCATTAAACTCTGTAACTGTTTTAAAGTCTTCATTGGCCTCATGGCGCAACAGGCACTGTCCTTCACTCTCTGGTCTTGTGACCATTTAGACATTAATGTTAATGATCTTTCATTATATTTGTCAAACATGACTGGCGTTTAGCCTATATTTATGTAATTAAATGTCTAATTGAGTTTGGGGCGGCAGGTAGCGTAGTGGGTAAGAGCGTTGTGCCAGTAACCGAAAGGTTGCTGGTTCTAATCCCTGAGCCGACTAGGTGAAAAATCTGTCGATGTGCCCTTAAGCAAGGCACTTAACCCTAATTGCTCCTGTAAGTCGTTCTGGATAAGAGCGTCTGCTAAATGACTAAAATGTAAGTTTGGCTACATTTTCTGGGCCTCCCTCATGTCAGCATCGGTTTGGACATGAGGCTGTAGCCTGTATGCATATCACCTACACTTTGACATGGAGGCTTTTTTATTTATGTACATGAAAAATAGATTAGAATATTATTCCAATGTTTGCTTCTCTGATCCAATTATTGGCTTCTCTGATCTAATAATTGTTTGATTTTTATGATTTTTGTTTTTTAAATCTATATTCTTGTCCGACTATTTATTTAAAGTTGTCCTGGACAAGAGGACAAGTGTTAATGTCGAGCCCTGCTATATTATTTACTACTAAGAGGCTCTGGTCAAAAGTAGTGCACTATATAGGGAATAGGGTGCCATTTGGGATGCAGTCACTGGCCAATAAGTCAAAGCCCCTCTCTCTCCGATGCCTCTTTGGTGCCTTGCATTGAGTCAATGGCTGCAACTCTGCTATGGAAAACATATAATTTATGCAAACTGATTAATTTTGTGTGTGTGTAGCTTATTCCATACTTTAGGCCTACATCTTTTGTGAAGTATTGTGAAATCTGATAATACCCCAGATGTTCAAGAAAGACATGGTTGCAGTTTATAGGCCTACAAGATTAACACTATCCATATACAGGTAACTGCCAAACAAAAGCAAAGACCAACATAAAGTGTCTTAATAGGGCGTTGGGCCACCACAAACCAGAACAGCTTCAGTGCACCTTGGCATACATTCTACAAGTGTCTGGATCTCTATTGGAGGGATGTGACTAGTGTTGCACAGTATACAGGTACCACAGTAATATCACAGTACCAAAATGTCATGATACTTCTGATACCAATTTTTTTTTATACCGTAGCACCGTTTCATATGATACTACCATATTTTTCATCCCTACCGATCTAAAGAACTTGCTGGCGCCTGTTATAAAATGTTTATAAAGTCAGTTTATGAATTCAGTTGAATTCAAGCAATAGCCACTAATCTCTTGTATGCACAGGGCCAATAATATCCACTTCACTCAGGTACATATCATGTGTGGCAGCTGTAATCAGCCAGCCACATCCTGTACCAGCCCTCACTCACCTGCTTCTCTCCGTCCGCTTTTCATGCACATCTATTCCTCCATCAGCTTTTAAAATATACTGTATATACAGTGCCTTCGGAAAGTATTCAGACCCCTTGACCTTTTCCAAATTTTGTGACGTTACAGCCTCATTCTAAAATGGATTAAAGAAAAAAAATCCTCAGCAATCTACACTCAATACCCCATTATGACAAAGCGAAAAAAGCTTTTTTGACATTTTTACATAAGTATTCAGACCCTTTGCTATGAGACTCGAAATTGAGCTTGGGTGCATCCTGTTTACATTGATCATCTTTGAGATGTTTCTACAACTTGACTGGAGTCCACCTGTGGTAAATTCAATTGATTGGACAGGATTGCATGTCAGAGCAATAACCAAGCCATGAGGTTGAAGGAATTGTCTGTAGAGCTCCGAGACACGATTGTGTTGAGGCACAGATCTGGGGAAGGGTACCAAAACATTTCTGCAGCATTGAAGGTCCCCAAGAACACAGTGGCCTCTATCATTCTTAAATGGAAGAAGTTTGGAACCATCAAGACTCTTCCTAGAGCTGGCCGCCCAGCCAAACTGAGCAATCGGGGGAGAAGGGCCTTAGTCAGGGAGGTGACCAAGAACCCGATGGTCACTCTGACAGAGCTCTAGAGTTCCTCTGTGGAGATGGGAGAACCTTCCAGAAGGACAACCAAATCAAATCAAATTTTTTACATTTTACATTTTAGTCATTTAGCAGACGCTCTTATCCAGAGCGACTTACAGGAGCAATTAGGGTTAAGTGCCTTGCTCAAGGGCACATTAACGTCATTTAGCAGACGCTCTTAGCCAGAGCGACTCACAAATTGGTGCGTTTACCCTATAGCCAGTGGGATAACCACTTTACAATTTGGGGGGGGGGGGGGGGGGGGGGGTTAGAAGGATTACTTTATCCTATCCCAGGTATTCCTTAAAGAGGTGGGGTTTCAAATGTCTCCGGAAGGTGGTGAGTGACTCCGCTGTCCTGGCGTCGTGAGGGAGCTTGTTCCACCATTGGGGTGCCAGAGCAGCGAACAGTTTTGCCTGGGCTGAGCGGGAACTATGCTTCCGCAGAGGAAGGGGAGCCAGCAGGCCAGAGGTGGATGAACGCAATGCCCTCGTTTGGGTGTAGGGACTGATCAGAGCCTGAAGGTACAGAGGTGCCGTTCCCCTCACTGCTCCATAGGCAAGCACCATGGTCTTGTAGCGGATGCGAGCTTCAACTGGAAGCCAGTGGAGTGTGCGGAGGAGGGGGGTGACGTGAGAGAACTTGGGAAGGTTGAACACCAGACGGGCTGCGGCATTCTGGATGAGTTGTAGGGGTTTAATGGCACAGGCAGGGAGGCCAGCCAACAGCGAGTTGCAATAGTCCAGACGGGAGATGACAAGTGCCTGGATTAGGACCTGTGCCGCTTCCTGTGTAAGGCAGGGTCGTACTCTCCGAATGTTGTAGAGCATGAACCTGCAGGATCGGGTCACCGCCTTGATGTTGGCGGAGAACGACAGGGTGTTGTCCAGGGTCACGCCTAGGCTCTTCGCACTCTGGGAGGAGGACACAGCGGAGTTGTCAACCGTGATGGCGAGATCATGGAACGGGCAGTCCTTCCCCGGGAGGAAGAGCAGCTCCGTCTTGCCAGGGTTCAGCTTGAGGTGGTGATCCGTCATCCATACTGATATGTCTGCCAGACATGCAGAGATGCGATTCGCCACCTGGTTATCAGAAGGGGGAAAGGAGAAGATTAGTTGTGTATCGTCAGCGTAGCAATGATATGAAAGGCCATGTGAGGATATGACAGAGCCAAGTGACTTGGTGTATAGGGAGAAAAGGAGAGGGCCTAGAACTGAGCCCTGGGGGACACCAGTGGTGAGAGCACGTGGTGCGGAGACAGCTTCTCGCCACGCCACTTGGTAGGAGCGACCGGTCAGGTAGGACGCAATCCAGGAGTGAGCCGCGCCGGAAATGCCCAGTTCGGAGAGGGTGGAGAGGAGGATCTGATGGTTCACAGTATCAAAGGCAGCAGACAGGTCTAGAAGGACAAGAGCAGAGGAGAGAGAGTTAGCTTTAGCAGTGCGGAGAGTCTCCGTGACACAGAGAAGAGCAGTCTCAGTTGAATGACCAGTCCTGAAACCTGATTGGTTTGGATCAAGAAGGTCATTCTGAGAGAGATAGCAAGAGAGTTGGCTAAAGACGGCACGCTCAATAGTTTTGGAAAGAAAAGAAAGAAGGGATACTGGTCTGTAGTTGTTGACATCAGTGGGGTCGAGTGTTGGTTTTTTGAGAAGGGGAGCAACTCTCGCTCTCTTGAAGACGGAAGGGACATGGCCAGCGGTCAAGGATGAGTTGATCAGCGAGGTGAGGTAGGGGAGAAGGTCACCGGAGATGGTCTGGAGAAGGGAGGAGGGGATGGGGTCAAGCGGGCAGGTTGTTGGGCGGCCTGCAGTCACAAGTCGCAGGATTTTATCTGGAGAGAGAGGGGAGAAAGAAGTCAAAGCATAGGGTAGGGCAGTGTGAGCAGGACCAGCAGTGTCATTAGACTTAACAAACGAGGATCGGATGTCGTCAACCTTCTTTTCAAAGTGGTTGACGAAGTCATCCACAGAGAGAGAGGAGGGGGGGGGGGGGGGGGGAGGATTCAGGAGGGAGGAAAATGTGGCAAAGAGCTTCCTAGGGTTAGAGGCAGATGCTTGGAATTTAGAGTGGTAGAAGGTGGCCTTAGCAGCAGAAACAGATGAAGAAAATGTAGAGAGGAGGGAGTGAAAAGATGCCAGGTCGGCAGGGAGTTTAGTTTTCTTCCATTTCCGCTCCGCTGCCCGGAGCTCTGTTCTGTGAGCTCGCAATGAGTCATCAAGCCACGGAGCTGGAGGGGAGGACCGAGCCGGCCGGGAGGATAGGGGACACAGAGAGTCAAAGGATGCAGAAAGGGAGGAGAGGAGGGTTGAGGAGGCAGAATCAGGAGATTGGAGGGAGAAGGATTGAGCAGAGGGAAGAGATGATAGGATGGAAGAGGAGAGAGTAGTGGGAGAGAGAGAGCGAAGGTTGCGGCGGCGCATTACCATCTGTGTAGGGGCAGAGTGAGTAGTGTGGGAGGAGAGCGAGAGAGAAAAGGAAACAAAGTAGTGGTCGGAGACATGGAGGGGAGTTGCAGTGAGATTAGTAGAGGAGCAGCATCTAGTGAAGATGAGGTCAAGCGTATTGCCTGCCTTGTGAGTAGGGGGGGACGGTGAGAGGGTGAGGTCAAAAGAGGAGAGGAGTGGAAAGAAGGAGGCAGAGAGAAATGAGTCAAATGTGGACATAGGGAGGTTGAAATCCCCCAAAACTGTGAGGGGTGAGCCATCCTCAGGGAAGGAACTTATCAAGGCGTCGAGCTCATTGATGAACTCTCCAAGGGAACCTGGAGGGCGATAGATGACAAGGATATTAAGCTTAAATGGGCTAGTGACTGTGACAGCATGGAATTCAAATGAGGAGATAGACAGATGGGTTAGGGGAAAAATTGAGAATGTCCACTTGGGAGAAATGAGGATTCCTGTACCACCACCCCTCTGACCAGATGCTCTCGGGGTATGCGAGAACACATGGTCAGACGAGGAGAGAGCAGTAGGAGTAGCAGTGTTTTCAGTGGTGATCCATGTTTCCGTCAGCGCCAGGAAGTCGAGGGACTGGAGGTTGGCATAGGCTGGGATGAAGTCAGCTTTGTTGGCAGCAGAACGGCAGTTCCAGAGGCTGCCTGCGACCTGGAACTCCACGTGGGTGGTGCGTGCAGGGACCACCAGGTTAGAGAGGCAGCAGCCACGCGGTGTGGTGCGTTTGTGTAGCCTGTGCAGAGAGGAGAGAACAGGGATAGGCAGAGGCATAGTTGACAGGCTGTAGCAAATGGCTACAATAATGCAGAGGAGATCGGAATGAAATGAGCTAAGCATCTGGGAGCGGAGAGAGCAGGGCCTCCCTCACCAAAAACTTCTACCTCAGAAACTAAAATTGTTTCACTGAACCACCCGAACAAAAACTCTCCCAACTTCCACCTTTAGAAATCAGAATTGTTGTGAACCACAGCGGTTCAATGTTTAAAGGAATAGACTCAACCCACTTTATTCAACTATGACACCATAGCTAACTAGCAAGCTAGCATCCAATAACAATAACACACCGTATAGCACCAACCCTTGGTCACAACAAACCACCAATAGTGTGATAACACACTAAACAGATCATTCGTGTCTGTGTCAAGTTCCTTTCATGACGCAGCAATGATTAGACGTTGGCTAGCTAGGACAAGTATATTGTATTTAGCTACTACCGTACAGTTAGCTGGTCGTGTTTGGTAGCTAGCAATGGCCACTGTGTTGACTTTGTTTGAAGAACGGCTAGCTAGCTAGCTTCGTGCTACACCCGGCACACAATGGCTATTGTGTTGACTCTGACTCTGTTCGAAAAAACGGCTAGGTAGCTCGCTTCGTGCTACAGCCGGCACTGCCAAGACACAGTAACTACCCACAACAACCCACGATGCCTAGCTATGACGCCGTAGCTAACTTGCAAGCTAGCATCCATTAACACACAATTTAGCATCAATACTTGGTTACAACAAACTGCCAAGAGTGTGTTAGCACACTAAACAGATAATTCAAGTCCGTGTCTAGTTCCTTTCATAACGCATAACGCAGCAAAAATTAAACGATGGCTAGGACTACATTAACATTGGAAACAGCTCTCCAGCGTTGCTAATCGATACCAGTAGCTACCCGCTAGCTAGCTAGCCTCGTGCTTCGATACTAACCTACAATTACCTACAAACCTACAATAACAACAATACTAACCTATAATAAATACAATACCTAACTACAGCTAACTACCTACCTACGATCTAATACATGGTTAAGCTTTACTCAACACCATATGAGAAGCTTACCTCCTGCTTACCTCCAGCTAGAGAAAAACACGACCTCTCATGCACCGAATCCAACAGTGAAATGCTTACAAGCCCTTAACCAACAATGCAGTTTTAAGAAAAATAAATGTTAAGTAAAAAATAGATAAGTATAGAGTCAATGTGCGGGGACACAGGTTAGTCGAGGTAATTGAGGTAATACAGTTGAAGTCTGAAGTTTACATACACTTAGGTGGAGTCATTAAAACCAGTTTTTCAACCACTCCACAAATTTCTTGTTAACAAACTATAGTTTTGGCAAGTCGGTTAGGACATCTACTTTGTGCAAGACACAAGTACTTTTTCCAACAATTGTTTACAAACAGATGATTTCACTTATAATTCACTGTATCACAATTCCAGTGGGTCAGAAGTTTACATACACTAAATTGACTGTGCTTTTAAACAGCTTGGAAAATTCCAGAAAATGATGTCATGGCTTTAGAAGCTTCTGATAGGCTAATTGACATCATTTTAGTCAATTGGAGGTGTACCTGTGGATGTATTTCAAGGCCTACCTTCAAATTCAGTGCCTCTTTGCTTGACATCATGGGGAAATCAAAACAAATTAGCCAAGACCTCAGAAAAAAAATTGTAGACCTCCACAAGTCTGGTTCATCCTTTTGAGCAATTTCCAAACGCCTGAAGGTACAACGTTCATCTGTACAAACAATAGTACGCAAGTATAAACACCATGGGACCACGCAGCCGTCATACCACTCAGGAAGGAGACGTGTTCTGTCTCCTAGAGATGAACGTACTTTGATGCGAAAAGTGCAAATCAATCCCAGAACAACAGCAAAGGACTTGTGAAGATGCTGGAGGAAACAGGTACTAAAGTATCTATATCCACAGAAAAACGAGTCCTATATCGACATAACCTGAAAGGTCGCTCAGCAAGGAAGAAGCCACTGCTCCAAAACCGCCATAAAAAAGCCAGACTACGGTTTGCAACTGCACATGGGAACAAAGATCGTACTTTTTGGAGAAATATCCTCTGGTCTGATGAAACAAAAATAGAACTCTTTGGGTTCAATGACCATCGTTATGTTTGGAGGAAAAAGGGGAACGCTTGCAAGCCGAAGAACACCATCCCAACCGTGAAGCACGGGGTGGCAGCATCATGCTGTGGGGGTGCTTTGCTGCAGGAGGGACTGGTGCACTTCACAAAATAGATGGCACCATGAGGAAGGAAAATTATGTGGATATATTGAAGCAACATCTCAAGACATCAGTAAGGAAGTTAAAGCTTGGCCACAAATGGGTCTTCCAAATGGACAATGACCCCAAGCATACTTCCAAAGTTGTGGCAAAATGGCTTAAGGACAACAAAGTCAAGGTATTGGAGTGGCCATCACAAAGCCCTGACCTCAATCCTATAGAACATTTGTGGGCAGAACTGGAAAAGCGTGTGCGAGCAAGGAGGCCTACAAACCTGATTCAGTTACACCAGCTTTGTCAGGAGGAATGGGCCAAAATTCACCCAACTTATTGTGGGAAGCTTGTGGAAGGCTACCCGAAATGTTTGACCCAAGTTAAACAATTTAAAGGCAATGCTACCAAATACTAATTGAGTGTATATAAACTTCTGACCCACTGGGAATGTGATGAAAAAAAAAATCACTCTCTACTATTATTCTGACATTTTACATTCTTAAAATAAAGTGGTGATCCTAACTGACCTAAGACAGGGAATTTTCACTAGGATTAAATGTCAGGAATTGTGAAAAACTGAGTTTAAATGTATCTGGCTAAGGTGTATGTAAACTTCCGACTTCATCTCTACATGTAGGTAGAGTTAAAGTGACTATGCATAGATAATAAACAGAGAGTAGCAGCAGCGTAAAATAGGGAGGGGGGGTGACAATGCAAATAGTCCGGGTAGCCATTTGATTAGATGTTCAGGAGTCTTACTGCTTCGGGGTAGAAGCTGTTAAGAAGCCTTTTGGACCTAGACTTGCCGCTCCAATACCGCTTGCCGTGCGGTAGCAGAGAGAACAGTCTATGTCTAGGGTGGCTGGAGTTTTTGACAATTTTTAGGGCCTTCCTCTGACACCACCTGTTATAAAGGTCCTGGATGGCAGGAAGCTTGGCCCCAGTGATGCGCTGGGCCGTACGCACTATCCTCTGTAGTGCCTTGCGGTCAGAGGCCGAGCAGTTGCCATACCAGGCAGTGATGCAACCAGTCAGGATGCTCTCGATGGTGCAGCTGTATAACTTTTTGAGGATCTGAGGACCCATGCCAAATCTTTTCAGTCTCCTGAAATAGGCTTTGTCGTGCCCTCTTCACGACTGTCTTGGTGTGTTTGGACGATGATAGTTTGTTGGTGATGTGGACACCAAGGAACATGAAGCTCTCAAACTGTTCCACTACAGCCCCGTCAATGAGAATGGTCGGTCCTCTTCTTTTTCCTGTAGTCCACAATCATCTCCTTTGTCTTGTCATGTTGAGGGAGTGGTTGTTGTCCTGGCACCACACGGCCAGGTCTCTGACCTCCTCCCTATAGGCTGTCTCATCGTTGTCGGTGATCAGGCCTACCACTGTTGTGTCTTCGGCAAACTTAATGAAATGTTGGAATCGTGCCTGGCCATGCAGTCATGGGTGAACAGGGAGTACAGGAGGGGACTGAGCACCCGCTCCTGAGGGGCCTCCGTGTTGAGGATCAGCATGGCAGATGTGTTGACACCTACCCTTACCACCTGTGGGTGGCCCGTCAGGAAGTCCAGGATCCAGTTGCAGAGGGAGGTGTTTAGTCCCAGGGTCCTTAGCTTAGTGATGAGCTTTGGTGTTGATGTGAGCCATGACCAGCCTTTCAAAGCACTTCATGGCTACAGACGTGAGTGCTACGGGTCGGTAGTCATTTAGGCAGGTTACCTTAGTGTTCTTGGGCACAGGGACTATGGGGGTCTGCTTGAAACATGTTGGTATTACAGACTCAGTCAGGGACAGTTTGAAAATGTCAGTGAAGGCACTTGCAAGTTGGTCAGTGCATACTCGGAGTACACGTCCTGGTAATCCGTCTGGCCCTGCGGCCTTGTGAATGTTGACCTGTTTAAAGGTCTTACTCACATCGGCTACGGAGAGTGTGATCACACAGTCGTCCGGAACAGCTGATGCTCTCATGCATGCTTCAGTGTTGCTTGCCTTGATGCGAGCATAGAAGTAATTTAGCTCGTCTGGTAGGCTCATGTCACTGGGCAGCTCGCGGCTTTGGTTCCCTTTGTAGTCTGTAATAGTTAGCAAGCCCTGCCACGTCCGACGAGCGTCGGAGCCGGTGTAGTACGATTCAATCTTTGTCCTGTATTGACACTTTGTCTATTTGATGGTTCATCGGAGGGCGTAGAGGGATTTCTTATAAGCGTCCGGATTAGAGTCCCGCTCCTTGAAAGCGGCAGCTCTACCCTTTAGCTCAGTGCGGATGTTGCCTGCACTCCATGGCTTCTGGTTGGGGTATGTACGTACGGCCACTGTGGGGATGACATCATCAATGCACTTATTGATGAAGCCAGTGACTGATGTGGTGTACTCCTCAGTGTCATCGGAAGAATCCCGGGAACATATTCCAGTCTGTGCTAGCAAAACAGTCCTGTAGTTTAGCATCTGACCACTTCTTTATTGACCGAATCACTGGTGCTTCCTGCTTTAGTTTTTGCTTGTAAGAAGGAATCAGGTTTGCCAAATGGAGGGCGAGGGAGCGCTTTGTACGCATCTCTGGAGTAAAGGTGGTCTAGAGTTTTTTTTCCTCTGGTTGCACATTTAACATGCTGGTAGAAATGAGGTAAAACTGATTTAAGTTTCCCTGCATTAAAGTCGCCGGCTACTAGGACCACCGCCTCTGGATGAGCGTTTTCCTGTTTGCTTATGGCCTTATACAGCTCATTGAGTGCGGTCTTAGTGCCAGCTTGTAGCATCATACCCAAGAAGACTCGAAGCTGTGTGATGGGTGAGTTGAAGGAGTCAGGCGCAGGAGGGTAAATCACAGAATAACAGGATTTATTCCGGAAAACAGAGTTACGCAGAAATGCATCAAAACAGTCCAGTGCGCAAAATTAGCGCACTGGAACCACCAAGCCACAAGGGGAAAATAACCCGGTGATACAAAATACAAGGAGCTCCACCGAGCTTCGCTATCCTCACAATAAACAATCACACACAAAGACAAGGGGTCAGAGGGAACACTTATACAGGTACTGATGAGGGGATATGAACCAGGTGTTTGTAATGAACAAGACAAAACCAATGGAATGATGAAATGGCTAGAAGGCCGGTGACAACGAACGCCGAAGCCTGCCCGAACAAGGAGAGGTGGCAGCTTCGGAGAGAGTCGTGACAGGCTGTAATTGCTGCCAAAGGTGCTTCAACAAAGTACTGAGTAAAGGGTCTGACAACCATCTCTGCAGCACTCCACCAATCAGGCCTTTATGGTAGAGTGGCCAGACGGAAGCCACTCCTCAGTAAAAGGTACATGACAGCCCACTTGGAGTTTACCAAACAGCACCTAAAGACTCTCAGACCATGAGAAACAAGATTCTCTGGTCTGATGAAACCAAGATTGAACTCTTTGGCCTGAATGCCAAGCGTCACGTCTGGAGGAAACCTGGCACCATCCCTACAGTGAAGGATGGTGGTGGCAGCATCATGCTCTGGGGGTGTTTTTCAGCGGCAGAGACTGGGAGACTAGTCAGAATCGAGCCAAAGAGGAATGGGGCAAAGTACAGAGAGACCCTTGATGAAAACCTGCTCCAGAGTGCTCAGGACCTCAGACTGGGACGAAGGTTCACCTTCCAACAGGACAATGACCCTAAGCACACAGCCAAGACAACGCAGGAGTGGCTTCGGGACAAGTCTCTGAATGTCCTTGAGTGGCCCAGCCAGAGCCCGGACTTGAACCCGATCAAACATCTCTGGAGAGACCTGAAAATAGCTGTGCAACAATGCTCCCCATCCAACCTGACAGAGCTTGAGAGGATCTGCAGAGAAGAATGGGAGAAACTCCCCAAATACAGGTGTGCCAAGCTTGTAGCTGTCACGAACGTTGAGAGAGGGGTCAGACCAAGGTGCAGCGTGAAAAACGTACATGTTTATTAACTAAATAAACATACAACAAAACAAGAAACAACGTAACGTGAAGTCCTCCGGCTATACACAAACACATACACATACACATACACATACACATACACATACACATACACATACACATACACATACACATACACATACACATACACATACACATACACATACACATACACATACACATACACATACACATACACATACAATTCTAACAGGAACAAGATCCCACAATAAACAGTAGGCAATAGGCTACCTAAGTATGATCCCCAATCAGAGACAACGAGCGACAGCTGCCTCTGATTGGGAATCACACCCGGCCAAACCTAGAAATACACATCTAGATCCTAAACATAGAAATTCTAACATAGATCCTCACGCCCTGACCAAACCAACTAAAGACAACCGGCCTCTCAAGGCCAGGGCGTGACAGTAGCGTCATACCCAAGAAGACTTGAGGCTGTAATTGCCGCCAAAGGTGCTTCAACAAAGTACAGAGTAAAGTGTCTGAATACTTATGTAAATGTGATATTTCTGTTGTTTATTTTTTATAAATTAGCAAACATTTCAAAAACCTTGGTTTTGTTTTGTCATTATGGTGTATTGTGTGTAGATTGATGAGGGGAAAAAACGATTTAATCAATTTTAGAATAAGGCTGTAACCTTACAAAAATGTGGAAAAAGTCAAGGGGTCTGAATACTTTCCGAAGGCACTGTAGGCCTACATTCCCATCATTATATTTCATCAATCATTTATTAAAGATTAGACAATATATCATACCCAGAATGTTTATGTACTCATCAAACTTCTCACTGGTAATCAATTTCCAGCTCCCCTAATATTTCCAGTTAACTGTAATGTCCCCAACAGTGCAGCCAATCAGCCCAAACTCGACTCTAAGCCTGCTCCCTCTGATGAAACAATCCACGGTTCTAAATAGATCTACAGTGCCTTCAGAAAGTATTCATACCCATTGACATATGCCAAATTTTGTTGTGTTACAGCCTAAATTCAATCTGCTTGAAAATCCAGTTATTTCTGTAAATAATTTTCAATAAATATGAATTACAGAAATATCTAATTTACATAAGTATTCACACCCCTGAGTCAATAGTAGAAGCACATTTGGCAGCGATTACAGCTGTGAATCTTTCTGGGTCAGTCTCTAAGAGCTTTCCACACCTGGATTGTGCAACATTTGCCCATTCTGCTTTTCAAAATTCTTCAAGCTCTGTCATATTGGTTGTTGATCATTGCTAGACAACCATTTTCAGGTCTTGCCATGGATTTCCAAGCAGATTTAAGTCAAAACTGTAACTCAGCCACTCAGGAATATTCACTGTTTGGTACAATTGGTAAGCAACTCCAGTGTAGATTTGGCCTTGTGTTTTAGGTTATTGTCCTTCTGAAAGGTGAATTCATCACCCAGTGTCTGGTGGAAAGCAGACTGAACCAGGTTTTCCCCTAGGATTTTGCCTGTGCTTAGCTCTATTCCATTAATTTTTTATCCTGAAAAAACTCCCCAGTCCAACGATTACAAGCATACCCATAACATGATGCAGCCATGACTATGCTTGAAAATATGGAGAGTGGTATTCATTCATGTGTGTAATGGATTTTCCCCAAACATAGTACCTTGTATTCAGGACAAAAAGTGAATTGCTGTGCCACATTTTTTGCAGTATTGCTTAAGTGCCTTGTTGCAAACAGGATCTATGTTTTGGAATATTTGTATTCTATACAGGCTTCCTTCTTTTCACTCAGTCAATTAGGTTATTATTGTGGAGTAACTACAATGTTGTTGGTCCATCCTCAGTTTTCTCCTATCACAGCCATTCAACTCTGTAACTGTTTTTAAGTCCCTTTTGGCTTCATAGTGAAATCCCTGAGCGGTTTTCTTTTTCTCTGGCAACTAAGTTAGGAAGGACGCCTGTATCTTTGTAGTGACTGGGTGTAATTAACAACTTCACCATGCTCCAAGGGATATTCAATGTCTGTTTTTCATTTTTTTACCCATCTACCAATAGGTGTCCTTCTTTGTGAGGCATTGGAAAACCTGCCTGGTCTTTGTGGAATCTGTGTTTAACATTCAGATAATTGTATGTGTGGGGTACAAAGATGAAGTAGTCATTCAAAAATCATGTTAAACACTATTATTGAACACAGAATGGGTCCACGCAACTTATTATGTGACTTGTTAGGCAATATTTTACTCCTGAACTTATTTAGGCTTGCCATAACAAAGGGGTTGAATACTTATTGACTAAAGACATTTCAGCTTTGAATGTTTTATTAATTAATTAAAACTCTACTTTGACATTATGGGGTATTGTGTGTAGGCCAGTGACAAAAAATCAAAATGCTAACCATTATAAATTCAGGCTGTAACAAATGTCATAAAAGTCAAGGGGTGTGAATATTTTCTGAAGGTACTGTATCTGGCACGGCATTCTAATGCTGCCCAATCACAGCCACGAACGTCACGGTATGGGTGACAAGTTACTTTTAGCTTAGCCTACGATGTCAGTGGCTATGTGGTTCACAATTTATTTTAAAGGCTGAAAAGAGTGTCTAAAATGCTACTCTGCAAATAGTTAAATGATCACATGGATGTGCACACAATAAAACTGCAAACCATTCAGTAGATGGAAATCTTGAACAATTTCAATAATTGAGTGAAAACCAACACAGTGAAAACATATACTTAATTGTTTGAAACCTGGATGTTTTACTTCATATTATGAGGCATGCATTTCTCTGCTGTTTTCATATCAACTTTCGTTGTCAATTCAACGTCTAGGCTATTCCACGTTGGTTCAACGCCATTTCATTGAAATGATGTGGAAACAACGTTGACTCAACCAGTGTGTGCCTAGTGGGAAGGCATAATCCTACACTCATAAAAGAAAGGGTTCCAAAAGGGTACTTTGCGGAGGGATACGGTTCTACCAAGAACCGTTTTGATCTGAAGAATGCCTTTTGGAAGACAAGGGTTCTTCGATGATTCTTTGGAAGGCAAGAAGGGTTCTACATAGAACTATATATCATATTTCCCAGCATGCTCTATTGCCAGGTGATTTTCAGAATTATTTGTTTTAATATCTGTGTTTTTGCATGAACATTGGTTGATTTATGAATTTTATGCTACACAAATATATACCTTTTTCTAAAGTGATCCAATCTGTTAGTAGTTGGACTTATTGCACCCGTTACTGAGATGGTTGTTCCAGTTTAGACGATTGAGGTAGTATCAGTATTCAATCTTCCCTATCCTGGCAGTCATTCTGAATGCAGGTTGCGGTTGATAAAAGATTCCACTTGTTGGATATTCTAGCTCTGACTGGATTCCAATAGGAATTAAACATCACTTTGCAAGTCAGCACAATGTGGCTTGCAGGCCTAATGTGGCCTGTAAACCAAGAGTTTCCTAACACCACTGTCTTAGGGTATAACTAGGCCCTCAAACTAGGCCCTCAAAGAAAGGGTTCTAGGTAGAACCCTTCATAGAGGGTTCTAAGTATAACCATATACAGGGGGTTCTATGAAGAACAATACATAAAGAGTTTTAGGGAGAAACCTCTGCAAAGGGTAATATTAACAACCCATCCAAATTGCAATTGGCACATTTTTGAAAATGTAACATTGCATCCCTATTAGGCCTACATTTGGTTGAGAATCATTGATGGAGAGAAATATTCAAACCTTGTCTTTAAAAAAAAATTTGATTTAAGTCAGGACTGAGACTGGACCATTCAAGAATACTCAACACCACTTGGAATGCCATTCTGGTGTCGTTGGCATTAAAATGTGTGTAATTGTCCAATAAAACTCTATCCCAGGGTTAGGTATTCAGAAGAATGAGGCAGGGTTTCCTCTAACTTTTTACCTGGGCTTTGCTCCTTTCATGTATTTATTTTGATCGCGACGGTGACAAGCATACCGATAACATGATGCTGCCACCACAATACTTGAAAAGATAGAGAATCAACAACATTGCATTCACTCCATATTACTGGCCTGTATGACAAAGTGAAAAGAAGAAAGCCTGTGTTAAAATGAAATCCATTACGTAGTACTGCAAGACAACACAGCAAAGAAAGTCACTTTTTGGCCTGAATTAAAAACTACAGGTTCAAATCCAATACAAAACAACACAGAGTGAAATCCTCTGTATTTTCAAGTATTGTGGTGGTAGCATCATGTTATACAATTACACAAATTGTTATGCCAAAGACACACCAGAATTTGCCTGGGTACCAATCTGTTCCTGCTAATTAATTGGAGAGGAATGTTAGCAAACCAGGTTCTGTTTTTCAGGCTCTCAGAGGTTGTGAGAGGAAACTTTCCAAACAATTGTATTGCTTTGTTTCAGACTGTGATAGTGATAGATTAATTTGTATTTTAAGGATAGGGTGGTTTGATGAAATGTTTGGTGAGTGGAAAACCATAGCAGCCACCATCTTAGGGGCGGTCAGTGTTTGTATGGGTATTCTTGTATTATGTGGTTGTTGTCTTGTTCCCTGTGTCCGAGGATTGGTGAGTCAGGCGTTGGTGAAATGCAGTATCTCAACAATGATGAGAGATGGACCGACTCCGGACTCTGACCAGGGGAATGTGAAAAACGATCCTCCAGGCTTGGTGCATGACGAGGATTTTGACCCTGAAAGACCGCCATTGGATGAAATGTTTATTATTTCTGACGTAATCTCTGAGATTAATCATGCTTGTAAAATACATTTATCCTGAATGTGAAAACATTTAGTCAAAGGGGTGGATTGATAGATTAATTTGTATTTTAAGAATAATGACTAAAGGATTTCACCCCAAATACAGTATAAATGTGTGAACGGTGTTAGAGTTATAATGTAGTGGCAACCCACTAACAGAGGGGGGCGGGACTAAACATTCCAGGGTGAAGGGGACTGAGAAAACGGGTTAAAAAAAGCCTCCTAAAGGTGGGCGGAGCAAAGTGCCTTTGTGTGTCAAGGGGTATAAAGCTGTATGTATGTTTTTTGGCGGCAGAGCTCTCCATGATTAAAAATACAGATCATTCTTGCTGGTTGTGGACCTTGAATCATTTATGATTATAACCAGAGCCTTACAACCCCTGGTAATGATTCAAGCTTAGGTTGAATTAGAGATAGAAATTCTCATGACAGATACCTAGCTATCACAATATGATTATCTTAGGCTACATCCTGAGGATCATACATGTATGATGCACCTCATAGTCCTCACCAACAGAGACCAGCATCTCCATGACATTGTTCAGCTCGAAAATAAAGGGTGAAGTAGTAGTCTGCTTCTCCAGAAGGGGGAGTAGTGAACTCATGATGATGCTGAGCATTCAGTTGTTCCACTCTCCCATAGAGGTCCTCTATGGCATTCTATGCACTCTCCCTTCTGCGTTATGATTATGTAGTGAAGGACGTAGCCAAAGCAGTAATCAATCATGCTTAACTGTTCCAGTACATAATGTCCCCAAAGACAAGTCCGATCAAACGCCAATGCAGGAGCCCTTCGAAATAGAGAGAACGTGACATTTTTCTGGGGACACATAAACAGATAACAGACAGAGAGAATGAAACTGTCCTTAAACCTTACTCACCAGAACAAGACAGGTGACCTCCTGTAGCAATTCACCTCCATTCAATGTATGTTTGATAAGTATTTTATTGCTTTGGTCAATGGGTTGAACATAAAGGAAATCCCCTTTCTCTTGCTTTTGCTTTGTCTTTGATAGTGAAAAATAAATACTTTAATTTTAATATTAGGTCAGCAGTTGTATTTTGTTTGTGTAAATATGACCTTATGCTGAATGTGCCATGAATAAATCTGAACATTTACAATGAGCTTTCTGTCTCTCTAGATGGATTTATACACTACAGAAAATAATAGACAGAAATATTATGACCTTAATTTATTTCAATACTGTGGTCTGTCAATAGAGAGAAAACACGTGTTTTATCTCTATGGGTTTGACAGTTGTTCAGATTGCTATCAATGTTATCACATAATTAGTAGGCCTAAAGCATACAATATGTACTGTACAATGAGATTGCAAGTTTGTGCAATAATGTACCTCAACATTACTACATGAGTGTATGAACATGTTTTTTCCCCTGTTCTCCTTCAAACGCTCCTCTATCTGTCCATATGCTACCACAGTTGAGGAATAGTTGAGCCCACCATGTAGAAAATGAAACATTTATTGAAATATTTATGGTCCTTGACGTATCGACTCTGGCTCTTATTTTCAATTGCTTTGATTGTGATTCACGTTTAACCTCGAGAAGGTTATAAAATCAATTTACCAACTACTTTATTGTCAAACAACCACAGTGCTTGGCCAATTGATAAATGTCAGTTGATATGAAGTGTTTTATTGCTTGGCGATAGAGCATCCTAAATGGTCTCTTAATCTCATTGGAAATGTGCGCCTCACACACTCGGCTGTTCTCTCATCTATCTGGCAACCACACTGGCACAGCCAAATCCCATCTGATGGGAAACACTCGGAAATATGGTCCAATTGAAAGAAGAAATGGAAGCATTTTACTGACTAAAGGCCTTGTAATTGTTTTTATTCTCCCAAGACTTTTACCTGAGAGAAATGAAGGCAGATATGTGAATTTGCATTCTCAATTAAAGTAATTAAAATAATTATACAGAGAAAAGAGATTTGGAAGTAAAAAGTTGAACGTAATGCGAAGTTGTCCTTCCACTCCTGTACTCCTACTCTTGAGAGTACAGCTAAATTAGCTTGTTGGATCTACATGGCTGCGGTGACAGCAGGCTTGAAGAAACGTTGAAGATGGCTGTCAGTTATTTCATTTTTAACATTTTAATGAATAGTCTTCAACGTTGACTAAAACATGAATGTTTAATTGGGGCATGTTCCAAGAACTAGGCACCAACAACAGATTTGATTAGAAATTAATGTACAGTGGTCAAAAGTTTTGAGAAAGTTAATTTTCACAAATTCTGCTGCCTCAGTTTTTATGATGGCAATTTGCATATACTCCAGAATGTTATGAAGAGTGATCAGATGAATTGCAATTAATTGCAAAGTCCCTATTTGCCATGAAAATGAACTTAATCCCCCAAAAACATTTCCACTGCATTTCAGCCCTGCCACAAAAGCACCAGCTGACATCATGTCAGTGATTCTCACGTTAACACAGGTGAGAGTGTTGATGAGGACAAGGCTGGAGATCACTCTGCCACTCTGATTGAGTTAGAATAACAGACTGGAAGCTTTAAAAGGAGGATGGTGCTTGAAATCATTGTTCTTCCTCTGTTAACCATGGTTACCTGCAAGGAAACACGTGCCGTCATCATTGCTTTGCACAAAAAGGGCTTCACAGGCAAGGATATTGCTGCTAGTAAGATTGCACCTAAATCAACCATTTAGCGGATCATCAAGAACTTCAAGGAGAGAGGTTCAATTGTTGTGAAGAAGGCGTCAGGACGCCCAAGAAAGTCCAGCAAGCGCCAGGACCGTCTCCTAAAGTTGATTCAGCTGCGGGATCGGGGCACCACCAGTGCAGAGCTTGCTCAGGAATGGCAGCAGGCAGGTGTGAGTGCATCTGCACGCAAAGTGAGGCGAAGACTTTTGGAGGATGGCCTGGTGTCAAGAAGGGCAGCGAGGAAGCCACTTCTCTCCAGGAAAAACATCAGGGACAGACTGATATTCTGCAAAAGGTACAGGGATTTGACTGCTGAGGACTGGGGTAAAGTCATTTTCTCTGATGAATCCCCTTTCTGATTGTTTGGGGCATCCGGAAAAAAGCTTGTCCGGAGAAGACAAGGTGAGCGCTACCATCAGTCCTGTGTCATGCCAACAGTAAAGCATCCTGAGACCATTCATGTGTGGGGTTGCTTCTCAGCCAAGGGAGTGGGCTCACTCACAATTTTGCCTAAGAACACAGCCATGAATAAAGAATGGTACCAACACATCCTCCGAGAGCAACTTCTCCCAACCATCCGAGAACAGTTTGGTGACGAACAATGACTTTTCCAGCATGATGGCGTACCTTGCCATAAGGCAAAAGTGATAACTAAGTTGCTCGGGGAACAAAACATCGACATTTTGGGTCCATGGCCAGGAAACTCCCCAGAACTTAATCCCATTGAGAACTTGTGGTCAATTCTCAAGAGGCAGGTGGATAAACAAAAACCCACAAATTCTGACAAACTCCAAGCATTGATTATGCAAGAATGGGCTGCCATCAGTCAGGATGTGGCCCAGAAGTTAATTGACAGCATGCCAGGGCAGATTGCAGAGGTCTTGAAAAAGAAGGGTCAACACTGCAAATATTGACTCTTTGCATAAACTTAATGTAATTGTCAATAAAAGCCTTTGACACTTATGGAATGCTTGTAATTATACTTCAGTATACCATAGTAACATCTGACAAAAATATCTAAAAACACTGAAGCAGCAAACTTTGTGAAGACCAATACTTGTGTCATTCTCAAAACATTTGACCATGACTGTACTTGTTTAGATGGCCCTGGGTGTTTTCATATCTACAGTATAAAGGCCAGTTTCTCATAGCAACAAACATTTTTTTTCATTATTGTGGTCTGTCTGAATAACATTGACAAATAAAATATGAACGCCATCCTACACCCCAACCCACAGCCAAGAACATACTTTCCCCAGAGTAAGATGTTCTTACCACAACAAACTAAAGTAGTTTGAGTTCTTGGAAATCAGACAGACACTTTTCTGTATCTTTGGAAGCCTGTAGAGACAAGGTTAACTGAATTATTTGTAAAAGGTTTGAATTTATTTCCTCAATCTTGCCTTCTCATTCATCTGTTTACCACATATGTAGTAAGCTACACTCATTCACCAAGGAGATAATGGGATTTGATATAGCACAAAAAATTGAGTATAATACAAAAGTCAAGAAGATGGTTACCCAGGGATACAATGGTGTATTACATTTACATTTACATTATTTAGCAGACGCTCTTATCCAGAGCGACTTACAGTTAGTGCATACATTATTTTAAAAACATTTATACCCCCCGTGGGAATTGAACCCACAACCCTGGCGTTGCAAACGCCATGCTCTACAAACTGAGCTACCTGCCGGCCATTCCCTCCCCTACCCTAGACGACGCTGGGCCAATTGTGCACTGCCCCATGGGTCTCCCGGTCACGGCCGGCTACGACAGAGCCTGGATTTGAACCAGGATCTCTAGTGGCACAGCTAGGACTGCGATGCTGTGCCTTAGACCACTGCGCCACTCGGGAGACGTATTGAACCATTGTGAGCTTTGCACAGCAGCAGAAGATTCACTAAAGAAAAATGACAATAGGAATAAATGGGTTTTGCCCTTGTTGGTAATCAATTTGAGAACAGTTTTGGTGAACTGAGTTTTTCATTTATTTATTTAACCTTTATTTATCCAGGTTAGTCTCATTGACAGCAGCAGGGGGAACACAATTTCAGACAAATCTCACCCATAACAACTTACAGACATACTATAGACATACTATGAACAAATTATAGACTTAGACACACATACATTACAATTACATACAGAAACATTCAAATATCATAGATACAAATCAATCATACAGTTGAAGTCGGAAGTGTTGATACACTTAGGTTGGCGTCATTAAAACTTGTTTTTCAACCACTCCACAAATTTCTTGTTAACAAACAATAGTTTTGGCAAGTCGGTTAGGACATCTACTTTGTGCATGACACAAGTAATTTTGCCAACAATTGTTTACAGACAGATTATTTCATTTATAATTCACTGTATCATAATTCCAGTGGGTCAGAAGTTTACATACACTAATTTGACTGTGCCTTTAAACAGCTTGGAAAATTCCATAAAAGGATGTCATAGCTTTAGAAGCTTCTGATAGGCTAATTGACATCATCTGAGTCAATTGGAGGTGTACCTGTGGATGTATTTCAAGGCCTACCTTCAAACATAGTGCCTCTTTGCTTGACATCATGGGAAAATCAAAAGAAATCAGCCAAGACCTCAGAAAAAAAATTGTAGACCTCCACAAGTCTGGTTCATCCTTGGGAGCAATTTCCAAATGCCTGAAGGTACCACGTTCATCTGTACAAACAATAGTATGCAAGTATAAACACCATGGGACCACGCAGCCATCATACAACTCAGGAAGGAGACGCGTTCTGTCTCCTAGAGATGAACGTACTTTGGTGCGAAAAGTGACAATCAATCCCAGAACAACAGTAAAGGACCTTGTGAAGATGCTGGAGGAAACAGGTACAAAAGTATCTATATCCACAGTAAAACGAGTCCTATATCGACATAACCTGAAAGGTCGCTCAGCAAGGAAGAAGCCACTGCTCCAAAACCGCCACAAAAAAAGCCAGACTACAGTTTGCAACTGCACATGGGGACAAAGATCGTACTTTTTGGAGAAATGTCCTCTGGTCTGATGAAACAAAAATATAACTGTTTGGCCATAATGACCATCGTTATCTTTGGAGAAAAAAGAGGAACGCTTGCAAGCCGAAGAACACCATCCCAACCGTGAAGCACGGGGGTGGCAGCATCATGCTGTGGGGGTGCTTTGCTGCAGGAGGGACTGGTGCACTTCACAAAATAGATGGCATCAAGAGGAAGGAAAATTATGTGGATATATTGAAGCAACATCTCAAGACATCAGTCAGGAAGTTAAAGCTTGGTCGCAAATGGGTCTTCCAAATGGACAATGACCCCAAGCATACTTCCAAAGTTGTGGCAAAATGGCTTAAGGACAACAAAATCAAGGTATTGGAGTGGCCATCACAAAGCCCTGACCTCAATCCTTTAGAAAATGTGTGGGCAGAACTGAAAAAGCGTGTGCGAGCAAGGAGGCCTAGAAACCTGACTCAGTTACACCAGCTCTTTCAGGAGGAATGGGCCAAAATTCACCCAACTTATTGTGGGAAGCTTGTGGAAGGCTACCCGAAACGTTTGACCCAAGTTAAACAATTTAAAGGCAATGCTACCAAATACTAATTGAGTGTATGTTAACTTCTGACCCACTGAGGATGTGATGAAATAAATAAAAGCTGAAATAAATCATTCTCTCTACTATTATTCTGACATTTCACATTCTTAAAATAAAGTGGTGATCCTAACTGACCTAAGACAGGGAATTTTTACTAGGATTAAATGTCAGGAATTGTGAAAAACTGAGTTTAAATGTATTTGGCTAAGGTGTATGTAAACTTCTGACTTCAACTGTATGTACCACCACATGAAATCCTAATAACAATCATATTCCTCAGTAACATGTTAGTCAACCAACCTTTTAAACTCCCCCAAAGAAACAAGATCCTAGACTTTCAAACTGGTCTGGAGAGAATTCCAAGACTATGGAGCTGAGTAATTAAAACACTTTTTGCCATGATCCGTTCAGATATTTGGAACTGTTAAAAGTAAGTGGAAGTGAGACTGTAGCTGGTATTGGTCAAATTTCAGAGATGCCTACTGTCTTCTAAGTTTGTGAGGTCTCAGGATGTTGAAGAAGACACTAAGGAAAATATCTACAATATCTGTTTTCTATATTTTCTTCACACAAATTTGTGTATAATGGCCAATAGTTTGTGTGTAAATTGAATCATCATTTTTTTCTACCAACATTTCTATGAAATCTGACCAGGAGTAGACAGCATCTAAAGGAAACCATGTACTTGATATAATGTATATGGGGTGGATGGTGTCCATATTAGGACAGCCTTAGTCTGAGCAGGCTGTTCTAATTTTGACACCATAGGAGTAATCTATAGTCTCTTGGCCTTGACTGTTCATTTTGTAGTGCGCCAAAAGAGGTATTAACATTTAGCAGACGCTCTTACAGCAGTGAATGCATAAATGTTTATACTGGTCACCCGTGGGAATTGAACCCACGACCCTGGCGTTGCAAGCTCCATGCTCTACCAACTGAGGCACATGGTATAATCTTTTTGGGATCCGGCCTAGGGTACATGAGATATAGGAGTGATGAGAGAACATGAAAAACACATCAAACATTTGCATGGGGTCAAAAACATCTACTGGATACCATGGATACAGGGCAAAGCTACCCCATGAATCTTGAGCCTAGAATTGTATCTGTTTAATTGGGGTATGACAATCACTCAGATACATATGTCTATATATTACTTATGATATATCTAATGTAGAACATCATTACATCAGTGAAAGCCTTTTATCCTAGTAGGCTTTCCTCACAGGACAGAAGAATCCACCACCATTATGAATACACTATAGCATATGAAAACACTATCAATACTATACAAATGTATAGATCTTATCCTGAAGATAGTCATCATATTTCTCCAGCATGTGAGCATTCTATTCAAAAGCCTTTGTATTCCATGAGTAAAATAGGTCCTTGACGAATTGTTTCATTCCTATGTAGAAGTGTAGCGGTAAAAGTTTCCACATCACCCCTTCTGACCTTATCTTCTCTTTGGTGCTTTCTCTCCAGGTGTTCTTTGGCCTTCCTCTTTCTCTTCCTCTTCATCTTTAATATCATGTTCTAGGTTAGTGGCTGTTTAGCAATGCTGCTTCTGACCCTTTCCCATGTCCTCATTGTTAGTAGTTGAATTGCTAGATTTTTGGTGGAGCAGCTGGGTATTGTCAACAGGGCGGACACGTGATCCAATATCGAATAGCAGTGTGAGGTCATGAGGAAAGAAGCAAAGCTGTTAAACAGCACAGAGACACCTGTGACCGTTAGTTATTGGAAACAACCAGTTGCTGGAATCATCACTATAAGGGTGTCCTCATAGCTGTGTCAATATATGGCAATATTAGTTGAGTGGCTCCTGTAGTATCGTTGGTGTTGCAAAGGAAAAACCATTGACATTCAAAAATCACTGTTCTAGTTTGATTACTCCCCACCAATTAGCTTAGTAAAACAATTAGCACATATGCAAATGTCAGAATTAATTAATCCCATGGCGCCACTTCAGTAATTAGCCTAGAATCCCAGAATCCTGGGATTCCACTGTATTTATTACAAACCCACAGTCCAGATGTGATGTGGGAACCAACGCCAACAGAGAGATAGAGGGAAAACAGCAGGGTAATTAAACATATAAATGAGTCATTTTTATACAGTTAGGGTTAATTAATTGGAAGAACTTGTCCTGATACTTAGCACAATTGGAGTGTTGACACAGCTAATCTTCCAGGAACTCTGCAAACCAAGAAGGAACTTGTTGAGTTTAATCAAAAGAAGGGGGATTTCTTCATCAAATTATCGCCTCTAATTAACATAAGGTGATAATTATGAAGTATTATTATGAACGCAAACTCTACTAGTGTATTGTGTGAGTTAAAGGCTACTGAGAGAAAAATAAATTAAAACGAGACATATCATTGACAAAACAAACAAACACTTTTAAATATTAATTGGATACTTGTTTTGTTCCACAAAAGTGGGAATCTTCATAGACAAAACATTCAATTGCCAAGGCCAGCTTCGGTGCTTAATCGAGCTGTAATCTTGTAATTTTGGCCCTCCTAGGGAGTGACATCTTTTTCTTCCGGGAGGTTGCACATGCACACTGTATACCGCAAACACCAAAGTACAGTGGCTTTGGAAAGTATTCAGACCCCTTGACTTTTTCTACATTTTGTTACATTACAGCCTTATTCTAAAATTGATTATTTTTTTTTATGTCCTCATCAATCTACACACAATACCCCATAATGACGAAGCAAAAACTGGTTTTTAGATATTTTAGCAAATTTATAAAAAATTTAAAACAGATACCTTACATACAAAAGTATTCAGACCCTTCGCTATGAGACTCAAAACTGAGCTCAGGTGCATCCTGTTTCCATTGATCATCCTTGAGATGTTTCTACAACTTGATTGGAGTCCACCTGTGGTAAATGTAATTGATTGGACATGATTTGGAAAGGCACATACCTGTCTTTATAAGGTCCCACAGCTGACAGTGCATGTCAGAGCAAAAACCAAGCCATGAGGTTGAAGGAATTGTCCGTAGAGCTCCGAGACACGATTGTGTCGAGGCACAGATCTGGGGAAAGGTACCAACACATTTCTGTAGCATTGAAGGTCCCCAAGAACACAGTGGCCTCCACCATTCTTAAATAGAAGAAGTTTGGAACCACCAATACTCTTCCTAAAGCTGGCCGCCAGGCCAAACTGAGCAATCGGGGGAGAAGGGCCTTGGTCAGGGAGGTGACCAAGAACCCGATGGTCCCTCTGACAGAGCTCCAGAGTTCCTCAGTGGAGATGGGAGAACCTTCCAGAAGGACAACCATCTTTGCAGCACTCCACCAATCAGGCTTTTATGGTAGAGTGGCCAGACAGAAGCCCCTCCTCAGTAAAAGGCACATGACAGCCCACTTGGAGTTTGCCAAAAGGCACCTAAAGGACTCTCGGACCATGAGAAACAAGATTCTCTGGTCTGATGAAACTAAGATTGAACTCTTTGGCCTGAATGCCAAGCTTTATGTCTGGAGGAAGCCTGGCACCATCACTACGGTGAAGCATGATGGTGGCAGCATCATGCTGTGCTGATATTCTTCAGCGGCAGGGACTGGGAGATTAGTCAGGATCAAGGGAAAGATGAACGGTGCAAAGTACAGAGAGATCCTTGATGAAAACCTGCTCCAAAGTGCTTAGGACCTCAGACTGGGGTGAATGTTCACCTTCCAACAGGACAACAACACTAAGCACACGCCAAGACAACGCAGGAGTGGCTTCGGGACAAGTCTCTGAATGTCCTTGAGTGGCCCAGCCAGAGCCCGGACTTGAACCCGATCGAACATCTCTGGAGAGACCTGAAAATAGCTGTGCAGCGATGCTCCCCATTCAACCTGACTTAGCTTGAGAGGATCTGCAGAGAAAAATGGGAGAAACTCCCCAAATACAGGTGTGCCAAGCTTGTAGCGTCATACCCAAGCAGATTCAAGGCTGTAATCACAGCTAAAGGTGATTCAACAAAGTACTGAGTAAAGGGTCTGAATACTTATGTAAATGTGATATTTCGGTTTTTTATTTTTAATACATTTGCAAACATTTCTAAAAACCTTTTTTTGCTTTGTCATCATGGGGTATTGTGTGAAGACTGATGAGGGAAAAAAACTATTTTATTCCATTTTAGAATAAGGCTGTAACATAACAAAACGTGGAAAAAGTCAAGGGGTCTGAATACTTTCCGAATGCACTGTATGTCATTATAATCAGACCATCTTCCATGACACTGAAATTGCAAAGATTTTCACGGGTGGTTTGAAATGATTGACTTTCTAACCGGAGAGTCAATAGATAGATACAGTACCTAGTACCACGCTATAAATTCCATTGTCCATTGTATGATTTAATAAAGCCATCCACTTGTGGTGCTGAACAGACAGCAGCCCTCAAGTAACAGCAAAACATAAACTTTTGATTGCTTGATCAATAACAGGAAATTCGTTTCTGTCCCACAGCCTGGTTCCTTATGGAAAAAACACATTAATTTCTCATGCGATCACGTGATCTCCTGTGATCTCCTGTGAAATAAATGTGACAACATGGGGATGCTAAATTTAAACATGTAATACCATGAAACTATACATGTGACAACATTTGAGCACAAGAGAAAACCCATGTGTCAAATAATAATAATAATAATAATATGCCATTTAGCAGACACTTTTATCCAAAGCGACTTACAGTCATGTGCGCATACATGTTTACCAAATGTCATTGGGAATATTTTACCTTAAAAGGTATAATTGACATTACTTCAATTTAAACAGTTACGGTCCCCTGTAGGTTTTGTCTAGTTCCAAGTACATCCCCAAGAAGGATTTTGTAACATTGTGTCATGGTCCTCTGGATTACTTTGGAATAAACCTGGGATTTGAACTCACAATCTCTTGGTTGCTAGGTACCTGAAGTGTCTGCTGCGCCACTAGGTCTGTGGAGAAAACAGTGATTAGCTATACATACTGTACTGTATATTGCCAGGAATAAAAAAATGTATACAACAACTTGAAGATGTTATTTTTGACACTATGTATAAAAATATATATAGTATACTAATTTGGACTGTGACCACACTTCAGACTGAGCATTAACTGGGATCTGAACTTAAGACCCAAAACACACGGCCAAGGCAAGAAAGGAGCGGCTCAAGAAGAGGCACATTAAGATCCTGGAGTGGCCTAGCCAGTCTCCAGACCTTAATCCCATAGAAAATCTGTGGAGGGAGCTGAAGGTTCGAGTTGCCAAACGTCAGCCTCGAAACCTTAATGACTTGGAGAAGATCTGCAAAGAGGAGTGGGACAAAATCCCTCCTGAGATGTGTGCAAACCTGGTGGCCAACTACAAGAAACGTCTGACCTCCACCAAGTACTAAGTCATGTTTTGCAGAGGGGTCAAAAAGTTATTTCCCTCATTAAAATGCAAATCAATTTATAACATTTTTGACATGGGTTTTTCTGGATTTTTTGTTGTTATTCTGTCTCTCACTGTTCAAATAAACCTACCATTAAAATTATAGACTGATCATGTCTTTGTCATTGGGCAAACATACAAAATCAGCAGGGGATCAAATACTTTTTTCCCTCACTGTATATACATACACACATATACACACATACATACATACTCCGGGCAGCGGAGCGGAAATGGAAGAAAACTAAACTCCCTGCCGACCTGGCATCTTTTCACTCCCTCCTCTCTACATTTTCTTCATCTGTTTCTGCTGCTAAGGCCACCTTCTACCACTCTAAATTCCAAGCATCTGCCTCTAACCCTAGGAAGCTCTTTGCCACATTTTCCTCCCTCCTGAATCCCCCCCCCCCCCCCCCCCCCCCCCTCCTCTCTCTCTGTGGATGACTTCGTCAACCACTTTGAAAAGAAGGTTGACGACATCCGATCCTCGTTTGTTAAGTCTAATGACACTGCTGGTCCTGCTCACACTGCCCTACCCTATGCTTTGACTTCTTTCTCCCCTCTCTCTCCAGAAAAAATCCTGCGACTTGTGACTGCAGGCCGCCCAACAACCTGCCCGCTTGACCCCATCCCCTCCTCTCTTCTCCAGACCATCTCCGGTGACCTTCTCCCCTACCTCACCTCGCTGATCAACTCATCCTTGACCGCTGGCCATGTCCCTTCCGTCTTCAAGAGAGCGAGAGTTGCTCCCCTTCTCAAAAAACCAACACTCGACCCCACTGATGTCAACAACTACAGACCAGTATCCCTTCTTTCTTTTCTTTCCAAAACTATTGAGCGTGCCGTCTTTAGCCAACTCTCTTGCTATCTCTCTCAGAATGACCTTCTTGATCCAAACCAATCAGGTTTCAGGACTGGTCATTCAACTGAGACTGCTCTTCTCTGTGTCACGGAGGCTCTCCGCACTGCTAAAGCTAACTCTCTCTCCTCTGCTCTTGTCCTTCTAGACCTGTCTGCTACCTTTGATACTGTGAACCATCAGATCCTCCTCTCCACCCTCTCCGAGCTGGGCATCTCCGGCGCGGCTCACTCCTGGATTGCGTCCTACCTGACCGGTCGCTCCTACCAAGTGGCGTGGCGAGAAGCTGTCTCCGCACCACGTGCTCTCACCACTGGTGTCCCCCAGGGCTCAGTTCTAGGCCCTCTCCTTTTCTCCCTATACACCAAGTCACTTGGCTCTGTCATATCCTCACACGGCCTCTCCTATCATTGCTACGCTGACGATACACAACTAATCTTCTCCTTTCCCCCTTCTGATAACCAGGTGGCGAATCGCATCTCTGCATGTCTGGCAGACATATCAGTATGGATGACGGATCACCACCTCAAGCTGAACCCTGGCAAGACGGAGCTGCTCTTCCTCCCGGGGAAGGACTGCCCGTTCCATGATCTCGCCATCACGGTTGACAACTCCGTTGTGTCCTCCTCCCAGAGTGCGAAGAGCCTTGGCGTGACCCTGGACAACACCCTGTCGTTCTCCGCTAACATCAAGGCGGTGACCCGCTCCTGCAGGTTCATGCTCTACAACATTCGGAGAGTACGACCCTGCCTCACACAGGAAGCGGCACAGGTCCTAATCCAGGCACTTGTCATCTCCCGTCTGGATTACTGCAACTCGCTGTTGGCTGGCCTCCCTGCATGTGCCATTAAACCCCTACAACTCATCCAGAATGCCGCAGCCCGTCTGGTGTTCAACCTTCCCAAGTTCTCTCACGTCACCCCCCTCCTCCGCACACTCCACTGGCTTCCAGTTGAAGCTCGCATCCGTTACAAGACCATGGTGCTTGCCTTTGGAGCAGCGAGGGGAACGGCACCTCTGTACCTTCGGGCTCTGATCAGTCCCTACACCCAAACGAGGGCATTGCGTTCATCCACCTCTGGCCTGCTGGCTCCCCTTCCTCTGCGGAAGCATAGTTCCCGCTCAGCCCAGTCAAAACTGTTCACTGCTCTGGCACCCCAATGGTGGAACAAGCTCCCTCACGACGCCAGGACAGCGGAGTCGCTCACCACCTTCCGGAGACATTTGAAACCCCACCTCTTTAAGGAATACCTGGGATAGGATAAAGCAATCCTTCTACCCCCCCCCCCCCCACACACACACAGCGGAGTCGCTCACCACCTTCCGGAGACATTTGAAACCCCACCTCTTTAAGGAATACCTGGGATAGGATAAAGTAATCCTTCTACCCCCCCCCCCCCCCCCCCCAAAAAAAAAATTGTAAAGTGGTTATCCCACTGGCTATAGGGTGAATGCATCAATTTGTGAGTCGCTCTGGACTAGAGCGTCTGCTAAATGACGTAAATGTGCCCTTGAGCAAGGCACTTAACCCTAATTGCTCCTGTAAGTCGCTCTGGATAAGAGCGTCTGCTAAATGACTTAAATGTAAAATGTAATACATACATACATACACATACATACATACATACACATACATATCCTTTAAAATATATATATATTCCCCTTTATTACTTTCCAACCCCACCACCCTTTCCCTAATTGGAGTAGTGATGTTACTAGTGAACATCTTATACTTACTATATACATTTTATGGACACAGTCAATTTTACAATAATAATATTTTGTTTGTTTTTTCACCTGAACTTCTTCTAATCTCAACCTCTCAGATCATTTTCATGATGTCCATCCGGTTTGCTTCTATATGCCATATCTTTCTAACTGTGCTCTTTCACAAAAGCTCCCAACCTACAACCTATATACTTATTATGGACACAGTATGCTTTACATTATTAGTTATCTTGTTGTTAGTTGTTGTTACTTGTTATTAGTCCCATCCTTCAACTCCTTTCAACACCACCCATCTATCTCTTAACACCATCAATATAGGATTTCTATTTGCCATATATTTTTCAACTGTACTGTGATGTTTTACAAAAGTTCTGAACCTTTCTATTCTCATTGTTTCTACAGATTGTAAATTGAAAATAAACATTTTTGCTAAAAGTATTATTATATTATTGATCGATTGACTATGACTTTTCAGATCACCCAGTAATGCTATCAGCAAGGTTAGCTCCAGGTAAATATTGCAATCCTTTAGCCATTCCTGGACCTGTGTCCAAAAACAAGCTACAAATGGTTTATTGAATTATAATGGATCTAGTTCAGTCTTATCAATCACATAAACATATTTAATAATCTCTTACCTAGCTTGATGACTGTGGGCATTTTTGCTTACTTTTTGTTGTTCTAAATAGAGACGGCTAGAAGGGCCATGGGTCATATTAGATTGTGTAGAAATGCAGGAAATGTGCTTTAGATGCCCCCCAAAATGGGAGGATCCCCTGCCAAGTTATGTCCCCCTCTGCAAATAGCACTGCTGGGGGATTTTAATAAGTCACAGTCAATCGATCAATAATATAATAACACTCTTAGCAACATTTTTTTTTAAATTTACAATATGTAGAATCTATGAGAATAGAAAGGTTCAGAACTTTTGTGAAACATCACAGCACAGTTGAAAAATGTATGGCAAATAGAAAACTGGATGGTGTTCAGAGACAGATGTGAGGGGTTGAGTAGAGCTGAAGGATGGGACTAAAAACAAACAAAAGATAGCTATTGTAAAATATACTGTGTCCGTAAAATGTATATAGTATGTATAAGCTGGAAGTAGAAGCCTAAGTGTTGTTGTCCATTAGTTTACACCAATTAGGGGAGTGATGGTACCCCTGCCAAGTACCCATATAATATTTCATTTATAGTATGGTCACCATGTCATTGTAATACTCACTTCCCTGCCACACCATCAGGTCAGTGAGAGTGACAGAATAGCTACAGTAAGTTACTGTGAAATGTACAATAACCAACTTGCAACTAGTTGACAGTAGTGATGTTACGTTTGATACCAGAGGCACGAGTCGAAATCGCTAAACAGTTAACGTCGAAGCAGTATGCCGATGCATGTATCACTTTATCAGAAGTACGTCATCAATGACGTCCGAAGCTTCTTTTGATCACGTGCTTTTTTCAAACCGTGTGTTGCACTGATTTCTTCTTGGTTCCGGTGCTTTCTTCGATTCCAAGCTGCTTTCAAACACGACCTCTACTGGACACCGTACTTACAAATATAGTTTGTATTTTGTACATAATGTTCTACCTGACCGGTGGCTTAGCAGGTAAAATAGGGAACTATGGAATTTCAGGGACATGAGGTTGAATCCCGTTATTTTGAAAATTGCTTTGTGAAACCACACTTTCTGCACTGTTGTTCAAATAATTTGTTGTATTTAGTGTAGTATAAGCTTCTCTCTTTAGCATCCTAAATAATGCCAGAAGTTCCATCTTTGAAAAAGTATCAACTTGAAGGCAAAAAAGGGAAGCATGATGTAAGATGCAAACCTGGTATTCCAACTGATTATAGGCTAGCAACGACATCAATTTACCGTTGCACCACAGAGTTCTGATGATAACAGTGGAGAAAAAAAACATGTATTGATAATCACACGCTGCTATTTATTGCTGACCAGTAGATGTCACTAATATGCATTGTAAACAGATAATGAAGCTCCAGGTAATGAAACATTTCTCAGCAGAACTTGGTGAAAGCGCCAAAGCCTTCAGAAAGCCTCAGCTTTCCATCACTAGTTGACAGTACATTACTGAAAATTAAACACATTTCTGTGAACCAGCTGCCATTAAGCTACTGGAAAATGCACAGTAACCTCTTAACAGTGCAGCTCTTGAGTGTCATACACTTACAGCAATTACAGAACAAACAGCATCAAAAGAGGTGCTCAACCTTCATCAACATAACGATAAACCACTTAAACTCGTACAACATTTCCACTGACGGTTGGCAGTTGGCACAAATACAACATATTTTGCCCACAAATATGCTAATGACCCCAGCCAGCACATTGCCCCCACCTACATTTCAAAGTGCAGATTGTAAGTTATACTGAATATATTGTGTATAATAATGTACCATTATACTAGATTATCCGCACATGTAGCAATTAAGGTACCAACCAGTGTTGATGTTGTCAGATAATCACATAATAATTGACTATATTCTGGGACATTTTTAGCAGTGCAGAAATGTATTCTTGGCAATAAATCTGTGGCCACAGACCTGGTGGCGTAGCAGGAAATTCAGATTGCTGGCATGCCCCTTATGGAAAAATGACATGATTTCACATGGAAAATCATGAAATCATGTGAAAACTTGTTTCTGGAACACTTCATGTGACATTTCACATGTGAAAACATGTGGTTTCCCATACACATTCATTACCTATAATACATCGCTGCACTTAGCAAAACAGTGCCATCTGCACTTCTGTTTTAGTTATCAATTAATCTGGCTATTTTCTCACAATTGATTTCATTTACTTATTTCAGCAATTTGAGGGTTGTCTGTAAAGTTGTCTAATGTTGGTGGGGCATGCTATTCTGTTTCAATGTTACACCTGAATCACTATGATAAATATATTATTATTATTATTATTATTATAATAAATTTTTTAACAAAGCTTACATTCACTTTAAAGTCCAAAGTGTAAGAATACAGGTGAAATCAGTTATTAACACTGTAGCAGAAAGATTGGAATGGTGTGAACCAACAGGTTGTGAGTTCAAATACCAGGTTAGGACACGTTGAGTAATAATTACTGTGTAAATACACATACACAATGTAGTCATGTATGTCAAAGTGTGTCAAATATGTAAGTTTAAAAGCACTGTGTATCATAATGACTCTTTTTTGTTTTCACATGTGTAATGTTCCAAAACCACATTTTCACATGTGGAATGTCACATGTTGAAGTGTTCCAAAACATGTGAAATCATGTGATTTTTCCATAAGGGATAAAGATCTCAGACCTAAAAGCTAATCAGACCAGGTCCCGAGGGGTTAGACAGCCTCCTGTGCCTCTGACGCATTGTTCCCTACAGCTCTCAGTGCTCTTTGATTGCAGCAGATCGGGCCCTTCAAACACTCTCATACACTCTCACACAAGTGCCCCCACGCCCCAGGACCCCAGATGCCTGTGACACATGGTGCAGGGGAGAAAGCACCTTTCAGACTAGAGTAGTTCTGCCAACTGTTTGTGTTCAGCGGGAGCTGAGAGGAGGATTCAAGGAGGGTAGTGGTCCATACAGTAGGTAGGCCAATAACCAAATTGGTACCTGAGAAAGAAGGAAGACATTTTGAACACTATGAAGTACACAGCAATGACATTACATCAGTTGTTGTGGATTTCCCATTTGCTTTACAATAGCTAGCTCTACAGTCTTCGTTTTCTTTCTGAGCACACCATTATGACAAAACCAAAAACACTCTGAATAAGGTTTCCGCTGAAATGTTTTCAGCTGCCTGCTGTGAGCAAGAAAAATGTTTGGTCTACTTTTGTGTGCAAATCACTCTTAATTTTTGGGACTTTGTTTACTGGTTTAACGAAGCAAAGACTAATTATGTTTAAGGTTGAGCGAGATGGCACATGCTTTTTTTTAAAGCAAAAAACATGAATGTACAGCTGTGGTTTACAACAGAACAGTAAAGTCACAACATTGGTTTTCTTGAACTCAATTGAATCGGATCAGCAGCCTTCTATTGTGTTACAAGGATGAAGAAAAAGCCCACTACAAGGTCAATGTTCTGACCAAGTGTTGCATTCTGGGTGATTTCCCAGTTCCAGTCTGACAGCTTGTTATGGTAGACAGAGCTTTGTAGTGACAGGGGTGGTGACCCCCCCGCGCACTGCTACTGAAGTACTGGACCTCAGACACTAGACATGGGGTCAACATGGACAACACAGACACAGCACAGTGCAGCAGCAGCAGTTGTCACATTTATCTACTGCAGAGCTAACATAATATGAGTACATATTCTGTGGACGGCAATGGTTGAAAGAAGTAACTATTTCCCGGTCTAATGGAGTATTGTGCTGAATATTTTCAGTAGATTGGCCTTTTGTCAGAGGTGTCGCTCTGATTAAAAATATTAAGTGCTACATATTTGTCCAGGGATGGCATAATTTGGCACACTGCAGAGGGAGACTTGACTTGGAGCACTTTGTATGGAATTGCCTACTCTCATTTCCTAAACTGTGGAGCAGCACTTTTAAACACTTTATGGGAAACTTCACCAATATTACAAATTTGTGCAAAGTTAGTAAGTACAGCTATGGACTGGGTGAATCAGCAAACTAAGATTAGGTCTGAATTTGTCTGAATGAATACATCTTGGAAATGCTCCAAAAATTGTCTTAAAGATGCTAATGGAGTTTGTGGCAGACATGAAAGAGTCACCTGCATTACCTGGACTTGGCTATGAGTCCTCAGATTGATGGCTCCCTGAACAGCTTTCTGGCACATGACCTTGGTGGGCGGTTATATTAAATTTGGGACATTTTGTCAGAAATAGTCAGGGGATCACCACAGGCAAAACTGTTGAAATGAGGCAATTTCCTTCCATAATTCTAAAGTCCTTCAACAATACTTAAATACTCAAAATAAAATGTGCTATTCCAATTTATATGTAAGGTAGCCTTTTCAATTATGAAAACATATTTGGTTAGAACAGGAATGAACTTTTTTACGAGATGCAGAAAGATTACATTACATACTGTATACAACTGTATGAAATGAGTTGTAACATTAGCTGATTATTTTAGTCTGAAAGAGGTGTGTACATTTTCTCTCATGCCTGCTCTATATCTAAATGTTATGATATTATATTACAAAAAGTAAAGTCAACCTCAGATTACTCAACCCGCATATTCTATAGTGGAAGTGAGGTCAAAATGGAAATTATGTTATTTTGCCAGACTAAAAACGCACCAAACGCTTATGTGCCATTTGTCCACTTAATGAAGTCCAATTCATAAACATGAAAAACACTTATGGTTCCAATCTAACGTAATTGACCTCAGGGACATCGATTATAATTGGATTTGGACTGGAGTCTGAAAGGCACTTGGACTTAATATGGTCATTTGTGTTCAAGAGAGGAGCGTTTACTGGCAGACAGACATCCCCTTTAACTCCGAGATCACACGACCACTAATATAATTATGCAAAACTACTGCAAGTTGTTTTGGTACAGTTCATTCTCACACAGCACTGATTAAATTAAACTCTCTTTTGGTCTACTTTGAAATGTGTTCAATTTTATCTTCCACTGCTTTTCTTTTCTTTTGAGTATGTGATCACTCCTCCGTAGTCTGTATATTATGTGTGTCTGTATAAAAAGTGTCTGTATCAAGTCTGTGTAAATTGTTTTACCAGGGTATAAAAAAATATATCAATAGTGGTGTTATAGATGGGCAGAGGAAGGTATAAACGCTGTGTTCTGTACAAATAATTTGTTTTTATAATTGTTATGTGGCATAATGGAAGCTTTAGCCCTTAGACCAGAGTAAATGGGGACACAGTGAGACTGTAACGACTGTATAATGGCTCAATGGATACTACTGAAGCGCTTAGCTACCTGTGTAATTTGTCAAAACACTGCACATATTGCAAATAAAGGTTGACTAAATGGAAAGGCAGTACTTGTGTAAATGTAGTGATGCTCTGCTGAGGGAAAGAAAAATAGCTTCCATCAGTGATGAAAGACATGACATTCCATATTTGTAAGAATGTGGGAGTAGGTGTTTGATTACTGTGATGTGTTAGGATTGATAGAAATAAAACCCATGCTATCAATCTTTATACCTTGCATTGCTTTCTCATATGTTTCATTTGAGTCATTTAGCAGACGCTCTTATCCAGAGCGACTTACAGTTAGTGCATACATATTTTTTTTTCATACTGGCCCCTCGTGGGAATCGAACCCACAACCCTGGCGTTGCAAGCGCCATGCTCTACTAACTAAGCTACACAATTAAAGATGTCTATCTCATTCCATGAGGTTTAGCAATAACACATTGGAAACTCAACCACTCCAGTTCAGATCACCATATCTAAACGATCAGCTATGTGGACTGCCACATTGAAAAGCCTGGGGGACACATCCTTTTACTGATCTCCTAACTGATATGCATGTCCTTCTCCCACATTCTATCTTCCCAAAGAATATAATCTACACGGCAGAAAGAAAAATACATGTCCTTAGCCTCCCTCATTCATTCCATAGCAGGGTGACACTCTTGTGACATATGAGACAGTCATATTTTCTGTTGTTCCTGTCGGTGGTAAGTCACAGTACCTCTAAGTCAGGAACACAGTGATGACAACTCCATCTCCCTACTACATACTATACGTGCTGCAACTCAACACTCTCTGACCTAAATTCTGCAGACAAAGGCACAGCGAAGGATGACAACACGGTTGACAACAGAGAAAAGGTTGCCAACAAAAGTATAGGAGTCCATTGCACTGCAATCCAAACAACAAGTTGTGTCAATCCTACGTTTGACCTTGAAATATTAGACTTTAGTGTAACACCAGGATAATTAATATGTGACATGTCGCTGTCTGCATATGTAAAACCACAACCCAACCACATGAAAAGAGTAATATGTGGAAATGTTCTTTCACCACTGCTTCATTTAAAATAATATGATATAATATGTACATATTTAGTCTGTAGACTTTGACATAAAAGCATTGATGCAGTAGTGAACCATGTAAACATTTACATTTTAGTCATTTAGCAGACGCTCTTATCCAGAGCGACATCCAGTAGTGAGTGCACACATTTTCATATTTGTTTGTATTGGTCCCCCATGCTAATCAAACCCACAACCCTGGCGTTGCAAGTGCCATGCTCTACCAACTGAGCCACACGGGACTAAAAATGAGTTGTTAGCATGTCCCCGGAACGTCATCAATCGGTTGCCTAAAGTGGTCAGGACATTGTGTCATGGTCCCCTCGAGGTTTTGTCTAGTTCCCGGTTTGTCCAGGGGACGTCCTTGAGGAAGCTTTTAGGACATTCTTGGGATGTTGTGTCATGGTCCACTGGAGGTTTTGATTAGTTTCAAGTTTCAAAGTTTATCGCCACTTTCACAGGGTACAACAGGTGTAAAACAGTACAGTGAATTTCTTACATTGAGAGCTCTTTCCTAACAATGCTGTGATGATAATAATAATATAGATAATAATAATAATAATAATAATACAGATAATAAATAGAAAATAGAATAGAAAATACAAATAAAACATTTTATCCCCGAGGACGTTTTTGGGATGTTGTGTCATGGTCCCCTGGAGGTTTTTGTCTAGTTCCATGCTTGTTCCGGGGGACGCAAAGAAACATTCATCCCAGGGTACACACATCCTAGTTTCATTACACGGCACCCTTTGCCAAGCTCATCAAGACACTGATTGGTGAACCAGTGATCCATTCACAGCCTCTTTGTCTGTTGGCAATGAGGCTATTATTTTCACCTTACATATTTGACATATATGATTACGTTGAGTATGTTTATTTATACAGTAACTATTATTCAACATGTTTTCTCCTGGGATTTGAATTTACAACCTTTTGGTTCACAGCATTCTGATCTTCGTGCTACGCCACCATGTCTGTGGCAGTAACTGGTTTCACCTGTATTCATACACTTTGGACTTAAAAGTAAATCTCAGCTCTATTAAAAATACACTCAAGAAAAAACATTATATTTATCATAGTGATTCAGGAGTAACATTAAAACAGAAGAATACGTTTAAACCCAGTAGGATATAACCTTTATAAATACTATGTAGTTACAGTGTAACAACCTTTGCAGACAATAGGCTAACCAGGAGAAATTAGGAGACAGGAGAACATTAGATACATTATAACCCTTTTAGTTACATTGTACTTACAATTTTTAACAACCAACTCTGTAATTACAATGTTGTTACAAAGGATATACATGTATTTACAATGTACTTTCCCTGGCGCAAGAAACTTAATGTAAAGTGAAGTGACATTTGTATTACTTTTTAGTTACAATGTAACAACCTTTGCAGACAATAAGCTAACCAGGAGACAGGATAAATGCTTTCAGTTTTACTTTTATTTAATGGATTTGACAAAGATTCATATTCAAACTATTCAAATTCAATTCCTTATTTCACACTCAAAGCATTAACTATTTTAGTTAGAAAAACGCAGTGTGGTAAAGCTAGATAGCTAGATGGCTAGCTAGGCACTGGTAGCCTAATGTCAACACGTTTTTCAACTCGGATAATAAATGTTACTAAATCGTCATAAAAGCATGAAACATTTAGTTTACAATGTTATTTGCACATTACAAACCTTTAAAAACACGACAAATTAAGAACCTAAAATAGGCAGAGGCAATATGGACACGCCTGGCGCCCAAAATGTATGACGTATGTCGCGCAGCGAGAGTTGACTGGGGACAAACAGATTCAGTTCAGTCAGTTCAGTCCTCCTAATGGTCCTAGTGAGCCCTCCCCAGCTAACTAGTTTATGCTTGGGCTAGAAACATCAGCGTGAATTTGAAACACTTCTGCCGAAGTTGGGACTTGTGAGAGTGTTCAGAATCATTCAATTTTTATCGGATGAATTGTTAGTATTTTGTAGATGTTAATGTCGTATGCCTACCACAGTTCTAAATTTTCTGTGAAAATCACTACAATAAATGTGCTTTAACTGTCACCCTGGCCTGATATTGGCTACACTATCTAGCTACTTCCATCTCCTTACTGCAGGACAGCAATTCTCTGCAAGCGGAAGCGAAGGACACTGCCATGTGTTGTTGTGTTGCCGGCTTGCAGTGCAAACGCTCCCCATTGAGCAGTAGACTGTATCACGGTGACATCCAGATGGTTACTTTCTTTTACAAGTTTTAACTAGCGCCATGCAGCTGTTGTTGCTAACTAGCCTGCATAAACTATAGCTGGGAAGGGCTCATCAGGACGACTGACTGAACCGAATCCATTCGTCTCAATTCGACTCTCAGCTGCGCTACATACATCATTAATTTGGGCACCAGGCATGTCCGTACATGCCTCTCCCACATAAATTCTTATTTTTCTTCTCTGGTATAATGGCGTTTGCAACAATTGGATGTGCATTCCACCACCTACTGTGCGGATGGATAATAAGGATCACAAAAATAAAATAATATGGGGTAAAAAATCATACAAACTATACAAAAATGAATTTTAACTAAACAAAATCAACCTGCTTTTCTTTTTAAAATCCCAAATTCTAATCAGGTCCCTACACAGGCTCAGGCAGATCCTGTGAGGGCGGGACATTTTCTGGTGACGGTAGTCCTTGCAGTGCTTCTGCCGTGAAGTCTTGGAGACCCAAAAATGTATTGGCTGCAGCTATAATGATGTCCAGCTTCTTGGACTTCTTGGACACTTGTGCTGTACAATTAATCACTGTGGCTATACATGCTACAAAAACCACCTTCTTCACAATGAGTGTATCCAGATCACATGATTGATTTAAAACATTTGCAACTGGTTGCGGTGCATCCACCACCATATCTTCTTCAGCACTGTGGCCTCTTGCCCCTTCGACTCTCTTCACAGCCTCCACATAGGAGATCTGCTGTACAGCCCTGATCCTTGACACCTTGACCTCTTTCACCCTAACAGGGCACTCAAGGAAGTCCGGAATATGATCCCCACCACAGTTGCAACATTTTCCATTCACAGATTCTTCAATACCATTCTTCTCCCTTCTGCAAACACTTGAAATGTAGCCATATCTTTTACAATTCCCACATTGTAGTGGTTTGGACACAAATTCTCACTGGTGGAGTCACCTCAAACAACAATAGTATCGATAGTCTTTTCTCCTTCTTTCCATTTATCATACGGGTCAGGCGATGTGTAGAGACCCCTCCTGGGATTTCCTGAATAAGGTACTTGTCATCTTTATCTAACGAGACTCTAGCTGTTTGAAGCTGGTGTACAAAACTGAAAGTAAATGACGCAAAATCTAAACTTAATAAATGTAACTAAATGTAATCGAAAATTTAATCTACGTCAATACCAAAAGTAATTATTTATCACGAGAGGGCCATAAACAATAACTAGTAATGCTGCAAACTCCAAGAAAGGTTAAAATCTCACCTTTCTGGTAAAATAGTTATAAATTGCTGAGGTGTAGTCACTTTTGAGAACATAAGCTCAAGTACACAGTACAAATATGATACAAATATGAAAAGATGTTTAGTGTTCTCTCTTGATCAAAACGTCTGGCCCCATTACTGTGAATTTCTCACAGAGCTCTAGCTTGGCTTCCTGAACTCGTTTGGAACTTGCCTTTCATCTCATATTTATATTGTCCACCTATGACAAACAGGAAGTGTTTTTTTGTTTCAAATCTATTAGTTATTTTAGATTAATGGCTATAAATTAATCTCTGAATGTGCTACAGTGATGACACCACTCTCACCTGCTGCGCTACGATGTAAGGATTGCAGGCATGTGCTTTGTCAGTGGCTGTGATGTAGGGTTCAGCCAGGAGTTGATGGACGGTCAGAAGAGTGAATGAAATGGTAGGAGGGACATCCCAGCTTCGAGTGGTGTCAGATTTCACATCCAAGTCAAACAGGCTAAAAAATACTACTGTGTCCGTTGGGACCAGCACTATCGTTCAATTCAAGCCATTTCAATCTACAGTGTCCACAGATCGATTTGTAAGTGAAAATGTCGGTCGGAACCGGTACCAGAACCACGCAGGTCCCCTAAACAGGGGACTTTACATCTAAGAACGGGGAGCATAGAAATAGTGCACATAGAACAGATCTAACGCTTCTTAGACTTGCTGTCAATGAGAATGACAGGTCTATAACTCACATTTCTGTACTTATTGCTGTGACGAGGTGAAATGAAGGAGTCAGGCGCAGGAGGTAAAATACCGAAGTCCAGAGTTTAATGCGTTCACATATACAGTGGGGAGAACAAGTATTTGATACACTGCCGATTTTGCAGGTTTTGCTACTTTCAAAGCATGTAGAGGTCTGTCATTTTTATCATAGGTACACTTCAACTGTGAGAGACAGAATCTAAAATAAAAATCCAGGACCTGGTCAATGACCTGAAGAGAGCTGGGACCACAGTCTCAAAGAAAACCATTAGTAACACACTACGCCGTCATGGATTAAAATCCTGCAGCGCACGCAAGGTCCCCCTGCTCAAGCCAGCGCATGTCCAGGCCCGTCTGATGTTTGCTAATGACCATCTGGATGATCCAGAGGAGGAATGGGAGAAGGTCATGTGGTCTGATGAGACAAAAATAGAGCTTTTTGGTCTAAACTCCACTCGCCGTGCTTGGAGGAAGAAGAAGGATGAGTACAACCCCAAGAACACCATCCCAACCGTGAAGCATGGAGGTGGAAACATCATATTTTGGGGATGCTTTTCTGCAAAGAGGACAGGACGACTGCACCGTATTGAGGGGAGGATGGATGGGCCATGTATCGCGAGATCTTGGCCAACAACCTCCTTCCCTCAGTAAGAGCATTGAAGATGGGTCGTGGCTGGGTCTTCCATTATGACAACGACCCGAAACACACAGCCAGGGCAACTAAGGAGTGGCTCCGTAAGAAGCATCTCAAGGTCCTGGAGTGGCCTAGCCAGTCTCCAGACCTGAACCCAATAGAAAATCTTTGGAGGGAGCTGAAAGTCTGTATTGCCCAGCGACAGCCCCGAAACCTGAAGGATCTGGAGAAGGTCTGTATGGAGGAGTAGGCCAAAATCCCTGCTGCAGTGTGTGCAAACCTGCTCAAGACCTACAGGAAACGTATGATCTCTGTAATTGCAAACAAAGTTTCTGTACCAAATATTAAGTTCTGCTTTTCTGATGTATCAAATACTTACGTCATGCAATAAAATGCAAATGAATTACTCAAAAATCATACAATATGATTTTCTGGATTTTTGTCTCTCACAGTTGAAGTGTAACTATGATAAAAATGACAGACCTCTACATGCTTTGTAAGTAGGAAAACCTGCAAAATCGGCAGTGTATCAAATACTTGTTCTCCCCACTGTATCAAACGCCCCAAGCGTAAAATGGAACAAGCTCAAGGGAAAACATCCACCTTGGTATAAATACAATGTTGAGTAGCTCAACCGAGCTAACATGCTCTCACAATAAACAATCACTCACAAAGACAAGGGGAACAGAGGGAACACTTATACACATACTAATTAGGGGAATGAGCACCATGTGTGTGTGATTGATAAGACATGACAAGTGGAGTGATGAGAATGAAATCGGCAGTAGCTAGTACTCCGGTGACGACGAACGCCGAAGCCTGCCCAAACAAGGAGGAGGGGCAGCCTCGGTGGACATTGTGACAGTACCCCCCCCCCCACCCCCCCTTGACGCGCGGCTCCAGCAGTGTGCTGCCTCCGGCGATGGGCAGGAGGACGCGGAGCAGGGCGAGTCGGATGGCGACGGTGGAAATCCCTCAACAGGGAGGGATCGAGGATGTCCCGCTTTGGGACCCAGCACCGTTCCTCTGGACCGTACCCCTCACACTCCACGAGATACTGAAGGCCCCCCACCCGACGCCTCGAATCCAGGATGGAACGGACCGAGTACGCCGGGGCCCCCTCAATGTCCAGAGGAGGTGGAGGTACCTCCCGCACCTCAGACTCCTGGAGCGGACCAGCTACCACCGGCCTGAGGAGAGACACATGAAATGAGGGGTTAATACGGTAATCAGGGGGGTGTAACAACCTGTATGTCACCTCATTAATCCTCCTCAGGACTTCAAACGGCCCCACAAACCGCGGGCTCAGCTTCCGGCAGGGTAGGCGGAGGGGCAGATTCCCGGGTCGAGAACCAGACCCGATCCCCCGGTACGAACACCGGGGCCTCCCTGCGGTGGCGGTCAGCGTTGGCCTTCTGACGATGCACAGCGCACTTGAGGCGAACATGGGCAGCATCCCAAGTCTCCTCTGTGCGCCGAAACCAGTCATCCACCGCAGGAGCCTCGGTCTGGCTCTGGTGCCACAGTGCCAGAACCGGTTGGTAACCTAAAACACATTGGAAGGGTGTTCGGTTAGTGGAGGAGTGGCAGAGAGAGTTCTGAGCATATTCTGCCCATGTCAGGAACACCGACCACTCCCCCGGCCGGTCCTCACAGTAGGTCCGCAGGAACCTACCCACATCCTGATTCACCCTTTCCACTTGCCCATTACTCTCGGGGTGAAATCCAGAGGTCCAGAGGCTATATCCGCGTCCATCGCCCATACTACCGGCGCCACAATGCATGAGGCTGGAGTATGGGGGTGTTGTCTCTGGGCCTCTCCTCTGTATCATACAGCCAAGACAGTGCGTCTGCCTTCACGTTCTTTGTACCCGGAATGTATGAGAGTGTGAAATCAAACCGGGTGAAGAAGAGGGCCCACCTGGCCTGGCGTGGATTCAGCCTCCTCGCTGCCCGAATGTACTCCAGGTTACGGTGGTCTGTCCAGACGAGGAAAGGGTGTTTCGCCCCTTCGAGCCAATGTCTCCACACCGTCAAAGCTCGGACAACAGCCAGCAGCTCCCGATCACCAACGGCGTAGTTCTGCTCCGCCGAGCTGAGCTTCTTAGAAAATAAGGCACAGGGGTGGAGCTTGGGTGGTGTGCCCGAACGTTGGGATAGTACAGCGCCTATCCCTACCTCGGACGCATCCACTTCCACTACGAACGGTAGTGATGGATCGGGGTGAGCCAGTACCGGGGCTGAGGTGAACAGATCCCGCAATCTATTGAAGGCCAAATCTGCCTCAGCAGACCAGCGGAGCCGGGACGCCCCACCCTTCAACAAGGAGGTAGTGGGAGCTGCGACCTTGCCAAAGCCTCAAATAAACCTTCGATAGTAGTTGGCAAAGCCAAGGAAGCGCTGCACCTCCTTTACCGTGGTTGGAGTCGGCCAATTACGCACGGCTGAAATGTGGTCTCCCTCCATCTCCACACCTGTGGTAGTAATGCGGTACCCGAGGAAGGAGATTGACTGCTGGAAAAGCTCACACTTTTCTGCCTTGGCATAAAGATAATTCTCCAGCAGTCGGACCAGTACCTTGCGAACCAGGGACACATGCTTGGCGCGAATAGGGGAATACACCAAGATGTTATCGATGTAGACCACCACACCGCGACCAAGCATGTCACGAAACACCTCGTTCACAAAAGACTGGAAAATGGATGGAGCATTCATCAAACCGTAGGGCATGACCAGGTATTCATAATGCCCCGAGGTTGTGCTGAATGTGGTTTTCCACTCATCCCCTTCCCGAATATGCGCCAGGTTGTAGGCACTCCTGAGGCCTAATTTTGTGAAAAAACGGGCCCCATGCATTGACTCAATCACTGAAGGAATGAGGGGAAGAGGATAACTGAATCGTACTGTCACATTATTCAGTGGTCGATAATCAATGCACGGGCGTAAACCGCCATCTTTCTTTTTCACAAAGAATAAGCTTGAGGAGGCAGGTGAAGTGAAGGGACATACATGTATATATCCCTGGCGCAGGGACTCGGTGACGTATGTTTCCATAGCCTCCATTTCAGCCTGCGACAGGGGATACACATGACTCCTGGGAGGTACAGCGTCTACCCGAAGGTTTATCGCGCAATCCCCCTCCCGATGAGGTGGTAATTTAGTCGCTTGCGTCTTGGAAAACGCAAGCGCCAGATCAGGTATTCAGGGGGAATGCGCACGGTGGGGATACCGTCTGGACTTTCCACCATAGTTGCACCAATGGAAACACCTAGACACCTACCCTGGCACTCACGCGACCACCCCGTAAGAACCCTCTGCGGCCATGAGACCTTGGGGTTGTGAAGGGCTAACCACAGGATACCCAAGACTACAGGGTAAGCAGGAGACTCAATAATCATAAAGTTGATCTGCGCAACATGCGTCTCCTGCGTAATCATGTTGACTGAACCCGTAAAGCGTGCAAATGCCCTGTCCATGAAGTTCCCAGCTGCGCCTGAATCGACTAGCGCCTTACACTGGGAACCTACCAAATGATCGGGGAAGGAGATTGGTAAAGTACAATGCGCCGCAAAGGGCTCTGAACACGTTTGGGTGTTCGTTACCTGGGGTGATGCGTGAGTACCCTGCCTACCGCCTCCAGACCCAAAAGAACGACGTGAAGTGGATTGTCCCTTCGTGCCACCAGAGTGGTACTGTCGCTGTCCTCCTGTGCTCTCTCGACTGGTGGCTCCTCCCAGCTCCATCTGCTCGGGGTCAGAATCGTCCGGAGTGAGAACAGGCAGACCCCTACAAGGACGTCCTCTGGCTGCCAGCAGATTGTCCAGCCGGATGGCCATGTCTACCAGTTGGGAGAATGATAGCATGGCATCCCGGCAGGCTAGCTCCCGTCGGACGTCCTCTCTTAAGTGGCACCGGAAATGGTCGATTAGGGCCCGCTCGTTCCACCCAGACCCCGCTGCCAGCGTCCGGAACTCCAGTGCGCAGTCCTGTGCGGTCCTCGTCCCCTGCCTTAAATTGACCAGTCGTTCGCCCGCCTCTCGACCCTCAGGCCCGTGATCAAAAACTGCCCAAAAGAGGCGAGCAAACTCCCCGTAGTCCTGCAGCGCGGAACCTCCCTTGTTCCACACCGCATTGGCCCACTCCAAGGCTTTCCCACAAAGGCAGGAAACGAGGACAGATACCTTCTCCCGCTCCAGGGGTGCCGGTCAGATGCTGGAGAAGTATAACTCCAGCTGGAGTAAAAATCCCTTACATAGCGCCATCGTCCCATCAAACGCCGGTGGTTGGGATATCTGGATCCGTTCAGGGGCTGGGTGTAGGTAGCTGGATCCGGTTGACCAGCCGATCCATCGCTTCCCCCAAGCTGGCTAGCATCGATGAATGCTCCTGAACCCTTGCTACAACTCCAGGCATGCGGTCTTCTCCTGCTGGCTCCATATCGGGTGAGTGATTCTGTGACGAGGTGAAATGAAGGAGTCAGGCCGAAGTCCATAGTTTAATGCGTTGACACATATCAAACGCCCCAAGCATCAAAAGGAACAAGCTCAAGGGAAAACATCCACCTTGGTATAAATACAATGTTGAGTAGCTCAACTGAGCTAACATGCTCTCACAATAAACAATCACTCACACAGACAAGTGGAACAGAGGGAACACTTATACACATACTAATTAGGGGAATGAGCACCAGGTGTGTGTGATTGACATGACATGACAAGTGGAGTGATGAGAATGAGATCGGCAGTAGCTAGTACTCTGGTGACGACAAACGCCGAAGCCTGCCCGAACAAGGAGGAGGGGCAGCCTCGGTGGACATCGTGACAATTGCAGCTTTAAGTAGTGTGTTTTCTCTATCAAACACTTCTTAGTGTCAGAAAAGGGGAGACATCTCTGTGCTGGATAACCATTAAATAAAATGGATCTCCTGGCAAGTGCAGTGTTGATATTGCTTAGATTCTGCCTAACATTGCATTCCTAATTTAGCTTACATGACCTACAATATCCACTTAAGGTGACGATTTACCATCGTTAAATTCCACTTGCAATTTTAGCAAAGATGATGATTACAATCTGAAAGTGAATTACGTCATCTAATTTTACTGCTAATTTGCACCTCATTATACTTATCTGGCTGACTCATAGGTATACGGTACACATGATTAAGTAACACTTACACAGACACTTTAAGTGGTCACCATTAATTCTCTCATAACTCTGTCATCATAGGCGAGTCGAGATTATCTAACGTGATTACTACGCATAAAAGCAGGATGTTGCTCAAAACATTTCTCAAAATGCTGCCATGCTGAGATCCCTTGTGCGTCACCTGTAATTAGTCCTAAGTGGAGACTCAGCAGGAGTAGAATATAAGAGCAATAACTTGCTGGAGGCATCTTCTTCCTTGGAGCTACATTAGCCTGGAATACACTGTAGGGTGTTTAATGCAGTGTTATAGGTTAGAGAATGGAGGTGGTAACTGGGAGTACACATTTCGTTCACCAGACACTTCCTCCCAAAGCCTAAGAAAGGCCAACAAAATGTATGATTGTGTGCTAGCATGTGATTGCTTGCATGCTGCCAAGTGGATTGCAGAATTCCCATAAAGTGGGCACTTGTTGAGAAAGACACAGGGTGGTCGCTGTCCATGGTGATTTGATCTATTATCAGGGTTGGGGAGTAACTGATTACATGTAATCAGTAATCTGATTGCAAAAAACTGTAACTGTGACAGTTACTTTACCAATAATAATATTATAATCAGATTGCAGATACTTTTGAAAAACTACTTCTTGGATTACTTTTAAATTCAGAAAGGATGTTTGCGAAAAATACATTGACACCTTTCTGTTTTCTCAGTGACATTCAATTCAGCATTGAAAAAAGGCGCAAGTTTAAGTTTGTTAACCTGAGTGAGTCTGACCACAACTCAGAGACCACTATGATGACGTACCAAATGTGTTTGATGGATCCTTTTTTTCTTCTTCTAATACCTCTTAAGGGGAAAGTAGCCCAAAAGTAACTGAAAGTAATCAGATTACGTTACTGACTTTGGGTAATACAAAAGTTACATCTCTGATTACAATTTTGGACAGGTAACTAGTAACTGTAAACAATTACATTTCGAAAGTAACCTACTCAACCCTGTCGATTATCTATGCATTACGTCTGTAGACTTTGATATAAAGGTCTTGATGCAGTTGTGATGTCCCGATGGATCATTGTTCATACACAGTCAGGTCCAAAATTATTGGGACCCTGATAAAGATGAGCAAAAAATACTATAAAATAAATAATACAAATACTGAACTATATTGTATGCTAAAAGAAATGAAACAATTATGATGTTTTATAAACTATATAATTGCTCAGAGAAAGAGATTTAGTTTAACAAGTCATACAAAAACTCTTTAAAAAAAGATAGAGGACAAGATTATTGGCAACCCTGTTTTCAATACTCCAGCACCCTCCCCTTGTGAGGGTAACAACACTGAGCCTTTTTCTACAATGTTTTATGAGATTGGAGAACACATTGGGAAGGACCATTCCTCCATTAAAATAATCTTTCCAAATCCTTGACATCCTTCGTCTGCTCTTATGGAATACCCTCTTTAATTCAAACCACAGGTTTTCAATGTGGTTCAAGTCCTGAGATGGCCATTGCAAAATGTTGATTTTGTAGTCAATTAACCATTTCTTTGTGGATTTTGATGTGTTCTTGGTGTTATTGTTTTGCTGGAAGATCCACTTGTGGCCAAGTGTCAGCTTCCCTGCAGAGGCAACCAGGTTTTGGGCTAAAATTAACTAGTATTTGGTCAAGTTTATGATGCCGTTTACCTTAACAGAAGCCCCAGCACCAGTGGAAGCAAAATAACCCCATAACATCAAAGACCCACCACCATATTTTACAGTAGGTATGAGGTACTTTTCTGCATATGTTTAACTTTTTTGACACCAAACCCACCACTGGTGTGCGTGGCCAAAGAGCTCTATTTTCATGTAATCTGACCATAGTACCACCTTGAGTTTGATAAACGGCATTCCCACTGGGCACAAACTGGTTGAATCAACGTTGTTTCAATTTAATTTGTTGACGTATTGTGACGTGGAATCTACGTAGAAAATACATTTTCTGGGACCTGACTGTATATGCACTGTTTTCCACTCATAAGTTGTCCACAAATGGAGCTACAAGTACTGCATGTGACTTGCTTTTCTCCATTTCCTACCAAGAGGCAATCTCATTTCTCTCTGCCAGATATGCTGGATTGTGCCTACTGCCTAGTCAGCACAATATAGTTTACCACCTGGATTGTCTGGATCAGGAGGCACCTCCCTAGGGGGCACCCTCCCCAGAGAGAGTCTCTGTCTAAGGATTCCTAGAGTCTCTGTTTAAAGATTCCTTCCCTGTGCTGTTGTCCTTTTCTCCAAGCCAGTTCTCCATGGATGGCCGATTTTCTCTACTGCTTTTCTCAATGTTTCACTTTTCTTTTGCAAAGACAGGTCAGCAATTGACCCGATTCATCCAAAGCATGTTGTGAACAGTTAGGTTAAAATATACGTTTTTATTGACAATGTAACTGTGTAATATTCAATTATCTGACCACTACATTTACTGTACCATGGACCAATAGAGTGGCATGACACATTAATAATGGAGACACACTGTATTGAATTCACTCCACCGGAGGTCTTTAATCTGTGAAATTGTTTGTCTCTGAAAATGGTTCCTCAGTAATAAACCACACTGATTGTTATGTCAGTGTAATTGACATCTGCATTGCCTCAAATAACAATGCATGAACAGAGATGGTTTCATCATAGAAACACAAGGCGTAGATTTGACTACTGTCGTGGAATTATATATATATATTTTTGTATTTTTCCCCTTTTTCTCCCCAATTTCATGGTGTCCAATTGGTAGTTACAGTCTTGTCCCATCGCTGCAACTCCCATACGGACACGGGAGAGGCGAAGGTCAAGAGTCGTGCGTCCTCCGAAACACAACCCAACCGAGCCGCACTGCTTCTTGACACAGTGCCCGCTTAAACCAGAAGCCAGCCGCACCAATGTGTCGGAGGAAACACTGTACACCTGGCGACCGAGTCAGCGTGCACTGTGCTCGGCCCGCCACAGGAGTCACTAGTGCGCGATGGGACCAGAACATCCCTGCCGGCCAAACCCTGGATGACGCTGGGCCAATTGTGCGCCGCCCCATGGGTCTCCCGGTCATGGCCTGCTGCGACAGAGCCTGGACTCGAACCAGGATCTCTAGTGGCACAGCTAGCACTGCGATGCAGTGCCTTAGACCACTGCACCACTCAGGAGGTCCTGTCGTGGAAATTCTAATCAATAATGAGGAGAGACAAGGTCAATCACCAATCAGGATATTACTTTATTCAAAACGTATTAATAAGGCAGCAGGTCACACCACCCACACCCGTGAATGGAGTGAGTGCTTTGCAATATTGAGGCTGGTCGACCCAACCCTCTTGAGTGTTGGGCCGAGAGCTCTGACATACAGAGAATACAAATATGTTTTATAGCAAAGATACACCCTCTCAGTCTTACATGACAAACAGCAGATGTGTGGAATGGGTCAAAAAGTTAGGATTTGTATGAAAGAAAATAATAATTCACAGCAGACAGTATCTGCTGTGAAGACTGTTCTTATTGTATGAAACCCAGAGTTTGGCCCCTAAGACAAGGTTCTTCTCAACTATTCATAACAGATCTCGTCCCTGGTACCTTACACACACAGACACCAATTCAGTCTATGAAAATGCAGGCTCAGTCAGACCGGAGACATCTCCCTCTCACACACCATTAATCATGAAATGGAATGTGGCTGCTGGTTTTATCAGTTGCCAACTCCAGATACCCCTATCTCGAGTAAAACCCATGTCCTTGACCACACGCCTAGACGAGCTGCAGGGAGCTGGAGTAGAAACCATCCCTTTACAAAAACACAGCATTAGTAGAACAGTATATAATTGTTAACTATTAATATTAAACAAAGCAGGTGAACACGTTACATGTTAATTTTTCCATCACACTACCAGCTCAGGTGTCCGCTGAGAGAAGGGCTACATTCTGTGTCACAAACAACCTGGTGAGAGGAGGCAGTCTGTTTCCCCACAAAAACATCACAAGCTCACATGGTGCTCTCCCAATGGAATCTGATGGAACACCTGCTCATCACAACTAGTAGTGCTCACAGATGTTGCCAGCGAACACCACCTTGTTAATGCAGACACCAAATTACAGCTGAAATAATGAGCACTAACAAAGGGAACGCTGAGATTTTGATGTTGGCGTACTAACAGACCAAACCTTTAAGAAAACCTTCATAATGCAAGTTCACAAGCCCTCTCAAGTAACACAGAAATAGATAAGGACGAGACTGAGGGGAATATAGACAGGAAATGGGAAAAAGTGGTTCAAGCTTACAATGAAAGCAGCAAGAAAGCCATAGCACACAGGAGAAGGCAACACAAGGAATGGATCAACCCAGAAACAGGGGAGTTCTTCAAAGAACCCCCTGTAAATGGTTCTACCTAGAACCCTCTATGGTCCCCTGTAGCTCAGTTGGTAGAGCATGGCGCTTGCAACGCCAGTGTTGTGGGTTCGTTTCCCACGGGGGGCCAGTATGAAAATGTATGCACTCACTAACTGTAAGTCGCTCTGGATAAGAGCGTCTGCTAAATGACTAAAATGTAAAATGTATGAAGGGTTCTACCAAGAACCATTATCATCTAAAGGTTCTTCTCAGAACTGCCTATGAAGGGTTCTACCGAGAACCCTTTTATCTTTGGAGGGTTCTTCCTAGAACCCTCTATGAACGGTTCCACCACCCATATTAGATTTTTAAAATGTATTATTTATGACAATACATTACATATATCATAAGGCCTTTCTTTCAGGGCCTAGTTATACCCTAACACAGTGGTGTTAGTAATCTCCTGGTTTATAGGTCACATCAGCCCTGCAAGTCACATTATGTTGGCTGGCAAAGTGATGTGTAATTTCTATTGGAATTCAGCTAGTTAGGATAGCCAACAAGTGGAATGAGTAATCACCAGCAACCTGCATTCAAAATGACTACCAGGGATTGAATACTGAGACTACCTCAATCATCTAAACTGGAATGACCATCTCAGTAACGGGTGCAATAAATCCGACAGATTGGATTAATTTAGAAAACTGTATGTTATTTATTTTTGTGTAGCATAAAATGTATTAACCAATCAATGTAAATGCAAAAACACAGATATTACAGTAAAACAAACAATTCTGATAATCTCACTGCAACAGAGCATGCTGGGAAATATTATATATGGTTCTATGTAGAACCCTTCTTGCCTTCCAAAGAAACCTTGTTGCCTTCCAAAGAAACCTTCTTACCTTTCAAAGAATCATCAAAGAGCCCTTTCTTCCAAAAACGGTTATTAGGATTTTAAAGGTTCTAGGTAGAACCCTTTGCCTTACAAAGAACCCTTGTCTTACAAAAAAGGCTATTCTGATCAAAACGGTTCTTGGTAGAACCCTATCCCTCTGCAAAGAAGCCTTTTGGAACCCTTTTTTCTAAGAGTGTAGCTGTACATTGGACTTCAGAGGGCAGAGGTAAGAGGGGGAGGTCCAAGACAAGGTCGCACAGAACAATCAAGCTTCATCAACATCAGCATAGCTGTCATCATAGGTGAGCCCAAATTATCTAACGTGATTACTAAGCATAAAAGAAGGATGTTGTTAAAAATGTTGCTGAAAATGCTGCCTTGCTGAGATTCCTTGTGCCTAACTAGTCCAAAGTGGATACTCAGCACCCACAGGGAAAGGAGTAGAATATAAGAGCAATAACTTGCTGGTGGCATCTTCTTCCTTGGATCTACATTAGCCTGGAATACACTGTAGGCGTTTAATGCAGTGTGGAGGTGGTAACTGGGAGCACAAATTGCAGAGTTTGGCCTAAGTTATCTCGTTCACCAGACACTTCCTCTCAAAGCCTAAGAGTAGCCAAAAAATATATATGTAATTGTGTGTTAACAAGTGATTGCTTGCATGCTGCCAAGTGAATTGCAGAATTCCCATAAAGTGTGCGCTTGTTGAGAAAGAGACAGGGTGGTTGCTGTCCATAGTGCTGATTTGACAAGCTTGTGGTGCTGAACGGAGAGCAACGCTCTGACTCACGGCTTGCCGCCCGCGGCACCTCCGATTTCTAGCGCTGTCTTGTACTCACAGGGTTGCTCAACCATGTTCAACTCAAAGCTACGGTGTCTTGCCACCTTGAAAGCATGTGGTTTGACAAGGACATGGCTTGTCAAACCAAGTAACAATAAGAGATACACTTTGACTGCTTGATCAATAATCAAAACCCTCATTCTGGCTGTCGTTGGCGACCCCTCTCACCCTCTACACCCTCAGTTCGAGAGGCTTCCCTCTGGCGGGCGCCTCAGAATGCCCATGGCCAAGAAGAACGTGTTCAAACATTCATTCGTTCCTTGTGCTGTTGGACTACTAAATGCAAAGTAAATTGTATCAGTGTATGTACTTATCTATCCAGTGCGGTTGGGACACGGGTCGGTTGTGAGTGAATGTACCAATGTCCTCTATGTTTTTAGTGTATGCAACATGATGGACTGACTGGTTTAAATGTGTATGATGTGAGAATGTATGTGTATGTGATCCTTTTAATGGAAGGTGATGCCAAAAAAAAATGTCCATCCTGGATGGAAAATAAAGTTGTATTCTATTCTATTCAAAATCATGATAAAGTGTCGATGTTTTAAGCTTTCAGTCCATGTTGTATTTTGTAAGGTGGGTGCTGGTAATGAATTATGTGGATTTAATTAAACAAGCATCCAGAGAGATTTAAACAATTTCCAGGACAGTGTCCCGCTGGAGAAGACTAATGGCGTTCAGTCAAAAGAAACTTGATTATAAATCACATTCACCCACTTGTGCTGAGACAAATTAGATTAAAATAGCTTTTGTGCGAAAATTAATAAATAATGTTATAGGAGTTCTGGTGATGGATGGATAAGTGGCCATAGGTGGTCGCGTTTCTTTGGCATTTTCAAATATGTCATTTTCAAACACTATTACCACCGTTCTTCTCGAGCACAAAATAAACTATTAATCTTAGAAAGTGTACAGTTTACTTAGCACCTATACATTTTTACAGCGAATACCTGCCAATGGCATGAAATGTACAAACAAATGCAATCAAGAAAATACCTTCCCCTCCAAACGATATCCATCGTATAACATTCTGATTAAATGTTCAAAATCCATGTATTTTCCGATAGTGAACAACCACTGTGATATACTTATCTCCCCCTTTCTTTGGCTATGGTTCATTCCGAAGCCACTGTATCTCTTAGACGCTGCTATCATGAACACTCACCCTAGGTCCACACGAGGAGTAACAAAGTGAACACATGGAAAAGAAAAAGACTGACAGAACGGTCCGTTCCGTTTCCGTGTAGGACTCGTTTTTTTCTGAGATGTGGGGTAAGTCATATCTAATATAGCCTACTGAATGCGTCGTTGGATATCTTTATTCTAACAAGATCGCGGTCGTTCAGTCATTCAAAAGGTGTGACCATATCGCTCCAAATCTAATATTGCAAGTTTATATGAAGGGAAACGAACAGATAGATATGTCATTGTCAAAGGCTAATCGGGTTGAGCAGTTTGACTTTCTGTCGAATTAGTCAACTTCTGTTTTATTGACCACGACTGGGAGTGAAGCAAACGTCCGTTCAACAGTCCAGGGTTGACCATTTGCAATTATGTTGCTATCTATGATTGTTATTGGTTGTAGCCTAAGCCTATGTGTATTATTGGTATCCCAGATAATACATCAATGGCTTTCTGTAGTATAGTCTAATAGTTATAGTCATAATTACCATACAACCAAAAATCTCAGCAAATCCCAAAAGCCATAATTGTACCTGTTTCGAACATTGATCTCTTTAATTTACAAATCAACATATATATTAGATAGACTACACTTATCCATCAAATAACGTGTAAGCAATGAGCCTGTAATCATTTTAAATAGAAAGGCCTTGGAAAATGAAGTTTGTTATTGCATCACTTACAGTTTTATACAAAGATGTTGTTTAACCAGAATAGAAACCAGCTGCTGGTGTTAATGACAACATGACACTGGCTTCCTTCCGAATGACACACTATTCCCTACATAGTGCACTACATAGGGAATAGGGTGCCATTTGGGACACAGACATACTAATGGAGTTAATACAGTAGACATGTGAAGAATGCAAATGGATAGACATTTTGTAGCTATTACCCCTATCCCCAGGGGATGGAGAATGTGGTGGTGTTCCTTTGTGGCAGATGGAAACGTGTAATATCATTATAGCTTTGCCCAAGTTATTTTGTTCCGTTAGGCACCAGTACAGGTTTATACCACTTATTTCACTCTGGTAGTGTAGTGTACTTCACCATCACCCCTGAAAGGCAGACTAGGTATGGAAGGGAGTAATATCATTATATAGAGAGCGTTGCCATAGCCACTTTGTTCTGTTAGGCACCAGTACAGGTTTATACTATGCACTTCAATTTTATACCATTTCACTCTGGTAGTTTAGTGTACACCATCACCCCTAAAAGGCAGTTTCCTGACGACTCAAACTTGATTATTCCGCTGCTCTATGTTTGCTACATACTTCAGTCTGAGACGGCCATCGTTTAAGTCATTTGTGGTGACGTCAAAATGAGGGGTGTTGTACAAAACAAAGTCATCAGTGATTGGATCATCTCTAACCAATCATAGTATCAAAGCCAATTATGCATTTTTATAACGTTGCTGTCACGCCCTGACTCTGGGGACTCTTATTTGTTGAGTCAGGGTGTGATTTTCTATGTGGTGTGACTGGGCAGGCTCCGTGTTATGCGGAGCTACGTACTGTGTCGCCAGTGTGCCGGCACAGTCCTGTACGTCCTGTGCTAGCACCACGCACGTGCCGTGCGAAGATGGGCATGCAGCCAGGACGGAGTGTGCCGGCTCAACGCTCCTGGTCTCCAGTACGCCTCCTCGGTCCTGCATATCCTGCGCCGGTTCTACGTACTGTATCGCCAGTACGCGTGCACAGGCCTGTGCGTCCTGTGCTAATGCCTCACACATACTGTGCGGAAGTAGGCATCCAGCCAGGATGGGTTGTGCCAGCTCTCCGCTTCAGACCTCCAGTCCGCCACCACAGTCTGGTACGGCCCGTTCCTGCTCCTCGCACCAAGCCAGTGGTGCGCGTCGCCAGCCCGGCCCGGTCTGTTCCTGCTCCTCGCACCAAACCAGTGGTGCGCGTCGCCAGCCCGGTTCGGCCCGTGCCTGCTCCTTGCACCAGACCAGTGGTGAGTGTGTCCAGTCCAGCACGGCCCGTGCCCGTTCCACCGGTGCCTGGTCTGGCACCAGTCAGCAGCTCAAGTCCAGAGCCAGAGCAGTCCGCTCCACCGGTGCCTGATCCAGCTCCGGTCAGCTGCTCCAGTCCGGAGCCAGAGCAGTCCGCTCCACCGGTGCCTGATCCAGCTCCGGTCAGCTGCTCCAGTCCGGAGCCAGAGCAGTCCACTCCACCGGGGTCCAGTCCAGCTCCGGTCAGCGGCTCCACTCCGGAGCCAGAGCAGTCCGCTCCACCGGTGCCTGATCCAGCTCCGGTCAGCGGCTCTACTCCGGAGCCAGAGTAGTCCGCTACACCGGGGTCCAGTCCAGATCCGGTCAGCGGCTCCACTCCGGAGCCAGAGCAGTCCGCTCCACCGGTGCCTAGTCCAGCTCCGGTCAGCGGCTCCAGTCCAGACCCAGACGTCAGCCCCTCTCCAGGCCCGTGCCTGCTCCTCGCACCAGACCAGTGGTGAGTGTGTCCAGTCCAGCACGGCCCGTGCCCGTTCCACCGGTGCCTGGTCCGGCACCAGTCAGCAGCTCAAGTCCGGAGCCGGAGCAGTCCGCTCCACCGGTGCCTGATCCAGCTCCGGTCAGCTGCTCCAGTCCGGAGCCAGACTAGTCCGCTCCACCGGTGCCTGATCCAGCTCCGGTCAGCTGCTCCAGTCCGGAGCCAGAGCAGTCCACTCCACCGGGGTTCAGTCCAGCTCCGGTCAGCGGCTCCACTCCGGAGCCAGAGCAGTCCGCTCCACCGGTGCCTGATCCAGCTCCGGTCAGCGGCTCTACTCCGGAGCCAGAGTAGTCCGCTACACCGGGGTCCAGTCCAGATCCGGTCAGCGGCTCCACTCCGGAGCCAGAGCAGTCCGCTCCACCGGTGCCCAGTCCAGCTCCGGTCAGCGGCTCCAGTCCAGACCCAGACGTCAGCCCCTCTCCAGGTTCGGGGTCTCCCACACCAGGGTCCAGACAGGGCTTGGAGTATAGTGGGAGGAAGGAGAGGGGAAGCAGCGCGCCGAGGTCCAGACCAGACCAGGGGCGCAACAGGGAGGCGGAGAATAGGTGGTTGTCACGCCTGATCCGCCTCCGAGGCGGAATGCCCACCCGGCCCCTACCCTGTTAAGTAAAGGTTGTGCGGTCGGAGTCCGCACCTTTGGGGGGGGGGGGGGGGGGTACTGTCACGCCCTGACTCTGGGGACTCTTATTTGTTGAGTCAGGGTGTGATTTTCTATGTGGTGTAGATCTATGTTTATAGTCTAGTATGTCTAGATCTATGTTGGCCGGTGTGGTTCCCAATCAGAGGCAGCTGTCGCTCGTTGTCTCTCATTGGGGACCATACTTAGGCAGCCTATTGGCACTAGTGGGTTGTGGGATCTTGTTCCGTGTGAGGTATGTTGTTTGTGTACCTTGGACTTCACGTTTAGTTTAGTTTGTTGTTTTGTCGTTGTTTATTCGGTTCAAATAAACATGTATGCATATCACGCTGCGCCTTGAGCGAACATGACAGTTGCATACTCACGTGTGTTCTGGCTCTGGCCCAACCCATCGGTTTCTGGAACCAATCAGAACGGTTAGAATGTGTTTGCATTCTAGAAATTGTTAGGGCGGTACTCAGATCCAGACTCATTGAGGAGAAGAAACGAACGTCTGTGGGCGTGGCGTAGCGTTTGGCCCGAGCAAGGAGTCTGGGTAACCAGGCAAAAAGGGCAGTGAGTCTAGGCATTCTGTCTGTCTGAACAAAACAATTAGCATGATGATGAAGAGTATTTGAAATGGAAGCAAGAACATATTAATTATTTCATACAGTACATGCACATTCTCTGTGGAGACAAAAGCTGTTATGTAAATTGTCATTTGACAAGGCAGATGATAGCCTATTTGAAAATATAAAGAAGATACCATATTTGAATCTATTTGTGAATATGTACACCTTATCCCTAGTCTCTGTCATGGTTCTATTCAGCATGGTGATGCGTAATAGTCAGTGAAAATCGCACATGTATGTTAACATACATTTATAAAGGAATCAGCACTCTGAATTGAATGAAACTCCAAGCTATATATTAATAATATATATAATTTAGCCAACGCTTTTAATCAAACCCACAATCCTGATATTCAAGCAATATGCTCTACCCATTGAGCCACACAGGACCAAGCTAAACAAAAGGAAACGTTCTCCCAGTCGCTCACCCTCATTTATTGGATCTGTGTGTCATAGCTTTGATTGGAGTGTGTGTGTGTGTGTGTGTGTGTGTGTGTGTGTGTGTGTGTGTGTGTGTGTGTGTGTGTGTGTGTGTGTGTGTGTGTGTGTGTGTGTGTGTGTGTGTGTGTGTGTGTGTGTGTGTGTGTGTGTGTGTGAATTGTCAGGGCTCCCAGGCACCGTTGTATGATCTCAGGAGACAAGACAAGCCGCCCCTGGTTCCGTGGACTATCATTTGTGATTAGCAGTCGACTCTTTGGACCCTTGCTTCTTTGGTGAAGGCCGAATGTTTGATTGCTGTGTTCCTCTCAAATATGTGTGCGTCCAATTTCATGGCTCTCTCTGAGTACTTTCTAAGGAGAGAGAGAAGAGAAGAAAAGAGGAGTGCGTGTGGCCGCCTGCCGTGTAGGCCCTTGTCATGGTTGGTCTGTTGATCTCTGTGATTAGAAGGCATGGCTGGAGAGAGCGATGGCAAGACAGAGTCTGTGTCCCAAATGCCACCCTATTCCCTATATAGTGCACTACTTTTAACCAGGTCCACCATAGGGTCCTGGTCAAAAGTAGTGCACTTTATAGGGAATCGGGTGCCATTTGGGACGACACAAGAGCATATCTCAAACACATATCAGCACTGCTTGCTGACAAGGCCAGGCGGGGGTGGGGGGGGGGGGGTTATTGATGAGCCCCGGGGGTAATCAGATGCGCAATGGGTAATCACATGCACATACATTTGCGGGAGACACTCTCTCTCGTCTCTGGGGTTGTGAAAGCTACTAGCAGCATCGGAGCATCAACACCACAGCTGATTTGCACTGTGTCCGACATGGCACCCTATTCCCTACATAGCACAACACTTTTGACCAGAGCTCTTTGTTTCATCACAAACCCATTCTGAGAGACATATTGCATGGCCCCGAAATGTATGAACACTTTGCACTCATCCAGAAAGTCAATAGTTTCATAAATAACTTACGACTGATGGATTCCCAAAGCCTTCATAGTAGATTCTCAATGTCCTTCACTGACTTCTTATTTTTAGCAGTTTAACAACAGCCTCGAAAGTTCTTGATCAAATGTAACAAGACTTTGGGCTCTATTCAATCAGATCCGCTTTAGCCGAAATCCACAGAGGTTGTTTTGGCGGTGTCAGATGTGGAACTGCGTTACTGCTGTCAAATCCACAAGCGGCTCCTGGCATTATACCTAAAGCTGACATTGCCATTGGCTGCAAGGAGTCGCATTAAGAGAAATCCCACGCAGCCTTGTTTACAAGTTCGAACACTGGAATGTGAGATGTAATCTCCACCTCTATTAGGCTGATAAAAATCCTGATTATTTCTAATAATAAAAAAAAAATGTGACCATCATTATTTCTATATAGCTTACACTTTCTTGTTCTGAACTTCTAACGCGAGTGGGACGGGTGTGGCTGCTCACCAATTTGACAGCTCCAACGCAGTTACACTGCCAAAACATCAGCTATGCGGGTGTCGGTTATCACCGGTTAATGCTTGATCTGATTGAATCTAGGTCTTTACTTCTTATAGGTTCCAACAAAACGTTTTACTCATAGCTTGATAAAATGCATCTGTGTTATCAGTCATTGTTGCCACAAATAGCACTGTTAGCAATGAGTCATAAGGACATCCATGGAACGTCACGAAATGGTCGCCTAAAGTCATCAGGGTGTTGTGTCATGGTCCTGTGGAGGTTTTGTCTAGTTCCTGGTTTGTTCCCCGGGGATGTCCCTAAGGACGTGTTTAGGATGTTCTTGGAATGTTGTGTCATGGTCCCCTGGAGGTTTTGTGTACTTCCCGGTTTGTTCCAGGGATGTCCCTGTGGACATTTTTAGGACATTCTTGGGACGTTGCGTCATGGTCCCCTGGAGGTTTTTGTCTAGTTCCCGGTTTGTTCCAGGTACGTCCCCAAGTACAAAAACATCCATGGGACCATGTCACAAGTTTACAAGAACGTCCTAAAAACATCCTTGGCAACTGCCCCGAAAAAAAACTTGCCTTTCGTGAACGAACACTCGCACTTGACTATTATCCCCCCTACTAGCACTGACTTTGCTGATAGCTACTTTATTGAGGAAAAACGTACTTGCTATGACTGAGATACAGTATGTGGTTGTCCCACCTAGCTATCTTAAGATGGTTGCACTAACTGTAAGTCACTCTGGAAAAGAGCATCTGCTAAATGACAAAAATGTACAATGTAAATGTATTTAAAGTCAGGGTCGCCCCCAAAAAATTAAGAGTACAGATTATTATATGGGACAATATACTAACGTTTTTGAGAAAGATATTTTGACAAATACAATTTTATTGAGTAAATGTATTTATTGGTTTCTTTTCATTTTGATTAGAGATTAAAATGAAATGAATTGAAGGTTATTTGTTGATGAAAAAATCTAAATTAAACATTTTTAAGATTGTATCATTAGATTTGGTGTGGGGAGGATTGAGGTCGCGAAAAATTCTTTTGAAATTAATGGGGTCCCCAGAACTTCTGATGAAAAAAATGGGTTCCCCGCTGAAAAAGTTTGAATACCACTGCCTTAAAGGGAACTAATGGGAACGTCGCCTAACGTCCCCTGGGCAACACAAAGATATTATCATTTTGATTCAGGTAAAATAATGCAATTTTAATCCAAATATCGACATGCGCAGGACTGGCCATAGGGCAGTTTGGGCAAAAGCCAGATGGGCTTGTCCATCTTTAGCCCAATGAGCCTGTCTAAATTGTGTTTTTTTTTGTGCTGAAAGATTATTTGGCTAATAATGGGAGCCTTAAAGAGGAACTGACAGTGTTTAAGCACCATTCAATCTAATTAAAATATGTTCATATACACCTTTGGGGAAAATATAATGAATTTTTTTTACACCCAAAAAAATGGCCCGGTGTTGGGGCATCGAGGAAAAAATGGCCAGTGTGTTAGAAATCCCAGGCCGACTTCTGGTCCCAGTCTGCCCCGGGCTTGGGACAGACTGGGACCTAGAACACTGCACTACAATGGCACTGTAAAATAAATGAGCCCATTGACTATTAAAGCAAAGAGTTCTAACAAAGCCAAAGGGTCATAGCTATAATAGGACGGGTGAAACAGGGCTAATATACTTTATAGTTACACAATGATAAAGGACTGGACACAATTGGATCTGCTTGTTGATGTGTGTGTGTGTGTGTGTCAATGAAAAAATCGACATCACAGCAAGTCCTGAGACAAATGACGATATAGACAATGAGGTAATTATTACAGACTGGATAGCCTTTGTGAAATACAGTATATAGGCTATAGCATTTATTAGTCCCAAGACGACAATGCAACACTAAGAGCAACGCTAAGAGTAAAATAAAGTTCCCTGGATACCAGATTAACTTCTAGTTTCCTATTTAACTATACTGAACAAAAATATAAACGCAACATGTAAGGTGTTGGTCCCATGTTTCATGAGCTAAAAAAAATAAAAAAATAAATGTTCCATGAGCACAAAAGGCTTCTTTCTCTCAAATTTACTGCACAAATTTGTTTACATCCCTGTTAGTGAGCATTTCTCCTTTGCCAAGATAATCCATCCACCTGACAGGTGTGGCATATCAAGAAGCTAATTAAACAGCATGATCATTACAGAGGTGCACCTTGTGCTGGGGAATATAAAAGGCCCCTCTAAAATGTGCAGTTTTGTCACACAACACAATGCCACAGTCTCAAATTGAGGGAGCGTGCAATTGGCATGCTGACTGCAGGAATATCCACCAGAGCTGTGGCTAGATAATTGAATGTTAATTTATCTACCATAAGCCGCCTCTAATGTCATTTTAGAGAATTTGGCAGTACATCAAACCGGCCTCACAACCGCAGACCACGTGTAACCACTCCAGCCCAGGACCTCCACATCCGGCTTCTTCACCTGCGGGATCGACTGAGACCAGCCACCCGGACAGCTGATGAAACTGTGGGTTTGCACAACCAAAGAATTTCTGCAAAAACTGTCAGAAAGCGTCTCAGGGAAGCTCATCTGCATGCTTGTCGTCCTCACCAGGGTCTTGACCTGACTGCAGTTCGGCATCGTAACCAACTTCAGTGGGCAAATGCTCACCTTAGATGGCAACTGGCACACTGGAGAAGTGTGCTCTTCATGGATGAATCCCGGTTTCAGCTGTACTGGGCAGATAGCAGATGGCATCGTGTGAGCGAGTGGTTTACTGATGTCAACGTTGTGAACAGTGCCCCATGGTGGCGGTGGGTTTATGGTATGGGCAGGCAGAAGCTATGGACAATGAACACAATTGCATTTTATCGATGTCAATTTGAATGCACAGAGATACCAAAGCGAGATGCACAGAGATAGCCTCCTGAGTGGCGCAGTGGTCTAAGGCACTGCATCGCAGTGCTAACTGTGCCACTAGAGATCCTGGTTCGAATCCAGGCTCTGTCGCAGCCGGCCGCGACCGGGAGACTCATGGGCGGCGCACAATTGGCCCAGCGTCGTCCAGGGTAGGGGAGGGAATTGCCGGCAGGGATGTAGCTCAGTTGATAGAGCATGGCGTTTGCAACGCCAGGGTTGTGGGTTCGATTCCCACGGGGGGCCAGTATAAAAATAAATAAAAATAATAATAATAATAATAATGTATTCACTAACTGTAAGTCGCTCTGGATAAGAGCGTCTGCTAAATGACTAAAATGTAAAATGTAAATGTAATACCGTAACGAGATCCTGAGGCCCATTGTCGTGCCATTCATCCGCCGCCATCACCTCATGTTTCAACTCAATTGGTAGAGCATGGCGCTTGTAACGCCAGGGTAGTGGGTTCGATCCCCGGGACCACCCATATGTAAAAATGTATGCACACATGACTGTAAGTCGCTTTGGATAAAAGCGTCTGCTAAATGGCATATTATATTATATTATATAACCCCATGACGCAAGGATCTGTACACAATTCCTGGAAGCTGAAAATGTCCCAGTTCTTCCATGGCCTGCATACTCACCAGACATGTCAACCATTGAGCATGTTTGTGATGCTCTGGATCGACGTGTACGACAGCATGTTCCAGTTCCCGCCAATATCCAGCAATTTCGCACAGCCATTGAAGAGGAGTGGGACAACATTTCACAGGCCACAATCAACAGCCTGATCAACTCTATGCAAAGGAGATGTGTCGCGCTGCATGAGACAATTGGTGGTCACACCAGATACTTACTGGTTTTCTGATCCACACCCCTACCTTTTAGAAAAAGTATCTGTATTACTAGTCATGTGAAATCCATAAATTAGGGCTTACTGAATTTATTTAAATTGACAGATTTTCTTATATGAACCGTAAAAATCGTTGAAATTGTTGCATGTTGTGTTTATATTTTTGTTCAGTGTAGCTACAGAAACAAAAACGTGTTGAAAAGGTTTTACCCTTGAGTATACTTCCTGCATGTAATTTTAGCTCAGCTTGTTTTATTTAATTTGATTATGTAAAGAGAAATATTCAACAGAAACATCACAGTAAAGTTGAAAATATATGGCAAATAGAAATCCAATATAAGAGATAGATGGGAGGTGTTGGATGGAGCTGATGGATGGGACTAATAACAACTAACAACAACTAATAACAGCAAGATAACTAATGTAGGGCATGCTGTGTCCATAATAAGTATATAGCTTATAGGTTGAGCACTTTTGTGAAGGAGCACAGTTGGAGAGATATGGCATTTAGAAGCAAACCGGATGGACATCATGATAATGATCAGAGAGGTTGAGGGTAGAGGAAGTTCAGGAGTAAAAACAAGCTAAATATAATTATTGTAAAATTGTCCATAAAAGGTATATAGTATGTATAAGCTGGAAGTAGAGGCCTAAGCATTGTTGTTCACAAGTTTACTCCAGTTAGGGAAGGGGTGGTGGGGTTGGAAAGTAATAGAGGGAAATATTTTTTTTAAAAGGATATGTATGTGTATGTATATATATATACAGTGGGGAGCACAAGTATTTGATACACTTCCGATTTTGCAGGTTTTCCTACTTACAAAGCATGTAGAGGTCTGTAATTTTTATCATAGCTACACTTTAACTGTGAGAGACGGCATCTAAAACAAAAATCCAGAAAATCACATTGTATGATTTTTAAGTAATTAATTTGCATTTTATTGCATGACATAAGTATTTGATCACCTACCAACCAGTAAGAATTCCGGCTCTCACAGACCTGTTCGTTTTTCTTTAAGAAGCCCTCCTGTTCTCCACTCATTACCTGTATTAACTGCACCTGTTTGAACTCGTTACCTGTATAAAAGACACCTGTCCACACACTCAATCAAACAGACTCCAACCTCTCCACAATGGCCAAGACCAGAGAGCTGTGTAAGGACATCAGGGATAAAATTGTAGACCTGCACAAGGCTGGGATGGGCTACAGGACAATAGGCAAGCAGCTTGATGAGAAGGCAACAACTGTTGGCGCAATTATTCGAAAATGGAAGAAGTTCAAGATGACGGTCAATCACCCTCGGTCTGGGGCTCCATGCAAGATCTCACCTCGTGGGGCATCAATGATCATGAGGAAGGTGAGGGATCAGCCCAGAACTAAACGGCAGGACCTGGTCAATGACCTGAAGAGAGCTGGGACCACAGTCTCATAGAAAACCATTAGTAACACACTACGCCGTCATGGATTAAAATCCTGTAGCGCACGCAAGGTCCCCCTGATCAAGCCAGCGCATGTCCAGGCCCGTCTGAAGTTTGCCAATGACCATCTGGATGATCCAGAGGAGGAATGGGAGAAGGTCATGTGGTCTGATGAAACAAAAATATAGCTTTTTGGTCTAAACTCCACTCGCCGTGTTTGGAGGAAGAAGAAGGATGAGTACAACCCCAAGAACACCATCCCAACCGTGAAGCATGGAGGTGGAAACATAATTATTTGGGGATGCTTTTCTGCAAAGGGGACCGGACGACTGCACCGTATTGAGGGGAGGATGGATGGGGCCATGTATCGCGAGATCTTCCCTCAGTAAGAGCATTGAAGATGGGTCGTGGCTGGGTCTTCCACCATGACAACGACCCGAAACACACAGACAGGGCAACTAAGGAGTGGCTCAGTAAGAAGCATCTCAAGGTCCTTGGAGTGGCCTAGCCAGTCTCCAGACATGAACCCAATAGAACATCTTTGGAGGGAGCTGAAAGTCCGTATTGCCCAGCGACAGCCCCGAAACCTGAAGGATCTGGAGAAGGTCTGTATGGAGGACTGGGCCAAAATCCCTGCTGCAGTGTGTGCAAACCTGGTCAAGACCTACAGGAAACGTATGATCTCTGTAATTGCAAACAAAGGTTTCTGTACCAAATATTAAGTTCTGCTTTTCTGACGTATCAAATACTTATGTCATGCAATAAAATGCAAATTAATTACTTAAAAATCATACAATGTACCTATACAATGTACTGTCTCTCACAGTTGAAGTGTACCTATGATAAAAATTACAGACCTCTACATGCTTTGTAAGTAGGAAAACCTGCAAAATCGGCAGTGTATCAAATACTTGTTCTCCCCACTGTATGTGTATGTGTATGTATATGTATATATACATATATGTATATATATATATATATATATATATATATATATATATATATATATATATATATATATATATAATTGCAAGAAAAAAAACATGGTGATTGGAAGTGATGCAGCCAATTACATTGATGGAAGTTATGTTGTAGGCAGATTAATTGACAGTTGAAATGAGACTCTCAACCAGCTGTTAGTGTTTATTACACACAAGAATACAGTAGTGCTTTCAAAGGGAATGTGCAAATCCAGTGAACAAAATCTGAATAATGATCTGAATAAAATCATTCTCCTTCAATGCCCTTCACAGTTTCCTTCATTTGTATTTCACCTCTTCCATAGATATGGTTGTGACATCTGTCATGTGTCAAGTCTATCAAGTGTCATGTGTTCTGTTTGCATGACTTAAAAGCTTCTTCTCTCTCTTTATACACTGCAGGATGCTTCAATCTGAAAATTCCCCTGTGACAGACCTGTCTGAACTTATTCAGCCAGCTGGGCTGGGTGACCGCTGCTGAACACTGCTGAACATGACCCAGCCCAACGTGACCCTGGTGACCGCCAACCTTAGCGGGGCCTGGGCCAGGGCCGGTAGCGACGACCTGGGGTATGGAACAGGAAACTTCTACCGTCCGTTCTCGGTGTTCAGCGTGCTAACCCTCACCCTGCTAGCCATGCTGGTGGTGGCCACCTTCGTGTGGAACCTCCTTGTTCTCCTCACCATCCTGAGGGTGCGGACCTTCCACCGCGTGCCCCACAACCTGGTGGCCTCCATGGCCATCTCGGACGTGATGGTGGCCGCCCTGGTCATGCCCCTGAGCCTGGTGCACGAGCTCAACGGACGGCTATGGAAGCTGGGTCGCGTGCTCTGCCAGGTGTGGATCTCCTTCGATGTGCTCTGCTGCACGGCCAGCATCTGGAACGTGACGGCCATCGCCCTGGACCGCTACTGGTCCATCACCAGACACTTGGAGTACACGCTCAAGACCCGCAAGAGGATCTCCAATGTGATGATCGTGCTTACCTGGCTGCTGTCCTCCGTCATCTCCCTGTCGCCGCTGTTCGGCTGGGGGGAGACCTACTCGGAGGAGGGGATGGAGTGCCAGGTGAGCCAGGAGCCCTCCTACACTATCTTCTCCACCTTCGGAGCGTTCTACCTGCCGCTGTGCGTGGTGCTCTTCGTCTACTGGAAGATCTACAAGGCGGCCAAGTTCCGCATCGGCTCGTGCAAGACCAATACCATCACGCCTATGGCTGAGGTGATTGAGGTACTTTTGTTGCTATAGTCTTACCCAGTGGGTTAAACTGGTTGAAGTTACATCAAAATTATGTTATTCCTACCAGTGTCTGGTTGTAATGATGTCTTATTCAACCAGTTTTGCCTGCTGGGTGGTTGAATGTTTCATGTGGGATCCACATGATGATTGCGTTAATATTCAGTTGATTTTATTACATTATTATTACATTGACACACTCCTAAGCTCCTTGGCCAATTTTGCTGGACTTAATCAATCAACCTTGACCAATGTTCAGATAATGGTTGCGCATTCAAACCTAATCTAAATAATTATCTGAATGTACCTCAATGATATCAGTGTCATTATAGCTCTCTCGTATCTGCTCGTGAGTGCATATCACATTATCATTGACTGATGAGATTGTACTGTAGCTCTCAAATTGGTTGCTGGGCAATTAGTGGGAAACCATGTCATCTGCATAATACATTCTGAGCTGTTCTGATGGTGCTGTGATGGTGCTGCAGGGCTGTGGGATGTGAATTGTTCTTTAACGCTTATCAGCGTGTACTGCATCTCATACTCAACAAACCAATTCACATGGAGGCATTCACACGTGCATGTATGCACATAGTCCCCCACACACGTGCACATGCGCACACAACTACACAAATCACCGTCAACATGCAAAAACAATCCCTCAATGTGAAGGAGGATCTTCTACTTTTTTCACACAATCTCTCTCTCACATACACATACAACTGCACACACACACACACACACACGCGCACGCACACACACACACGCAGAGGAAATAAACTAAAAGGCTGTTGGTATAACCCCTGTTAATCGCTATAGGCACAGTGGCTTATAAATACCCAGCATGTTTAACAAGGCTAGGGGCCACTGCACCTTCCTCACCACAGCGGCTCCCTCTAATCAGCAAGGACGCTGACAGAGTCCAGAGACCCAGGCTGCATCCTAAATGGCACCCTATCCCTATATAGTGCACTACTTTTGACCAGGGCCCAATGGGCTCCGGTCAAAAGTTGTGAACTATATAGGGAATCGGGTGCAATTTGGAACACAGACTCACTCAACAAGGCCAAGCTAATTTATTCAAACATGCCATTTCATTTTACTCTGTTCAAAGGGAGCTGCCTCCATGCTGCCTTCACTCTCTCTGGTTATATACAATAGGCAAACAGCAGCATAGGCCTTTGAGCTTGGTAGGTTTGTTTGGAGACTAAGGGGAGAGAATTGGCTGGTACAAAACAGCAAAAACGTATTAAGACTATAGGCAGCTATTTCAGGCATCCACCCACTGATTTGGAGACACCTCATTTGTCGGTTAAAATAGACTTCTTATAGCCCGGTAGGTCTTTGGAATTTCATATACAGTGGCTTGCGAAAGTATTCACCCCTCTTGACATTTTTCCTATTTTGTTGCCTTACAACCTGGAATTAAAATGGATTTTTGGGGGGTTTGTATCATTTGATTTACACAACATGCCTACTACTTTGAAAATGCAAAAAAAAAAATATTGTGAAACAAACACGAAATAAGACAAAAAAACAGAAAACTTGAGCGTGCATAACTATTCACCGCCCGCCCCCCCCCCCAAAGTCAATACTTTGTAGAGCCACCTTTTGCAGCAATTACAGCTGCAAGTCTCTTGGGGTATGTCTCTATAAGCTTGGCACATCTAGCCACTGGGATTTTGCCCATTCTTCAAGGCAAAACTGCTCCAGCTCCTTCAAATTGGATGGGTTCCGCTGGTGTACAGCAATCTTTAAGTCATACCACAGATTCTCAATTGGATTGAGGTCTGGGCTTTGACTAGGCCATTCCAAGACATTTAAATGTTTCCCCTTAAACCACTCAAGTCTTGCTTTAGCTGTGTGCTTAGGGTCATTGTCCTGCTGGAAGGTGAACCTCCGTCCCAGTCTCAAATCTCTGGAAGACTGAAACAGGTTTCCCTCAAGAATTTCCCTTTATCCATCATTCCTTCAATTCTGACCAGTTTCCCAGTCCCTGCCGATGAAAAACATCCCCACAGCATGATGCTGCCACCACCATGCTTCACTGTGGGGATGGTGTTCTCGGGGTGATGAGAGGTGTTGGGTTTGCGCCAAACATACCGTTTTCCTTGATGGCCAAAAAGCTCAATTTTAGTCTCATCTGACCTGAGTACCTTCTTCCATATGTTTGGGGAGTCTCCCACATGCCTTTTGGCGAACACCAAACATGTTTGCTTATTTCTTTCTTTAAGCAATGTCTTTTTTCTGGCCACTCTTCCGTAAAGCCCAGCTCTGTGGAGTGTATGGCTTAAAGTGGTCCTATGGACAGAAACTCCAATCCCCGCTGTGGAGCTTTGCAGCTCCTTTAGGGTTATCTTTGGTCTCTTTGTTGCCTCTCTGATTAATGCCCTCCTTGCCTGGTCCGTGAGTTTTGGTGGGCGGCCCTCTCTTGGCAAGTTTGTTGTGGTGCCATATTCTTTCCATTTTTTAATAATGGATTTAATGGTGCTCTGTGGGATGTTAAAAGTTTCTGATATTTTTTTATAACCCAACCCTGATCTGTACTTCTCCACAACTTTGTCCCTGACCTGTTTGGAGAGCTCCTTGGTCTTCATGGTGCCGCTTGCTTGGTGGTGCCCCTTGCTTAGTGGTGGTGCCCCTTGCTTAGTGGTGTTGCAGACACTGGGGCCTTTCAGAACAGGTGTATATATACTGAGATCATGTGACAGATCATGTGACACTTAGATTGCACACAGGTGGACTTTATTTAACTAATTATGAAGGTTAGTTAAATTACTTCTGAAGGTAATTGGTTGCACCAGATATTATTTAGGGGCTTCATAGCAAAGGGGGTGAATACATATGCACGCACCACTTTTCCGTTATTTATTTTCTTGAATTTTTTTAACAAGTTATTTTTTTAATTTCAATTCACCAATTTGGACTATTTTGTGTATGTCCATTACATGAAATCAAAATAAAAATCCATTTAAATTACAGGTTGTAACGCAACAAAATAGGAAAAACGCCAAGGGGGATGAATACTTTTGCAAGGCACTGTATTCTGTCCACAGAATATAGAAAGTATCCTTTAGCTGTTTTATTAAATTATACCTCAACAATGAGTCACATAATACTGAGCAGTCAAAGAATAAAAACAAATTGGCGCCTAGCAACTATTTATGACTGTACACCCTCTGTAGACACCCCATCTAGTTTTCACAGAAATGTATTTGAAAGTTTGAAAAGGTATTACCCCCTAGGACTGTGGTCTTTCAGCTGAATTCATTTTTTCACATCATTCCTTTTCTATGGAGAAAAGTTAGGCTGTTTTCTCTGTGGTATTACAGTTTGTATACGTGGGTGTTTGGCTCAAGTTCAGCCCAGTTAGCAGTATGGACAAAAGGAGTCATGACTCTGAGGCGTGAAAACATCTAAACACAATGGACCATGCATACCGCAATAGGGAGGGAGCCCTACCGGAAATTTCACACACAATTACACCCACTGGGCACAGATGTCAGTTCAACAACTAATTTTGATTGACATTTGATTGAGTTGTAAACTAACATGAATTCAACATAAAATCAACGAAAACTTTACAGTGTCATTGATTTTAGTTTAATGTTGGGTGATAAAAATACAAAAAATCCAGAAATTCCTTTATGTTGATGACTTTTTGAAAATCCAATCAGTTTTTCAGTGGAAACAACATTGATTCAACCAATTTGCGCCCAGAGCGCACATTCCTTTTGCAATTCTAACATGTTCCATGTTATTAACCTGTTTCTAATGCATGTTAAATGTATTTAAGAACAAAAAAAACTAGCTTTTCAGGTGTTTGTGAATACAAAGGCGGGTTTAATACATTTTTTACAATTTAAGTTGTGCTACAATGAAATGTGTTACAATGTAATTATTGTATTTCCAACATGTTTTTAACATGAAAATGTCAAGTAGGCTAGCCTACAGTACCTCTGAGTGGATTGGAGGTAGGTCTGGCCTTACTTTCAACCCATCTCTAAATGCAATCCCTTAACCCCCTGGTGTGGCTCAGTGGAGTAGAACCCCTGTGATCTAATAGGAAATTATATTGATATATATTCTACCACTACTTGGTATGCAAAAGGGATCAGCTATGATTAATCCAGTTGAGCCTATCAAACAACATCAAACAACATTGCTATTGCTTGTGTACTGTGTATGACTTGAATTTGCATGTCTTAAACTCCACTGCAAGCAATTTAGTTAAGTCACTTAGTTACTGATAGTTGGCTGCCTTTTTGACAAAAAATAACATTTTACATTTCGCCAAGAAAACCTTAATCTATTGACTGGAGTCAGGCTTTCATATATCACAGTCCCAGATTGGCCATGCATGAGATCAAAATGATAGTTTTAACCATATACATGATTTATTTTGGGCTGTGATGTGTGGTAAGACAGTTAAACTAAGCGTGTGAGGCATTTATAAGCTATATTCTTCAAGAATCAATGGCTATATCATTCATTTAGAAGTACAAAAATGGATGTATCAACCCCAGATTGACCATTTAAACTGTAATATTAGACTGCCCTTCAATTTGGCGTCAGCAATTTACCCCCAGCCACTATGCTTTTAACCCCTACCCTCTGCTGCAAATACATTATTTTGATTGTTTGTTTTATTGTTTTAATTGACCAGGCCTGCATCCCAAATGGCACCCTATTCCCTATTTTGTGCACTACTTTTGACCAGGACCCATAGGGTGCCATTTGGGACGCAGACCAGATGTGATCTGCTGAGCGGTAAAGTGTAGGTTTATAAACAGCTCATGCAGAATGACCTGCAGGGTCAGGTGTAGAGAGAAACACTACTCCACCAGGCTCAACATAACAGTGCACCTGCCTGGAAATGAGAAATGGGCGGATAGATTGAAGCATGGTGTTTTCATTCCATTACTTCCATTTAACAGCCCTCTCTGTATGAGTCACAAGTGCAGGTTGATGGCTTGAGTTCTGGCAGGGGGTTGTCGTTTATGCCCTGTATCGTTTAGCTCAATGATTGATTCATTAGAGGCTATTTTGCTTGTTTTTGCTTGATTTATTAATTTTCCCATTGGGTTCAGCTAGCTGACTGGTTGCTCAATTAACTAATTGATTGGCTGGTTCTTTTACTAATGTGAGTATCGATTGGTTGACTGATTGACTGACTAACTGACTGACTGATTGACTGAGAACAAAATAAGTTGTGGCTTACAGTATGTCTCAAAAATTGTAAAACTGAAAGCCTGCGACAAACACTGACTAATTGATTGGTCTGTTCTTTAACTTATTTTAGTAATGTGAGTATCAATTTGTTGACTGATTTGATTGCCTGACTGATTGACTAACTGGTTGGCTGACTGATTTGATTGACAGGTGAAGGAGGCGTCGCGGCAGCCCCAGATGGTGTTCACGGTACGCCACGCCACCGTGACCTTCCAGACGGACGGCGACACGTGGCGCGAGCAGAAGGAGAAGAAGGCGGCGCTGATGGTGGGCATCCTGATCGGAGTCTTCGTCCTCTGCTGGATCCCCTTCTTCCTCACGGAGCTCATCATCCCGCTGTGCCACTGCGACATCCCGCCCATCTGGAAGAGCATCTTCCTGTGGCTGGGCTACTCCAACTCCTTCTTCAACCCGCTTATCTACACCGCCTTTAACAAGAACTACAACAACGCCCTTAGGAACTTGTTCTCCCGTCAACACTGAGGCTGGGGATGAGGGCTAAAGGACAAAACAGAACATGCCAAATAGCGGTTAAAATCAGCGGGTGGCCATCCAATTGCCTCTGACCACAGAACATTGGCCATCATTTTCTGTTAATTTAAGACTACGGCTGAGTCTGGGGCTGAGGCTGGGGATAAGGCAGAGGCTGAGACTGGGGCTGAGGCTGGGGATAAGGCAGAGGCTGAGACTGGGGCTGAGGCTGGGGATAAGGCAGAGGCTGAGACTGGGGCTGAGGCTGGGGATAAGGCAGAGGCTGAGACTGGGGCTGAGGCTGGGGATAAGGCAGAGGCGGAGAATGGGGCTGAGGCTGGGGATAAGGCAGAGGCTGAGACTGGGGCTGAGGCTGGGGATAAGGCAGAGGCTGAGACTGGGGCTGAGGCTGGGGATAAGGCAGAGGCGGAGACTGGGGCTGAGGCTGGGGATAAGGCAGAGGCTGAGACTGGGGCTGAGGCTGGGGATAAGGCAGAGGCTGAGACTGGGGCTGTCTAGAAAAAACATACCATCACATGATCAAATTGATGTCACGGGAACGTACATTTTTGGTTTCCCATTGGTTCTGGGAATGAAGTCACACATTTCCTGACTGTTAAAACTGAACGTTTTTTAAACATTCTGAGGATGGAAGAGAAAATTTCACCTGTTCTGGGAACTTTTATTTTTAGGTTGCAGGGAGGTTCTGAGAATGTTTTTCTATTGTTCCCTGAATGTTAAATAACACTGTTAGTTTAACTGTTTTGAACTCCAAGCACAGATAGAACACATGGAAATTAATTTGCTTATGCATTAATCATGCAAACATGATTTATTTCTTCTTGTGGCATGACGTCAGTGAGATTCAAACCTATGATCTTCTGCTCTCTATCCATGGAATTAGTTCACTGCACCACCAGGAAGGAACTAGCATGCTATTTGTTTTTAACTCATACAAAGCTGTTCATTTTAGTCTATTCAAACAGACCCTATTTCAAAGGAAACAGGCCCTCATTAAGATCAGATGTGGCCAATTAGTTGGCGCGGCCAACAAACCTGAACATACTTAACAAGATAGAGGATAGAGAGAGTTTTGTTGATGCTGAGAACAGAATGTATATGTTTTTTAAATAACATTCTTAGAATGTTCTGGGAACGTTACTAATGTTTTCTTGTGTTATTTAGTATGGAAAGTTTTCTTGATGTTCTGAAAACATGACTTTTAATAGAACCATGAGGAAACCTGTAGAAAACGTTATGCTGAAGTACCGACATTTCCACAGAAGAACGTTGTTTCTTTACGCTCTCTGAACAATAAGAGAACATTACTTTAAATAGAAGCATGAGGAAACCTGTAGGAAGCGTTATGGGAAAGTTGTATGCAAAATAACCATAGGACAACCACGCTCTCACCAAGCTCTAAGAAACATATGGTTCTCAGAACGTTATGTGCTAGCTGGGTATATAACCAACAAACTGTGGACTACATTGTAAAATATGGAGTAGATAACAAACGAGGGACCACATTACAATCCGTGGATTTAACAACCATCGATTCACTGCGTAGCTTTTCAACAACTATTGATTAACTCTGTGAAAAAAAAAGATGTATGTGAATAAGAAAGATTCACGTGAATAAAAAAGATTGTGGTCCACAAACTGAAGTCATCAAGCGTTATTGTGATCATCTTGCCACTGACATACACCATATTGAGAAAGTACAGTTTTAGATTGCTGTGTCCAAATAAGATAATACTGTATCAAAATGAAATAAACACATCAAAATGAAACAGGGGTTGTTCATAATCTTTACTCTCAATTATTTGAGATTATAAAAGTCACTAAAACAGGTGTCTTCATATTATAGAGAAATCTATTCTGATTCTTGATGAATTGTTTGAACACAAAGTTGGATATTGAGTATGACAGGCATTGTACTGATCTGGTGTCTTTGATCCTACACTTCACAGATGAATTGGTTGAGCTAGTTTGAGTGTAGTAGGTTTTAGTGAGACATTGGAGATGGAGAGAGGGAAGCCAACGTTCTTTCTCATGGACTGTCGCATTTGAAGTGTCTCTCATGACTCCACACATTCCCCCGCAATAGCTGATATTTACTTACCACATCTCCTATCTGGCTCTGCTTCGATCCCCAGCTGGAAATGCAAATTGCTGGAAATTCCCAGTGAGCCATTCCCACAACAACAGATCCTCACGGTAAGGGGGATGTGTTTGTATCAGCTTCATGTTGGAGAGCGAAAATTAGAGTGTGTGTGCATGTGCGTGTGTGTGCGTAAGTGCATGCGTGAGTGCATGCGTGTGTGAAGAGGACTCTGTCTGTGTCCCAAATGGCACCCTAAATCCTATATAGCACTAGATCCCCAGATCACTATATCTGTGTCATGGCTAGGGTGTCTGATATGACCGTCTGTAGTCAAGGATATCTGTTTGTAATCATTCTGGTGTGTGTGCAAGTGCAGATCTTGAACATATTTGTTTCTTTGATAAATCCCCTGCTCTCTCTTTCTTTCTCTCTCTCTTTCTCTCTCTTTCTGTCTATCAAACTGCCCTTGTTATGACCCTTAAAGCATCAACCATCTTTCATTTTAACTGACAACCAATAGATGTACTTTATGTAGTGGAATCTGGCCTGTCAATGTGAAATCTTTTTACTAATCATTGGAGGCATGGGAAGACATGACAGGAGTCATGATACCACTAAAGTGTCTATAATTTTTTAATTCTACAGCCAAGGTCACCTAGATAATTCCAACATTTTCTGGTTATCCTGAGATTTAGTATTTGGTGTCATTGAAGAGATACTGTATATGAGGTTGACTATAGTACTTGTGCGAGAAAGAATCGACCGTCTTATTTCTTTCTCATCCATCGCATATATATGGAAAACAAGGGAGTATACTGGCAAAGGCTCTATCTCAATTACTGTTCAGTGACAAACAGTACTGCATTCGCATTTGAATATATAGCATAATTGATATGAAATTGGAGATGTTTAAATTTGCTACAAATATGATGTTTTTTAAAGTTTTGCATTGTAATTTCAGAAAATGTCCATAATATATCTGCATTAATAGTGGAATGATAGTGTTTCACAGTATTACTTACCCGCCAGTGTTTTGATTGGATGTGATATTCGCCAATTGATTTCTCCCACCGGAGCGGCCTCTGTTGACAAAATTGGAAAGCTGTTTTGACTTTGTGGCTGTGTTATCTAGTGGAAATCGGGTTAAGTGCAGAAATCACTCTGTAATTTCCTGCTTGCTAAAATTCTACACTGTTCGCTCAATTTTAGTTTATGTGAGAGAACAAGCACTGAATAGTGTAGGGAATCATTGTACCATCTAAATATATTTGAAGCTGGTGGACCAAAACAAAAAGTAAAATGCTCAAGCACTAGTCTCCTCCATGTTTCGGAGAAATGGGATGCGGGGGAGGGGGGAGATTTGTTTGAATATAGCCTAGCGCTGTTGCAATTCACCTAGCTTCCACATAGGTGGAGAAATTCTAGATGTAGCATATTTAAATGTAATTGATAAAAAGCAAACATTTTCAAAGGCAATGATAGTTCAAAGGCAATTTCAGATCTAAGGCAATATGCTACGTGCCCTCGCCAGCTAGCCCTGATTATCCTACCAAACCCATGTTGGGATCAGTGGCGGTCGGTGCCGTTTAAGATGAGGGAGGACGATAATTGTTTTTCATGAGCCTTATTTCTATTACAGCATATTAGATGACTGCCATTCAAATTCCATTCACCCAGTTCAATGGAACATCAATAGGTTTAGGCTACTACATGATACTCTAAATTTCCCTATACCCATCATGAGGTTGCTAGAACTTAGCCTATGAATGAATGTTTACAACGTAGGCGCACACAGGTCGAGAGACAAATTTGAGGTGACAGACAGTTACACATGGACAGACAGTGACACATTTAATACCGCCATGCACACTCTAAACTGATCTAGGGTGTAATCATTAGTCCAACAGTTGCAAACGAGAGTTTCTATTGGACAAATTCAGGTATGTTTATCCCTGTTTCGTTCTGTTTGCTTCCATTTAAGACACGTTTTTCAACAGAATCATCGGAATGAATACACCCCGATCACACGCAAACTGTTCAAAACTGTTTAACTATTGTTTTTTGCTCTCTTTGAGTCAACTATTCACCACAGTTTATGCACTGCAGTGCTAGCTAGCTGTAGCTTATGCTTTCAGTACTAGATTAATTCTCTGATCCTTTGATTGGGTGGACATGTTAGTTCATACTGCAAGATCTCTGATAGGTTGGAGGACGTCCTCCGGAAGTTGTCATAATTACTTTGTAAGTCTATGGAAGGGGGTGAGAACCTCCTAGGTTTTGTATTGAAGTCAATGTACCCAGAGGAGGACGGAAGCTACCTGTCCTCCGGCTACACCATGATGCTACCCTACAGAGTGCTGTTGAGGCTACTGTAGACCTTCATTGCAAAACAGTGTGTTTTAATCAATTATTTGGTGACGTGAATATATTTAGTATAGTTTTATCGAAACATGATAACTTTTTTAATGTTTCACCATTTTTATTTGTATGAAATTCACTGAGGAGGATGGTCCTCCCCTTCCTCCTCTGAGGAGCCTCCGCTGGTGGGGATATGAAATGTATTCATATGAAATGAGTGATGCTAGTATTTCATTTGAAATGAGAATGTGTAGAATGTGTGACAATATAATTAATTCTAAAATGGCAAGTGGCGTCATGGTGGCATCTCAGTAGTGGCTAGTATGCTTTGTTTCTTCCTTTTTTATCTTCCTCACTATTTCCCTCTTTCTCTTACTCTTTTTTTTCCAATTCTGCACCAAATGTCCAACATTTCAATAAATCAGTCAGCCCGAAGGCCTATTTATCAAGTAGGCCTCTTTGATGTATGGTGTTTTATCGTCAAATACATAACAGACTGTGGAAGTGAACGCTTTTAGTCTAAATTCCTCTGAAGATCCATCCGAAAGCATTAGAATATGAATGGGATCCATTGAATGTTATCAAACCATGTGTTGATTGCATTGCCCGTGGATGGTGAAACGCTGAAATGAATGAGGCTAGAGAGACACAAGTGGTCCTGAAGATAAATGATTCTGTCACGGATGTGACTGGTCAAGCTACTATACAGCCTCTCAACTCTGTCCACAGGCTAAACCATGGAAATATAATCTCATTCTAGTTATTTGGGCTAAACATATCCCACAGAGGCTATGTTCAAGCTATAGTACCTCCAAAATTTGGCAGACATGAAGCAGAAAAAATTAACTGTTGAAAAATGTAATCACTCACCTAATTCCTAAAGAGAGCAAGCTTCTGCTGTTTCGTATTCATATTCATATGCAGCCAATTATTTGCTGTTGTTGGGGATTAAAGAACGTCTGTGGTACAGAAATTATAATGGGAATCATGCTTGTACCTAGAGCAAGACTGGGTAGCATACAGATCCAGCCCGCGAGCCCATTCAATCTGTCCCGCGGAAGGTTTGAGTAAAAAAAAATATATTAAAAAAAAATATATATACATATTTGGGGTTTATTCTTTTGGTAAATTATTATTTTGGGTTCACAAAACACTCCAGGCCACTTTTGATAATCTAAAACTAGATAGAAAGTATCTAGAAATTATAATGGACCTATACATTTTGAAATAACTGCTATGTTTCTTGCCGACAAATTGCTTTTGACTAACAAATCATTCCGAAAGAAAATCTGTTTGGCCCTCCACTGAATTTTGAAATCCCGATGTGGCCCTCAAGCCAAAATTATTCCCCACCACTGACCTAGAGGATACTTGTTTCATTTCCAGAAGGTCTGGACACAAACATGGTCAACAAGTCCACTATCATTATAGAAGTGTTATTGTACTCAGAAATGTATACTCATACCTCAATAAATGAGAGATGAAGTATGAGTGAGTGTTGTAATTGTTGTGAGTGTAATTGTTGTGAGTGTTGAAGGTGTTGTGAGTGTAATTGTTGTGAGTGTTGTGAGTGTTAGAATACAGTGGTTCAGTGAAGCATTGTTAAGCTATGTCTTCACAGTGAGTGACAGTGTGGTTATGGATCTCCAGTTGACATCTACACAGCTCTATTTCTTTAGAATGAATGATCATGACTGAAAGCCATGCATGTCTCCCTGCAAGATTATTCTTATTATATTAACACTGCGTTTTCTCCTGCTGGCGGCAATGGAGGATGAAAAATACATTTTGAGAGATAATTGGATCACAAGCTGTCAGATTATAAAGCAGTTTGTGGAGGAAGGGAGGGAGACCATGTGATCTTAGAGACTAATGGAAATTTGATCATTCAGGAGGCCTGGCATCTATATTACTGCACAGACAGTTCTAGTGGCTTTACTGCAGGAATGGAAGTGCAGCTATGGCATGCCCACACCCCCCCAAGCATGGGGAGACAAAGTGATTGGCATACAGTACACCCATCTAGCACAATTGGTTTCCTAGAAGTTGTGGGGACGTACAGTGGGGAGAACAAGTATTTGATACACTGCCGATTTTGCAGGTTTTCCTACTTACAAAGCATGTAGAGGTCTGTAATTTTTATCATAGGTACACTTCAACTGCGAGAGACGGAATCTAAAACAAAAATCCAGAAAATCACATTGTATGATTTTTAAGTAATTAATTTCAATTTTATTGCATGACATAAGTATTTGATCACCTACCAACCAGTAAGAATTCCGTCTCTCACAGACCTGTTAGTTTTTCTTTAAGAAGCCCCCCTGTTCTCCACTCATTACCTTACCAGAGAGCTGTGTAAGGACATCAGGGATACAATTGTAGACCTGCACAAGGCTGGGAAGGGCTACAGGACAATAGGCAAGCAGCTTGTTGAGAAGGCAACAACTGTTGGCGCAATTATTAGAAAATGGAAGAAGTTCAAGATGACGGTCAATCACCCTCGGTCTGGGGCTCCATGCAAGATCTCACCTCGTGGGGCATCAAGGACCATGAGGAAGGTGAGTGTTCAGCCCAGAACTACACGGCAGGACCTGGTCAATGACCTGAAGAGAGCTGGGACCACAGTCTCAAAGAAAACCATTAGTAACACACTACGCCGTCATGGATTAAAATCCTGCAGCGCACGCAAGGTCCCCCTGCTCAAGCCAGCGCATGTCCAGGCCCGTCTGAAGTTTGCCAATGACCATCTGGATGATCCAGAGGAGGAATGGGAGAAGGTCATGTGGTCTGATGAGACAAAAATAGAGCTTTTTGGTCTAAACTCCACTCGCCGTGTTTGGAGGAAGAAGAAGGATGAGTACAACCCCAAGAACACCATCCCAACCGTGAAGCATGGAGGTGGAAAAATCATTATTTGGGGATGCTTTTCTGCAAAGGGGACAGGACGACTGCACCGTATTGAGGGGAGGATGGAAGGGGCCATGTATCGCGAGATCTTGGCCAACAACCTCCTTCCCTCAGTAAGAGCATTGAAGATGGGTCGTGGCTGGGTCTTCCACCATGACAACGACCCGAAACACACAGACAGGGCAACTAAGGAGTGGCTCCGTAAGAAGCATCTCAAGGTCCTGGAGTGGCCTAGCCAGTCTCCAGACCTGAACCCAATAGAAAATCTTTGGAGGGAGCTAAAAGTCCGTATTGCCCAGCGACAGCCCCGAAACCTGAAGGATCTGGAGAAGGTCTGTATGGAGGAGTGCGCCAAAATCCCTGCTGCAGTGTGTGCAAACCTGGTCAAGACCTACAGGAAACGTATGATCTCTGTAATTGCAAACAAAGGTTTCTGTACCAAATATTAAGTTCTGCTTTTCTGATGTATCAAATACTTATGTCATGCAATAAAAAGCAAATGAATTACTTAAAAATCATACAATGTGATTTTCTGGATTTTTGTTTTAGATTCCGTCTCTCACAGTTGAAGTGTACCTATGATAAAAATTACAGACCTCTACATGCTTTGTAAGTAGGAAAACATGCAAAATCGGCAGTGTATCAAATACTTGTTCTCCCCACTGTATGTTCTTGGTTATACATTGGTTGTGGGAACGAAGCCAAACGTTTCCTGACTGGTAAAACTGAACGTTTTTTACACGTTCTGAGAACAGAAGGGAACATTTTGCCTGTTCTGGGAACGTTTATTTTTAGGTTAAAGGGAGCTTCTGAGAACGTTTTACTTTGGTTCCTTGAAAGTTTTCCTGTAAGGTTTTATTAACGCTCTGAGAATGGAAATTATAAGTTATTTTGAGGTTTTTTAATAACTTCCTAAAAACTTTCACTGAAAGATTCAATAAGACTTTTTATAAAACTCCTAGCTTTTTGGGGGTAAACTTTTTTTTAAATCCAAGCACAGATAGGAAACATGAATACTAATTTCCTTAGGCATTAATCATGCAAACACATACATAGAAATTAACATTAAATTATCTGGCAACAGCTCTGGTGGACATTCCTGCAGTCAGCATGCCAATTGCACGCTCCCTCAAAACTTTAGACATCTGTGGCATTGTGTTGTGTGACAAAACTGCACATTTTAGAGTGGCCTTTTATTGTCCCCAGCACAAGGTGCACCTGTGTAATGATCATGCTGTTTAATCAGCTTCTTGATATGCCACACCTGTCAGGTGGATGGATTATCTTGGCAAATGAGAAAAGTTCACTACCAGGGATGTAAACAAATTTGTGCAAAACATTTTAGAGAAATAAGCTTTTTGTGAGTATGGAACATTTCTGGGATCTTTTATTTATTATTTATTATGGGACCAACACTTTACATGTTGCATTTATATTTTTGTTCAGTGTAATAACTTCCATGTTCTCAAAGGGATATTCCATGCCTGCTTTTTTTTACCCATCTACCAATAGGTGCCCTTATTTGCGAGGCATTGGAAAACCTCCCTGGTCTTTGTGGTTGAGTCTGTGTTTGAAATTCACTGTTCGACTGAGGGACCTTACAGATAATTGTGTGTGGGGTACAGATATTAGGTAGTCATTCAAAAATCATGTTAAACACTATTATTGTACACAGAGTTAGTCCATGCAACTTATTATGTGACTTGTTGAGCACATTTTTACTCCTGAACTTATTTAGGCTTGCCATAACAAAGGGGTTGAATACATATTGACTCAAGACACTTTAGATTTTCATTTTCAATTAATTTGTCAAAAAAATAACAAAAACACTAATCCTATTTTGACATTATGGGGTATTGTGTGTAGGGGTGTGTATACTTTCTGAAGGCACTGTATACCAGCCTTTAACCTGTATAGAAGCTTAGTGTTTATGAACAGAATACAACAGATCAAATTAACTGGGATGACATTCCCTCTCATGGGAGACCAAAAAGAGCTAGCTGAAAGCCATTCCTCCAATAAGCCAAACCTGCAATATTCTGATAGGCTGCCACTTCTACAGTAGGCTGCCAATTACCAAGTAATGTTACATGTTGTCCACAGAAGAGTCAGGGAAGGCACAATAGGTTGCTGGCATGTTATGCTAGTGGCAGCCAGTTGCCTGTAAGCTGTTGTGAAATCTACAATAACTTAGTGCCAAATGGTTTCCAGTTAAGAAAATACAAATTCACAGCAACAGGTTGTCATTACATTACTGGAAATTGCACAATAACCTCTTCACAGTGCAGCTCATTAGTGGCACATACTCTAACAACATTTGTAGAACAGACTGTGTCAAAGGAGGTGCTCAACTTGCATTGGTGTAACCATCAAACACTTAAACTGCTACAACACTTCCACTGATGGTTGGCACAAATACACATACACTACCATTCAAAAGTTTGGGGTCACTTAGAAATGTCCTTGTTTTCGAAAGAAAAGCAATTTTTGGTCCATTAAAATAACATCAAATTGATCAGAAATACAGTGTAGACATTGTTAATGTTGTAAATGGCTATTGTAGCTGGAAATGACTGATTCTTTATGGAATATCTACATAGGCGTACAGAGGCCCATTATCAGCAACCATCAGTCCTGTGTTCCAATGGCAAGTTGTGTTTGCTAATCTAAGTTTATCATTTTAAAAGGCTAATTGATCATTAGAAAACCCTTTTGCAATTATGTTAGCACAGCTGAAAACTGTTGTGCTGATTAAAGAAGCAATAAAACTGGCCTTCTTGAGACTAGTTGAGTATCTGGAGCATCAGCAATTGTGGGTTTGATTACAGGATCAAAATGGCCAGAAACAAATAACTTTCTTCTGAAACTCGTCAGTCTGAGAAATGAAGGCTATTCCATGCTACAACTTGCCAAGAAACTGAAGATCTCGTACAACGCTGCGTACTACTCCCTTCACAGAACAGCGCAAACTGGCTCTAACCAGAATAGAAAGAGGAGTGGGAGGCCCCGGTGCACAACTGAGCAAGAGGACAAATACATTAGAGTGTCTAGTTTGAGAAACAGACGCCTCACAGGTCCTCAACTGGCAGCTTCATTAAATAGTACCCGCAAAACACCAGTCTTAACGTCAACAGTGAAGAGGCGACTCCGGGATGCTGACCTTCTAGGCAGAGTTGCAAAGAAAAAGCCATATCTCAGACTGGCCAATAAAAATAAAAGATTAAGATGGGCAGTCTGAGATATGGCTTTTTCTTTTAGAAATAACAACAACTTGTTGTATATACTTCAGGCAAAGTGCATAAATGTATTATTGGCTATATATGTATAGCCAATCTCCATTATGTCCACAGACCTGGTGGCACAGCAGGAACTTCAGGTACTTAACAGCCAAGAGGTTGTGAGTTCAATTCCCAAGTGAGTTTGTGTCCCAAGTAATCCAGGGGATCATGACACATCATTCTGAAAATCTTCTTGATGATGTTCCGGGAACTAGATAAAACCTGCGGTGGACCATGTCTTTAAATTGAAGTAACGTCAATTATGCATTTTAAAGTAAAATATTCTCAATTACATTTGACACCTGGGTTTTCACATGTGCTCAAATGTTGTCACGTGTAGTTTCATGTTATCACATTTATTTAACGAGATCATGTTTTCACATGTTATCACATTAACTTAAAAGACAATCACATGTGATCACATGAGATCACACGAGATCACGTGATCATGTGACATTCATGTGGTTTTTCCATTAAGGATTACTCCATCATGTGTAAACAATGTTTATGAACAAACACTCTATAGCTTCAAAACAGAATTAAAACAAAATTAGTGATTGCATCCATTGCTCTGTCTGTGAACTTGAGACTGGCTACATGTCTCCAGCCCCATCCCTCAGCTGTTAACTACTTTGTTGTTGTTTGATTGCCAGATTCAAAGTTATTGATTGCATGCTTCTTCTCTTTTTACTTTTATCTCATGCTTTTTCACATCCACCTCCTGGGATATACGAGACAGAAGAACAAATAAGACGAAGAAGAGCAAACTTCTGGTGAACAAAATCATCATTATGAGGTTGTCTGAGTTGCTTGCTTCGGCATTATGTTTGAATTCATCCAAGCCAAACAACACAGCTCTTTACAGGATGACCAGACGATCCCTTGAATCAGGATCATACTTGGCCATGTATCACATACTCTGTGTCACAAATGGCAATGTCTGGGCCCCATGAGCCCTGGTCAAAAGTAATGCACTATATAGGGAATATGGTGCCATTTGGGACTCAGCCATAGATTAATCAGGTTGTTGTCAAGTGTTTCTTTTGACCACTTTCAGTGGGCACGCTGTATCCAGCACTTCTGATCTGACCACCTGCTGGTGTGTGTGCCTAGTTAGCCACAGTTGGCTCCAGCCCACTATAAACTTTGAAGATGCCCAGAGATGACCTCCTCTAAGTTTCTGTTAGCAGACAGACTTTTTTCTCTGCCTTCACCCCAGTGGTCCTCATTATTTCTGGGGAAATCATCACTTGAAACAATAACAAAGTTGACTCCCTGCCCTGTTTTGGTAAAAACCTGAGGGATGGGGCTGGAAAAATTCATAAACAGAGCAATGGATGCAAGGACTGACCATCCATGATATCTAAATGATAGTTTTAACCATGTTTTGAGGCTATATAGTGTTATAAATGCTATTTACTTTCTTTACAAACATTGGAGTAGAACAAGCTTATATTTTGGGTTCTGATGGGGTAAGACAGTTTAACTAAGCTCATGAGGTATTTATAAGTTATATTCTTCAAGAATCAATGGGTACATATCATAAATGTATAAGTCCCAATATCGATGTAGTAACTGCAGATTGTCACTTTTAGTTAATCGCCAAAGGAGACAAATATTTCACCCAATGTGAGGAAAGTTCTACTTAGTCCAGCATTTCACTGAACAAGTCTGGTGTGTAGAAAAACTAATAGATTCTCCAATGAGAATGTTTTTAGTCTAGGGTTAAATTTGGGTGCAGGAAATTGGTGTTAATTATTTTTTGCCTCCTTATAATTTTTCCCTTCCTAGGTGGGGTGAAAGTCTGTGACATATCCTCAGTCTCAAATCTTTAAGACTTCATGAACTTCTAGAGATTATCTGTTTATACCTTATGCAAATGTTAGACCAAGCTGTGACAGCATTGTGTGAAAAGACTATCCTATAATAATAAATTTTGTAGACACATTTTGAATAGATAATACACTTTTTTTCTTTCCCTTAGAGGAAAATGTATGCATGAAGACAGAGCGCTAACCGACCTGGGTTCAAATAGTATTTGAAATAATTTCAAATATATACTTTATCTGAGCTTAATTAAGCTTGTCTGCAAGTTCAAACCAAGTTCAAACCCCGCCCATCTGGCACTCAAGACAGACTAAAGCGAACAACAAATGTATTTGAAATATTTCAAATAGTCTTTGAACCCGGTGCCAGGCTAGCACTGCTACCCTGTGGCTACTTCACATAAGCCTGTCTTTTACAATAGCTGAGCAGTACAGTCATGTTGTGAACTTGTGAGGTTAAACCTGGTTGTTAAACCAGTTGGTAGCTCTTTGGACAAAGTATCAGTGGGCTAGAAAAATTGCCATTTCTGTCGGTTTTTCATTTTCAAACAGATGTTGATCATGTCCTCTTGCCGAGCTCTCAATAGTTTGCATGATTAATGAGCATGATTGACCTTTGATTTGTGCAACAGATTTATGAATTATGTATATATCAAATGGGATTCTCTTGTTCGAATGAAATAGCACCGAAGATTACAGTCCTAACACGTATTCAATTGGGGATTTTGCTTCTGTGTCCTGCTGTGAGTTCAGTCATATAGTGGATTCTCATGGACTTATCTGGTATATACATGAACGCCTTCTGGCAGTGTTGACAGTGATGTAAATAATCAGAAATGGGAATAATCAGTCATGAGCTTCTGAAAAAGTCCTCACAAGGATAGTAAAGCAAGGAAAATTCGGACAAGTGGGGACATTTCTCCGGTCCCCACAAGGAAAAATGATATTTTATGGTTAGGGAATGGGTTAGGGTTACAATAAGGGTTAGGGTTAGAATTAGCGTTAGGGTTAGGGGGTTAGGTTTAGTTTTAGGGTTAGGGGTTAGGGATAGGGTTAGGTTTAGGGGTTAGGGAAAATAGGATTTTGAACGGGAATACATTCTTTGGTCCCCACAAGGATAGTAAAACATTTTTGTGTGTGATTGAATGTGTGTGTGTGTGTGTGTGTGTGTGTGTGTGTGTGTGTGTGTGTGTGTGTGTGTGTGTGTGTGTGTGTGTGTGTGTGTGTGTGTGTGTGTGTGTGTGTGTGTGTGTGTGTGTGTGTGTAGGGCTCTAAATTAAAATGTTTAGGCTATAGTATAATTTGTGGTGGAGTGGGGCAGCAAATGCTGAGTGTTTGTGTGTGTGTGTATTTAGAGACAGGCACAGCAGTGGTGGATACATCTCTGGCAGGCCCTTTGTTCTGTAGCCAGAGGAACCCAAGGAATAGTTCTCCCTTCTTACCCATGCTGCAGTGACTTCAGGTAAATGTATGGTCTTAAAACACACATACGGTGGTCACACACAGACACACACACACACACATCCCACCCCCACCGTGCTCCCTTCTCACTTGCCATCTCACAGCTGCTGTTTGCTGTTGACGGCTCACTCTACCCAGTAGAAAGAACCCCGGGTTTTTATAGCACGATTTATATTCATGCATCTGGCTGTTCCAGTTCAAAGGTCCAGTACTGTGTGCTGCATGATGAAAACAGGACCAAGAGGACCACCACAACCAAGAGCACAAACACCTTTTATGCTATGCCGTTTGAAATATACACTGAGTGTACAAAACATTAGGAAAACCTTCCCAATATTGAGTTGCATCCCCTTTTGCCCTCAGAATAGCCTCAATTCATCGGGGCATGGACTCTACAAGTTGTCGAAAGCGTTCCACAGGGATGTGTCAAGTTGGCTGGATGCCCTTTGGGTGGTGGACCATTCTTGATACACACCGGAAATTGAACCCAGCTGCGTTGCAGTTCTTGACACACTCAAACCAGTGCGCCTGGCACCTACTACCATACCGCGTTCAAAAGCACTTACAGTGAGGGAAAAAAGTATTTGATCCCCTGCTGATTTTTTACGTTTGCCCACTGACAAAGAAATGATCAGTCTATAATTTTAATGGTAGGTTTATTTGAACAGTGAGAGACAGAACAACGACAAAAAAATCCAGAAAAACGCATGTCAAAAATGTTATAAATTGATTTGCATTTTAATGAGGGAAATAAGTATTTGACCCCTCTGCAATACATGACTTAGTACTTGGTGGCAAAACCCTTGTTGGCAATCACAGAGGTCAGACGTTTCTTGTAGTTGGCCACCAGGTTTGCACACATCTTAGGAGGGATTTTGTCCCACTCTTCTTTGCAGATCTTCTCCAAGTCACCTTCAGCTCCCTCCACATATTTTCTATGGGATTAAGGTCTGGAGACTGGCTAGGCCACTCCAGGACCTTAATGTGCTTCTTCTTGAGCCACTCCTTTGTTGCCTTGGCCGTGTGTTTTGGGTCATTGTCATGCTGGAATACCCATCCACGACCCATTTTCAATGCCCTGGGTGAGGGAAGGAGGTTCTCACCCAAGATTTGACGGTACATGGCCCTGTCCATCGTCCCTTAGCAGAAAAACACCCCCAAAGCATAATGTTTCCACCTCCATGTTTGACAGTGGGGATGGTGTTCTTGGGGTCATAGGCAGCATTCCTCCTCCTCCAAACACGGCGAGTTGAGTTGATGCCAAAGAGCTCGATTTTGGTCTCATCTGACCACAACACTTTCACCCAGTTCTCCTCTGCATCATTCAGATGTTCATTGGCAAACTTCAGAAGGGCATGTATATGTGCTTTATTGAGCAGGGGGACCTTGCGGGCGCTGCAGGATTTCAGTCCTTCAATTGCTTTCTTGGTGACTATGGTCCCAGCTGCCTTGAGATCATTGATAAGATCCTCCCGTGTAGTTCTGGGCTGATTCCTCACCGTTCTCATGATCATTGCAACTCATTTACATTTACGTCATTTAGCAGACGCTCTTATCCAGAGCGACTTACAGTTATTGAGTGCCTACATTTTTTTTTTTTTCATACTGGCCCCCTGTGGGAATCGAACCCACAACCCTGCCGTTGCAAACACCATGCTCTACCAACTGAGCTACATCCCTGCCGGCCATTCCCTCCCCTACCCTGGACGACACTGTGCCAATTGTGCGCCGCCCCATGGGTCTCCCGGTCGCAGCCGGCTACGACAGAGCCTGGATTCGAACAAGGATCTCTAGTGGCACAGCTAGCGCTGCGATGCAGTGCCTTAGACCACTGCGCCACTCGGGAGTTCAACTCCACGAGGTGAGATCTTGCATGGAGCCCCAGGCCGAGGGAGATTGACAGTTATTTTGTGTTTCTTCCATTTGCGAATAATCGCACCAACTGTTGTCACCTTCTCACCAAGCTGCTTGGCGATGGTCTTGTAGCCCATTCCAGCCTTGTGTAGTTCTACAATCTTGTCCCTGACATTCTTGGAGAGCTCTTTGGTCTTGGCCATGGTGGAGAGTTTGGAATCTGATTGATTGATTGCTTCTGTGGACAGGTGTCTTTTATACAGGTAACAAACTGAGATTAGGAGCACTCCCTTTAAGAGACACCTGGGAGCCAGAAATCTTTCTGATTGAGAGGGGGTCAAATACTTATTTCCCTCATTAAAATGCAAATCAATTTATAACATTTTCTCACTGTTCAAATAAACCTACCATTAAAATTATAGACTGATCATTTCTTTGTCAGTGGGCAAAAGTACAAAATCAGCAGGGGATCAAATATTTTATCCCTCACTGTAAATATTTTGTCTTGCCAAATTACCCTCTGAATTGCACACATACACAACCCAATCCATGTCTCAATTGTCTCAAGGCTTAAAAATCCTTCTTTAAGGATTACATCAATAAGGGATCATAGCTTTCACCTGGTTAGTCTATGTCATGGAAAGAGCAGGTGTTCCTAATATTTTGTACACTAATGTTTAAGCCAAACTCATTCCACAGAGGGCCAACTGTCTGCAGGTTTTCGCTCCTCCCTTGGACTTGATTGACGTATGAAGATCCCTGATTAGTAAGGAACTCCCCTCACCTGGTTGTCTAGGTCTTAATTGAAAGGAAAAAACTAAAACCAGCAGGCCCTCCATTGAATCAGTTTGCCACCCCTGTCATTGGAGATGGGCTTAAACCAAGAGCTACCGCTCCGAGGATCGCTGGTTCAATTCCAGTGCTAGGCACTTATATATATTTTTTTAAATAATGTTTTAAGCCTATCACAAACCTTAACCCTTACCTCACCCATTCGGAATGATTGGCTAAATTTAACCCTAATGCCTAAATTCAACCAAAATCTCTGAATTAATTCCTAAACCTAACAGTTTACGGCATGCTTAGACAGTGGTCTAAGGCAGTGCTAGAGACAGCATGCTATGCCGTTTTTAGATATACACTTCATGCAATTCACCCATCTAGACCTACTGATTACTATAAAGGCTCCATTCATTGGTCACAGTCATCTGTGTCTGTTTGTGTCTGTGGGTGTCTTCCATTGATAAAATGTGCAGGCCAAATTAGATTTCCCAGTGAGCACTGGGGGATATCAAACAAAACAGATGATATCTGCTCTGTTTGGCCAAGTAGCCAATCAAGGGACTGATTCAGTCCCAACCTGGAAGTCTGAATGTCCTTGACTTTACAGAGATAAGTGCTGTAAGTGGGGGGATTGGCAGTTTCAAGAGGAAAAGTGTGCCCTCCTGAGCACAAAAAAACAACCTAGATCTATGACAATTTAATAAATATTTAATAACATTATTCATGATTGAATTAGAAGAAAATGCTAATTAGAACTAATTAATCATTAAATTACCAAGAAATGGATAAAGGTTGGGGCATGAATCTGTTTTATTGCTAATTTAATCTGTGTGATAAGGAAGCAACCATAGCTATAACTTTATTCTCTAGAATATATTCACCATATTGCTTGCTCTGCAAATTATTCTCCCTAGTCACTCCTTTACGGAGGGGGCATATTGGGGTTAGGTTGACATATGCAGTAAAACCAATTCAGCTCAATTCAGCTCAATCCAGCAAGAAAAACAGCGAAGCCAAAGATCACGTACAAGCTATCTGAAACTGGAGATACTAGACTGAGTGTGTGTGTGTGCGTGCGTGCATGTGTGTGTGTTTTTATATGTACCTGATGCTATATGCTCCCTTGCTCAGGGAGGTGACCAAGAACCCAATGGTCATTCTGACAGAGCTCCAGAGTTCCTCTGTGGAGACGGGAGAAACTTCCAGAAGGACAACCATCTCTGCAGCACTCCACCAATCAGCCCTTTATGGTAGAGTGGCCAGACGGAAGCCACTCCTCATTAAAAAGCACATGACAGCCCGCTTGGAGTTTGCCAAAAGGCACCTAAAGGACTCTCAGACCATGAGAAACAAGATTACTGGTCTGATGAAACCAAGATTGAATTATTTGGCCTGAATGCCAAGCATCGCATCTGGAGGAAACCTGGCACCATCCCTACGGTGAAGCATGGTGGTGGCAGCATCATGCTGTGGGGATGTTTTTCAGCGGCAGGGACTGGGAGACTAGTCAGGATCGAGGTAAAGATGAACGGAGCAAAGTACAGAGAGATCCTTGATGAAAACCTGCTCCAGAGTGCTCAGGACCTCAGACTGGGGCGAAGGTTCACCTTCCAATAGGACAACGACTCTAAGCACACAGCCAAGACAACGCAGGAGTGGCTTCATGACAAGTCTCTGAATGTCCTTAAGTGGCCCAGCCAGAGCCCGGACTTGAACCCGACCGATCATCTCTGGAGAGACCTGAAAATAGATGTGCAGCGACGCTCCCCATCAATCCTGACAGAGCTTGAGAGGATCTGCAGCGAAGAATGGGAGAAACTCCCCAACTACAGGTGTGCCAAGCTTTTAGCGTTGTACCGAAGAAGACTCAAGGCTGTAATCGCTGCTGAAGGTGCTTCAACAAAGTACTGAGTAAAGGGGCTGAATACTTACAGTACCGGCCCAAAATGTCTTTATTTCTACAATTTTTGACATTGTGGAACAGTAGTGAAGACATTAAAACTATGTGGGGGGGGGGGGGGGGGGGTGTTCCATAAATTAAAAACCTGTTTTTACTTTGTCATTATGGGGTATTGTGTGTAGATTGATGAGGGGAAAAAACGATTTAATCAATTTTAGAATAAGGCTGTAACGTAACAAGATTTGGAAAAAGTCAAGGGGTTTGAATACTTTCCGAATGCACTGTGCATCTAAAGCTATCCTATATAAGACCTTGATGTAAATGTCTGTGTCAATTCAAATTATGTTTTTAATGGTATTAATTGCAGTGTGTGTGTGTGTGTGAGTGTGTGTGTGTGTGTGCTTTTACTTGTACCTGATGCTATTCCTGGCCTTATTGTCTGGTTCCATACAGCTGTTTTCACACCTCTAGCGGTGTAGATGTGACAGCCCAACACAAGGTGAATTGGTGTCACTGACTTGATCTCCTGGTGTAGGACCAGTCAGTCAAGCTCATTTCCCTGAGGCCTGATGGCTGGTTGATGTAATGATGGGGTTAGTTACAGCCTTTTTCCTAATGATTAACCTGTCCAATCCACTGAAATGTGACTAAACTACAACCATTATTGATTATTCAAGCCATGATGTGATTTATACCCTGTATTATATAGCCTATTTACTTGCCTCAATATTTGGAATGACTACGAATAAATCATATTTACTCTTAGTCATTCCAAATATTATAAATTTGAGGTGTTGAATAACACAATGACAAATTCACGGTTAAAATGAATACTGAACATATTCAGTGGTACATTCATAATGGTAAAGGTGAAACTTTAAATGTCACCTGCCTGCTCCCCACAGCTGTTCACAAAGGACTGTCACTCAAGGACTGAGTGTCTGCCCCACCGAACATTGCTTTAACAGCGACAGACTATTTGACACAACAAAATGTTCTAGGATAAAAAGGAAGACTGTCATATTGTGGTGAATTTGTATGAGGAATAGGTAAATGATTCTCCTGGCCCAATGTGAGGGGACTATGAAACGCATACTGTGCCGTTGTTGTCATTCTCACGGCTCACAGAACATACATAACACACACACAAATAGTCATAACAGTACACTATGCAATAACAAGGAAATAGAAATAGACAAGGAACTTTAATTATTGACAACTTGAGACTAGGAGGCAGCAGACATTCAGCTAGTCTCAGGATGGTTACGTGTTTTAGATCTGAATGAAACCATGAATATTGAGTGAAGAAATTACAGTATTATAGCAAAGAGCCTGAATTGGATACACATTAAATGAATGATGAACAGGTGTGGAATACATCTAAAGCTACTGTATATAAGACCTAAATGTAAATGTGTGCGTCAATTCAAATTAGATTTTTGATGGTGTTAATTGCAGGACCATTATTGATGTTGTTCCAAAGCAGTGAATGGGGGTTTATTCTTTGTTTGGATTTAGCCCTCAGTTTAGTGCTGGTCTCCTATTTAGCTATAGTTGGTTTGGTATGAGCTATACATATGGTTTACTGTAGATATGGAATCACAACCCAAGCTCCAAAGAAAACGCCACCTCTCGTCGTAACTGCAGCAACAGAGGAAAGTCAAATTATCATGTGTAATATAATTTAACTCAAACACGGCAATATAGTAACAATATTGTAGCTATTTCAAGGATATTGAACAAAGCTGTAATCACATAGATTCAGACAGTTGCACCCAGGGTGGAGGTGCCATCTGAAACCAGCCTGTGGCTCTGGGGAGAAGCACACACTCAACACACACCAACACCATCCACACCATCAGAGAGCCATCTTGTATGTAAGATGTGATTTTTGTCTCGCCCCGTATTTGGCTGCTTCTCCCCCGTTACCATGGTCAACTGAAGCCATCCAACCAAATGTTTGTTTTCTTCCCAGAACAGACAAGTGCTGAAAGAGAGGGGACCAGTCCTTGTGTGTGGGCTGCTTTTGGCACAATGAGCCTTTTCTTCAGCTCTATTCTGGTCTCAGCTTCCTTGTCATGCAGAATTATCACCCCAATTAACCAACATATAATCTTGGCTGTATGAATGGACTTGGCATTGATTGTATGGACTTGGCTTCATGTGTAGGTATATAAGAAATCAGCCAAGACCTCATAAAAAAAATGGTAGACCTCCACAAGTCTGGTTCATCCTTGGGAGCAATTTCCAAACGCCTGAAGGTACCACGTTCATCTGTACAAACAATAGTACGCAAGTATAAACACCATGGGACCACGCAGCTGTCATACCGCTCAGGAAGGAGACGCGTTCTGTCTCCTAGAGATGAACGTACTTTGGTGCGAAAAGTGCAAATCAATCCCAGAACAACAGCAAAGGACCTTGTGAAGATGCTGGAGGAAACAGGTACAAAAGTATCTATATCCACAGTAAAACGAGTCCTATATCGACATAACCTGAAAGGCCGCTCAGCAAGGAAGAAGCCACTGCTCCAAAACCGCCATAAAAAAGCCAGGCTACGGTTTGCAACTGCACATGGGGACAAAGATCTTACTTTTTGGAGAAATGTCCTCTGGTCTGATGAAACAAAAATAGATCTGTTTAGCCATAATGACCATCGTTATGTTTGGATGAAAAAGGGGCGGCTTGCAAGCCGAAGAACACCATCCCAACCGTGAAGCACAGGGGTGGCAGCATCATGCTGTGGGGGTGCTTTGCTGCAGGAGGGACTGGTGCACTTCACAAAATAGATGGCATCATGAGGAAGGAAAATTATTTGGATATATTGAAGCAACATCTCAAGACATCAGTCAGAAAGTTAAAGCTTGTTCGCAAATGGGTCTTCCAAATGGACAATGACCCCAAACATACCTCCAAAGTTGTGCCAAAATTGCTTAAGGACAACAAAGTCAAGGTATTGGAGTGGCCATCACAAAGCCCTAACCTCAATCCTATAGAAAATATGTGGGCAGAACTGAAAAAGTGTGTGCGAGCAAGGAGGCCTACAAACCTGACTCAGTTACACCAGCTCTGTCAGGAGGAATGGGCCAAAATCCACCCAACTTATTGTGGGAAGCTTATGGAAGGCTACCCAAAACTTTTGACCCAAGTTAAACAATTTAAAGGCAATGCTACCAAATACTAATTGAGTGTATGTAAACTTCTGACCCACTGGGAATGTGATGATAGAATAAAAAGCTGAAATAAATCATTATCTCTACTATTATTCTGACATTTCACCTTCTTAAAATAAAGTGGTGATCCTAACTGACCTAAGACAGGGAATTTTTACTAGGATAAAATGTCAGGAATTGTGAAAAACGGAGATTAAATGTATTTGACTAAGGTGTATGTGTCACGACTTCCGCCGAAGTTGGTGCCTCTCCTTGTTCGGGCGGAGTTCAAAACAAATGGAAAAAGAAACGTAGATCGGTGGCAGCTAGAAAGCCGGTGATGACGACCGCCGAACGCCGCCCGAACAAGGAGAGGCACCAACTTCGGCGGTCGTCATCACCGGCTTTCTAGCTGCCACCGATCTACGTTTCTTTTTCCATTTGTTTTGTCTTGATTGTACACACCTGTTTCCCATTACATTATATTATTTCCCTATTTAACCCTCTGGTTCCCACATGGTGTTGTGCGTGTTCGTTCTTTGTTTTGTGTCTAAGACGTATGTGAGCTGGTGTGTTTTCCCTGCGTGGAAATTAGTGTTGTTTATTTTTAGAGTAAAGTACGTTGTTTACTCCGTTCTGTGTCCTGCGCCTGACTCCGTCCTACCGCTGCACATTGACACTTGACAGAAACACGCACCACACATGGAGTCAGCAGGTGCATCCAGTCTTCCGGTACCAGTGGAGGTGCGCGTCCAACAGCACGCGACGATGCTCCAGAATCTTGGCACAGCCATGGATCGCGTGTTGCAGACCATGGAGCGATGGGAGAGAGGGGGTTTTCCCACAACCCCATCAACTTCAGATCAACCCACACCGATGTCCACCCCTGCGTCACCTGGACCCAGTGGGATTCGGCTCTCGCTCCCGAGGGCATATGATGGGACGGCTGCCGGGTGCCAGGGGTTCCTGCTCCAGGTGGAGCTCTACCTGGCGACCATCCACCCGGCTCCCTCGGGATACGAGAGCGTGTCCGTCCTCATCTCCTGTCTGTCGGGGAGAGCGCTTGAGTGGGCCAACGCCGAATGGGGAGGAATAGACGCAGCGTTGGTTCGCTATGAGGATTTCACCCGCCGCTTCCGGGCGGTCTTCGATCATCCTCCTGAGGGGAGAGCAGCGGGGGAACGCTTGTTCCACCTCAGACAGGGGAAGAGGAGCACACAGGACTTCGCACTGTACTTCAGGACCTTGGCTGCCAGCGCAGGATGGAATTAGAGGGCCCAAATTACAGGTGTAGTCTACGTGAGGACGTTCGTCGGGAGCTGGCATGCAGGGACACCACCCTTACCCTCGACCAGCTGGTGGATTTATCGATATGGGTGGCTAACCTGTTGGCCACCCGCGGACGTCCGGGTCAGGGTCCGTCCATTCCATCCCCCAGCACCTCTGACCCTACAGAGGGCACACTGCTGGTCGGTGCTGGGGAGGTTCCCCAGGGAGTCGAGGCAGCAGGCAGGGCACTGGTGGATCATCCCAGGTGAGTAGGCACCCAACTCACACAGAGCTCCCTGTTGCGCACATGTGTGTATGCATAGAATTTCCTGAGTTTTCCCCGCATTCCCAGCATAAGGCACTAGTAGATTCAGGTGCAGCTGGGAACTTTATTGAACGTTCATTTGCACGTAGATTAGGGATCCCTATTGTTCCTGTTGATGTGCCCTTCCCTGTACATGCCTTAGATGGTCATCCTTTAGGGTCGGGCCTGATTAGGGAGGTCACAGCTCCACTATGGATGAAAACGCAGGAGGGTCATGAGGAGAGAATTAGTCTCTTCCTGATCAATTCTCCTGCGTTTCCTGTGGTGTTGGGGCTTCCCTGGATGGCCTCTCATGACCCCACTATTTCATGGCAACAGAGGGCTCTCAAGGGAGGGTCACGTCAGTGCTCAAGGAGGTGTGTAGGTGTTTCCATAGGTGCAACTACGGTGGAGAGTCCAAACCAGGTCTCTACTATGCACATTCCCCCCGAATATGCCGATTTGGCTCTCGCCTTCTGTAAAAAGAAGGCGACTCAACTACCACCCCATCGACAGGGGGATTGTGCGATAAATCTCCAGGTAGGTGCAGCACTTCCCAGGAGTCACGTGTATCCTCTGTCTCAGGAGGAGACGGCGGCTATGGAAACATATGTCTCCGAATCTCTGGGACAGGGATACATTCGGCCTTCCACTTCACCTGCCTCCTCGAGTTTCTTTTTTGTGAAGAAGAAGGATGGAGGTTTACGGCCGTGCATTGACTATCGAGGTCTAAATCAGATCACTGTGAAGTACAGTTACCCACTGCCTCTCATAGCCAGTGTGACAGAGTCATTGCACGGGGCGTGCTTCTTCACCAAATTGGATCTCAGGAGCGCTTACAACCTGGTGCGTATACGGGAGGGGGATGAGTGGAAGACGGCATTTAGTACCACCTCTGGGCACTATGAGTACCTCGTCATGCCGTACGGGTTGATGAATGCTCCATCAGTCTTCCAATCCTTCGTAGACGAGATTTTCAGGGACCTGCACGGGCAGGGTGTAGTGGTGTATATAGATGACATTCTAATATACTCCGCTACACGCGCCGAGCATATGTCCCTGGTGCACAAGGTGCTTGGTTGACTGTTGGAGCATGACCTGTACGTCAAGGCTGAGAAATGTCTGTTCTTCCAACAGTCCGTCTCCTTCCTAGGGTACCGCCTGTCCGCGTCAGGTGTGGAGATGGAGAATGACCGCATTTCAGCCGTGCGTAATTGGCCGAATCCAACCACGGTAAAGGAGGTGCAGCGGTTCTTAGGGTTTGCCAACTACTACCGGAGGTTTATCCGGGGCTTTGATCAGTTAGCGGCTCCCATTACCTCCTTGCTGAAGGGGGGACCGGTGCGACTGCAGTGGTCAGCTGGGGCGGACAGGGCTTTTGGTCACCTGAAGGCTCTGTTTACCTCGGCTCCCGTGCTGGCTCATCCTGATCCCTCCTTGGCATTCATAGTAGAGGTGGATGTGTCCGAGGCTTGGAGAGGAGCTGTGCTGTCTCAGCGCTCGGGTACGCCACCAAAGCTCCGCCCCTGTGCTTTCTTTTCGAAGAAGCTCAGCCCGGCGGAGCAAAACTATGATGTGGGGGACCGGGAGCTGTTGTCAGGACTCTGAAGGCGTGGAGGCATTGGCTTGAGGGGGCTAAACACCCTTTCCTCATTTGGACTGACCACCACAATCTGGAGTAAATCCGGGCGGCGAGGAGACTGAACCCTCGCCAGGCAAGGTGGGCCATGTTTTTCACCCGTTTTGTTTTCACCCTATCCTACAGACCAGATTCCCAGAAAGCTAAGGCAGACGCACTATCCCGGATGTATGACACAGAGGAGCGGTCCACGGATCCCACTCCTATACTTCCGGCTTCTTGCCTGGTGGCACCGGTGGTATGGGAGGTACGGAGCCCCCTCCCACCCAGTGTCCAGTTGGGCGTCTGTATGTTCCGTCTGATGTCCGCGATCGATTGATCTGTTGGGCCCACACGTCACCCTCCTCTGGTCATCCTGGCATCGGTCGGACAGTGTGCTGTCTTAGTGGGAAGTACTGGTGGCCCACTTTATCTAAGGACGTGAGGGTTTATGTTTCCTCCTGCTCGGTGTGCGCCCAGTGCAAGGCACCTAGACACCTGCCCAGAGGGAAATTACAACCCCTACCCGTTCCACAACGGCCGTGGTCACACCTATCGGTGGACTTCGTGACGGATCTTCCTCCGTCACAAGGTAACACCACGATCCTGGTCATTGTGGATCGGTTTTCTAAGTCCTGCCGTCTCCTTCCTTTGCCCAGTCTCCCTACGGCCCTACAGACTGCGGAGGCCCTGTTTACCCACGTCTTCCGGCACTACGGGGTGCCTGAGGAAATAGTGTCTGATCGGGGTCCCCAGTTCACATCGAGGGTCTGGAGGGCGTTCATGGAACGTCTGGGGGTCTCGGTCAGCCTGACCTCAGGTTTTCACCCCGAGAGTAATGGGCAGGTGGAGAGAGTTAACCAGGATGTGGTAGGTTTCTGCGGTCCTATTGCCAGGACCGGTCGGGGGAGTGGGCGGCTTTCATCCCCTGGGAAGAGATGGCCGAAAACTCCCTCCGCCACTCCTCCACTAACATGTCCCCGTTTCAGTGTGTTCTAGGTTATCAGCCAGTCCTGGCACCGTGGCATCAGAGCCAGATCGAGGCACCTGCGGTGGATGACTGGTTTCGGCACTCGGAGGAGACATGGGACGCTGCGCATGTGCTCCTGCAACGGGCCATCAGGCGACAGAAGGCGAGCGCTGACCGCCACCGTAGTGAGGCCCCGGTGTATGCACCGGGGGACCGGGTCTGGCTCTCGACCTGAAACCTGCCCCTTCGCCTGCCCTGCCGGAAGCTGGGTCCGCGGTTTGTGGGGCCATTTAAAGTCCTGAGGAGACTGAACAAGGTATGCTATAGGTTACAGCTCCCCCCTGATTACCGTATTAACCGCTCGTTCCATGTGTTTCTCCTCAGGCCGGTGGTAGCAGGTCCGCTCCTCTAGACATCGAGGGGGTCCGGGCGTATACTGTATGAGCCATCATGGACTCAAGGCGTCGGGCGAGGGGCCTTCAGTACCTCGTGGAGTGGGAGGGGTACGGTCTGGAGGAGAGATGCTGGGTGCCGGTGGAGGACATCCTGGACCCTTCCTTACTGCAGGAATTTCACCGTCTCCACCCGGATCGTCTTGCGCCTCATCCTCCGGGTCGTCCCCGAGGCCGGTGTCGGCGCGCTGCTGGAGCCGCGTGTCAAGGGGGGGTTACTGTCATGACTTCCGCCAAAGTTGGTACCTCTCCTTGTTCGGGCGGCGTTCGGCGGTCATTGTCACCGGCTTTCTAGCTGCCACCGATCTACGTTTCTTTTTCCATTTGTTTTGTCTTGATTGTACACACCTGGTTCCCATTACATTATATTATTTCCCTATTTAACCCTTTGGTTCCCACATGGTTTTGTGCGTGTTTGTTCTTTGTTTTGTGTCTAAGACTTATGTGAGCTGGTGTGTTTTCCCTGTGTGGAAATTAGTGTTGTTTATTTTTCCAGTAAAGTACATCGTTTATGTGTCCTGCGCCTGACTCCGTCCTACCACTGCACATTGACACTTGACAGTATGTAAACTTCCGACTTCAACTGTACGTACAACATTATGCTGGTCATTTTCTGTTTGCCTCTAACTCACGCTGTCTGCTTAACCCAGATCCTAAGAACCTGGTAATAAAAAAATTAAAATACAATATGTGTCCACTACTATGTTTTCTGATTATTCAGATCATTCTGATTACAGTTTTTCTCAATCGCATACAAGCATTTTTTGGAACAATGTTGTCACAAGACACAGAACTCTGTGGCCTTTTGTAAAACAGCAAATGCTTTTTCAAAATGTAGTTGCCGTCTCAAAATATACATTCAATCGAGTACAGGCTTAACTGAATGACAACAGAGACAGAATACAATATGAAATTGTATTGAATAGTTTGGGGTAGGCCTCGTCTCCGAGGAAGCCAGATGCTGATGACAGGTTGCCCTATGCTGGGCAGCTTGCATCAAAACCCCCCGCCACTGGGAGAACGGGGATTCAATGACGGGCCTTCAGTTTGTTGGTGGTGGTGGGGAGGTGGAAGGTCGTTGGCAGACAGTTGCTGCAAAATAACAAGTGGGAGACACACGGTTTGAGTTGACATATAATTACTCTCCTAGATTTATGCCCATTGGTTGAAAGAAAGGAAAGTGATTTTTGAACGAGTGGGCCAATAGGTTAATCAGCAAGCATGGTGGAATTGCGTTAGTGTGCCATTCTCAGAGGCTGAAGTTAATAGGTGAATGACATTCCGCACGCTTGCTAATAGTAAAGCATGCTGATGAGGTAACATTAAGACACTACCATAGATACCTGCTATGCTTATGAGGTAACGTAATAACATTACCATATAAATACCTGCTATGCTGAGGCGGTAACATTATAAACGCTACCAAATAAATACCTGCTATGCTAATGATGTAACGTTAGAGACCCTACCCTATAAATACCTGCTATGCTGAGGCGGTAACATTATAACCACTAACATGTCAATTACCTGCTATGCTGATGAGTGAGATAGGAAGTGATGTGAATTATATGTGTTTACTGGATGAATAAAAAGGGACGAGCCATTCAGACCAGTCTTCCTGACTGAACTTTCATAAACGACATTACATTCATCAAAACTATATTATCTCGTCAAAATTGCAAATAGATTCATCAAAAGAACACGACTGCCTGCAAAAAGATTGACAAAACAGAAAGTTAGCCTTTCTTTTAAAAATACAAGTAGATTAATACATTTTTTTGCAGTCACTAAATCATGATGATCAAAATTGGAAGTCCAACTATCCAAAGGTGCAGAATTATAGGACATTACTCTCCTTTTATTAATATTTCACCAAACAATTTCATAAACATCAAATCAAGTATTAATCCAATTCCATGTATTCAATACAAAGCTGGTTTGCTCATTGTTTTGTAGATCTATCCACAATAGAAATAAGGAAAGGTGAATACAATGGAGGAACACAACTGATATGTATGTATACGCCTCAATCCACACCAAAGAAAAGCTCTATAATGTTTACGGTGATGACTTAGGAGTAACCCGAAGTTACTTAGAAGCTACCCAACTTCAGTCTCTGGATCTCTGCATGTCTACAACATTGTACAAAATAATAACAATTAGACGGTCCCCATTGCCTAGATCCTTCCATATATTGTACATGGTATGACACTGATGGGGTGATTTAGAATGTTGTGCAGTAGTATTTACTGATTGCCGGAAACAGTGAACACAATTGCACACATTTATCTTCTGATGAAAACAATGTGTTAATATTCTGTGAACAAAACACTTAACAATAAATGTTCTATTCACTGATTACATTTGTATTTCATGTTTTGCAAAAGGTAGTCTAAGATATGCAAGTCAGGTACTAAGGCAAGACAATTTGATCATTGCTGTTCTGCTATACTGTAGATGCTGTACGTTTCAACACAGATCCAAAAATTGCTTGTACCCAATTGAGAAAAACTGTAACATGCACTGAGCACGTCTGGTCGAGTGTTTGTTTACCAGATAGCCAATATAAAACAACATTAAAGGAGAAAAGATAGAGCCCAGAAATAGCCTTGAGGCAAATGAATCAAAGGCTGTTCAGTACATAGGACAATCACAGTGTCATAGTAGGAAGGTGAGCTGAGGAGAGATCAAAAGTACCAAATCACTGCACCTGCCGCCGCTGCCAGTGTCTCCCTAGGCGCGTGTTGAGGTGTGTGCTTCCTGTTCAGTATCAACCACATGCAACACACAAACACACATACACACACAGGCAGGAAAGCAGCACACCTACACCATGAAATAAGGCTCACACCATCCTACAGAGGTCAGGGTGAAACTGATATCTCTTTGTTGTTTATGTACATTTATTGCAGTGAGAAGCAGTGTGCTATTGAAGACAATCGAACTACTGGCTCAGCAAGTGTGTGTGTGTGTGTGTGTGTGTGTGTGTGTGTGTGTGTGTGTGTGTGTGTGTGTGTGTGTGTGTGTGTGTGTGTGTGTGTGTGTGTGTGTCGTGATGACTGAAGTAATTGTTTGTGTGATACAATCGCAACATGCAGACTCCCCAAAATACTGATATTACAGCTGGCTGTCAACGTTGATAATGTCATAAATTGCTGGAAATAATTTCCATCCCTCCAGTGAAATGTTAAGTTATTATTAGATATCATATTATGATTCCCCCTAGTCTGTCATCAATTTCGCAATTACTGTTCTTTAACAAGTTCTTACTTGCGGGTTTGTTAATCAGCCCTATACGTTGATTAAGTAGAATAATCATCTTCATTCTACTTTATGCTATTATAGTATTGTAATTGATTTCATTGTGCTATCACTTCCTTCTGTCACGACTTCCGCAGAGGCTGCCTCCCCTCCTTGTTCGGGCAGGTTTCGGCGTTCGTCGTCACCGGCTTACTAGCTACTGCCGATCCCATTCTCATCACTCCACTTGTCATGTCTTGTCTTGTCAATCACACACACCTGGTACTCATTCCCCTAATTAGTATGTGTATAAGTGTCCCCTCTGTTCCCCTTGTCTTTGTGAGTGATTGTTTCATTGTGAGAGCGAGTAGCGCGGTTGAGCTACTCTTCCATTTGTTATTGCCAAGGTGGAATATTTCCCTTGTGATAGTTTCATTTTGACGCTTGGTGCGTTTTATTTATGTAAACGGAATAAACTTTGGACTTCGGTGTTTTACCTCCTGCGCCTGACTCCTTCATTCACACCTCGTCACACGTTCTCTCTCAAAACAAGGAGATGAACCATTAGAATACAATAGAATAACGTTTTTCCCAGAGGGAACTTCAGTTGTGGATAAAATATGCATGGCTATCTCTGTATGTTCAGAACATAGTAAAACCTTTCAATTATTTTGTTACACATCTGAGTCTTTAATATTTCAAACTGATGAATTCATATTTCACCTTGAGCTTTTTTACATTCCTGAGAGTACCCTCCAGCTCCACACAAGAGCACTCCCTGCAACAAGATATTGATGAAACGGCAAAACACCTTTGAGAAAATGTGTTAAGTCATGGCATGGTCGAACTAACTCATACAAATTTTATTTCACATGTGAAATTATGTGAAACCATGTGGTTTTGGGACACTTCACATGTGATATTTCACATGAAGTTTCACATGTGGATTTTCAAATGTGATCACATAACCTTTCCCATGTGAAATAACATGAAACCATGTGGTTTTGGAACACTTCACATGTGATGATATTTCACATGAAGTTTCACATGTGGATATTTTTCATGTGAGATTCCCTGCAAACAAAAATGAGTCAGTAGGATGTCACAGCGTTTCCAACTTACATTACATATTTGACACATGATTACGTAGAGTACATTTGTACAATCATTTTCATTCAACATGTCCTCACCTGGGATTTGAACTCACAACCACTTGGTTCATGGCATTCCAATTTTCCTGCTACGCTACCATGTCTGTGTCAACAACTGATTTCACTTGGATTCCTACTCTTTGGACTTCAAAGTAAATCTCAGCTTTGTTAAAAATACACTAAAAATAACTGTTATATTTATCAAAGTGATTCAGGAGTAAGATAAAACAGAATAATATGCCTCACCAACATTAGACAACTATACAGAAAACCCTCAAGTTGTTGATATAAGTCAATGAAATCAATGAATAGAGAATAGTCAGATTTAACTGATAAATAAAATGGCAGTTCAGATGGCACTCTTTTGCTAAGTGCAGAGATGTATTATAGTAAATGAATCTGTAGTGGACTTCTGCGCATGCTATAGTCTTTGTGCCGCAGTAGAACAATCAGCATACCCCAAATCCAGAGGTTGTGAGTTTAAATCCCTGGTGAGGTCATTTTGAAAAGTCAGCGCTAAGTGATCATGTCAAACGTAATCATATTGATTAAAGATGTTTACACTATTTTCGCAGAACAGTGTACTATTTACTCTTACAAAAAAAACACGTGAAAACAAAAGAGACACATGTCAGGTCAGTTGTTCACATGTGAAACCATATGTTCACATCTATTACATTTAGAAATGTTAACACCACCTTTTCACATGTGAGTAGAAAACAGTTTTCACCTCACATGTGAAAATTGCAGTTTCACACATGAAAAACGTTCACATGAAAGTCGAATTTGCAGTTTTACATGTGAAAAACGTTCAAATGTTGTCACATGTAGTTTCATGGTGTCACATGTTGAAATTTTGCATCCCCATGTTGTCACATTTATTTCACGAGGTCATGTTTACACATGTTATTACATTAACTTCACATAAGATCACTTCTGTAAGGGACGGTTGGTTCACAAAGATGAAGACATTACTGACAAACTAATGATAGACCTGAAGTATATGGTTCCTATAAATTACTCAATAATCATGTCTTCATATTGAGTTTTCTTATAAGAAAGCTCAAAATACCTCTATTCATAAAGCTTCACAGAGTAAGAATGCTGATCTAGGATCAGTTTTGCATTTTAGATCACAATGAATAAAATGGAATGGACAGGGGGGACCTAATCTGCACATCTACTTTGAGATGCTTTATGAATAAGGAAGGGTCTCTAGCCGATTTTCAGACTACAAAGACCTGCGTTTAAATGGTATTTTATTCCCATGAGAGCTTTTAGTGAGCAAATGTAGTTTAGCATATTACACGTAGCCTACCTTCCTCTGAAAGAATATACTAGAAGCACAGTGACGTCAGAGTATCAAATTATCCTGACAGTCCAGTAAAGTGTCCTTATTGATATGGATATTTCCCCAAATTGTCCTCTTTGTTTTTTCAATGTTGTAATTTAATTAGATGGCTGCAATTACAAGACAAGAGAACTTCTGAAATAATTACCCCGTAATTATGACATGGCTGTAACAATTAGCATTTATGTTGTTTGGGATTCACAAGTACTCCATAAACTGCCAAATGCAATAGATCTATTTTGAACAATTGACTTGAAAGGGACATAATTACTAGAAAAGAATTGACATGCTCTTACACACAAAGAAGAATTCTGAATGTTCGTGTTCCATACAAAATGGCTAGTACACTAAGGCCACAAGCCAAAGGGACCACAGTGGAGCTCCCACCAAATAATAGTGCCTTAGGGGTCAGTGGTTATAGGTTGGTGATGTGGGATTGGAAAGCGATGACATTGTAAGTTAGGCTACACATGGATACATCCTCTTCAATGACGGCAACATTTGGTCTCAATCACAGTCAACAGTGTGTCATTTCCCAGTAATATATACCTTCAGTGCAGTAATGGTTCTGTGAGAGTCCCAGGTAGACAAGCAGGTATTAGATAATCACTTCATGTATCTCATTCTTAAGGAAGTCATTCAGTACCTTTAATGGAGCCCAGGCTGAATGATCACACTTTAGATCATTCTCAGAATGTTAGTTCATATATCCACTCATGAACTACCTGATTGATGTGGTAGGCCTATTGAAACCACTCATTATATTTCATTCTTAATGAAGTTATTCATTATCTTGAATGGAGCATTTTAGCTCACTCTTAAAATGTTAGTTAATACATTCATACATACAGTGGGAGAGAACAAGTATTTGATACACTGCCGATTTTGCAGGTTTTCCAACTTACAAAGCATGTAGAGGTCTGTAATTTTTATCATAGGTACACTTCAACTGTGAGAGACGGAATCTAAAAAATCCAGAAAATCACATTGTATGATTTTTAAATAATTAATTTGCATTTTATTGCATGACATAAGTATTTGATCACCTACCAACCAGTAAGAATTCCGGCTCTCACAGACCTGTTCGTTTTTCTTTAAGAAGCCCTCCTGTTCTCAACTCATTACCTGTATTAACTGCACCTGTTTGAACTCGTTACCTGTATAAAAGACACCTGTCCACACACTCAATCAAACCTCTCCACAATGGCTCTCCACAATGGCCAAGACCAGAGAGCTGTGTAAGGACATCAGGGATAAAATTGTAGACCTGCACAAGGCTGGGATGGGCTACAGGACAATAGGCAAGCAGCTTGGTGAGAAGGCAACAACTGTTGGCGCAATTATTAGAAAATGGAAGAAGTTCAAGATGACGGTCAATCACCCTCGGTCTGGGGCTCCATGCAAGATCTCACCTCATGGGGCATCAATGATCATGAGGAAGGTGAGGGATCAGCCCAGAACTACACGGCAGGACCTGGTCAATGACCTGAAGAGAGCTGGGACCACAGTCTCAAAGAAAACCATTAGTAACACACTACGCCGTCATGGATTAAAATCCTGCAGCGTACGCAAGGTCCCCCTGCTCAAGCCAGCGCATGTCCAGGCCCGTCTGAAGTTTGCCAATGACCATCTGGATGATCCAGAGGAGGAATGGGAGAACGTCATGTGGTCTGATGAGACAAAAATATAGCTTTCTGGTCTAAACTCCACTCGCCGTGTTTGGAGGAAGAAGAAGGATGAGTACAACCCCAATAACACCATCCAACACTAAACGGTGTGTTATTGTTATTGGATGCTAGTCTGCTAGTTGGCTATGGAGTCATAGTTGGCTAGCTGAACAAAGTGGGTTGAGTCTACTCCTTTAAACATTGAACCGCTGTGGTTCACAACAATTCTGATTTCCAAAGGCGGAAGTTGGGAGAGTTTTTGTTCGGGTGGTTCAGTGAAACAATTTTAGTTTCCGAGCTAGAAGATTTGGTGAGGGAGGCCCTGCTCTCTCCACTCCCAGATGCTTAGCCCATTTCATTCCGATCTCCTCTGCATTTTTGTAGCCATTTGCTACAGCCTGTCAACTATGCCTCTGCCTATCCCTGTTCTCTCCTCTCTGCACAGGCTACACAAACGCACCACACCGCGTGGCTGCTGCCTCTCCAATTTGGTGGTCCCTGCACGCACCACCCACGTGGAGTTCCAGGTCGCAGGCAGCCTCTGGAACTGCCGTTCTGCTGCCAACAAAGCTGACTTCATCCCAGCCTATGCCAACCTCCAGTCCCTCGACTTCCTGGCGCTGACGGAAACATGGATCACCACTGAAAACACCGCTACTCCTACTGCTCTCTCCTCGTCTGACCATGTGTTCTCGCATACCCCGAGAGCATCTGGTCAGAGGGGTGGTGGTACAGGAATCCTCATCTCTCCCAAGTGGACATTCTCAATTTTTCCCCTAACCCATCTGTCTATCTCCTCATTTGAATTCCATGCTGTCACAGTCACTAGCCCATTTAAGCTTAATATCCTTGTCATCTATCGCCCTCCAGGTTCCCTTGGAGAGTTCATCAATGAGCTTGACGCCTTGATAAGTTCCTTCCCTGAGGATGGCTCACCCCTCACAGTTTTGGGGGATTTCAACCTCCCTATGTCCACATTTGACTCATTTCTCTCTGCCTCCTTCTTTCCACTCCTCTCCTCTTTTGACCTCACCCTCTCACCGTCCCCCCCTACTCACAAGGCAGGCAATACGCTTGACCTCATCTTCACTAGATGCTGCTCCTCTACTAATCTCACTGCAACTCCCCTCCAAGTCTCCGACCACTACTTTGTTTCCTTTTCTCTCTCACTCTCCTCCCACACTACTCACTCTGCCCCTACACAGATGGTAATGCGCCGCCGCAACCTTCGCTCTCTCTCTCCCACTACTCTCTCCTCTTCCATCCTATCATCTCTTCCCTCTGCTCAATCCTTCTCCCTCCAATCTCCTGATTCTGCCTCCTCAACCCTCCTCTCCTCCCTTTCTGCATCCTTTGACTCTCTGTGTCCCCTATCCTCACGGCCGGCTCGGTCCTCCCCTCCAGCTCCGTGGCTTGATGACTCATTGCGAGCTCACAGAACAGAGCTCCGGGCAGCGGAGCGGAAATGGAAGAAAACTAAATTCCCTGCCGACCTGGCATCTTTTCACTCCCTCCTCTCTACATTTTCTTCATCTGTTTCTGCTGCTAAGGCCACCTTCTACCACTCTAAATTCCAAGCATCTGCCTCTAACCCTAGGAAGCTCTTTGCCACATTTTCCTCCCTCCTGAATCCTCCCCCCCCCCTCCCCCCCTCCTCTCTCTCTGTGGATGACTTCGTCAACCACTTTGAAAAGAAGGTTGACGACATCCGATCCTTGTTTGTTAAGCCTAATGACACTGCTGGTCCTGCTCACACTGCCCTACCCTATGCTTTGACTTCTTTCTCCCCTCTCTCTCCAGATAAGATCCTGCGACTTGTGACTGCAGGCCGCCCAACAACCTGCCCGCTTGACCCCATCCCCTCCTCCCTTCTCCAGACCATCTCCGGTGACCTTCTCCCCTACCTCACCTCGCTGATCAACTCATCCTTGACCGCTGGCCATGTCCCTTCCGTCTTCAAGAGAGCGAGAGTTACTCCCCTTCTCAAAAAACCAACACTCGACCCCACTGATGTCAACAACTACAGACCAGTATCCCTTCTTTCTTTTCTTTCCAAAACTATTGAGCGTGCCGTCTTTAGCCAACTCTCTTGCTATCTCTCTCAGAATGACCTTCTTGATCCAAACCAATCAGGTTTCAGGACTGGTCATTCAACTGAGACTGCTCTTCTCTGTGTCACAGAGACTCTCCGCACTGCTAAAGCTAACTCTCTCTCCTCTGCTCTTGTCCTTCTAGATCTGTCTGCTGCCTTTGATACTGTGAACCATCAGATCCTCCTCTCCACCCTCTCCGAAATGGGCATCTCCGGCGCGGCTCACTCCTGGATTGCGTCCTACCTGACCGGTCGCTCCTACCAAGTGGCGTGGCGGGAAGCTGTCTCCGCACCACGTGCTCTCACCACTGGTGTCCCCCAGGGATCGGTTTTGGGCCCTCTCCTTTTCTCCCTATACACCAAGTCACTTGGCTCTGTCATATCCTCACATGGCCTTTCCTATCATTGCTACGCTGACGATACACAACTAATCTTCTCCTTTCCCCCTTCTGATCACCAGGTGGCGAATCGCATCTCTGCATGTCTGGCAGACATATCAGTATGGATGACGGATCACCACCTCAAGCTGAACCCTGGCAAGACGGAGCTGCTCTTCCTCCCCGGGAAGGACTGCCCGTTCCATGATCTCGCCATCACGGTAGACAACTCCGCTGTGTCCTCCTCCCAGAGTGCGAAGAGCCTAGGCGTGACCCTGGACAACACCCTGTCGTTCTCCGCCAACATCAAGGCGGTGACCCGCTCCTGCAGGTTCATGCTCTACAACATTCGGAGAGTGCGACCCTGCCTTACACAGGAAGCGGCGCAGGTCCTGGTCCAGGCACTTGTCATCTCCCGTCTGGACTACTGCAACTCGCTGTTGGCTGGGCTCCCTGCCTGTGCCATTAAACCCCTACAACTCATCCAGAATGCCGCAGCCCGTCTGGTGTTCAACCTTCCCAAGTTCTCTCACGTCACCCCCCTCCTCCGCACACTCCACTGGCTTCCAATTGAAGCTCGCATCCGCTACAAGACCATGGTGCTTGCCTTTGGAGCAGTGAGGGGAACGGCACCCCTGTACCTTCAGGCTCTGATCAGTCCCTACACCCAAACGAGGACATTGCGTTCATCCACCTCTGGCCTGCTGGCCCCCCTTCCTCTGCGGAAGCACAGCTCCCCCTCAGCCCAGTCAAAACTGTTCGCTGCTCTGGCACCCCAATGGTGGAACAAGCTCCCTCACGACGCCAGGACAGCGGAATCACTCACCACCTTCCGGAGACATTTGAAACCCCACCTCTTTAAGGAATACCTGGGATAGGCTAAAGTATTCCTTCTAACCCCCCCCCCCCCCCCCCCCCCAAATTGTAAAGTGGTTATCCCACTGGCTATAGGGTGAACGCACCAATTTGTGAGTCGCTCTGGCTAAGAGCGTCTGCTAAATGACGTTAATGTGCCCTTGAGCAAGGCACTTAACCCTAATTGCTCCTGTAAGTCGCTCTGGTTAAGAGCGTCTGCTAAATGACTAAAATGTAAATGTAAATCCCAACCATGAAGCATGGAGGTGGAAACATCATTCTTTGGGGATGCTTTTCTGCAAAGGGGACAGGACGACTGCACCGTATTGAGGGGAGGATGGATGGGGCCATGTATCGCGAGATCTTGGCCAACAACCTCCTTCCCTCAGTAAGAGCATTGAAGATGGGTCGTGGCTGGGTCTTCCAGCATGACAACGACCCGAAACACACAGCCTGGGCAACTAAGGAGTGGCTCCGTAAGAAGCATCTCAAGGTCCTGGAGTGGCCTAGCCAGTCTCCAGACCTGAACCCAATAGAAAATCTGTGGAGGGAGCTGAAAGTCTGTATTGCCCAGCGACAGCCCCGAAACCTGAAGGATCTGGAGAAGGTCTGTATGGAGGAGTGGGCCAAAATCCCTGCTGCAGTGTGTGCAAACCTGGTCAAGACCTACAGGAAACGTATGATCTTTCTTATGTCATGCAATAAAATACAAATTAATTACTTAAAAATCATACAATGTGATTTTCTGGATTTTTGTTTTAGATTCCGTCTCTCATTTACATTTTAATCATTTAGCAGACGCTCTTATCCAGAGCGACTTACAGTTAGTGAATACATTTTTTTTTTATACTGGCCCCCCGTGGGAATCGAACCCACAACCCTGGCATTGCAAATGCCATGCTCTATCAACTAAGCTACATCCCTGCCGGCCATTCCCTCCCCTACCCTGGACGACGCTGGGCCAATTGTGCGCCGCCCATGAGTCTCCCGGTCACGGCCGGCTGCGACAGAGCCTGGATTCGAACCAGGATCTCTAGTGGCACAGTTAGCACTGCGATGCAGTGCCTTAGACCACTGCGCCACTCAGGAGACACTCACAGTTGAAGTGTACCTATGATAAAAATGACAGACCTCTACATGCTTTGTAAGTAGGAAAACCTGCAAAATCGGCAGTGTATCAAATACTTGTTCTCCCCACTGTATGTAATGTACAGAATGTGTGAATAGCTATATGATATACCAGTCCAATGGTAGACCTATTGAAGCCACTCACTGAAGTTATATTTTTATAAATGACTAACCCTGATCTCTCTGAAGGTCACGTTGCTTTGTCCTGCTACTATGGCAACTGGAAATGTTTCGTGGTAATCTAGGGAGGTCTTTAGAAAAGTGTATTTAGAAAAAGACAAAGATGCTACTCTCACACTGGATTTTGAGAAATTGAGGTAAGAATAGGAGGGCAAAAGAGGGAAAGAAAATAACACAAACGAGAATGAGGAAAGAAAGATTTTCTAAGGACAATTTCAAAGAATACTGGGTATAAAATGTGGCAGTTGTCAAGGCGTGCTGAAGGTGGGTGTGGTGTATGAATCAAGCGCAGGACGCAGAGGCTCAGTCCAAAGGCTTTAGTGCAATATAGATAAAAGACAGAAGCACAATAAGCCCAAAGGCGAATACACGGTGCACACAGGCGACAAACAAACGGCGCACAAACATGTGCAAAATAACCTCTCCAAAACACCGGAGGGAAAATGTAGCTCCAAACACGAAACAGAAGCGCAATCACACACAACGACAAGCACACACAACGAGAACTAAATAGGACACTAACGAGGACTAACAAGACACAGGTGTACAACATCCAGACAAAACCAAACGAACATGAAACATAGATCGGTGGCAGCTAGTACTCCGGGGACGACGACCGCCGAAGCCTGCCCGAACCAGGAGGAGGAGCAGCCTCGGCCGAAACCGTGACAGTACCCCCACCCTTGACGCGCGGCTCCAGCCGTGCGCCGACCCCGGCCTCGGGGACGACCAGGAGGACGCGGAGCAGGGCGCGCGGGATGGTCCCGGTGGAACTCCGACAGGAGAGATGGGTCTAGGATGTCCCTCCGCGGCACCCAGCACCGCTCCTCCGGGCCGTACCCCTCCCACTCCACGAGATACTAGAGACCCCCCATCCGGCGTCTAGAGTCCAAGATGGACCGAACGGTGTACGCCGGAGCCCCCTCGATGTCCAGTGGGGGCGGAGGAGTCTCCCCTATCTCATTGTCCTGGAGTGGACCAGCTACCACCGGCCTGAGAAGAGACACATGGAACGAGGGGTTAATATTCTCATACTCAACAGGTAGATGTAACCTATAACACACCTCGTTCAATCTTCTCAGGACTTTAGAAGAACCCACCAATACTGGACCAAGCAGTGTGTCCAGGAGCCATCGCCAGGGGAATCGCTAGCAGATCTCCGTGGCAACCTCGACTGGGTCAAGCCTAGTGAGGAGCAGAGAGGGTGGACTTGGGAACAGTGGAGGAAGAGCTTCGACTGGGTCAAGCCCAATGAGGAGCTGAATGGCGGGAGTTGGAAGCAGAAGAGCGAGAGTTGGGCGAGAATTATAGAGGCCTGGCCCACGGGGAAGAGAGAACCCCAGAAAAATTTTTGGGGGGGCTCACGACGTCGGGGCAGCAGGAGGCCGCGATAGAGCGGTCCAGCGGGTTGGCAGAGGAGGCCGCCAGGTTACGGGGGCCACTGGTCGAAGAGGGGATGGAAGGTGTAGAGGCACGGCGAGAGGTACTGGGGTGTGTTACCAGTCCGGTCCGGCCCGTTCCAGATCCCGGGGTAGGGCCAGTGGTGTGTGTCCCCAGTACGGTCCGGTCTGTTCCTGCTCCCCGCACCAAGTGTACGGTGCGCGTCGCCAGCCCAGCCCGGCCTGTTCCTGCTCCCCGCACCAAGCCTATGGTGCGCGTCGCCAGCCCGGTCCGGCCTGTTCCTGCCACTCGCACCAAGCCAGGGGTGCGAGTCGTCAGCCCGGTCCAGCCCGTTCCTGCTCCACGCACCAAGCCAGGGGTGCGTATCGTCAGCCCGGTCCGGCCCGTTGCTGCTCCATGCACCAAGCCAGGGGTGCGCATCGTCAGCCCGGTCCGGTCCGCTCCTGCTTCCCGCACCAAGCCAATGGTGCGCGTCGCCAGCCCGGTTCGGCCCGCTCCTGCTCCTCACACCAAGCCAGTGGTGTGCGTCGTCAGCCCGGTCCAGCCCGTTCCTGCTCCACGCACCAAGCCAGGGGTGCGTATCGTCAGCCCGGTCCGGCCCGTTGCTGCTCCACGCACCAAGCCAGGGGTGCGCATCGTCAGCCCGGTCCGGTCCGCTCCTGCTTCCCGCACCAAGCCAATGGTGCGCGTCGCCAGCCCAGTTCGGCCCGCTCCTGCTCCTCACACCAAGCCAGTGGTGTGCGTCGTCAGTCCAGCACGGCCCGTGCCTGTTCTCCACACCAAGCCAGTGGTGGGCGTCGTCAGTCCGGCACGGCCCGTGCCTGTTCCACTGGTGCCTGGTCCAGCACCGGTCAGATGCGTTACGCCGGAGCTAGAGCAATCCGCTCCATCAGTGTGCAGTCCAGCTCCGGCCAGCGGGGCCAGACCGGACCAGGGGTACTTTGGGGGGTTGGAGAGGGAGTGGGGATCAGGCCCGGAGCCGGATCCGCCGCCAAGGCGGAGTGCCCACCCGGTCCCTCCCCTGTGGTATTTAGTTGGCGCGGTCGGAGTCCGCGCCTTTAGGGGAGGGTACTGTCACGCCCTGGCTCTGGGGACACTGTTATGTTGAGCCAGGGTGTGTAGATCTATGTATTCTATTTCTATGTTGGGAGTTCTAGTTGGTTTATTTCTATGTTGGCCTGAGTGACTCCCAATCAGAGGCAACGAGTGTCAGCTGTGGCTGGTTGTCTCTGATTGGGAGCCATATTTAAACTGTCTGTTTTTCCCGTTGTGTTTGTGGGTTCTTGTTCTAGTTGGTTTGTGTTAGACCGTTGACTGTCACGTTATCGTTTTTGTTCGTGTTATCCTTCAGTGTTAATAAATATGTTTGCATTCAACGCTGCGCATTGGTCCTCTGTTCCCGACGATCGTGACAGCAGTGGCATTATTATACAATTTTCCTTCATGTTCATTTATTCAGAATGGTGGTTACAACTGAGCAACTCAAGAAGTGAACCTGTCAACACTAGAGGTATCATTTTGTTGACAGATTCAAATCAACAGGTACAGGTAATTAGATTACTGTTTATTTATGTTTATTCACGTCTTGATCATTCAACAGGGCTTGTGCTCTCACGTTTGAAGTGTTAGTGCCCTCTGCTGTTCATCAGCTTTATTTAACATATCCATGTGTTTATATTGTTGCCCTTTTCACCGGAACCAATATGAATTCTATACATTATATGAATACTTTTTTGGTACCTTCCATCTGTTGCAACAGAACTTCTGTCCCAATACCATAGTAAGAGATGTAAAACACTGGCTAGGAAAAGTATGATGCATACACACTGAGTATACCAAACATTAGGAATACCTTCCTAATATTGAGTTGCACTATTCCAATCTGTTGCTTGGTCTTATTGCACCCGTTACCGAAATAGCTGTTCCAGTTTAGATGTTTAAGGTAGTCTCATTTCTTAATCTTCCCAACCCTGACAGTTATTCTGAATGCAGGTTACGGGTGAATAAAAATGTCAAATGTTGGATATCCCCACTCTGGCTGCATGTCAATAGAAATTACACATCACTTAGCAAGCCTGCATAATGTGACATGCAGGCCTGGTGTGGCATGTAAACTGTGAGTTTCAGGCCACTGTAATATGTATTATTTTACCATATATGTAATATTTTACCATATACCACTGTATATGGTAAAACTAGGCCCTCAAAAGAAGGCCTTACCAAAATATGTATTGGCTTAAAGAATTACATTTTAATGACAACATATTCATTTTAGATCTCACTTGGTGGAGGCCACAGGACTGAAACTGAATGTATGCAATAACCATGTCTCTGTCACTAGCAAACACAGCCATGTCTGGTACTGGTAAAATTAACTCAAAAGGCACCCTGGGAAATGGTGGTCAATTGGTAGAGCACGGCGCTTGTAACGCCAGGGTAGTGGGTTCGATCCCCGGGACCACCCATACGTAAAAATGTATGCACGCATGACTGTAAGTCGCTTTGGATAAAAGCGTCTGATAAATGGCATATTATATATTATTATATTATATTATTATATTATAATATGCTATTATGGCTTAAAACCCTGCAGCAGGGCTATTCAATTCTGGTCCTAGAGGGCCGAAACATTTCTGGTTTTGTATTTTTGTATGGTTCTTCAAAGAACCATCTTATTTATGTTTCTTCAGAGACCCTAAAATTGTTCCCTTTATGGCATCGCTCTCAATAACCTTATTTGGATTCCAACTTACATCTTTATTTTTAAGAGTGTAGCATAGGGCTAAATGTGCCAGTTTATGTAATGGGAACAGCTAACATGTAGCCTTTGATCACGTGCGATTACATCAACGATTATAATTGGCTGATACTTAGACTTAACCTAAAACATAAACTTTTTCTAATGTTCATAAGTATGGACCCAGCGTGTCTGTATTCTAGATTAACTTCAAATCAAATCAAATCACATTTTATTTGTCACATGCGCCAAATACAACAGGTGTAGACCTTACCGTGAAATGCTTACTTACAAGCCCTTAACCAACCATGCAGTTTTCATTAGTGAACACCGTAGCAAAATGTTTTGCAATGGATAATGAAAATGAGCATTTCTAATTTGGCAAATTCAGTTAATGCTTTCCTGTTTTAGTCCGTTTTCTTTGGTCCATTTGATGCCTAATGAATACGACCCATTATTTCCTTCCTATCTCAGTATCAGGACAATGAACGCTTCCCACTATCAGAATCCAACTTATCTTGCTTCATAAATCAGTCATATACTGTAGATACACCTGCCAACCTTAGTGGTTGAGTAATAGCCCACACCTCAGGAAATCACCTAAAACACAATAACAACATTACAGAATGATCATGCTATTTTGGCAGGTCTGTTGCATGCATTTTGGACTTGCATTTTGTATTACAACTGTTGAAGAAATACTTTACTACCATAATCGCAGGTCAAACTGCTGGGAAAAGATAAATTGATGTCAAAATCTTCAATGTCCACCGTGTTATAACAAGCTTTTTCAACGTAACCTGCTCGATGCCCCAGCACCCCCTCCCCCCATACATTCTTTAAAATAAAAAAATAAAACACCTTATTGTCGTGCTTGTCTTCCTTGCACCAACACTTATAAATAAATTAGTAAAACCAAAAGCTTACCTTGACTTTGTCAAAAGGCTGATGTGGATGCGGTGTTGGAGTCAGGCGCAGGACACAGAGGCTTAGTCGATCCGACTTTAATAGTCACAGGAGCAAAATACAAATCCAACGGGCCTCATAAACAGGAGGCGAGCGAATACGCAAAACAGTGCGTAAAGTGCGAACAGCACTAACAATAAGAAAACAAATAACCTACACCAACAGACAGGCGTACAATGACAAACAACTACAAACAAAACCAAAGGAAACTTATAGGTGACATAATCAATACGTGATATAGAACAGGTGCACTAATCAGACAAAACCAAACAAACATAGATAACATCAAACGGTGGCAGCTAGTACTCCGGGGACGACGAACGCCGAAGCCTGCCCGAACAAGGAGGAGGAGCAGCCTCGGCGGAATTCGTGACAGTACCCCCCCCTTGACGCGCGGCTCCAGCCGTGCGCCGACCCCGGCCTCGGGGACGTCCAGGAGGACGTGGAGCAGGGCGCGTAGGATGACTCCGATGGAACTCAGTCAGGAGGGATGGATCTAGAATGTCCCTCCTAGGCACCCAGCACCGTTCCTCCGGACCGTACCCCTCCCACTCCACGAGCTATTGTAGACCCCCCATCTGACGTCTCGAATCCACGATGGACCGGACTGAGTATGCCGGAGCCCCCTCGATGTCCAGTGGGGGCGGAGGGGTCTCTCTTATCTCACTCTCCTGGAGTGGACCAGCTACCACCGGCCTGAGGAGAGACACATGGAATGAGGGGTTAATGCGATAGTCATTAGGCAGTTGCAACCTGTAACACACCTCATTCAATCTCCTCAGGACTTTAAATGGCCCCACAAACCGCCGGCCAAGCTTCCGGCAGGGCAGGCGAAGGGGCAGGTTTCGACTCGAGAGCCAGACTCGATCTCCAGGGGCGTAGACTGGACCCTCACTGCGGTGGAGGTCGGCGCTCGCCTTCTGCCTGCGGATGGCCCGCTGCAGATGTACGTGGGCAGCGTTCCACGTCTCCTCCGAGCGCCGAAACCACTCATCCACCACAGGAGCCTCGATCTGGCTCTGATGCCATGGTGCCAGAACTGGCTGATAACCTAACACACACTGAAAAGGGGTCAGGTTAGTTGAGGAGTGGCGGAGAGAGTTCTGAGCCATCTCTGCCCAGGGGATATACCCCGACCACTCCTCCGGCCGGCCCTGGCAATAGGATCTCAGAAACCTACCCACATCCTGGTTCACTCTCTCCACCTGCCCATTACTCTCAGGGTGGTAACCCGAGGTAAGGCTAACCGAGACCCCCAAGCGTTCCATGAACGCCCTCCAGACTCTAGAGGTGAATTGGGGACCCCGATCAGACACTATATCCTCGGGAACCCCATAGTCCCGGAAGACGTGGGTGAACAAAGCCTCAGCGGTCTGTAGGGCAGTAGGGAGACCCGGCATTGGAATGAGACGACAGGCCTTAGAGAACCGATCCACAACGACCAGAATAGTGGTATTCCCCTGAGAGGGGGGAAGGTCCGTGACAAAGTCCACCGAGAGGTGAGACCATGGCCGTTGTGGAACGGGCAGAGGTTGTAACTTCCCCCTGGGCAGGTGTCTAGGCGCCTTACACTGAGCGCACACCGAGCAGGAGGAGACATAAACCCTCACATCCTTAGCCAATGTTGGCCACCAGTACTTAACACTAAGGCAGTGCACTGTCCGGCCAATACCTGGATGTCCAGAGGAGGGTGACGTATGAGCCCAATAGATGAGACGATCACGGACCTCGAGTGGCACGTACGTCCGACCCACTGGACACTCTGGGGGAGTAGGGTCGGTGTGTAACGCCCGCTCAATTTCTGCATCGACCTCCCATACCACCGGTGCCACCAGACAAGACTCCGGCAGTATGGGAGTGGGCTCAATGGACCTCTCCTCTGTGTCATACCGCCGGGACAGGGCGTCTGCCTTACCGTTCTGGGACCCTGGGATGTAAGTGATCTTAAAAACGAACCGGGTCAGGAACATGTTCCACCTAGCCTGACGAGGGTTCAATCTCCTCGCTGCCCGGATGTACTCCAGGTTGCGATGGTCAGTCAGAATGAGAAAAGGGTGTTGAGCCCCCTCAAGCCATTGCCTCCACACCTTAAGGGCTTGAACCACGGCTAACAGCTCCCTGTCCCCTACATCATAATTACGCTCCGCCGTCTGAGCTTTTTAGAATAAAAAGCGCAGGGACGGAGCTTAGGAGGCGTGCCGGAGCGTTGCGATAGTACTGCCCCAATACCGGCCTCTGACGCGTCCACCTCTACCTGGAACGCTAAAGTGGGGTCCGGGTGCGCCAGCACCGGAGCCGAAGTGAACAGGTCCTTCAGTTTATGAAACGCCCTGTCCGCTTCAGCCGACCACTGCAAACGCACCGGGCCCCCCTTCAGCAGGGAAGTAATGGGAGCTGCTACCTGTCCAAAACCCCGGATAAACCTCCGGTAGTAATTGGCAAAACCCAAAAACTGCTGCACCTCTTTAACAGTGGTTGGGGTTTGCCAGTTACGCACGGCTGACACCCGGTCAATCTCCATCTTCACCCCTGACGCGGACAACCGATGACCCAAGAAGGAGATGGACTCCTGGAGAAACAGACATTTCTCTGCCTTGACATACAAGTCATGCTCCAACAGCCTACCCAACACTCGGCGCACCAGGGCTACATGCTCGGCTCGTGTAGCAGAGTACACTAGGATGTCGTCAATGTACACTACCACTCCCTGCCCATGCAGGTCCCGGAAGATCTCGTCCACAAATGATTGGAAGACTGAAGGAGCATTCATTAACCCGTATGGCATGACCAGATACTCATAATGACCTGAGGTGGTACTAAATGCCGTCTTCCATTCATCCCCCTCCCTAATGCGCACCAAGTTATAAGCGCTCCTGAGATCCAGTTTTGTGAAGAAACACGCTACGCGTAATGATTCAGTCATACTCGCAATCAGAGGTAGAGGGTAACTGTATTTCACAGTAATCTGATTGAGACTACGATAATCAATACACGGGCGCAAACCTCCGTCCTTCTTCTTCACAAAAAAGAAACTCGAGGACGCAGGGGAAGTGGAGGGCCGTATGTATCCTTGTCTCAGGGACTCCGCTATGTATGTTTCCATAGCCGCCGTCTCCTCTTGAGACAGAGGATACACATGGCTCCGCGGAAGTGCCGCACCTGTCTGGAGGTTTATTGCACAATCCCCCTGTCTATGAGGTGGCAATCGCGTCGCCCTCGTCTTGCTGAACACGAGTGCCAAATCCTCATACTCAGGGGGAATGTGCATTGCGGGCACTTGGTTCGGACTCTCCACCGTGGTCGCCCCAACGGAAACACCTAAACATCGCCCAACACACTGGCCAGACCATTCCTTGAGAGCCCTCTGTTGCCACGAAATGGTGGGGTTATGGGTGATTAACCAAGGAAGCCCCAGCACCACGGGATACGCAGGAGAGTCAATGAGGTACAACTGAATAATCTCCTCATGACCCACCTGCGTCTTCATCTTTAGTGGCGCTGTGACCTCCCTAATCAACCCAGATCCCAACGGGCGGCTATCTAGGGCATGGACAGGAAAGGGTGCATCAATGGGCAAAAGGGGAATCCCTAACCTAGAACAACATTTCCGATCAATAAAATTCCCAGCTGCGCCTGAATCGACTAGCGCCTTATGCTGGGAATGAGATGCAACCTGAGGAAATACCACAGGTATACACAAGTGAACAACAGAGAGCTCTGGGTGAGTGGGGCGCCTACTCACCTGAAATGACTCCCCAGTGCGCGACCTGTTGCCTCGATTCCTCGGAGACCCTCCCCAGCACCTAGCCGCAGTGTGTCCACCACGGCCACAGCTGGTGCAGGGGACGGCCCCCCTCGGGTTCTCTCTCCTACTCTCTATTGCGCCAGCACCCCCGAGCTCCATCGGGCTCGGCTCGGAGGTGCTGGGGGATGGAATGGACGGCCCCATCTCGGGATGTCCGCGGGTGGCCAGCAGGGTATCCAGACGGATGGACATGTCCACTAGCTGGTCGAAGGACAGATTGGTGTCCCTGCAGGCCAGTTCTCGACGAACGTCCTCACGCAGGCTACACCGATAGTGATCGATGAGGGCCCTCTCATTCCACCCCGCATCCGCCGCTAGCGTCCGGAAATCCAGGGCGAACTCCTATGCGCTCCTCTTCCCCTGTCGGAGGTGGAACAGACGCTCCCCCGCCGCTTTACCCTCAGGAGGGTGATCGAAAACTGCCCTGAAGCGGCGGGAGAACTCTGCTTAGCTGATGGTGGCGGCGTCTATTCCCCTCCATTCGGCGTTGGCCCACTCCAACGCCTTGCCGGAGAGACAGGAGATGAGGGCGGAAACGCTCTCGTATCCCGAGGGCGCCGGGTGTATGGTGGCCAGGTAGAGTTCCACCTGAAGGAGGAACCCCTGACACCCGGCTGCGGTGCAATCATACGCCCTCGGGAGCGAGAGGCGAATCCCACTGGATTCCGGAGCTGGTCTGGTGGGGCTGGCCGATGGTGGTGGTAATGTAGGAGGAGGTGTGGGCACGCCTCCCCTCTCCCATCGGCGCAGGGTGTTCATTACCTCCTGCATGGCGGAGCCGAGTTGCTGGATCATGGCGTCCTGGCAGCTGACCCGATCCTCCAGCGACTCGGTCGCCGCCGCTGCTCCTGCTGACTCCATGTAAGGTGTGTCGTTCTGTCAAAAGGCTGATGTGGATGCGGTGTTGGAGTCAGGCGCAGGACACAGAGGCTTAGTCGATCCGACTTTAATAGTCACAGGAGCAAAATACAAATCCAACGGGCCTCATAAACAGGAGGCGAGCGAATACGCAAAACATTGCGTAAAGTGCGAACAGCACTAACAATAAGAAAACAAATAACCTACACCAACAGACAGGCGTACAACGACACACAACTACAAACAAAACCAAAGGAAACTTATAGGTGACATAATCAATACGTGATATAGAACAGGTGCACTAATCAGACAAAACCAAACAAACATAGATAACATCAAACGGTGGCAGCTAGTACTCCGGGGACGACGAACGCCGAAGCCTGCCCGAACAAGGAGGAGGAGCAGCCTCGGCGGAATTCGTGACAGACTTGGAAAAGTTCCAGTGTTGGATAGTCATAGCCAGCTAACTAACATAGCATCCCTCTGTTTGAACTGGGTGTTTGAGTAGGCTAAATTAGCTAGCTGCATTTGCTAGCTAGCTAAGTAAGTGAAAGTGGAAAAACATTACGAAATATCTCTCTCTCTCTCTTTCTCTCCCTCTCTCTCCCTCTCTCGCTCCTCCTTCATTTTTGAAGAAATGTATTTGTTCAAAACTGTTCAACTATTGTCTTTCTCTCTCTTTGAGTCAACTAATCACCACATTTTATGCACTGCAGTGCTAGCTAGCTGTAGCTTAAGCTTTCAGTACTAGATTAATTATCTGATTGTTTGATTGGGTGGACAACATGTCAGTTCATACTGCAAGAGCTCTGGTAGGTTGGAAGATGTCCTCCGGAAGTTGTCATAATTACTGTGTAAGTCAATGGAAGGGGGTGAGAACCATGAACTCCTAGGTTTTGTATCGAAGTCAAAGTACCCAGAGGAGGACTGAAGCTAGCTGTCCTCCGGCAACACCATGGTGCTACCCTACAGAGTGCTGTTGAGGCTACTGTAGACATTCATTGCAAAACAGTGTGTTTTAATCAATTATTTTGTGATATGTGAATAGATTTTCTATAGTTTTATCTAAAAAGGATAACTTTTTTAATGTTTCACTATTTTTATGAAATTCACTGAGGAGGATGGTCCTCCCCTTCCTCCTCTGAGGAGCCTCCACTGCTTCATTGAATGCACTGACTGTAAGTCACTCTGGATAAGACTGTCAACTAAATGACCAAAATGTAAATGTAACAAAATACTGTTTTAGTGGAATACAAAATAGTTTTTTGCATATTTAAAGCATTTAGAAAATAATCTAAACTTCAATAGAAACCATGACCACACAGTTGCAATGCTAATTCTATCCTTCTAACCCTTATCAGAAAAATGTGTGGCACCATTTTTCTCTCTGCTGTTTTTCCCCCTCTGTTAACCGATCAAGTGGAAAACACTTGACCACAGAAAGCAGGTCAAGTTTATGTAATTGTATGTTTCTCACTGACACTAAAACAATTCACCCCAGGAGTAGATGGGGACACATGTTAAAGATGAACATTGGCTGCATCCCAAATGGCACCCTATTAGGACGCAGAGAATGTCCAGCCTCAGGTAAAGGTAGTGTGATCTACATGGTGTTAATATAGAACACTGCTCTGTGGTTATTGGTGGTCAGGGGGAACAGTTATCTTATCTAAACACATAAAGGTATGTTTTCCTAATAGTCTATTTGCAAAAATTCTAACTTAATATTTGTTATCACTAAGACATTCACTAACAGTCACGACCCCAATCGTCTAAAATCTAGAAAACAGTGGCAAAGCAATATGAAGAACAAAACGATTGTATATTTTTATCTTAGAAACACACACCCCTTCCACACAGACACACACTCACATGCAAGCACACAGAAAATACACATACACACACGTATGTATGCACTTTCCTTACCTTCCTTAATTATATTTATTTTTACAGGGACAGTACACATTAATCATCATTTCTATCAAAGTGTGGTTAATTTTCGATCCCAGTCCATGGGAAAAGGTTATTAAAAACAATTAAAATTACAATACAGATGGACAATGAGAACGTGTGCCTTTTGTGTGTGTAGACAAATGCACACACACACACACATTTTATGAATGGGACTCATGCGTTGTGAAGGCCTGTTTGTGATTGGTCAGCCCTGACACCTGAGGCCACAGCTGGGAGCTGATTGGCTGATGATCATGGGACCTTCAGATCCTGTTTATTCAAAAAGACAGGTTACATTAGGTTATAATAATACGGAGCAGGAAATAAGAGTAAACACATAATGAAAACAATGTGCAGAAAAAGGAAAAAGCACATTCATTCTGTTTGAATTCAGACTGAAGGAATACAAAAAGGGAAAATCTAAACTATTTTACAATGAAAACTATGTTACTATGTTTAGACAGTGAAAATCCTCTTTCTGTAGAGTTTTATGCATTCCCATCTTTGAGATAACTATGAAGTCTGTATTAAGTGGAAGAAAAAAAGATAAGAAAATGTATCCATAAAGAGAAAAGCAAGGAGGGTTGTTGAGCAGGAGTAACTACCTCATCCCCATATTGTTATTTATTTTGCTAATTTGCACCCCAGTATCTCTATTTGCACATCATCTTCTGCACATCTATCACTCCAGTGTTAATACTAAATTGTAATTATTTTGCACTATGGCCTATTTATTGCCTTACCTCCATAACTTACTACATTTGCACACACTGTATTTAGATTTTCTATTGTGTTTTTGACTGTACGTTTTGTTTATCCCATATGTAACTCTGTGTTGTTGTTGTTTTTATCGCACTGCTTTGCTTTATCTTGGCCAGGTCGCAGTTGTAAATGAGAACTTGTTCTCAACTGGCTTACCTGGTTAAATAAAGGTTAAATAAATAAATAAACAAAAAGGACAAGTCAGGCATGGAAAAAGCTGTGGTGATAAGAACAACAGTTATCACTCCAAACCAATGATGAGGGATATAAATAACTACTCTCAACACCAGCATGCAGTCCCAGGTTGAGTCCCAAATGGCACCCTATGGCTCTGGTAAAAATGTGTTGTTTTTAATGTCACATACATTTGATAGGTGCAGTGAAATGTGTTGTTCACAAAATAGGAAGTCCCTCATCAAAAGTAGTGCACTATATGGGAATAGGGTGCGATTTGGGACACAACACTGTCTATCTGGCTCCAAAATGGGTTGCATCCCAAATGGCACATTATCCCCTTCATAGCACTATATAGGGAATAGGGGGCCATTTAGGATGCAGATATGGAGAGAATGTGCGGCCTCAGGTAAAGGTGGTGTGATCTTAATGATGTTCATGTAGAACACTGCTCTGTGGTTATTGGTGGTCAGGGGAACAGTTTTCTGATCTAAAGACATAAAGGTCTGTTTTCCAAACAAAGTCTCTTTGCAAAAATTAGAGCTTAATCTTTGTTATCACTAAAACATTGTCTAAGCTACAGTTTGAAAGCAGTCACAACCTTAATCATCTCAAATCTAGAAAACAGTGGCAAAGCAACATGAAAAACAAAACCATTTTATATTTCTATCTTAAAAACACACACCCCTTACACACAAACACACACACGCGTACACTCACATGCACGCACACATACACACATAACCACACACGCGAATGCACAAATGCACACACACACACATTAATGAATGGGACTCATGCGTTGTGAAGGCCTGTTTGTGATTGGTCAGCCCTGACACCTGAGGAGACAGCTGGGAGCTGATTGGCTGATGATCATGGGACCTTCAAATCCTGTTTATTCAAAAAGACAGGTTACATTAGGTTATAATAATATGGAGCAGGAAATAAGAGTAAACACATAATGAAAACAATGTCCAGAAAAAGGAAAAAGCACATTCATTCTGTTTGAATTCAGACTGAAGGAATACAAAAAGGGGAAATCAAAATTATTTTACAATGAAAACTATGTTACTATGTTTAGACAGTGAAAATCCTCTTTCTGTGCAGTTTTATGCATTTCCCATCTTTGGGAGAACTATGAAGTCTGTATTGCGTGGAAGAAAAAATATAAGAAAATGTATCCATAAAGAGAAAAACAAGGAGGGTTGTTGAGCAGGAATAAAGGACAAGTCAGGCATGGAAAAAGCTGTGGTGATAAGAACAACAGTTATCACTCCAAACCAATGATGAGGGATATAAATAACTACTCTCAACACCAGCATGCAGTCCGAGTTTGAGTCCCAAATTCACCCTATGGCTCTGGTTTTTTTATCTGTTTTTTTTCACATACACTGTATAGGTGCAGTGAAATGTGTTGTACACAATAGGAAGTCCGTCGTCAACATTTGTACACTATATGGGAATAGGGTGTCATTTTGGAAGCAACCCTGTCAATGTGGCCACAAAATGAAAAAAAGGCACACATCATCTGACAGTGCATATAGGCACTTCAACCTCCAAGGCAAGTGAAAAAAATCCATAATCTTTCTTTAGCCCTTTTGCTGGTTACCTAAAATAATGGAAGGGGGTGCAAGAGGGATATCGCTTTTATTGCTTACAGTACATCTGATTCCCTCCTCAGATTGGCATATTTATATAGCTATGCCTGCTATGAAGTATTTTTTATTTATTTTTTTACCTTTATTTTGACGATGCTGAGACCATGGTCTCTTTTCCAGATGAGCCATGTATAGCACCATAATACTCATAAAAATACAATCAACATATTAAACTACACATTCATTTACACATTAAAATACACATTATTATACACAACAATACACGAAAAGCAAAACACAATCATAAATAACAGACACATTCTTCAGTAAAAAGGTCTAACAACTGTCTGAAATGCCCTAGATGCACTAATTCCTCAAATTTTCACACGCAAGGCGTAAGGAAACCAAAGACTGATCAACCGAACTCTCTAGATACCAAAGTAGTCTCCAGAGCTAATCAACCCTGTGAACAGGTTTGATAACTTGTCATTTTAAATCTTAACAGTGATGTTAGGTAAGTCGGAAGTTTGTGGATCAGGGCTTTGTGAACAAAAAGAGCGTAATGATGTGATCTACGTGACTTCAAAGAGGTCCAGCCCACCTTTGGATAAAGAATACAGTGATGAGTAATAAAACTGCCTCCTGTGATAAAATGAAGGGCGCAATGAAAAACAGCATCCAGGGATTTAAGAGTAGAGGCAGCTGCCCTTTGATAAATAGTATCACCATAATCAAGAACAGAGACTGCAATCTGGCTCCGCACCCTATTCCGAAAAGGACTGCGCGAGGAGTTCCAGACTGAGTTGGCGTGCCGGGACGACAACCTTTCCTTGGACGCGCTCATCGCGATGGCCATCCGTCTGGACAACCTTCTTCGGGAGCGCCCTCTCACCCTCCTCCTTTGGCCGTTCTGAGGCAGAGCCTGAACACATGGAGGTAGGGGCCACACACCTCACTGCGGCGTTGCTGGAGACAGCTGGGGCTCTGTTCCTATTGCGGCCAGGAGGGGCACCAGCTTCAGCGGTGTCCGGTGCGTCCCAACCCGGGGTCCACAGGGGCAGAGGGGCAGTCCCGTGATCATCCATCTCCAGGGGTATGCATGAGTATTCAATCATTATCGCTTTCCGCCAAACCATTCCTGGTTTCGATTTCACTGGCTGGCTGTCCCTCATGTTTTGTCTCTACAGCCCTAGTGAATTCCGGTGCCACGGGGAATTTCACAGACCAGACCCTCGCCTCCTCCCTGAACATCACCTCGTACTCGCTCTCCTCTCCTCTTCCGGTCCAAGCCCTGGATAATCGACCATTGAGATCCGGCACAATCACACACATTACAGCACCCGTTGCTGAAACACCCAGATCCTACACTGCCCTTCGTGGTGGAGGTGGATGCCTCAGAAGTGGGCGTGGGGGCCGTCCTGTCCCAACGCCAAGGTAACACACAGATATTGTATCCATGTGCATCAAAAAAACTGTCTCTTGCAGAGGGGAACTTTGACGTCGGCGACTGGGAGCTCCAGGTGGTGAGGTTGTCATTAGAGGAGTGGAGACACTGGCTGGAGGGCGCCAAGGACCCATTTCTCACCCTCACCGACCATCGGAACCTGGAGTACATACAGACAGCGTGCGGCTGAACCTGCACCAAGCAAGGTGGGCCCTTTTCTTCACTAGATTCAACTTCACCCTGTCATATCGCCCAGGTTCAAAGAACATCAAAGCCGATGCCCTGTCCCGTCTCCACGATTCAAGAGAGGTTCCTGTCCTGAGTGCACCCATCATTCCGCCCTCCCGAATCGCTGTCCCTATGCTTTAGGATGTAGATGTGGACATCCACCAGGCTCTGGAGAGGGAACCCGCACCTGCTACCTGCCCTCCGGAGCGCACCTACGTTCCCACGGGGGTAAGGGATTGGCTGTTGACCTGAACCCACAAATCCCTCGCTGCTGGACACCCAGGTATCACCCGACCCATTCAATCCATCTCCGCAAAGTACTGGTGGTCCACCTTGGCGCAGGATGTTGCCCGCTATGTCAACTCCTGCTCCGTATATGCCCAAACCAAATTTCCCCGGCTCCAGCAGGGAAACTCTTTCCCCTTCCCGTGCCTCAGCGGCCTTGGTCCCATCTGTCCATAGATTTCGTTACTGATCTCCGCCCCATCTGATGGTTTCACCACTATTATGGTTGTTGTTGACAGATTCTCTAAATCCTGCCGTTGTATCCCTCTCTCTGGTCTCCCTACCGCTCTCCAGGTCGCTGAGGCACTGTTCCAGCAGGTCCTCCGGCACCAGGGCCTTCCGGAGGACATAGTCTCTCGACCGTGGCCAGTCTCACTTCCGGGTACCGGCCTCAGTCCAACAGGCAGGTAGAGAGGATCAACCAGGAGCTGGGGAGGTTCCTTAGGAGTCACTGCCAGGACCAGCAGGGGGAGTGGGCCCACTTCCTTCCCTGGGCGGAGTACGCCCAGAACTCACTTCGTCACTCCTCCACCAGGCTGACTCACCTCCAGTGCATCCTGGGATATCAGCCAGACCTGGCCCCGTGGACCCTGAGCCAGACCAAACCCCTGCGGTGGACGAGTGGTTCCGGCGTGCAGAGGAGGTTTGGAACGCTGCTCACGTGAGGCTCCAGCGCGCCGTCTGCCGCCAGAAGGAGCAGACGGACCGCCACCTCAATGAGGCTCCCTTGTTCCATCCTGGTGATCTCGTCTGGCTCTCCACCAGGAACCTACCGCTCCACCTGCCCTGGCGGAAGCTGAGCCACGGGTTTGTGGGGCCCTTCAAGGTCCTCCGGAGGGTCAACGAGGTAACACATCGATTACAACTCCCCACCAACTACCGGATCTAGATCTAACCCTCTTTTCATGTTTCCCTCCACAGACCGGTGGTTCCTTGTCCCCTGAATGGTGCCGTCCCCCGCGACACCTCTCCGCCTCCCATGGACATCGATGGGACCACCGCCTATGCCGTCAGGTCCCTCCTGGACTTCCGACGTCGTGGGGGTCGGCTCCAGTACCTGGTGGACTGGGAGGGGTACAGCCCAGAGGAGTGCTGTTGGGTCCCAACGGCCGACATCCTGGACCCCAACATTGTCCGGGATTTCCACCTCCGCCGTCCAGACCGGCCTGCTCCTCGCCCTCGGGGCCGTCCTCTTGGCCGGCGTCGTCCTGCGGCTGGAGCCGCGCATCAGGGGCGGGCTATTGTCACGTCTACTCCCGCTCCAGCGCGTGACGTCGCCGGTCTACTAACCATCATTCCGCACACCTGGACTCATTATCACCTTGATTACTCTCCCTTTATTTAGCCCTCAGTAGCCTCAGTCATCAGGCAGTATTGGTTTTGGTCACGTTCAGTACACTTGTCCTGTTTTGTTTATCTGCCTTTTCTTATCATTAAACTCACCTGCACCTGCATCCTGACTCCCAGCATATACGTTACACATACTCTACCAACTGAGCTCCACAGGACCACATGTATGTCATACTGTAACCTGACTTCAACGCAGGGTAGTAAAGAGAATTGTATAAATTGGCTGAGGCAGTAACACAGTAATGTACATCAGGGACATGTTTCTAATTTCATCTGGTTCCGAAAAAAAATAAAAACTGTAAATGAGAACTGATTTCAAGTTTTAATCTCTTTTCTGCAAGGACGGATGAAGATGTCTCCATTCATAATTTGTTAAATGACCTAAATGTAACAAAATACTGTTTTAGTGGAATACAAAACTGTTTGTTGAATATTTAAAGCATGCAAACACTATCTAAACCATGATCACACAGTTGTAACGCTAACTCTAAATGTATGGCACCACTTTTCTCCCTGCTGTTTTTTCCCCCACTGTTAACTGGTCAAGTGGAAAGAACTTGACCACAGAAAGCAGGTCAAGTTTACTCTTTAACTTTATGTAACTAGAAAACAGTGGCAAAGCAACATGAAGAACAAAACCATTTCATATTTTTATCTTAGAAACACACACCCCTTACACACAAACACACACGCACATACATACACACATGCACAAATGCACACACACATTAATGAATAGGACTCATGCGTTGTGAAGGCCTGTTTGTGATTGGTCAGCCCTGACACCTGAGGCGACAGCTGGGAGCTGATTGGCTGATGATCATGGGACCTTCAGATCCTGTTTATTCAAAAAGACAGGTTACATTAGGTTACAAAACGGAGGAGGAAATAATAGTAAACTTATAATGAAAATAATGTCCAGAAAAAGGGAAAAGCACATTCATTCTGTTTGAATTCAGACTGAAGGAATACAAAAAGGGAAAAATCTAAACTGTTTTACAATGAAAACTATGTTACTATGTTTAGACAGTGAAAATCCTCTTTCTGTGGAGTTTTATGCATTTCCCATCTTTGAGATAACTATGAAGTCTGTATTAAGTGGAAGAAAAAATATAAGAAAATATATCCATAAAGAGAAAAACAAGGAGGGTTGTTGAGCAGGAATAAAGGACAAGTCAGGCATGGAAAAAGCTGTGGTGATAAGAACAACAGTTATCACTCCATACCAATGATGAGAGATATAAATAACTACTGTCAACACCAGCATGCAGTCCCGTGCTTATGTTGAGAGTGTAAAAGCTTCATTTTATCGGGGTTGCATCCTAATAGGCACACTATTCCCTATATAGCGCAGTACTTTAAAATAAAATAATATATCCTGATGCCTAGTCACCTTACCCCTATACATATCTACCTCCATCACTCCAGCATTCCTGCACATTGTAAATATGGTAATAGACCTGACTGGCCCTATATATACAGTGCCTTCAGAAAGTATTCACACCCCTTGACTTTTTCCACATTTTGTTGTTTTACAGCTTGAATCAAAAATCTATTAAATGTTGTTTTATTGTCACTGGCATACACACATTACCCCATAATGTCCAAGTGGAAATATGTTTTTCGACATTTTTACAAATGAATTACAAATTAAAAGCTGAAATGTCTTGAGTCAATACGTATTCAACCCCTTTGTTATGGCAAGCCTAAATCAGTTCAGGAGTAAAAATGTGCTTAACAGGTCACATAATAAGTTGCATGGACTCACTCCGTGTGCAATAATAGTGTTTAACATCATCTCTGTACCCCACACATACAATTATCTGTAAGGTTCCTCAGTCGAGCAGTGAATTTCAAACACAGATTCAACCACAAAGACCAGGGAGGTTTTCCAATGCCTCGCAAAGAAGGGAACCTATTGGTAGATTGGTAGATTAAAAAAAATTAATAAAAAAAAAGCAGACATTGAATATCCCTTTGAGCATGATGAAGTTATTAATTACACTTTGGATGGTGTATCAATACACCCAGTCACTACAAAGATACAGGCATCCTTCCTAATTTAGTTGCCAGAGATTAAGGAAACCGCTCAGGGATTTCACCATTAGGCCAATGGAGTTTAATGGAGTTACAGAGTTTAATGGCTGTGATAGGAGAAAACTGAGGATGGATCAACAACATTGTCTTTACTCCACAATACTAACCTAATTGACAGAGTGAAAAGAAGGAAGCTTGTACAAAATAAGGCACTAAAGTAATACTGCAAGAAATGTGGCAAATTAATTAACTTTTTGTCCTGAATACAAAGTGTTATGTTTGGGGCAAATCCAATACAACACATTACTGAGTACCACTCTCCATATTTTCAAGTCTAGTGGTGGCTGCATCATGTTATGGGTATGCTTGAACCCGTTAAGGACTGGGGAGTTTTTCAGGATAAAAAATCAACAGAACAGCAAAATCCTTGAGGAAAACCTGGTTCAGTCTGCTTTCCACCAGACACTGGGAGATGAATTCACCTTTCAGCAGGACAATAACCTAAAACACAAGGCCAAAACTACACTGGAGTTTACCAAGAACACAAGAAATGTGGCTGAGTGGCTGAGTAACAGTTTTGACTTAAATCTACTTGAAAATCTATGGCAAGACCTGAAAATGGTTGTCTAGCAATGATAAACAACCAATTTGACAGAGCTTGAAGAGTTTTGAAAAGAATAATGGACAAATGTTGCACTATCAGGGTGTGGAAAGCTCTTAGAGTGTCACGGTTTCGGCCGAGGCGGCTCCTCCTCCTTGTTCGGGCAGGTTTCGCCGGTCGTCGTCTCCGGAGTTCTAGCTGCCACCGCTCTATGTTTCTTGTTTGTTTGGTTTTGTCTGTTAGTCACACCTGTTTTGTGTTAGGTCTCATTTAGCACCCTATTTAGTTTCCTTGTTGTTAGGTTAGTGTTGTGTGTAATTGTTCATGTCGTGGTTGCGCTACCCGTGTCGGTACGCTATTTTCCTTGAAGTTGCCTCCTTGTGTGTTAGGAGAGTTTACGCACCTGTGTGTGCGCTCGCATTTCCGCCTGTGTGCGTCCTTTTGCCTCCGGGCTGTTTTGGATATATTTTTGTGCTTAAGTAAAGTCTTGTTGGACTTATCCTCTGCTGCCTGCGCCTGATTCTACACCACACCTACACAGCACCGTGACAGAATTACACACCTTGACATGGAATCAGCAGGAGCACCCGTCGACCCCATGGAGGAGCGTCTCCTTGGTCAAGAGCACCGGATCAACCGAATCGGGCACGCCTTGGAGGGCGTCATGGACACCCTTCGTCGATGGGAGACCAGCGGCGTTCCCACAGCCCCACCTATCGCACCATCACCACCGGACAGCCAGCCCGTCCATCGACCGGAACCCAGTGGGATTCGGCTCTCGCTCCCGAGGGCGTACGACGGCACCGCTGCCGGGTGTCAGGGGTTCCTCTTACAAGTGGAGCTCTACATTGCCACCATACACCCGGCGCCCTCGGGATACGAGAGCGTTTCCGCCCTCATCTCCTGTCTCACCGGCAAGGCGTTGGAGTGGGCCAACGCCGAATGGAGGGGAATAGACGCCGCCACAGTCACCTATGCGGAGTTCTCCCGTCGCTTCCGTGCGGTCTTCGACCATCCACCAGAGGGGAGAGCGGCGGGGGAACGTCTATTCCACCTCCGACAGGGGATGAGGAGCGCTCAGGCGTTTGCGCTGGAGTTCCGGACTCTAGCGGCTGATGCGGGGTGGAATGAGAGGGCCCTCATAGACCACTTCAGATGTAGCCTTCGGGAGGACGTCCGCAGGGAGTTAGCCTGCAGGGACACAACACTAACATTTGACCAGCTGGTGGACATGGCCATTCAACTGGACAACCTGCTGGCGACCCGCGGACGTCCCAGGTGGGGGCCTCCCATTCCACCCTCCAGCGCCTCCGAGCAGTGTCCGATGGAGCTTGGAGGTGCTGGCGCTAGAGGGAGAGGAGGTAGGAGCCCGAGGGGGGCAGTCTCCTGCACCAAGTGTGGGCGCGGAGGGCACACCGCGGCTAGGTGCTGGGGAGGGTCCCCTGGTGAGGGAGAGAGCAGGTCATACAGTGGGGAGTCCACCCAGGTGAGTAGGCGCCCTACTTACCCAGAGCTTTCTGTCGTACACATTACCTTACCTGTTTGTTTCCCACAGGTTGCACCTCGGTCCCAGCATAAGGCGCTAGTCGATTCAGGCGCAGCTGGGAATTTTGTAGATCGGAGATTCTGTGTTAAGTTAGGGATTCCCCTCCTTCCAGTCGAAAAACCCTTTCCGGTACATGCCCTAGATAGTCGTCCGTTAGGATCTGGGTTGATTGGGGAGGTCACAGCGCCACTTAGGATGATGACGCAGGGGGGTCATGAGGAGACGATTCAACTCTATCTGATCGACTCTCCTGCGTATCCGGTGGTACTGGGGCTTCCCTGGTTGATGACCCATGATCCTACTATTTCGTGGCGAGAGAAGGCTCTTAAAGGGTGGTCTGCTCAGTGTGAGGGGTTATGTCTGGGTGTTTCCGTAGGGGCGACCTCGGTGGAGAGTCCGAACCAGATGCCAGCACTGCACATTCCTCCTGAGTATGAGGATTTGGCGCTCGTGTTCAGTAAGACCAGAGCGGCACAGTTGCCACCTCATAGACAAGGGGACTGTGCGATAGACCTCCAGACAGGAGCAGCACTTCCGCGGAGCCATGTGTATCCTTTGTCACAGGAGGAGAAAAGGGCAATGGAGACTTACATTGCCGAGTCTCTGAGACAGGGATACATACGGTCCTCCACTTCTCCCGCGTCCTCGAGCTTCTTTTTTGTGAAGAAAAAGGATGGAGGTTTGCGTCCGTGTATTGATTACCGCGGTCTCAATCAGGTGACGGTGAAGTACAGCTATCCACTTCCTCTGATTGGGACCATGACGGAGTCCTTACACGGGGCAAGGTTCTTCACAAAATTGGATCTCAGGAGCGCATATAACTTGGTGCGCATTAGGGAGGGCGATGAGTGGAAGACAGCATTTAGTACTACCTCCGGCCATTACGAGTATCTCGTCATGCCATATGGGTTAATGAATGCTCCATCAGTCTTCCAATCGTTTGTAGACGAACTTTTCCGGGACATGCAGGCGCAGGGAGTAATGGTGTACATAGATGATATTCTTGTGTACAGTGCTACTCGGGCCGAGCATGTAGCCCTGGTGCGCAGGGTATTGAGGAGACTGTTGGAGCATGACCTGTATGTCAAAGCTGAGAAATGTCTGTTCTTCCAGGAGTCAGTTTCCTTTTTGGGTTACCAGTTGTCTGCGTCAGGGGTGAGAATGGAGGTGGACCGAGTGTCCGCCGTGCGTAATTGGCAAACCCCAACTACGGTTAAAGAGGTGCAGCGGTTCTTGGGTTTTGCGAATTACTACCGGAGGTTTATCCGGGGTTTTGGACAGGTGGCAGCTCCCATAACGTCTCTTCTGAAGGGGGGTCCGGTGCGCTTGCAGTGGTCAGCTGAGGCGGACAGGGCCTTTGGGAGACTGAAGGACCTGTTTACCTCGGCGCCGGTGTTGGCGCACCCGGATCCCACTTTACCCTTCCAAGTTGAGGTGGACGCGTCTGAGGCCGGTATCGGGGCAGTTCTTTCTCAACGATCTGGTACACCACCTAAGCTCCGCCCCTGTGCTTTTTATTCGAAGAAGCTCAGTCCGGCGGAGCGGAATTATGACGTAGGGGACAGGGAGCTGTTAGCCGTAGTACAGGCCCTAAAGGTGTGGAGGCATTGGCTTGAGGGGGCTCAGCACCCTTTCCTCATTCTGACCGACCATCGTAACCTGGAATACATTCGGGCAGCTAGGAGACTGAATCCTCGCCAGGCTCGATGGACTATGTTTCTCGCCCGGTTTGTGTTCAAGATCACTTACATCCCTGGGTCCCAGAACGGGAAGGCAGATGCTCTGTCCCGTCGGTATGACACGGAGGAGAGGTGCGTGGAGTCCATTCCCATACTACCGGAGTCTTGTCTGGTGGCACCGGTGGTGTGGGAGGTCGATGCGGAGATCGAGCGGGCGTTGCGCACCGAGCCTAGTCCTCCACAGTGTCCGGTGGGTCGGGTGTACGTCCCGCTCGAGGTCCGGGATCGGCTGATTTATTGGGCTCACACGTCCCCCTCCTCTGGACATCCGGGTATTGGCCGGACAGTGCACTGCCTTAGTACGAAGTACTGGTGGCCAACGTTAGCCAGGGATGTGAGGGTTTATGTCTCCTCCTGCTCAGTGTGTGCCCAGTGTAAGGCGCCCAGACACTTGCCCAGGGGTAAATTACAGCCCCTGCCCGTTCCACAACGACCCTGGTCTCACCTATCGGTGGATTTTGTTACCGATCTTCCCTCCTCACAGGGGAATACCACCATCCTGGTCGTTGTGGATCGGTTCTCGAAGGCCTGTCGTCTCCTTCCCATGCCGGGTCTTCCTACGGCCCTACAGACCGCTGAGGCTCTATTTACTCACGTCTTCCGGCATTACGGGGTGCCCGAGGATATAGTGTCCGATCGAGGCCCCCAGTTTACCTCCAGAGTCTGGAGAGCATTTATGGAACGTTTGGGGGTCTCGGTGAGCCTTACCTCGGGTTACCACCCGGAGAGTAATGGGCAGGTTGAACGAGTCAACCAGGATGTGGGTAGGTTTCTTAGGTCATATTGTCAGGGCCGGCCGGAGGAGTGGGCGAGATATGTGCCCTGGGCCGAGATGGCACAGAACTCTCTCCGCCACTCCTCCACCCAACTAACCCCTTTCCAGTGTGTATTAGGGTACCAGCCGGTTCTGGCACCGTGGCATGAGAGCCAGATCGAGGCCCCCGCTGTGGATGAGTGGGTGCGGCGCTCGGAGGAGACGTGGGACGCTGCACACGTCCATCTGCAGCGTGCCATACGTCGACAGAAGACGAGCGCCGACCTACACCGCAGTGAGGGGCCAGTGTACGCACCTGGAGATCGAGTCTGGCTCTCAACCAGAAACCTGCCCCTCCGCCTGCCCTGCCGGAAGCTGGGTCGGCGGTTTGTGGGGCCTTTTAAAGTCCTGAGGAGATTGAACGAGGTGAGTTACAGGTTAGAACTACCTATTGATTACAAGAATATTAACCCCTCGTTCCATGTGTCTCTCCTCAGGCCGGTGGTAGCTGGTCCACTCCAGGACTTTGAGATTGAGGAGACTCCTCCGCCCCCGTTGGACATCGAGGGGGCTCCGGCGTACACGGTTCGGACCATCCTGGATTCGAGACGCCGGATGGGGGGTCTCCAATATCTCGTGGAGTGGGAGGGGTACGGTCCGGAGGAGCGGTGCTGGGTGCCAAGGAGGGACATTCTGGATCCGTCCCTGATGACCGAATTCCATCGTGGTCATCCTGCGCGCCCTGCTCCGCGTCCCCCTGGTCGTCCCCGAGGCCGGAGGCGGCGCGCGGCTGGAGCCGCGCGTCAAGGGGGGGGTACTGTCACGGTTTCGGCCGAGGCGGCTCCTCCTCCTTGTTCGGGCAGGTTTCGCCGGTCGTCGTCTCCGGAGTTCTAGCTGCCACCGCTCTATGTTTCTTGTTTGTTTGGTTTTGTCTGTTAGTCACACCTGTTTTGTGTTAGGTCTCATTTAGCACCCTATTTAGTTTCCTTGTTGTTAGGTTAGTGTTGTGTGTAATTGTTCATGTCGTGGTTGCGCTACCCGTGTCGGTACGCTATTTTCCTTGAAGTTGCCTCCTTGTGTGTTAGGAGAGTTTACGCACCTGTGTGTGCGCTCGTATTTCCACCTGTGTGCGTCCTTTTGCCTCCGGGCTGTTTTGGATATATTTTTGTGCTTAAGTAAAGTCTTGTTGGACTTATCCTCTGCTGCCTGCGCCTGATTCTACACCACACCTACACAGCACCGTGACATAGAGACATACCCAGAAACACTCACAGTTGTAATTGCTGCCAACGGTGCTTCTACAAAGTATTTACTCAGGGGTGTGAATACTTACATAAATTACATATTTCTTTATTTCATTTTCAATAAATTAGCACAAATTTCAAGAGGGATATCGCTTTTATTGCTTATAATGATCTGATTCCCTCCTCAGATTGGCATATTTACATAGCTATGCCTACTATAAAGGTATGAGACTGCAATCTGCCTCTGAGGTGAAATATGTAGTTTCTTTTGTATCTTTCTCTTTGATATTGAAGGACAAAGGGGTGGAGGATTGTGTCCCTGCCACACCCCCATGCTCCAGGGCTGCAGCCTGCACCATGCCCTTTGTTAGTCTGGATGGAATACACTGCTTATTATAAAATCCTCTCATATGACAAAATGGTAGAGAGCAAAATGAGCAGGTCAGTGAGATCTGAAGAGCCATGTGTTGGGGTGATGATGGGTTTTGGATAATAGATTATGAGTGAAGAGGGGGGGGGGGGGGGGGGAGAGCATGTGTGGGAGTGAAGAGGGAGCTTTGAACTGATTATCAATTATATTGATTGAAACAGAAGAATAGCTAGCTCCTATGTTGTCTCACTGCTTTGGAAATGTATGAACATTTGAAAAATGATAAACTCAAAATAACCTCAGCAAACCTGCATCCATAGACATAACTTTATAATATAATAATATGCTATTTAGCCACAACACTAGCCTTGCAAGAGCCATACTCTACCAACTGAGCTACTCAGGAATGCATGTATGTCATACTCTAACCTGACTTCAACGCAGGGCAGTAAAGATACTTGTATAAATGGGCTGAGGCAGTAACACAGTAATGTACATCTAATTTCATCTGGTTCCGTAAAAAAATGAAACAGTAAATGAGAAATTAAAACTGATTTCAAGTCTTAATCTCTTATCTGCAAGGACGGATGAGGATGTCTCCATACATTATTCCACGCAGGATTGAGGAAAAACTTGTCAAGTGCTAGTTTGATAGATCAATTTACGCTTGGCACTAACAGTCTTTTAATATGGTGCTATTTCCTTCCTCTTCTTCAGTCTAACAGCATAATCTATGGCACGCTTGATCTGCTATTCATTTGATGTGTCGTAACATTCTGCTTTATGTTCTGATGAGGGGGAGACCTCGTAGACACCAGCAAAAGAGAGAGAGAGAGAGAGAGAGAGAGAGAGAGAGAGAGAGAGAGAGAGAGAGAGAGAGAGAGAGAGAGAGAGAGAGAGAGCGAGAGAGAGAGAGAGAGAGAGAGAGAGAGAGAGAGAGAGAGAGAGAGAGAGAGAGAGAGAGAGAGAGAGAGAGAGAGAAAGCATAGCCGGTTGCTATTATGTCAAATCATTTTAATTGTTATTATCAGGGCATTAACATACGTTTTTTTATTTCAGTATCCATGTAGTAAATGTCCTTGTTAAAGTCAACATGCTTTAAAGCGTTGTAATTCCTCGGCCTCACATACTGTAATGAAATAGTATTGTGGTTAAAATATGCTTGTGGTAAAAATAAATGGTGGTAAATTTCATCCTTGGTTAGGATGTTTTTCTGTGCATAATGTGATCTCAGGACTAGGTCCCCCCAAACCCACACACTCAATTTAAGGCCTTTATCCTGCAACACAAGAAACTCCTGAATTACAGGGGGAAAGGAAAATGTATTTATTTGTGAGAACAAGCACATACTCTTTCTTAGCATGGAGCAACAATGGAGGAACAACATCCTCATATGTCCTCCATAGGAAGACAATGGCATTATTGGCCTACTCTGACACTTGTTTGATCTTGGGGAGGTTTCTGTTCACATCCTAGCCTTCTCTCTTTGACTTCCTTCTCCTTTGTCAAACTGTGCAACCCGTCAAACTGTGCAACCCTGCCTGTTTTTCTTTTTCAATTACATTGCATGTTCTATGTTGTGTCATAAAGTGTGATAGAGTATATCTCAAAGTGCAAATGTTCTGTATGTCAACACATTGTGAGGGAATGTGTGTCTTTGTCTGTTCTACACCACAAAAAGCATATGTGCATAGAGACACAATAAGGCTCTATACTCCAATACAGCTTTATTCATGAAAGACTGGAATCCCTGCTTTGACCTAGAATTATTATCCAATAAGACATGCTGTGTGCCTATTTGTGTTCATGAGTTGCAGAACAACCACCAAAACCCAAGTATCTAAGAAAGAGAGATGGGACAAATCATAACTTTAAAACCCAGAAAAAACGTTCTTGCTTGAGTTTAAAAGGTGTAATAGACTAATACGGGCCGTTCTATTTCCTGAATCCAATTTGAAGATGAGAAGCTCCACTTAAGATTTCAACATAGACCATTCAGATGACCAACCAGGTTTCAATCCAACTTGTAAAACAAGGGAGGAAAGACTTTGAAACTACTAAAATACTGTAGAGCCACAGCAAATTTTCCAGTGTAAAGAAAAGTGTTGATTCTGTGGACCCATATAGACACCGGAACAGTGTTAAATTAACACGCTGCTTAGTGTAAAGCCTTTTTCAAATACTTCCCAGAGTGCCTTGCCCATCGAATAAATTGTAGAGTTACCACCCATGACTGTATTTGTTAGTGACAGATACATGGTTGTGCATTCATCCATATTTGGTCCAATGGACTTCACCAAGTGAGATACTAAGTTAATATGTTATCATTAAAATATATACAGTACCAGTCAAAGGTTTTGACGCACCTACTCATTCCAGGGTTTTTCTTTATTTTTACTATTTTCTACATTGTAGAATAATAGTGAGGACATCAAACTATGAAATAACACATATGGAATCATGTAGTAACCAAAAAAGTGTTAAACAAATCAAAATATATTTTTTATTTGAGCTTCTTCAAAGTAGCCACCCTTTGCATTGATGACAGCTTTGCACACTCTTGGCATTCTCTCAACCAGCTTCATGGGGAATGCTTTTCCAACAGTCTTGAAGGAGTTCGCACATACAGTGAGGGAAAAAAGTATTTGATCCCCTGCTGATTTTGTACGTTTGCCCACTGACAAAGAAATGATCAGTCTATAATTTTAATGGTAGGTTTATTTGAACAGTGAGAGACAGAATAACAACAAAAAAATCCAGAAAAACGCATGTCAAAAATGTTATAAATGGATTTGCATTTTAATGAGGGAAATAAGTATTTGACCCCTCTGCAAAACATGACTTAGTACTTGGTGGCAAAACCCTTGTTGGCAATCACAGAGGTCAGACGTTTCTTTTAGTTGGCCACCAGGTTTGCACACATCTCAGGAGGGATTTTGTCCCACTCATCATTGCAGATCTTCTCCAAGTCATTAAGGTTTCGAGGCTGACGTTTGGCAACTCGAACCTTCAGCTCCCTCCACAGATGTTCTATGGGATTAAGGTCTGGAGACTGGCTAGGCCACTCCAGGACCTTAATGTGCTTCTTCTTGAGCCACTCCTTTGTTGCCTTGGACGTGTGTTTTGGGTCATTGTCATGCTGGAATACCCATCCACGACCCATTTTCAATGCCCTGGCTGAGGGAAGGAGTTTCTCACCCAAGATTTGACGGTACATGGCCCCGTCCATCGTCCCTTTGATGCGGTGAAGTTGTCCTGTCCCCTTAGCAGAAAAACACCCCCAAAGCATAATGTTTCCACCTCCATGTTTGATGGTGGGGATGGTGTTCTTGGGGTCATAGGCAGCATTCCTCCTCCTCCAAACACGGCGAGTAAAGTTTATGCCAAAGAGCTCCATTTTGGTCTCATCTGACCACAACACTTTCACCCAGTTCTCCTCTGAATCATTCAGATGTTCATTGGCAAACTTCAGACGGGCATGTATATGTGCTTTTTTGAGCAGGGGGACCTTGCGGGCACTGCAGGATTTCAGTCCTTCACGGCGTAGTGTGTTACCAATTGTTTTCTTGGTGACTATGGTCCCAGCTGCCTTGAGATCATTGACAAGATCCTCCCGTGTAGTTCTGGGCTGATTCCTCTCCGTTCTCATGATCATTGCAACTCCAAAAGGTGAGATCTTGCATGGAGCCCCAGGCCGAGGGAGATTGACAGTTGTCACCTTCTCACCAAGCTGCTTGGCGATGGTCTTGTAGCCCATTCCAGCCTTGTGTAGGTCTACAATCTTGTCCCTGACATCCTTGGAGAGCTCTTTGGTCTTGGCCATGGTGGAGAGTTTGGAATCTGATTGATTGATTGCTTCTGTGGACAGGTGTCTTTTATACAGGTAACAAGCTGAGATTAGGAGCACTCCCTTTAAGAGTGTGCTCCTAATCTCAGCTCGTTACCTGTATAAAAGACACCTGGGAGCCAGAAATCTTTCTGATTGAGAGGGGGTCAAATACTTATTTCCCTCATTAAAATCTTATATTTTGACATGCCTTTTTCTGGATTTTGTTGTTGTTATTCTGTCTCTCACTGTTCAAATAAACCTACCATTACAATTATAGACTGATCATTTCTTTGTCAGTGGGCAAACGTACAAAATCAGCAGGAGATCAAATACTATTTTTCCCTCACTGTATGCTGAGCACTTGTCGGCTGCTTTTCCTTCACTCTGCAGTCCAACTCATCCCAAACCATCTCAATTGGGTTGAGGTCGGGTGATTGTCGAGGCCAGGTCATCTGATGCAGCACTCCATCACTCTCCTTGGTCAAATAGCCCTTACACAGCCTGGAGGTGTGTTTTGGGTCGTTGTCCTGTTGAAAAACAAATGATAGTCCCGCTAAGTGCAAACCAGATGGGATGGCGTATCGCTGCAGAATGCTGTGGTAGCCATGCTGGTTAAGTGTGCCTTGAATTCTAAATAAATCACAGACAGTGTCACGAGCAAAGCACCCCCATAACATCACACCTCCTCCTCCTCCATGCTTCACGGTGGGAACCACACATGCGGAGACCAGCCGTTCACCTATTCTGCGTCTCACAAAGACACGGTGGTTGGAACCAAAAATCTCAAATTTGGACTCATCAGACCAAAGGGCAGATTTCCACCAGTCTAATGTCCATTGCTCATGTTTCTTGGCCCAAGCAAGTCTCTTCTTCTTATTGGTGTCCTTTAGTAGTGGTTTCTTTGCAGCAATTTGACCATGAAGGCCTGATTCATGCAGTCTCCTCTGAATAGTTGATGTTGAGATGTGTCTGTTACTTGAACTCTGTGAAGCATTTATTTGGGCTGCAATTTCTGAGGCTGGTAACTAATTAACTTATCCTCTGCAGCAGAGGTAACTCTGGGTCTTCCTTTCCTGTGGCGGTCCTCATGAGAGCCAGTTTCATCATAGCGCTTGATGGTTTTTGCGACTGCACTTGAAGAAACTTTAAAAGTTCTTGAAATGTTCCGTATTGACTGACCTTCATGTCTTCAAGTAATGATGGACTGTCGTTTCTCTTTGCTTATTTGAGCTGTTCTTGACATAATATGGACTTGGTCTTTTACCAATTAGGGCTATCTTCTGTATACCACCCGTACCTTGTCACAACACAACTGATTGGCTCAAACACATTAAGAAGGAAAGAAATTCCACAAATGTACTTTTAACAACGGCACACCTGTTAATTGAAATGCATTCCAGGTGACTACCTCATGAAGCTGGTTGAGAGAATGCCAAGGATGTACAAAGCTGCAAAGGGTGGCTACTTTGAAGAATCTCAAATATAAAATATATTTTCATTTGTTTAACACTTTTTTGGATACTACATGATTTTACATGTGTTATTTCATATTTTTGATGTCTTCACTATTATTCAACAATGTAGAAAATAGTAAAAATAAAGAAAAACCCTGGAATGAGTAGGTGTGTCCAAACTTTTGACTGGTACTGTATACATTTAACACCAACACTGATGTTATTTTACACCACTGAGTGTTAATTTAACTCTTTACAGTGTTAATGTAACTATTGAATCAACACTAGAAATGTTACACTGAAAAATCAACACTAGTTAACACTGGCCAATTTGCTTTGGGCTATGAAAGGGACACATCTGCAGAACTGTAGATGCCGTGTCAAGAACCCCACACTTAACTCAAAGGTTATTTATCGGGCAATAGTTCTCCAAGGAACCTTAAGAGCTGAGGAAGAACCATTTAAGAACCTTTATTTTTTTCTATGTACTAATAACTTGGTTAGTCCCTGAAATGTAGATAAACACATACACAATGTAAAGTTTACAGTAATGTACTGTTAAACTAAAGTTTCTTTGGAAAAAGTAACTGCCAGTAAGTTAGCGTAAAAACAACAGGATTTTTTTTACTGTGTAACGTTATATTTGACATCGTGTAAGTGTTTGTCTGCAGCAGGGCCTTGGGCATATTTTTTTGGGGGGGACTCTTGAACTTTTTAAAAATATTGTTATTGTTCATAACACACCACACACAGGAGCAGGAATATGTCATTACGCTTTGAAACTGCTGTCATAATTTATTTCGCATTAAATCCTAAGGAGAAATTCCCACATATTTGAAATAAGTCACATCAACAAATAAAATCTACATTCACACATAATAGAGACAATTTCATGCCAAGTCAATTTGCAAGTGAAAGTGTATTGGATGAAATTAAGATGTTTACCCAGGGGATTAACCAAAATAGTTCAGTGGATTTATCCAGATTATCAGCCAAGAACTTCAAAAATATGGCTAGTGTTTGCTCACTAGCTACTGGCACTTTGTTGAATGCAATACCATGGGTGAATCATCGTTTTCATGCAAATTGGCTACCGAAATTAAGTGTGTGGCTTCTTAACCTAGAGCTAGTTTGGCAGCCAAAACGCACATACTGCATTAATCAGATCTGATTTATTTTAAATTAAGTTGAATTAAAATAATTTTTTTAAGTAATTGTTTACTGTATATGTCTCAGGGTAGTTTTCTGTGTTGTTTTTTTGGTACTGCGGATACACAGAATGAGTTAATTTACATTTACATTTTAGTCATTTAGCAGACGCTCTTATCCAGAGCGACTTACAGGAGCAATTAGGGTTAAGTGCCTTGCTCAAGGGCACATCGACAGATTTTTCACCTAGTCGGTTCGGGGATTAGAACCAGCGACCTTTCGGTTACTGGCACAACGCTCTTAACCACTAAGCTACCTGCCGCCAGTATGCTACCTACCTACCTGCCGCCAGTATGCTTATTTGCACTGAGGCACTGTTGAGGGGATTAGGATTCGGGTTGCCATCCAAATATCAGCTTCAAAGCAACTTCTGAAACAGACAGTAAATGTATTTATTTGTTTATAACAAGATTGTTACTGTGTGTAATCTGACAACAATGGAGTCCCTGTTGATAGAAACATCAAACAAAGGAAACATATAAAAACATTTCCATCAACCATGAGAATTTCTCTGATAGAATTCTGTTATTAGCGTTGAACATGTACACTGAGAAAGCAAAACATTAAAAACACCTGCTCTTTCCATGACATAGACTGACCAGGTGAAAGCTATGATACCTTATTGATGTCACTTGTTAAATCCAGTTCAATCAGTGTAGATGAACGGGAGGAGACAGGATTAAAGAAGGATTTTTATGCCTTGAGACAACTGAGACATGGATTGGGTACGTGTGCCATTCAGAGGTTGAATGGGCAAGACAAAAGATTTAAGTGCCTTTGAACGGGATATGGTAGTAGGTGCCGGGCGCACCGGTTTGTGTCAAGAACTGCAACACTGCTAGGTTTTTCACGCTGAACAGTTTCCTGAGTGTATCAAGAATAGTCCACCACCCAAAGGACATCCAGCCAACTTGACACAACTGTGGGAAGCATTGCAGTCAACATGGGCCAGCATCCCTATGGAACGTTTTCTACACATTGTAGAGTCCATGTCCCGACGAATTGAGGCTATTCTAAGGGCAAAAGGGGGGAGGGTGCAACTCAATATTAGGAAGGTGTTCCTAATGTTTGGTATACTCAGTGTATATTTAGACACGGCAAATTCTCCAGTGTTAATAAAAATAAATGAGAGATTTAAATCAACACTGAAAGTGTTGAGTCTGTGGACCCATATAGACACTGGAACAGTGTTAATAACCAGAGTTGAACCAAACCACACCCATCATTATCATATTTCCCAGCATGCTCTATTGCAGGTTGATTTTAAGAATTGTTTATTTCAATATCTATGTATTTGCATGTACATTGATTGATTAATTAATCTTATGCTACTCAAATATAAATAACATATTTTTCTAGACTATTCCAATCTGTTACTTGTTGCACCTGTTACTGAAATGATTGTTCCAGTTCAGATGTTTAAGGTAGTCTCATATCTTAGTCTTCCCAGCCCTGAATAATAATCCCAAACGTTGGCTATCCCCACTCTGGCTGAATTCCAATAGGAATTACACATTGCTTTGCAAGCCAGGATAACATGATTTGCAGGCTTGATGTGGCCTGTAAACTATGAGTGTCAGGCCACTGCAATATGGTAGAACTACACTATCAAAAGAAGGCCTTATGAAATATGTATTGTCCTAAATAATTACATTTTAATGACAACATATTCACTTAGGATCTCACTTGGTGAAGGCCACAGGACTGTAAATGAACGAATGCAACAACCATGTCTCTGTCACTAGCAAACACAGTCATGGGTGGTACTGGTAACTCTAAAATTCACTCGAATGGCACCCTGGGAAATATGCAAATAAGGCTTAAAACCCTACAGCTGTTCAATTCTGGACCTGGTGGGCCAAAACATTTCTGGTTTGGTATTTTTGTATGGTTCTTCAAAGAACCATCTTATTTATGGTTCTTCAGAGATCCTAAAATGGTTCCCCTATGGCATTGCTCTCGAGAACCTTATTTGGTTCCAACTTGCACCTTTATTTTGCAGGTGGATTGTGTAATCATTTAGAATACTGGGTCACACATATACCTTTCAAACATGTTTCTTTGTTGTCAGAATTAGTACCTGAGACCTGGGGGTTATCCAGGCATTGACCCCATCTGGTGACGTTATGTCTGGCCGTTGGGGTCAGATGATAGGTTGACTTTGTACACTTCTGTCATTCCCCCCCTACCCAACCTACTGTTGGGCTGGGTTGGCCTGGGTCTACAGTCATTGGATGAAGCTGTCCGGCTGACCTGGTTTTCACCAACCTGCCTGGAAGGTTTGAGCTGGGGGGGGGTATTTTATGTTGGGTAGATGGTCTTTAAGAACTATCAAACTAAACAAGGCCTGCCTGTTGAAGTAGGCCTATGTAAACCTGCTTAATCGGTATGACTATAGAATACGTTTGTTTCGTTTTCAATTGGATGTTTTGCTCACTTTGTTTGAAGTAAGTCACTGGTTTGCGTATCCTACTCCACCCTTCCACGAATGCAGACAGACTGCATGAACGCAAGCGCCAGCATCTTGTGGCTGTCCTGAACGAGGGGGCGGGTGGGGTGGCGTCGCGTCATATCGCCCGCCTTGCTCCCATTGGCCGACACTACTCACCCGACACAGCTGTGACTGTTTTCTGCAGAGGAAGCCTGTCTCTGCTATGAGGTCTGCGGTTAGGAATGATATAGAAGCTTTTCCTCTCTCACCCAAACGATGATGTGACTTAACAACGTGATAACAGTCTGAGAGCAGCAAAACGCACAGCATTGTCGAGGTGCGAATGAACTAAGTCGGCTCTCGCTCGATCAGACAGTGGGAACGTCTGGAGATCAAGGTAAGAAGAGATCGATTATTTCTGCTTTGCTATTGCCAATTGATAGGCTAATCATAGTAAGATTGTGGCAAAGGTCAGTCTAGACAGTAGACACCACCAGTCTTAGATTAGATGCAATTTAATGAGGCATACCTGTGTTAGCTACAATCTAATAACGCATCTGTTGTTCTCCAGCGCTGAAGTGGCAAATGCCAAGACTAGAAGAACACTGCTGGAGTCGCTCCTGTACATCGAGGGTGGAATCTAAGAATTATTCTAGGGAAAACTGGGTCGAATCGAAGGCTGAAGAAATGATGTCAATTATCACATCAGTGCTTAGCAATGTATACGGCTCACTGCACAGTGTGCAAACAGCAAACTTGATCAGACGGGGTCTCGTCCTTTTCACCGTGGGAGTCTTTCTTGCATTGGTGCTCAACTTGCTACAGGTTCAAAGAAATGTGACTTTGTTTCCCGAAGAGGTGATGGCAACTTTGTTTTCATCGGCGTGGTGGATTCCCCCTTGCTGCGGCACGGCAGCTGGTGAGTTGTCACTTTTCCTAAACCTATAGGTTATCTTGAGTTTATCATTCTGTATGAATGAATGAGGTTGTTATGTAGGCCTACTTCTAATTTGGAGAAAGGAATGTGAATTGGGCTTTTAAGGGGGGTGCTTGTGTGTTTCATGATGCCATTATATTCTACTAACTACAGCCTGGGCTACATAATCATTTACAGTTTCTTCCATCATTGTTATTGTCCTATATATCCATTATGTATGTGTTCTCGCAGCCATGAGGCCATAAAATGATGAGTGTTTTGTCTGGGAAAAATATACAGTAGTATTTATATTGCCCTCCATTTGCTCCAATAGGCTTCCCTAGAAACAGCCGGACATAGAGGGTCATAAGGGGTGTGCTGTTTTTTCATTGGCTGCTTTCATAACGGGTGAGCTGTGGAGGCGGTCCATAATTGGCTGTTGCCTCGAACATGCCACTACCGAAAAAGAGAAACAAGGAAGTCGTGTGCACTGTGCAGTCAGAATTAAATAAATGATTTTCAACACCAACCCCTCCCCCATGTTCTTAAGAAGTAGGCTACAATGATTCACACTTAAAATAAATAAGAATGTCAAAAATGTTGGAGACTATTATCAGTCGGTTGCAGACATGTTTGTGCAATTACTTATAAGAGAGAAATAATCATGTGCCTGAAAGTGAAAGTAGAAAGCAATCTTGTTGTTTGTTTAACTTATGTCATGTTTTCCCCCCAAAATTGAAACTCAAATGCAACATTTTCAAGCCCTTAAAACAACATGAGCCAGTTTGATTTGTATGTAGGCTATTCAGTGATGTACTAACTCAAATCTTCTTTCTGTAGCTGTTGTTGGCCTGCTATACCCCTGCATCGACAGCCATCTAGGAGAGCCCCACAAGTTCAAAAGGGAATGGGCCAGTGTCATGAGATGCATTGCAGTATTCGTTGGCATCAACCACGCCAGTGCTGTATCCTTTCTAAACAACAACAATGTCACAATGTGCACTCTCTCATGTTAAAGCTGTCTTCAATCTAGAGAAGGACTGACACATATTTACACCAGTGATGTTTATCACGTCCAGAGCTTAAACAATGATGTTGTGGCCTAATAAATGTGTAATACATAATTGAGTAACATTCTGTGATTAGTTTGATATACTCTGTAGCCTTTTGGGGGCCCTAAGAAAGATTTGGTCGGGAGGCCCCCCCCCCCCCCACCTCGCGGGCAAAACGTGTTAATGCTCCCCTCTTGGCAGTGGATGTTGTTAATTTTTTAGTGCACACATTTCTTTCCTGCAATTCTACACATTTTGCCATGGGGTGTAGAGAAAGTGTTGCAGTTTTAAAGGACATTTTCTGCAATTCTTCACATTTTGCCATTACTTATTCCATGTTCATATGATATCTGTGTGAGATGGACCAACAAAATCAATGGGGGCCCCTGAGCACATGCCCTGTGTGCCCGGTTGGTGAATTGGTGATGATTAGGCCTACTGCAAGGTTTAGATAGCTGGCTAGACTACCTTACCTAGAAATCTAAAAAATGTTAGCTGACATGGGCTAATTGAGTGACTGACATAACAAGTGGAAAACTGCTGATGCACTACCAAATTTTTGTAAGTTGAGACCCCGACGGAGTTCCTTTTAATTGGTCGAGGGCCCCCTAGCGACCTCTGGGCCAAACGCGCAGCATGTAGTCTGCGTATAGGAAGAGGTGGCACTGTACACTCCACTGTCGTTTTGCTACTTTTACAGCCTTAAAGGCAATTCATCTAGTGTCAGTGTCAGTGACTGTCCCAACTGCATTCCTGCTTGTTTTGACTCCTTGACATACTTTCCAAGTATGTATGGAACTTACAGTTGCTTCAAACATACACTGCTTGTGCCACCCACACTTCGATGCAACAGTCAAACAAATACAATATTTTATTTTTTATTTTATTTTACATATTTTAAGTGATTTTTTTACTGAGCAGATACTGAGAGAGGATCACAGTAGGGAAAGATAGGGAGAGGTTGTGTCAAAGGTCAGTAGGCCAGATTGGAACCTATGCAAACAAATAGTCATATTTTGCCCTTAACTGCTCCATTTCACAGAAACTAGACTTTGCCAATAATGTCCAGCTGTCCCTGACCCTGGCTGCCCTGTCCCTGGGACTGTGGTGGACGTTTGACCGCTCGAGGAGTGGCTTCGGCCTGGGCATTGGGACGGCATTCCTTGCCACCGTTATCACACAGCTGCTGGTCTACAACGGTGTCTATCAGTAAGTCAAGTCACGCTTTAATTTTTCCATGTTACACTAAGAGCCAATTTATGCTTGATCCAAAAATGTGGTTGGAGACTCCGTATGGAGGGTGTGACGCAATTGCGGCGCCTCCGGAGGTAAGCAGAGGCCAAATTGAGCTCTACTGCATCGCTGTGCGCCTCCCAAATCTTGTAACAATGCGGAGGGCTCCGTATAGCCCCTCATTGAAATTATTGGTTGATGGTAGGTGGTAGGTGGTAGGTGGGGGCGGGAGGTCCTGTATAAACACAAACTCACTTCCTTGACAACTTCCTTCACAACAGCTCTTCTCAACAGCTCTGCACTGCTCTGCGAGGCGCAAGAAGTATGAATGCCCTGACTTCTGCAGAGGCCGTATCAGAGTAAATGCTGCATGGCCAATGCAGATGTCGGATTGACCATGTAGCATGAACTGTAAAAAATGCATGGATAGGATATTTTGGTGACATCATAATAATAATAATAATAATAATAATAATAATAAATGCCATTTAGGAGACACTTTTATTCAAAGCATAAATTTTTCGTATGGGTGGCACCAGCAGGAATAGAACCCATATTCCCGACGTTGCAAGTGCCATGCTCTACCAACTGAGCTACACAGGACCATATTATTATGTTATTATGTTATCTTTTCGTGGACATTATGGTATCATTACTTACCTTATAGTTTGAGTACAGCCAGTGAATCAAATTAGGTGTCTTTTTAAGAAAAGATGTCTATCTACTTTGTGAATGACATATTTAAGTATATTTTATGGAACTGGTCCCAGTCACCTGATTGATTCCATCAAAGAGGATCTGACAGATGAAATGAAAGCAATAATTTTTTGTCCCCCATGCCTCCACGCCTAATTATTGGCCCTCCTACCTGCCTATGTGGCACCTCTTGAAAAACGTCCTGGGGAGAAGGAGCACTCGGTTGCTTCAGCGAGGGACTTATAAATCAGCGAGGGACTTATAAAGAGCTGAGTTCAAAAGGCCTCCACAGCTTCTGTTGAGTGAAGGGAAGAGAGAGAGATGAGATAGAGAGGGAGGAGAGGCAAGATTATTTTATATATTTTTAATAATGCTGCTTTTCCCCCTTCTGTGTTTAAGTTGCCATTCCTGTTTTAGGACTTGACACGTGTCTTATTTGGGGCTATATTTGACTATTGGGGCAAATAGTTCATTTAATTTGATGTATTTTCTCCCTCTCTTGTAGATACACGTATCCAGACTTTCTGTATGTGCGCTCTTGGCTTCCATGCATATTCTTCTCAGGAGGAGTGACTGTAGGAAACATAGGACGCCAGCTAGCCATGGTAAGTCCTGCCCCCTATTTTCTTTGTCAAATTCTGCTTGTTTGTAAGCACATGAACACATTGACACAGCACATTGACATGTTCATGTGGTACAAACTTTTGTGAGAGAAAAAGCCTGACACCACAATGTCGGCTATAATGCCTTTATCAGGTGTACGCCCAAAGTCTGCCCTTATTCTGTGTAGAGTTCTTCACAGTCATGTCCATTATTCAGTTTGACTCAGTTAAAGTGTGAAAACAGATTAAGCATGTTGTTTTGTTTTTCACAGTAGCGAGCCAGTCTTAAAGCCAGTCCTAGAGCCAAATGTACCAAAGGGTCATTTGCAGCTTGTTGTTTTTGTTTGATGGGGTTTGAAATGTTGGCAGTTGGCACGAGCCCTTGCTTGCTCTTTCTTTCTTTTTTCCTCCCTCTCACTCTTGATCGCTCTCTCTCTGTGAGATGGATTAAGACTGTTTAACTTTCCTTCGGTCTTTTGAAACGTGCATCTTGCTTCATGTTTCTCGATAAACCAGCGATTGAACTGTTGAGAAGCTGACTCATACTTTTTTGATATCTGACAAAAAATATATAAAAAATACTCCACCCAGCTTTTTGTGCTTCCAAAGGTTTGAAATGGCTGAAATATTGTCTTAATAAATAACATTATTGAAAGTGCTAAAAGCAATGTGCTGTTCCTTTAGTCCTTCATCAGTAGCCTATATCTGTTTATGGAGCCAGTTATACTGTATATAACTGGTTGTATAAGGCCAAATAAATGAACTGAACAGAGCCCCTGTTCTAAGTTTTGTGATGTATGTTCTACATATGCTTAGCACATGAGTGAGTGCTCTGACAGGATGATCTAAATCGAGAGGAACGGGGAAGTGAGAGGGAGCACTTTTTCTTCTAGACTGTATACAGTTAAGGGAGGCCTTGAGGAAGGAATATCACATTTTACTACAACCCCAACGTAGGATCATCTTCTCACAGCTGTGCCTATACATAGGACCCCATGATCCACTGTAGAATAGTCCTATAGTCTACCGTAAAGAACGTAAGGACTCAGAACTCAGCCTTAGGTAAAAGTCATCAATAATGTTATTCTCCAATCCCCATTGTGGATGTTACCACAGTGTGGATGATACACTGAGTGTACAAAACGGATCCCGGGTAGCAAGGACCCATAACAAGTAAACAAAACATTAGGAACATGCTCTTTCCATGACATAGACTGACCACTAGAATCCAGGTGAAAGCTATGATCCCTTATTGATGTCACCTGTTAAATCCACTTAAATCAGTGTAGATGAAGGGGAGGAGACAGGTTAAAAAATGATTTTTAAGCCTTGACAATTGAGACATGGATTGTGTATGTGTGCCATTCAGAGGGTGAATGGCCAAGACAAAATATTTAAGTGCCTTTGAATGGGATATGGTAGTAGGTGCCAGGCGCAGCGGTTTGAGTGTGTCAAGAACTGCAACACTGATGGGGTTTTCACGCACAACAGTTTCCCGTGTGTATCAAGAATGGTCCACCACCCAAAGGACATCCAGCCAACTTGACAACTGTGGGAAGCATTGGAGCCAACATGGGCCAGCATCCCTGCGGAACACTTTCTACACCTTGTAGGGGCCATGCCCCAACGAATTGTGGCTGTTCTGAGGGCAAAAGGGGGTGCAACTCAATATTAGGAAGGTGTTCCTAATGTTTTGTACACTCAGTGTACAATTAAGCAATAAGGCCCGAAGGGGGTGTGGTATATGGCCAATATGCCATAGCTAAGGGCTGTTCTTTTGGATACAGCCTGGATACAGCCCTTAGCCGTGATATATTGGTTATATACCACAAACCCTAGAGGTGCCTTATTGCTTTTATAAACTCGTTACCAACATAATTAGAAGAGTAAAAATAAATGTTTGTCATACCCATGGTATACGGTCTGATATACCACGACATTCAGCCAATCAGCATTCAGGGCTCGAACCACCCGGCTTATAATATAATAATATATGCCATTTAGCATGCCATTTAGGAAGATGCTGTTTACTGATATTGATAGAGACGTTGTACATTATATTTGAACATGGGGTTCCCCTCTCTCCCTTCAGGGTGGTGTCGAGAAACTGCACAACGACTGAACAGAGATCAGCTGAAGAGGAGCGAGAAGAACGACAACCAATATGGAGAACCAGCGTAATGGAACCAAGTCTGACATCATGGGGAGAGACATTTCAGTTTGAAAGAAAAGAGACTCTCATTATTTTTTTACTACTTTTCTGTGCATTATAACAAAGAGCTAGCCAGAATCTCCTTTACCTAACGTGCCATGACTTCTGCACCTCCTGGTGGCCAAAAGACCTTTCCCCCATTCCTGTTCGGGTTCCAGATAGCATTAGGTTAGAAGTTAGCCGCTATGCTATCCTTGTTAGGGTCCAGATAGCATTAGGCTAGCAGTTAGCTGCTAGACTATTCCTGTTAGGGTCCAAATTGCATTAGGCTAGCAGTTAGACGCTATGCTATCCCTATTAGGGTCCATGTAGCATAAGGCCAGCAGCTAGCCACAAGGCTATCCCTGTTTGGGTCCATATAGCTTTAGGCTAGCAGTTAGCCGCTAGGCTATCCCTGTTTGGGTCTATATAGCATTAGGCTAGCTTCTAGCCACTAGCTCCTCACTCACTATGGCAGGACAGTATTTGACCTTCCAGTTCTTCGAAATGAAAAGTTAACTGGTTTCAGAGTGAACTATTTGCTTTTTGCTGGTGTGTGCGTGCACGCGTGCTTGTGGATGTGTACAGGTCTTAACAGAAAGACGAGGAAAAAAGGTGGTCCTAAAGGTTTGCTTTTTTGTTATGCCCGAGTACACAATTACCATAAAAGGGAAACGTTTCAGAGCTGTGCAAAAATGTCTGACACTCACAGAGACAGCGACCAGCAGTATGTCACCGATGACATGTATTGTATGTTCCCAATATTGTATGTAATTAACCAAAATAAGTATTTATCTCTGAGAAATAAGAATGCCAACACCTATAACCCCCAAACCAAATATACGTGAGATCACATATGATGTGACCATGTTTTGAACGACTGTACCATGACGCTACAATAAGTTAGCTTATTCATAGTTGCAGTAAAATAAGTAATGATAAAAAAAGGCACCTGAATGTGATCGGGTGTGAAAGCTCACCTCTTGGCTGACTTCCTGGACATGGTGTGCCACATGGAGTTGACCTATGACCCCTCAAATTAGTATATGAATGGTTGATTTTCCATTTTCCAGACTAGGCATTAAAGTTTGGGAACATACATTAAGAGAAGGAGAGAGCACAGGACATTTTTACTACGGCCTTGAGGATTTGCAATCTGTGATTGCCTTTGTATTATACAATTGAGTGCTTTTGTCACTACCATACCAGTTCAGTTGTATTACTTGTACATAATTATATATTGCTTACATGTATAAATGCTTCCCTTTATAATCAGACAGGTATTACCACACTAGACCTATTTAGTTCGATAGTTGGGGGTCTAGAGGAATAAAAGTGCAATTGCATATATACCTGAGCCAACTATTCTTCCGTATTTATTATTTCTGAAAATGGTTAAGAGGTGAGACTCTGTGGAATTATATGCAGTGTGGATATAGAAAATGAGCATAAAATTAGCAATAACAGCAGTTTTTGTAAAAACAAAAAGTGTCAGAAATTACTTGCCTTCTTAGACTGTATACCGATGACTATTCTCACCGTGAGAAGACAAAAAAACATTGTGTCAAACCGTTTGTAAAATCTCGTAGTAGTTCAATATTAGTAAATGGGAAGACAGAGGGGTTGGTTGGTACGCCTGGTTCGGTTTGAATCTTTGCTCAAGTTCAGGGGTGCATGCCAAATGGCACCCTATTCCCTATAGGTGGGTTAACTAACCGTCACGAAAATGATGTGGGTGCTTCCATGGGGCAGAAGTCAGCGTGTTATTGTGATTTTGAATGGCCAGATTGCTAGCAAGAATGACAAACTGGGTGAATGGGCAAGACAAAATATTGTAAGTGGCTCGTTTCAGCTCGTTTCATCTTGTTCTTGAGGTGTTTTGATTGATTTCATGTCAATGCTAATATGGCTAAAATTTGCTAGCTAGCGCTAGCTAACCAACAATTGTAACGGTGTATTTCAGAGACAACAAATGCTCATTGTGCAAATTTATTTATGTTTTCAATAAACATTGTAGATGAAATATAGCTTACATGTTGTCAACAATCTAAGCCAACCCCGTCTGTTTTGCCCCCTAGTTGCGCATGCGTCGGTTTTGTTGCTTAACAACCAACCCGTCTATATAGTGCACAATTGAACAGCGCCCATATGGACCTGGTCAAAAGTAGTGCACTATATAGGGAATAGGGTGCCATTTGGCAAGCAGTCCTGGTGTGCTGCTAGGAGAAAAGGAAGCTTTATTATTGGGGTGGTTGAAGCACCTATTATTTCAATGTGTAGAGAGTGAGGGTGAGTGTGTGTTTCTTTTATTTCAGCTGTGTATCATTTTTATTACCTTGAATCCAAGTGAAAATAAAAGAACTCATAGTGATATGTGCATATCTACTTTGTTGTGCCCACATATCTTAGCAGAATGAAATCAGACAGATACAATATGATTTCTGTGCACTAATCTTTTGAGCCCAATGCATGCAGTATTTGTATGAGAGTTTACCCCTTTGGTAACGTTACCATTGGAAAATGTAATTGATACAAACAGACAAGGTATGCAAATGACACCTTCCTAAAAACACCTTCCTAATATTGAGTTGCACCCCCCTTTGCCCTCATAACAGCCTCAATTCGTCGGGGCATGGCCCCTACAAGGTGTCGAAAGTGTTCCACAGGGATGCTGGCCCATGTTGGCTCCAATGCTTCCCACAGTTGTGTCAAGTTGGCTGGATGTCCTTTGGGTGGTGGACCATTCTTGATACACACGGGAAACTGTTGTGTGAAAAACCCAACAGCATTGCAGTTCTTGATACACTCAAACCGGTGCGCCTGGCACCTACTACCATATCCCGTTCAAAGGCACTTAAATATTTTGTCTTGCCCATTCACCCTCTGAATGACGCATATACACAATCCATGTCTCAATTGTCAAGGCTTGAAAATCCTTCTTTAACCTGTCTCCTCCCCTTCATCTACACTGATTTAAGTGGATTTAACAGGTGACATCAATAAGGGATCATAGCTTTCACCTGGATTCACCTGGTCAGTCTATGTCATGGAAAGAGCATGTTCCTAATGTTTTGTACACTCAGTGTAGATACTATTTTATTCTGAATTTTGACCACTAATAAGTCCGGGATCCTTGGGACATCCCTACCCCATTGAAGTAGAAATGTAAAATGGTAAGGGTAAGGGTTATGGTTAAGGTTAGGGTATGGGTAGGTGTTAAGGTAAGGGTTAAGATTTAAGCTGATGCTTAAGTGTAATAAGAGTTGCTGAGTAACATAGTGAGTCATCTCTCTCTCTGGTTGTACAAGGACAAGGAGTGTTATAGGGATAAACTATTGTATGGTTAGAGTATAATAATCACAAAGTGCAGTATTATAGTGGAAGAGGAATACTTTATTGTCCGTTTTCATTCAGAGAATGGATGTTTTCTCTTCCATTTTAATAATCACTGCCCTAATTCTCACTCAACCTGGCGTTGAACTCCACGTATGTTTACAAGACTGGATGACAACAAAAATACTACGTGTCAAGATGACCTCTACAGCAATGGTTTTCATATGTGCTGCTCTATTGGAAGCTTGGTTAGCCTGGCTTGTTATTGTTGCGTCTGCGGCAGGGGAAGCTGAATAGAGCAAGACAGTATTTTGTCTGAGGCCCTGTCAGACTCAACTCTCATTATAATGTACTCAGCTTTTTTCCCCTTTACTCTCACCCCTTATCAACCCTCCCAAACCCACCGCCCTCCCTGAACCTACAGTATATACCCTTGCCTGTCACTAGGATCAATAGGATCACTATCATAAGGGGGGAACACCCTCTCCCCTCCCCAATCTGCCGCCCCCCTCCTGACACGCCTTTCTGGAGAGCAGTCTTCTATTTATACCTAGCAGGGGACTGACAGTTAACCTTTTGCACTGGGGACATTCCTGGAGTGAGGCCAATTTTCAGTCTGGATTCGGCCCTCGTTCTGAGAGCGTCGGGTCTCTCCCGACAGGGCAGCGATCCAGTGCCACGGCTACGCTCGCCCTCTTGACGTCTCTTCCTCCACTCAGGCAGAATAATTGGCGAGGCCTAAACCCCTTTCATTTCCACCCAGAGCTGAGTGAAGGACTCCATTAGACAACTGCTCTCTGCCAACACAAATCTCTCTCTCTCTCTCTCTCTCTCTCTCTCTCTCTCTCTCTCTCTGCCTATCTATTTCCTCTTCCTCTCTTCTCTCTCTCTCTCTCTCTCTCTCCCCCATGTGACCTACTTGTTGTGTGTATGTACTGACATGTATGTGTAACTGATAGATGCGCACGCACACACACTACATTTACATTTACGTCATTTAGCAGACGCTCTTATCCAGAGCGACTTACAAATTGGTGCATTCACCTTATAGCCAGTGGGATAACCACTTTACACATTTTTTTTTTGTGGGGGGGGTTAAGGGGGGGGGGGTTAGAAGGATTACTTTATCCTATCCCAGGTGTTCCTTAAAGAGGTGGGGTTTCAAATGTCTCCGGAAGGTGGTGAGTGACTCCGCTGTCCTGGCGTCGTGAGGGAGCTTGTTCCACCATTGGGGTGCCAGAGCAGCGAACAGTTTTGACTGGGCTGAGCGGGAACTGTGCTTCAGCAGAGGTAGGGGAGCCAGCAGGCCAGAGGTGGATGAACGCAATGCCCTCGTTTGGGTGTAGGGACTAATCAGAGCCTGAAGGTACGGCGGTGCCGTTCCCCTCACAGCTCCTTAGGCAAGCACCATGGTCTTGTAGTAGATGCAAGCTTCAACTGGAAGCCAGTGTAGTGTGCGGAGGAGCGGGGTGACGTGAGAGAACTTGGGAAGGTTGAACACCAGACGGGCTGCGGCATTCTGGATGAGTTGTAGGGGTTTAATGGCACAGGCAGGGAGCCCAGCCAACAGCGAGTTGCAGTAATCCAGACGGGAGATGACAAGTGCCTGGATTAGGACCTGTGCCACTTCCTGTGTAAGGCAGGGTCGTACTCTCCGAAAGTTGTAGAGCATGAACCTACAGGATCGGGTCACCGCCTTGATGTTAGCGGAGAACGACAGGGTGTTGTCCAGGGTCACGCCAAGGCTCTTTGCACTCTGGGAGGAGGACACAACGGAGTTGTCAACCGTGATGGCGAGATCATGGAACGGGCAGTCCTTCCCCTGGAGGAAGAGCAGCTCCGTCTTGCCAAGGTTCAGCTTGAGGTGGTGATCCGTCATCCATACTGATATGTCTGCCAGACATGCAGAGATGCGATTCGCCACCTGGTTATCAGAAGGGGGAAAGGAGAAGAATAGTTGTGTGTCGTCTGCGTAGCAATGATAGGAGAGGCCATGTGAGGATATGACAGAGCCAAGTGACTTGGTGTATAGCGAGAATAGGAGAGGGCCTAGAACTGAGCCCTGGGGGACACCAGTGGTGAGAGCACGTGGTGCGGAGACAGCTTCTCGCCACGCCACTTGGTAGGAGCGACCGGTCAGGTAGGACGCAATCCAAGAGTGAGCCGCGCCGGAGATGCCCAGCTCGGAGAGGGTGGAGAGGAGGATCTGATGGTTCACAGTATCAAAGGCAGCAGACAGGTCTAGAAGGACAAGAGCAGAGGAGAGAGAGTTAGCTTTAGCAGTGCGGAGAGCCTCCGTGACACAGAGAAGAGCAGTCTCAGTTGAATGACCAGTCTTGAAACCTGACTGGTTTGGATCAAGAAGGTCATTCTGAGAGAGATAGCAAGAGAGTTGGCTAAAGACGGCACGCTCAATAGTTTTGGAGAGAAAAGAAAGAAGGGACACTGGTCTGTAGTTGTTGACATCAGAGGGATCGAGTGTTGGTTTTTTGAGAAGGGGTGCAACTCTCGCTCTCTTGAAGACAGAAGGGACATAGCCAGCGGTCAAGGATGAGTTGATCAGCGAGGTGAGGTAAGGGAGAAGGTCACCGGAGATGGTCTGGAGAAGAGAGGAGGGGATAGGGTCAAGCGGGCAGGTTGTTGGGCGGCCGGCCGTCACAAGTCGCAAGATTTTATCTGGAGAGAGAGGGGAGAAAGAAGTCAAAGCATAGGGTAGGGCAGTGTGAGCAGGACCAGCAGTGTCATTTGACTTAACAAACGAGGATCGGATGTCGTCAACCTTCTTTTCAAAATGGTTGACGAAGTCATCCACAGAGAGGGAGGGGGGGGGGGGGGGGGGAGGAGGATTCAGCAGGGAGGAGAAGGTGGCAAAGAGCTTCCTAGGGTTAGAGGCAGATGCTTGGAATTTAGAGTGGTAGAAAGTGGCCTTAGCAGCAGAAACAGATGAAGAAAATGTAGAGAGGAGGGAGTGAAAAGATGCCAGGTCCGCAGGGAGTCTAGTTTTCCTCCATTTCCGCTCGGCTGCCCGAAGCCCTGTTCTGTGAGCTCGCAATGAGTCATCAAGCCACGGAGCTGGAGGGGAGGACCGAGCCGGCCGGGAGGATAGGGGACATAGAGAGTCAAAGGATGCAGAAAGGGAGGAGAGGAGGGTTGAGGAGGCAGAATCAGGAGATTGGAGGGAGAAGGATTGAGCAGAGGGAAGAGATGATAGGATGGAAGAGGAGAGAGTAGCGGGAGAGAGAGAGCGAAGGTTGCGACGGCGCATTACCATCTGAGTAGGGGCAGAGTGAGTAGTGTTGGAGGAGAGCGAGAGAGAAAAGGATACAAAGTAGTGGTCGGAGACATGGAGGGGAGTTGCAGTGAGATTAGTAGAAGAACAGCATCTAGTAAAGATGAGGTCAAGCGTATTGCCTGCCTTGTGAGTAGGGGGGGATGGTGAGAGGGTGAGGTCAAAAGAGGAGAGGAGTGGAAAGAAGGAGGCAGAGAGAAATGAGTCAAAGGTAGACGTAGGGAGGTTGAAGTCCCCCAGAACTGTGAGGGGTGAGCCATCCTCAGGAAAGGAACTTATCAAGGCGTCAAGCTCATTGATGAACTCTCCAAGGGAACCTGGAGGGCGATAGATGACAAGGATATTAAGCTTAAATGGGCTAGTGACTGTGACAGCATGGAATTCAAATGAGGAGATAGACAGATGGGTCAGGGGAAAAATAGAGAATGTCCATTTGGGAGAGATGAGGATTCCTGTGCCACCACCCCGCTGACCAGATGCTCTCGGGGTATGCGAGAACACATGGTCAGACGAGGAGAGAGCAGTAGGAGTAGCAGTGTTTTCAGTGGTAATCCATGTTTCCGTCAGCGCCAAGAAGTCGAGGGACTGGAGGGTAGCATAGGCTGAGATGGGCTGAGACCTACATGTTAATGTTTTTAAATGTATGTAAATTGTAAAGTATTTTGTCTGTAATGTATTTTTCGTTATATGTCGGACCCCAGTAAGACTAGCTGTCACCATTGGCGTCAGATAATGGGGATCCTAATAAATCAAATCATAATCTCTCCTCTGCCTCATACATAAGGAGTTAGAAAACAACACCGGTCCTGATACAGTGCCCTGAGGGCCAAATTGCCCCTGCACTTGACAGTTGGCCTCTACATATTATGGTACCATATTATTCTCCATCTACCTCAGGTGGAGTCAAAAGCCTATCGTACGTTATCTCAATCTTCTCTGGGGGACCCTTAATGTTCTAGTTGGAATAATTGTGAGTGTGATATGATTGTGTACCTGATTATGTACACTACACATGATTAATCATTTCTCAGTTATAGCAACTCCTGATGATTGCATATTGGCAAGATGCACAGTCCAAATTCAAAAACATTTTCACTGGCCCTGCAGGCATTCATGACGCTCCCAAGCCAACATATAAGGAACACCCGACCTTACAAAGAAAATAACTGGTGGTGGTAACAAAGGGAGAATAATAGGCTATATAATGTCAACCATCTGACTGAAACATACAAGGTGCCTGTCCCAAATGGCATCCTATTCCTGATATAGTGCACTACTTTTGACCAGGGCCTCTGGTCAAAAGAAGTGCACTATGCAGGCAATTGGGTGCCATTTGGGACCCAGAAACAGTCTTCTCTACAGGACAGATTTTCCACGGGGTAGTCGTCTGCTGAGAGATGTGGCGAAGCTCCAGCACTGCCTATTTGATCTGAAATCCAGACAGGATCCCCAGATAGTCCAGGAGGGGTTAGAGAAGTCATTATATGTACCCCTTATCAACACGAAGCTGGCATGTACCCACCCCACAGCCATATCTAATTCAGCTGGGTGACTGGATATATCAACACACTTCTGCACCTTAAAGGATATTTCATTTATGGCTGTTAGCAGGTCAAACCACCGTGAAGACCTTTGGGATGTTATTTTGACATGGGACAAACACATTGGGTTACTTTTCATGCCAGTAGATGTTATATGTTATGCAAAGCATAAATATTTTATGATTTTAAGATGTTTTAACAGCAAAGCAGAAATATCCTATACGTTCTATTATGGAGATTCTTATTCTGAAAAGAGACCGTTTAGAATTTAGGCTATAGTATAATATATAGTATAATATATAATTTAGTACAGTATAATTTGTGGTGCAGTGGGGTAGCTGATACTCTTTGTGTCTTTGTGTGTGTGTGTGTGTGTGTGTGAACCAGGGCACACTGGAATGGCTGTGCCCCCTCACCTGGAGTTGGCTCAGCGGGGGTGGAGCCCGGCAGGGGGGTCTGTCCTGTCTCCCCCGTCCCGTCTCTCTGCAGGGGCCTCTGTACAACAGAGCCTGGCCCAGGGACTGCTGTCAGCCAGCTAAGCCGGTGATACACATATAACTCTCCCAGGCCCTGTCATATACACTGACATGTGCACCAGCTTTGATATTCTCCTCAGTGCTCCATCTCTCTCTGTAAGCACTAAGTGCTTCTAACTGACACTTGTCCCACTAGATGGGAGTTTTTCTCCAAATAATTTTTTTGATGTTTTCAAATTAAAGGCATGTATTAGTGGCCTACATTTCAAAGGTGGAGATTAAGACATTTCTCCCTCTGCTCTGAGAAAAGTAGACCTTAAAAGCATATGGGAGCATGTGTGTGAGAGACCGAGAGAGAGAGAGAGAGAGAGAGAGAGAGAGAGAGAGAGAGAGAGAGAGAGAGAGAGAGAGAGAGAGAGAGAGATGGAAGAGAGATAGAGAGAGAGCGATAGATGGAAGAGAGAGAGAGAGAGAGAGAGAGAGAGAGAGAGAGAGAGAGAGAGAGAGAGAGAGAGCATTGGCCTATGTGCCCCGAATTTGCTGAATATCGACTATATGAGACCAAAGACCAAACATTATGATATAAAAGGACAAAACCTGAGAACAGGACTGCAAGGCAAGATGCAATAACAATTCAGTGGTGATTGCTTTTGCTACCACCAGATGACAGTATTTATCTTCAGTTTGTCTGGACATCATTGATTTGACAGTTGTGGACCCATAGTGGTAAGGCTGATAATATCAACCAATGTCTTGGCTGGAGACCGAACAAGGAGTCAACTGTCAACAAATAGTTGGTGGGATGATTACAACTTGGACAAGAATGACTGACTTGTTTCTTAGTGTTGTGATGAGGCATTGACCAAATGCATGCACACATACACACAAAGCAAAGAAATTGGACAACTGTTCAAATTAAGAGAACTTATACATATACTATTGAATCACAAGAACCGATGAAGAGGAGGAAGTGGACTGCAAAAGGAAAGGGCAACAGGAGTCCATCCTATCCCAGAGCAGCATACTTGACTACCAAGGTTAGTCATTTAGCAGTGTGTGCTACTGAAACTAGCCTGAAACACTAAGGAAATGTATATATCTAGCCGTGATCTGTGTGTATATGTTACCATCTGAAAGACATATTGATTGGTTGACAAGTATTTGGGAATTGAATTGGAACCTGATTTGGATGAACGAATGAAAAGACAGACACTCAGTGTCCTGACATTTCAATGTCTCTAAATGGGATTACTCTTATACATACACTACCAGTCAAAAGTTTTAGAACACCTACTCATTCAAGGGTTTTTATTAATTTTTACTATTTTCTACATTGTAGAAAATGAAATAACACATATGGAATAGTGTAGTAACCAATAAAGTGTTAAACAATTCAAAATATATTTTATATTTGAGATTCTTCAAATAGCCACCCTTTGCCTTGATGACAGATTTGCACACTCTTGGCATTCTCTCAACCAGCTTCATGAGGTAGTCACCTGGAATGCGTTTCAATTAACAAGTGTGCCTTCTTAAAAGTTAATTTGCGGAATTTCTTTCCTTCTTAATGCGTTTGAGCCAATCAGTTGTGGTAGGGCGGTATACAGAAGATAGCCTTATTTGGTAAAAGACCAAGTCCATATTATGGCAAGAACAGCTCAAATAAGCAAAGAGAAACGACAGTCCATCATCACTTTCAGACATGAAGGTCAGTCAATACGGAAAATTTCAAGAACTTTTAAAGTTTCTTCAAGTGCAGTCGCAAAAACCTGTCCTTTGGTCTGATGAGTCCAAATTTTAGATTTTTGGTTCCAACCGCTGTGTTTTTGTGAGACGCGTGTGGGTGAACGGATGATCTCTGCATGTGTATTTCCCACCGTAAAGCATGGAGGAGGAGGTGTGATGGTGTGGGGGTGCTTTGCTGGTGACACTGTCTGTGATTTATTTAGAATTCAAGGCACACTTAACCAGCATGAGTGGGACTATCGTTTGTTTTTCAACAGGACAATGACCCAACACACCTCCAGGCTGTGTAAGGGCTATTTTACCAAGAAGGAGAGTGATGGAGTGCTGCATCAGATGACCTGGCCTCCACAATCCCCCAACCTCAACCAAATTGAGATGGTTTGGGATGAGTCGGACTGCAGAGTGAAGGAAAAGCAGCCAACAAGTGCTCAGCATATGTGGGAACTCCTTCAAGACTGTTGGAAAAACATTCCAGGTGAAGCTGGTTGAGAGAATGCCAAGAGTGTGCAAAGCTGTCATCAAGGCAAAGGGTGGCTATTTGAAGAATCTCAAATATAAAATATATTTTGATTTGTTTAACACTTATTTGGGTTACTACACGATTCCATATGTGTTATTTCGTAGTTTTGATGTCTTCACTATTATTCTACAATGTACAAAATAGTAAAAATAAAGAAATACCCTTGAATGAGTAGGTGTTTTAAAACTTTTGACCGGTAGTGTATAAGGTGTGTGTGTGTGTGTGTGTGTGTGTGTGTGTGTGTGTGTGTGTGTGTGTGTGTGTGTGTGTGTGTGTGTGTGTGTGTGTGTGTGTGTGTGTGCGTGAACTGCCAGCAGCCCATTTTCAGTCAATGAGTACACTTGCAGTGGCATACAATGTCATACTAAAAAGCACAGCTTGACAGAAAACACCACTAATGGCCCCAGGGAACTCCAGTTTATACAATTAACTGTCACAATTCAAGAGGAATAAAAATTCATTCAAGGGAACACCCAAACAGTGCTTTCGTCCCAAACAGCAGCATATTCCTATTTAATGCACTACTTTTGACCAAGGCCCCTTAGAGATATAGGGAAAAGGATGCCATTTGGGACGAAGTCAGTGAGTCACACACATCTCAAAAAGATCAAGTATAAGAATTTGAAGAACAGCAAAGCATTACATGCAGCTTTTACTTTAAATGAGCTTTAAATGTCCTCCTCTCTGTCTTTTAATAAAACAGCATGGTGGGCCGTTCAGGTCTACTGAGTCTACATTACACTAGATCTACACTATATATACAAAGGGTTGTGGACACCCCTTCAAATTAGTGGATTTGGCTATTTCAGCCACACCCTTTGCTGACAGGTGTATAAAATTGAGCACACCGCCATGCAATCTCCATAGACAAACATTGGCAGTAGAATGGCCTTACCGAAGAGCTCAGTGACTTTCAACGTGGCACCGTCATAGGATGCCACCTTTCCAACAAGTCAGTTCGTCCTCGGTTGCAACACTCACTACCGCGTTCCAAACTGACTCTGGAAGCAACGTCAGCACAATAAATGTTTGTTGGGAGCTTTATGAAATGGGTTTCCATGGCCGAGCAGCCGCACACAAGCCTAAGATCACCATGCGCAATGCCAAGCTTCGGCGTAAAACTCGCCATTGGACTCTGGAGCAGTGGAAACGCGTTCTCTGGAGTGATGAATCACACTTCACCATCTGGCAGTCCGACGGACAAATCTGGGTTTGGCGGATGCCAGGAGAACGGTACCTGCCCCAATGCATAGTGCCAACTGTAAAGTTTGGTGGAGGAAGAATAATGGTCTGGGGCTGTTTTTCATGGTTCGGGCTAGGCCCCTTAGTTCCAGTGAAGGGAAATCTTAACGTTACAGCATATAATGACATTAAAGATGATTCTGTGCTTCCAACTTTGTGCCAACAGTTTGGGGAAGGCCCTTTCCTGTTTCAGCATGACAATGCCACCATGCACAAAGCAAGGTTCATTCAGAAATGGTTTGTCGAGATTGGTGTGGAAGAACTTGACTGACCTGCACAGAGCCCTGACCTCAACCCCATTGAACACCTTTGGGATGAATTGGAACGCCGACTGCGAGCCAGGCCTAATCGCCCAACATCAGTGCCTGACCTCACTAATGCTCTTGTGGCTGAATGGAAGAAAGTCCCCGGAGCAATGTTCCTACATCTAGTGGAAAGCCTTCTCAGAAGAGTGGAGGCTGGTATAGCAGCAAAGGTGGGACCAACTCCATATTAATGCACATGATTTTGGAATGAGATGTTCGAGCAGGCGTCCACATACTTTTGGTAATGTATTGTATTTCCCAAATGGCACCCTATTCTCTATATAGTGTGCTACTTTTGACCAGGACCCATAGGGCTCTGGTCAATAGTAGTGCACTATTTAGGGAATAAGGTGCCATTTGGGACAGAACCCAGAGCATAGTCACTTCTGTCCTGCCTCTCTCTCTCTCAGTACCTCTCTCCTTCACTCTCCAGGCCAGCATGGAATAATGAATTACAGCAGATGCCAAAGAGGAGCTGACTGAAATGGCTGCAAATGGACTCCATTTTAGGTCAAATTACCTATGGCAGATCCCATTCAAATTGTAGTCGTTAATGTTGTACCCTCTCCTATTCTCCATATATCCTTGTCAATGTAATACGGTTGCGGCCAAATATATTGGCACCCTTGCACCTTTCTACTGGCAATTTGGCCCACTCTTCAGCAGCAAACTGCTCTAATTCTTTCATGTTTGAGGGGTGCCCTCCACCAACTGCTGTTTTCAGATCTCGCCATAAGTTATGGATGTGATTCAGACCTGGACTCTTTGCTGGCCACAGAACAGTCCAGTAGCTTGAACCATTTGAGGGTGCTTTGATGTGTGTTTGGGGTTGTTGTCCTTCTGGAAGACCCACAACTTTCAACAGAGACACAGTTTTTGGACACCGAGTTGAACATTGTACTCCAAAACCCCTTGATAATCTGCTGATTTCATGATGTCTTGCACACTTTCAAGGACCCCGGTACCAGAGGCAGCAAAGCATCACAGCATTATCGAGCCTCCCCCATGTTTGATTGTAGGGAGGGTGTTCTTTTCTTTGAATGCTTAATTTGGTCATTGGTAAAACCAATTCTGGACCAAATTTGGTGGGCCAAATTGCCAGTAGAAGAGCTGCATCAAGCTCATTGATGGCTAAAATAAGCATTTGTCTGCAGTCATCTTGGCCAAAAGCTGTACAACCAAGTACTAGCTCTGGGGTGCCAATAATTTTGTCCATACCATTAGTTAGTCCTGTAACAGTGTTGCAGTTATGATGGTCAATGCCCCCTGGACCTTGAATTGAACAGCGCAGAGGCCAATTCAGAATACTGCATATATAAATGTCTGATTGCAATATCCCAACAGCAGAGCTGATAGAACAAAAAAATGTAAAACATCTGAAAATACACCACAGTAAAAGCAGACAATTGATATCCAAGCATTCAAAGTATGATGAATATATAACTACTTTATAATGAAATGGAAACCTCAACCATGTGCTGTGAGTACGAATATACATGAAAATGTATGAATAGCATAGAATATAAATGTAAATATCAACCATGTATTTTAACTCAACATATACCTTACAATTGGAATAGGAAAGAAATCATGCACACATGGAGATTAAGGGATTTGCCTTCTCTGCCTTTATCCCATGTGCTGTGTGCAGTGCTGAATGCTGCGTCTGACACTTTTCTCTTCCCTCCACAGGACAAAATTGCGTTGACACGATAAACCTCAGGTGATGCCACATTATGCATCTCATCCAAACAAATCCTTTAGAGTGCAAATTAAACACAAAGCACACACACATCACATATTACGGTGTGGATTAGCGTATGGTAAACCGGCCCAGCATATTACAACCTAATAAAGTTGAGACATCGCGCTGCATTGGTAAATAGAATTCATTAAGGTGCACGTTTTTGTTACAGGGTTTTAAATAATCTAAGTTCAGATGATGACATTTATGTAGGGTAACTACATAAACAATCCCCCCTGTAATTCTCACAGAAACCACTTTATGTCACACTTTCCCTTGCTGCCACTACTCTTGCTCAACTAAAAATGTTATCTGTCTCATAAAAAATGTTTCTTGTCACTAACAAAACGATTCTGAGGTAAGTTGATCTAATATTTCATCATTCATCATTTAGAAAAAGTTATATAAATAATCTAATTAAGTTAGATCTATACACTGTACATATATATAGATGTAAAACGTTTATAGATCTATATACATATATCATTAGGGGAGCCTAAAGATAAATAATCCACTTGTTTAGAGATTTTAAAAAATGTAATCTGTTTTTAATAAAGCAGTAACATTTAAGGTGAGTGTGTAGAGGACAACTGGCCCCCCAGGCAATCCAATGCAAGTCAATGGTACCTAAATTAGCATTTTCCAAACTATGTCCAGTTAGCCCCGTACTTGGGAAAAACACCCCTTTTGTAAAAACAACATTTCATTAAATAAGTAAAAAAGTGTAAACTGTAGCCACTTATTTCCCGTCATAGTTTGTTTGGCTAAGCATGACCATCATCCACATACCTCATTTTGACCAAACTGTTTTTTTGGGTCACCATTTTTCTCAGGAGTCACTTTTTACCCCATGTTACCCTAAATATCATCCACAAAATTAATGTAACTATCATCCACAAAAACAACATTGTGCAAACACAGTTATCATGTGATAGGGCTTCCACAATCAAAAAAAATGTGTATATAGAGAAGAGATTTACTACAAGAAAAAAAGACAAGAAAATCTGTCTAAATTCACACTGCAGTGAAATGTTATTGGTCATCAATATAACGAACAATCGCCCAGCAAGCATGCACCAGTGCAGAAAGTTAGCAAAATATGCAATAAGCCAAAATGCATCCTATACCCTATATTAGAATTATTCAATGTCAATTCTTTCAATACTAATTACATATTAACATATTCGAGGTACAGGATGCAAGAACAGAGCGCCAGTAGAAAATAATTGCAGGCGCATTGCCCTGAACAACTTGAGAAACAACTGTTGAGACGGAGATATAAGGGTAATGGATGTAAAGATGGGTGTTCGGCTCATATGACCACCATAGAGATTAAATTAATGCATATATACATTAAATTATCCGACGATATTTGACCTAATACGAATACTTTTCAACTTTATTTTGCCACGTGTGTGTAATGGATTAGAAATCTTACTCACTTGAGTTCTCACCCCATAAGTAAAAATAAAAAATTTATAAACAAGTTCAAAATCACTTCAGCATCGATTGTGTTAGTAACGAAACCTCTATTCAAAATGGTTTATTTTTGGACCTCAAAGGCACCATATAGGCAACTAACGTTCAATAATTTCTCTGCCTTTTCTTGCATATCTTATAAACAATTAAGGTCAACGTGTATGATTTGTAAAACATTTACATTATGTTATGTTCTTAAGACGTTATGCCTTGTAAAGCCTTTTTGAGTTATAGTTCATTTAAAGCATGATCGACTTTAAAGAGAATTAGGCTACCATATATGCACAAAATGTAAAAGTTCAAGAATTAAAGTGTAGGCTACCTAGTGCAAAATCAAACGGATTAGGCCTACTTTGTTATCACGAAAAACATATTTAAAGTTACTCAAAAGTTATAGGCCCTACATCAGACAATAATACTCCCACTTCTGACACCCGTGTATAGCCTAATGAAACATCCTTGAATTGAGGTCATTTACTAATACCACCTGTCGATTTAAGTCACTATCACCATTTTTCACCGTTGGGGGTAAAAACAATTCGGGTGGAGAGGGGTGAAAGGTGCTTCATCGACACATGCATGCTTTCATTAGATCCTGCAGCACTACTTTTGGAAGTTAAAACTGGGGACAGTGCAGGGGCATGATGCCACACAAGAAGAGGAGTCGAATAACCTCTCAAAGCGATTGACCTCTTTCCTAAATTAAAAGTAAGCTGGGCCTAAAAGTATATTGCAACTGGCCACTCACATTTGTGACTGGAGGAAACATTCGATTTACAGAGTCTTTGGCCAAAACAGATGCATTACTAAGGTAACATTTTCAACTTATGCTATTTTTACTTTCTGATTCCACAGTGATGTAACCTTTACACATAATTTAGGCTAATTAATGAATTTGAGTTTAGGCCTAAAGAAATGTATTGGCCTATAGCCTATCTGAGATTAAAGCAAAAAATATAGGCCTATATCTAGTGGAAATATTAAAAAAAAACATTCTAATTTATTGTCCAATGGCCAGGTCAGGTGAAAAACGGGTGAGTAGGCCTATAGCCAAACTCTCATTTGACATATTCGATAGATAGGCTACTCGCCAATAACTTTTATGCATAAACATGATCGATAACCTACGATACCCTCAACGCATAATCATTTTACAAAGTTGATTTTACAACCGTTTACACCATTTTAGAGACACCATTTTAGAAACTTGAGAAGTTGTAGTTACCAATAGGTTACATTGAGTTTATAGTCTTGTGGAAGTGGTTGGGTTTTGAGTAACAAGTGCTTCCCACCTGTTTCTCAGTTCACTTGTCGAGGTCCCTGGTAATTGATTGCAGACCCCCTCAGACAGGTGCACGAGGCATTTCGATCATCTAAAACGCGCGAGGCATCGGGGATACTGCAGTAAAACAGGCAAGTATTCAAGGCCCATTTACGCTTGGGTGGGGGCCTGCCATATAGGTTATAGAAGTTGGATCTGGTACCATACCTCTACTTTATTGTTATTGGGCTTTTGTGTGGTTGACCTTTCAGCATGTTTACATTACATGGGTATATTGTTTGGCCTGACGAGGTTTTATTAATGAACAGATTTTCAGTGTCAATCGCCTAAAAGTGCACCCTCTCCCTGCATGGTATTTGTTCTGTATGACTGAGAATCTAAACCCATGAACCTCACGGAAATAGCCTACACGTGGCGTTCATTCTTTACTGTCACAAGTAAGACGTCGTGACACGTGAAACGTCTGGCTGACCAGCTGTATAAACGTACATGTGCATGCCCGCTTTGGTGTTCATCAACATGACGAGGTTGCCTATATGTTACCATTGGTGAATAAAAACGTAAACGCGGCAAGGCTCCAACATTAGACTGGTGGTGAAATGGGCCTACAATATGAAGTCCAATCATTTCTTCTTTATTTTTTAAGTGAAAAAGGTATAGCAATTTTGACACATTTAAATAGCAAACAGTAACCTAAATAGCTCTCGAGCTAATCCTAGAACTTTCGTTGAGTTTTGAAAGCAGGTTTAGGGCTGGCCTATACAAGGGACATTTGTAAAGAACACAACAAATATATATATATATTCTCTTCTGGACCAAACCAGTCTTTTACCCAGCCTTTTTATTAACTTTTTTTGCAAGGTTTTCGACATGCAAATAGGCTACACTGTTGACTTGTAGGACACGTTTTTTTCGACATAACTTTTATGGCCCATACAAGGTTTTCCATAAAGACTATGCCTTATAAGTGGAATTCAAACTATTAACTGATAAGTTTTACATAGACTGGATTACCAAACTGCACTGCAATAAAAAAAGACTATATTCTGAATCAGGACGAAAAACACAATTTGCTAATTGCATGTAAAGTGTCAAAATTGATGTTACCTGCGGTTGACACTGACACTGTGTCAACATTAAAACGTTGATTAGTAAACGTTATCCTATATTTTTACATTATAGGCATATTTGTGTTAAGATAAGCTCCGTTTATTTTAGAAATAGCCTATTTATCAAAAGTTATTGGTTCAGTTGACATAAATAAAAATACGGATGACAAAGACAGCTCAGCCTTCTAAACTTCTGGAACAAATTTTCTATCATATATTTTCACAACTTTTCACAAGATATCTGACCACCACATTAGAAGAATATCAAATTAGACCAGAAATCATAGCCGGATGCTTTTGCAAACAATCAGAAATGTAAGCATGTGCTATTTTCGTTGACTATGCCTTCTGATTGACAGCAGAAAACATTCACCATCAATTAAAGAAAAATGCGTTTGATCTCAGTTTTATCAATTGTAATTAGGGCGTAGACTGGAGCACATAATTTCATGGTCAGAAATTGTTTGGAATTGGTTTTAGGCCTACCTACACCCTATAGGCCAAATCACCACCATGCTGTTTGTTTTTCTTGTGATTAGATTAGAGAGTTTAATAGTGGGTCTAAACTTCTAGAAATGTAGCCACAGACAAACCTTTAAATGGACAACACTGACTTAACCAAAGTTATAAATTGTTTTCTTCGCAAATCTTCTGCATCTTGAACTCAAGCGACACAAATAAAATATGTAGATAGTTGCAATAAACAGCGGACTGTTGCTCAATTAGCTTTATCTGATCAAGACCTTGATTGCGTTCGGGGATGCAGCAGTGGTTCGTCAGGGCTGCGGTAAACTCGATTAGGACCTCTATGGCGAAATCCGAACGGATCCCTAAAGAGCAATCCCAATTCAAAGGAGATTTATCTACGCCAGGGCGATCAAGTGGATTAAGAGTTATTAAAGCTATAAAGGATCTCCACCCAAAAGTTTCAAGTGGCCATTTGCTAGGCAAGACCTCGACGGTGACGTGGTCAGATGAGCTTGAAGAAACATTTATCCTAAAACAAAGGATGGGGATGGGACACCCTTAAATCGTAATTAAATAGGGTGGAGAATCGAAGGTAGATTTTTTGGTGAGCTTCAATAGGCTATAACCTCGTGTCCCATCCATACACTCAAACTTGGATTAACTTTAAGTTAAAGGTCCAATGCAGACGTTTTTATCTCAATATCAAATCATTTCTGGGTAACAATAAAGTACCTTACTGTGATTGTTTTCAATTAAAATAGTTAAAATAGCTTCTTATAGCAAAGAGCAATTTCTCAAGCAAGAATGTTGCTAGGACTGTCTGTGAGTGGTCTGAGTGGGGAGAGGAAAACTGAAAACTAGCTGTTATTGGTAGAGGCAGGCCAAAACTCCATCCCACCAAAACAGGCTGACATTTCAGGCGATCTTATCAAACAGCTCTTAAACTAAAAGGGTATTATCATAATTTTCCCAATTTCACAGTATTATTCCAATCTCATAGTGTGGAAATATAAAACACAGGAAAATCACGTTTTTGACTCCACTGGGCCTTTAAGAATAGGCAACAATAAAGACCGAGAAGGTTTTGGGCTAGGTTTGATGGTGTGTGGATTTGATCAGTCCATTGACCCTGATATGACTGTTCTGCTCTTGAGTGACCCAGGATGAAAAAAAAAGCAGCTCTCACCGAGACAAAAACACAGAAATTATACAGAATCGTCAAATGGGGGAGACGTGCTTTCACGTTTTGAAAGGGCACATGCAGGAAGCTGGCGGATTTGGGCCGACCCCTGGTGACAGAGCTGATATCTTAGCGACCCCATTCATCGGGAGGGGCGGTGGCGGGGGTGGGAGAGGGAGAGGGAGGGGTGCGAATTAGGCACATCTGCAACGGTCTCAGAACCCTATGATCTGTGAGCTGGCGCAGAATGTGCACGGTGTCCATTCACAAATCCTTCCCTGCGCGTCACCTTTTGTAGTGGGGGTTCTCAATCCATGGCAGTGAGTTCTTGTGACGTCTCAGAAAAGCCAAAAGAAAAACACAGGAAAAATAGGGTTAGAGACTCGAGGACGGTTAGCAGTAGGCCTATATGCATTCGCACACGTAGGCCTAGGCTAACCAATGTCTATTTCAAAGGTATCAGTGGGGAAAACGCGTGTACGCTTGTATGTACAATTGGTAGGCATATAGCTCATATGAAATGTATCAACACTGAATTTTGATATTGATCATTTGGAATCAAAAAGGCCTACGAAAAATCTATTGAACGAACAAAGGGGGGTTATGGTGCAGGGATGAGTACCCTGCCCTGAACTTAGTCACTGTCACTAGACGGCTACCACCCCGTCACTCATCCCTGCACCTTAGAGGCCCCTTAGAGGCTGCTGCCCTATGTACATAGACATGGAACACTAGTCACTTTAATTATGGAACACTGGTCACTTTAATAATGGAACACTGGTCACTTTAATAATGTTTACATACTATATACATACTATATATTCTATTATTATTATTATTATTATTATCCACATACTGTCCATAATGTCTGTACATCCCATCACATATACATATATATATAGTCCGGACTCCGACTCGTCCAAATATTTATATATTCCTTAATTCCATTATTTTACTTTTAGATTTGTGTGTATTGTTGTGTATTGTTAGATATTCTGTATGTCACAGCATCTTCCAAAGTAGACAGTCTTGGACTGAATTAAATTAACTCTTACTTCTCGGTTCATAGTCTACAATAAACATTTGCATAACATTTTATTAGTCATTTAGCAGGCACACTGCAGGTCTGTATATCGACTGGTTTCGAAAAACATTTGACAGGTTTGGGTTGTATGCATGCATGGCCTTAAGGATGATCAATATTTCCACCTCCTCTGAAGGTGCACATCATTTATAAACGCAAAACATACATTTTACATAACCACAACTGAGTTATTGGTTAATAACATTTATATAAGCAGCATTTCTGTCCACTTTTAACGAAATTGGTTAGGATACTAAATGTGAATGTTCATAATAACCTACGGATTTTATTTTATTTATCCTGTTAATAACTACATTAATCAGACTCAATTGATGTTATGAGTGACAGACTTTTCATTGAAAGTGTTTAACGTGGCTATACTTCAATCATAGTAAAAAGTGGCGTAGAATTATCAGGTTACGGTACGCATGAAAGCATAAAAGGCCTATACCCATAAGAAACATAATTTACATTGACTGTCATTCGCTTTTCCCATTACATTATCATTATTTTTTTTTACATTTTTTAGTCATTTAGCAGACGCTCTTATCCAGAGCGACTTACAGTTAGTGAATACATATATATATATATTTTTTTATACTGGCCCCCCCGTGGGAAACGAACCCACAACCCTGGCGTTGCAAACGCCATGCTCTATCAACTGAGCTACATCCCTGCCGGCCATTCCCTCCCCTACCCTGGACGACGCTGGGCCAATTGTGCGCCGCCCATTACCATCGTTCTTTCTTTTCCAACTATTGCAAAAGGTGTTTTAAAGAGTAAATCCCTAGGAATTCGTTGAAAATGTAGGTCTACTGCTTTGGGTAAATATCTGATTTCCTTCGTCGCGCCAGTGTCCAGGGAAAAGTAGACCTATAGGGTTGCTGTCTGGGCGCGATGTTTTGTCTGGGGGATTAGACTGGTGCAGAAGTGCGAATACCCAATAAATCTTTAGTAAATCATATAAAGGTCTATCGACCGTTGAGGCATTGACCACCAGCTGACTGATACACAATGTGCACAACAACAACAACAACACATGATAAACAGAATGATGTCACATTCAGGCAGAATAAAAATGTCAATGTAGCACACCCCTTTACGTATCTCACTACGTTTTAAAGGGGGCGTTATTACCAAACTGACGCAATGGTAAAGCATGCATCTCATGTAGGTCTACCATAGGCTACGAGAGATGGGTTACCAGCTCCATCGTAAAACTAAATGATATGCACAATGCATAAATGCATAACGAGGGCATATTGCAATCAGAGATATTGGTAAAGACTGTCCTAAGAATGTTGTGGCTAAATGCAAGTTTATTATCTTGTAATCATAGGCCTATAAATGTATCTAAATGTATAATTTATCCACGCATTTAATACAGAAATAAGAGAATATAGGATATGGATCCACACCGAATTAGTAACATTCGTTACAAGAATAAACTATAGGCTACAATTGCAAGAATTATAGGCCGAAAGCGAAAAACAGATTATGGGTCACGAAAAACTGTTGGAAATTATAATAATAATAAGGCATAAAATGTAACATTAATTTGTTCCTTTTCAATGAATCCAAATCCGAGTTCGTTTAACCTAACCTTTGGGTAACATAAACCAAATTTACATTTTAGTCATTAAGCAGACGCTCTTATCCAGAGCGACTTACAGTTAGTGCATACATTTTCATACTGGCCCCCCGTGGGAATCGAACCCACAACCCTGGCGTTGCAAACGCCATGCTCTACCAACTGAGCTACAGAGGGGATATCGAGACAACACAGTCTTCTTAAAACATGAAAGTGTGCACGCATAGCCTACAAGGTGCACGGTGGAAGAAAACGTAAGATATGCTGGCCTCTATGTCAATTTTTTAAGAAATGTCTCTTAACCGGGTGCATGTGACACCACAATAGAAGAGGCCTACAAATTAAGTGATATACTATGCCATATTGTCCAATATAATCAATAAAAACCAACGTAGCCCTTCAATAGCTTATTGACATGTATATGCCAATGCGGTCTATAGGAGCCTGCAAAACAAAACGTATAAAACTCGATTTCCTCAATCTTCTACAACAAGAACACCATTGAAGCACCCTATTTATTATTGGCTGTGGTTTGATCTGTATGACTCGACTTGAAATCGTGTGATTTCCTCCACGCCTGCCCTGTTTTGCTGTGGCTGGCAGCGAGCGCGGCAAGAGGCGAAGGGGGGTTAGAGGCCAAGCCTCGGTGGTAGCGGGCCTGTCTGGCCGCCATTGTCTCCTGCTCATTTATTAGTGCTCTGGATAATCTGGACATCCCTCAAAAGAGAGAAACAATCGCAGCATGAGAGTGGCCTATCTAATTACATCCTTTACTCAGAACGTTCACTATCAGCTGGAGATATAAGACGGTCACTGCATGGTGCATGGTGGTTGTGCATGGTGCAGGGAACGCTGCCGCTCTCAACCATGGGGCACTGCTAGAAAATGAATGACGTATGGAGATCGCTCTAAGGTGGAAATTTAAGAATTGATGAACCGCTTTCAAAACCACCAGACTCAGGCTATTGGTCAAAATGACATAAAAGTAACAAATGTAGCCTATCATTAATATAGCGGGGCTCACATGATTTGGCCATTCTGCATGAGCCAATAGGCCTACACAATGTGGAAGAAAACATTTCTATGCCTGGTCGAAGTTTATTCTCTTTTGAGCTGACAAACTTTCATTTTAACAAAGTGCAAACAAATAGTAATGCAATAGGTCGCACACGAAATAGGGCACAGTCAGCCATATGACTTGTTTTTGAAACAGTGAAAGTTTATTTACCGCAGGACAATACCTAAAAAGATGCAGTCTAATTATAGGGTCTTAGTACACCACAGAGGGACTGTCATTCTAAAAACGCACTCTTGCAGAGTTATTCCACCGTTCCCCAACACTCTTTTTAGGAATGAATAGTCTATGAACGTTCGGACTCACCAATAATAATGACCTACGCAACGTTGATATAGGCAATGCACCCTGGACGTTTTGGGGAGATTGAGTTGAAATTATAGACCAACTTTTTCCTCTTAATTTTGTAATGCCAAACTTTTAACATTTCTATAGCACCTATAGGCCTACAAAGAATTCGATATTAGACACTTCACGATTACCTTGATAAGAATTTACATCGGATATTGCCCACTGGCCCAGGAGAGGTTGAAAAAAACAATTCCATAATTCACAGTTTTTTTTTTACCTAAATTTGACAAACGCTATGTCCTCCCTCACTCACGCGCTCCTTCAGTCATTCAGTGATGCCGTTTTACGCACTGCTTAGCCTACATTACATTTCAGATCAAATAGCAACTTAACTCTGGCGACTATTGCAAGGCACGCCCTGAATCCTGATTTAAGAGAAAGCAGCCAAGGAGTTGGTCAGTAAAGTTACTCCCAAATTTGGTCTTTGGCGCAACTCTATGTCATGTGCACAGTGAATACAACAGTTTGTTTTCATCACTGATTTATTTTAAAGGGCTACGGACCCATTTTTGCTTCGAGCTACTCGCTTCCACACCGCAGACTATCTAGAGCACCTAACCAGGGACTCAACACTACCTACACTTTAAATAATTATGGAGAAAACATGAGGAGATCAGAAGAAGTTGGCGATTGCATGACTGGCTATGATTGCATGAATTGGCCATTTACGATGGGGCTTTAGAAACTGGGACGGTCAATGCCCTGTCAATGACATGATGCATGCAAGACGAATCAGCAATAGCCCCATTAAATATCATTCCTCAAAATTAAGAGCTCAGTAAAGTAAAAAAAGTTACACAACGTCCCAAATAGAAAACGCGCGAGTTAAAAATAACTTAAAACCCCCAAACCCAGTAGCCCACTAATTCGTATCAGCTTCGATACGAGCTATAAGCTACGGACTCCGTTATCCCCCACCCAATTTTGGTTGCAGAGGCTATCGTTAGTAGACTAGCTGGATGGATACAGCTTCGACAACTACTAGGCTATTTATCTGTCTGAAACAAAATAGTTGTATAATGCAAACGTCACACAGCTGGCTATTAACCGACTCGCCATATTTTTCCCAATCTTACAATTACATTTTTAGAATGAAAGTCTATTTCAATATTATTATTCTTATGGAATGGCGTTTGACCATTTCCAGATTACGCATGCATTACGCATGCAATACGCATTAAATGAAAACATTAACCTCCAACTACAACACAAAGTCACCAATATAATAGTCAAATCAAACATAAGAGAAATTTAGGGTGAGGTATTTCGTTTTATTCCAGAACGCTTTTCCTTTAAAAAAGGCGAGGCTGAACGTTTGTCGATTAGCTCGCGAGTCACTGTCATGTGGTAAAATATCTCCCAGTCTATTGGTCCAAGGCACGTGTCTAGGATAACTGCTTCAACGTCACTTGGGGGCTCGTATTGAAAATAAGAACAAAACTCAAGAGTGAATGTGTTTCAGGATCAGTTAGAAGCCTCTTTATTTACCCTTAGTTTAGTAATTGAAGCACTTTTATTGGATAGACTGAAAACGGATAGTACCAAATTGGATGGCCAAATGACAAATGGTGTCTATCCAGTGCAACAATATAGGATAGCCAAGTTTGGGAATATATGACCAAAACTATGTTTTTGTCTGTGGGCACTATCGCAAAGGGTTGCATGGTGTCCTGCACACTCAACAAGATTTGAGTTTCTTTTTTTCTTTTTTAAACCTTTATTCAAACATTTGAAAAGCTCCGCGTGCCATAGAAGTGGAGTGCGCTCATTTCGGTGAGGGAGAGCAATAAAGGGGTTAAAGAAAGAAAATTGGAAAGTGTATCAGTATGGAAGAAAATGATCATAGCAACAGAGATGAGGAACGTCAAGTGTCGGCGGATGAGTCAAACAGAGCGATACTTCCCCTATTACAAGCGCCGGGCAACATTCAGCAGATCCCGCATCGAGTCACCAATTTCTTTATCGATAATATTTTACGGCCGGACTTTGGCCGGAAAAAAGAAGGCAACACAAACCATGAAGAAGGTAGTCACGTTACCAGAGAGAACCATAGCCCGGCTGTTCCAAGAACGGAGCAAGTGGAGAGTACTGTGCCAACCGAGGGAACTTCCACTCCTCATCCAGGCGGTGTGGCCAATAAGCCTGAAATAGCGACTGAAGAGCCTCTGAAACCCCGCGGAGAGAATGGAGATCAGTGCCTAAGCTCGGACTCGGATAGTTCTCAAGCCAGCTCAAATGTACCATCCAAACAGCCTATGCTCTGGCCAGCTTGGGTGTACTGCACCAGATACTCAGACAGGCCCTCATCAGGTAGGCTACGATTCTTTTCCCTCGTCTTTGTATCCTGAAATACCCCAACCCGTTGTAACACTGACCTCAAACGCCTCGACCGAGTTGTATAAGGAAAGGAGGGCAAACAGTGTTCGCCTGTTTTACGACGTGGAAATGGAAGATAGAAGATTTAGCCTTGCAAGATATTCTAAATGTATCCATGCAAACATAAAAATAACAATACAAACATTACATCCGATATCATTATCCAAGAAAGCTATATAGCCTATCGCTATAAGAGTTTGAATAAGGGCACCATTTCAAGACTAATTAAGGCGCTCAAAATAGCATCTTGCACTGGTTTAAAGCTACAATGTGCAAACGCAGGGGTATTGGAAGTCTACACATTAATGTAGTCTAAGTGTGCGGGATAAATAGCCTAGTAACATGAATGGATGAATGAAGCGAATTGTAAATAAATATATATTTCAAAATAGGCTATAAGCCAACAACATTGTTGAAGTAATTTTGGAATAACCTCCCACGAATTGTCTTTTTTTATGAGTATTTAGATTATAACTCAATAATAAGAATATAATAGCTTTTGGCTAGATCATAGTCAATGTATAGGTTACTACTACTAGTTTATAGGTTACTATAAACATCTGCGCACACATTACCAAAGCAATAATAGTATTTCAGAGAATTCTTGAATCTAAAAAAATATATGTTTAACAACATAATAGGGTACTTTTCCTCGATCATTCTGTCGTGCAAATCCACTGTTTTTGTTTATGCATGAGTTTTCGCAATGGAGCTGCCTTGGTCTCTAAATATTTAGCCTATTTAGTACATAAAACATGAACGTTTCCATCACCATTCTATATGCTACTTATGTAGAAACGTATTGTACAAAATGTTCTCATGCATTACGTAACGTTGGTTGCGTGGAGTCCACTATTATTCGATGGTATCCCCATGGGCTGCCTATCTTAAAAAGTTTTACATCGTTTTATCATCTCCAGCGAGCTCCAAATGTATTAAATAATGTTTATTTGATTGTCGACTAGGCCTACTTAACCAAACAGATGTCACCACTTTTTCATCAAATCGTTTGGGCTGACGATCTTGTAGGCCTAATACTCAAAACAATTAAACCTAAATAAAACCATCAATGATGAGGTCAATATTTATTTTCATTAAACAAATATTCAAATACAACCAATCATACTTACCCACCAAAAGTGCAAACTTGGAATAGTAATTTGCAACAGCCAAAGACCGAATTCAGCAACCTGCTACGATGTATTCCACTAGACAACATCAACAAGCCTATAGGCTATTACCCCTATTGTATATAAAAGTAGAAAGGCGTTCTTAGAAATCAATTATTTACGAAAAATATATTTGATATTATTCAGCATTTCCATTTCAGACGGGCATTCCAGTTGTGTTCATATATTTCAGGCCTTCTCAGCAATTCCTCCAATGACCATAACAAACTCCGACATGCCCCATCAGTAGCCTATTAGCCTACCTACCATCTATATCTCTTCCAATGCATGGTTGTGGTCAAAGTAGCCTATAGAAGTGCCGAACTAGGGCTTCATTTCTAACTATTTTGACAATTCTTGTGTAATATGGATTGGTGTGCGTTGAAATGATGAAATGACACTCAAATTCTTATTTTGCATTACGTAGCCTATTATATTTTTACATTTTAGCAGACGCTCTTATCCAGAGCGACTTACAGTTAGTGAGTGCATACATTTTTCATACTGGCCCCCCGTGGGAAACGAACCCACAACCCTGGCGTTGCAAACGCCATGCTCTACCAACTGAGCTACACGGGACTATGTGTTATGTATTGGCCTACCTACAGTGCAATAATAAATAAATAAGTAGGGTCTAAAATGAACGAATTCATTACTACAGTCGTAGTAACTGGGACACTTACAGCCTATGCTACACTAAGCTTTCACATTTCATATTTTGATTGGTTTTGGCTAATGATATATATATTTTTTAAACACAGGACCGAGATCTCGAAAACCAAAGAAGAAAACCGCCAGCAAAGAGGACAAGCGACCAAGGACGGCCTTCACAGCTGAACAGCTACAAAGACTAAAAACCGAGTTTCAAACGAACCGTTATCTGACCGAACAGAGGCGACAGGCCTTGGCGCAAGAACTCGGCCTTAACGAATCTCAAATCAAAATCTGGTTCCAGAACAAAAGGGCAAAAATCAAGAAGGCCACTGGCGCAAAAAACACCCTAGCCTTGCACCTGATGGCACAGGGACTGTACAATCATGCTACGACGTCAAAAGATGACAAATCAGACAGCGATTGATTTCGATAGAGATACAGATCACGATGCAATAATTTCACCGAATAAAGGGCCAGTGTATAGAATATACCAGCATAAATTGATAAATATAGAGAGATATTTCTGCAATATCATGTTTATGAAAAGATGTTGTAAAAATGTATGTTTTCAATCTCCTGTAACGTGTGTCGTTTTTCTTCCAGGAAAAGTATAAATACTTATTATACGTTTCATTTTATATTGCTATTCATTTTCATTTTTACATGATAGCGCTTTAAACTGGCACTTGACGTTGAGATCTGTCAGTGAAGTGAAAAACAACCTGCTTAAGTCCAAAGAATATTTTCTGCTGCATCCAGGCAACTGTGAATCTTAATAAATTTGCTGACAATATATTTCATTTCCATGGTTGCTATGGTTGTATTGGGGTTGAGTTTAGTGTAAAAAGGACATAGCAAGGATTTTGAGTGTCAGTGATGTGCAGACTTAATTGAAAAGTAGATGGATTTTGATACTATTTTGGGAAAATTCGTATTATCACATAAATGATTGGTTAGCAATGTTTTGGTTAGCAGACAGAATACCTAAATTGCTAATACGTAGGATAGCCTAAAGCAAGTTCATTTCCATAAACAATTTGCGTGTTCTGTGTTATATCAATGTACCGAGGCCTCTATAAATAGTTTTTGAAGAGCAATATAAATCATCTTTTGTAGCAAAATGTTTTGAATTATTATAATGCTGCCTATAACGCGAGAGACAACTCTGTAGCATAGTGACAATGATGACAAAACGTTTAACGCACTCTTGGCTGAAAGTATTAAAGGTCTACTTTATCAAAAGTAGGCACAAGGTATCAGAACATATGGTCTATCTATATACGTCCCATGGAACTCTTTCTCTATATACATTTTATTGCATATCCATATATATCATAAAAACAGGCGAAACCATTAGTGACTGTATAACAATTGTTGAAAATCTCTTTTATTGTTGTTGAAAGGACTTCATATGTGTATTTATATAGATTATATTGAGAGAAAAAAATCTATCCAATGACCGGTGTTGCTTTAGAGTAGACTTCTGAGGTTTTTACACTGCTTGTTTATCTTGCAATAACTTCTTTTTGTGAATGAAAATGGTTTATGGGGCCTTTGCATGAAAGCTGCAATTTGTTATACTTGGGCAAATAACTGTGTTTATTATAAACTTTGGTCTTTGTCGACGAGAGTATGATCGAGCTAAGTTTTAGACTGTATCCATACCAAATTGTGGACTTTTGCCTTTTAATTGTTTTGTTGTGTATCTGGAAAAAGTGTGTGTGAATTAAAATCCACCAAACTGAACACACTTTGCCTTAAAGTTCAAGTGAGAACTTTTTATGAAACAGAACTGTGCCGAATCAGAGAAGCAGTAGCCTATTACTTCAAAATGCAGACTATTGATTCAAGATTATTGCCTTTATGAAAACTGCTGGTATGACATAAAGAATATATTCATCAGCAAATATCTATCTATAGGCCTAGATTAATATGTTTAAATGAAATTACAACACAGAGTTGTATTATTATACAATGTTATTTTAATTTTATGTTCAAAGTATTCTTTGGTATAATGTACATCATTTGTATCATGTATGTATTAATTGTGTAATTAACTGCCTCCTGAAAAGCTGGAAAAGAAAAGTAAATAAACCTCGAAGATAATACACTTAAAACTTATTTGGCATCATCATTTTTCTATAATCCAGAGTCCAGGATAACTTAACTATAGAAATAAAATGAATTCATTCTATTTCTATGAACGCCTGTGAGACATGGCCATCTCTATGCAAACACAGAAAAATCTGAAAGAAAACGTGACCCTCCATTGCCAAATGGTTAGTGCTATCCAGATTCCTTGGGACGTCCCTACCCTAAACCCTAACCCTAACCCCTACCGTTACATCAACCATTACCCATAACCTGAACCTAACCCTAACCCGAACCTTAACCCTTACCTAACAGTTTTACATTTCAACTTCAATGGGGTGACGTCAGAGTTGTCCCAAGGAGTCCATTTAGACTCTTCCATTGACAAATAGGAGTGAAGCCCTGTGGATGGCGTCACTGTTTTGGCAACACCACTGGGCAAATCACCAATGTCATTCGTAGTAACCTTTCGACCAAAAAGGTAAATAACAAAATGCACCAAAATGCAGAAATCTAGCATATTTACATGATTTGGATTCTACCACCATTTATTGCAACGATTACTACCCCTGAGAGTTTAGGTCCAGCCCAGAAGGCTGCATTAGTTGAAGCGGTGGCCTATTATTAGGTCTAGTACTCACCTAAACTGACACTCCCTTCTCAAGACCATCGCCATTACAGTTACCTTATCAATAAGACTACTAGATAAATAAAAATGAATAATGATCCAAAATTGTTTTCATTTACAATGGCCTACAATAAAATAGCAATATCACAACAATGCTGGTATAAGTTCCAAGTAGGTCTTATAACCATGATATTTGCTCATGAGAAATTGTAAAGTGAATTTCATCCGATAGCTTTACATTCCCAGGTTTGTGTTGTTATCACACAGGTCAGGTTAGTCCATAAAGGTGACACAAACATACACGTTTAAAACACAGACATCACATTTTAGTCCCTCTTTATTTTTATTATGATAAGGATAATCACAACATTACACAAAATGGTGAATAATATTTTTTCTTATAACTTTGACAAAACATTTATTACAAAATAAAGATGGATCAAATGTATTGGATATCATTTGAGATAAATGTTGCTACATTTCCATATTAGCTCACATACTACTCAGGTGGGCGTTATATCCCATGGATATTAACCATTTGTAATGAAAATGAGCCAGCCTATGACTGGTTCAACTCAATCAATCATCAGAATATAACCAAAACAGCCAGTGGACTTTTCTCGTAAACATTACATGGCAGTTGTATGATTCCATATCTAACAAACTATGTAGAATGTTTATCTGAAAGAGTACATTTGGGCCTATCATCAGCAAACTGTGACAGGTCATTATTAATAACGTCTTAAATTCAAAGAAACAAAAACGTGTGTAGATAGATACTTCCACTCTACAGATCCGTCAACAACTGAAAATGTTGGCAAAACGTTCAAAACAAAAGATAATGCACGAGGCGGTGGTACAAGTGGTGGATGGTGACCATTTCCAGGCATTTAACCTTTTTTTTCTCTTTCATTTGTTACAATGCTTTATCTGCATTTCCATACTTCTGCCACTAGTCTTTGAACGCAACGCCTAGAACAGTCAGTGACTGGCATGATGGGAGAAAGGCCAGTGTCTCGCTTGCAGACTGGTCAGTCCTCACTGCTTCTGAAAGGAGTCTGTGGTTCTGTGGCCAGGCGGGAAAAGAAAGGAGAAAGAAGAAAAGAGAGTGAGACAGAGAGAGGAGGGAGAAGGAGAGAGAGAAAAACCAATGAAGGTCAAATCTTCCTGTCATGGCTGCAGGTGGCTCATTCCCCCCCACCCCACAGTAACCCATTCTCTATACACAGTACTTTCTCACCCACAAACTCAAACTCACTCCCCCCTTTCTTTCTCCCTCTCTCTGTTCTTCCCCTCCCTCTCTCTCTCTGTGTTCATTCTCTCTCTCTCTCTCTCTCTCTCTCTCTCTCTCTCTCTCTCTCTCTCTCGTCCACACACACACACTTCTGCAGCTTTTTATGCAGCCTTTCAATGGGAACCTCCGTCAATTTCAATTTCCCAAGTTTCAAACCCAACATCAAAACCCCATCACACTTCAAAAAACAAACTAACTGCTAAGCCCTAAAACCATTGGTTGTTGTGTGAAGGTTAAATGTAACCATAAAATATAGTTTAGAAACCATAACTTTACTGCGTTTGAGAGCTAGCTATCCAAAGAAAACATTATTGGTTTCCCATTGAGATGAATGGTTAGTTAACTGAGTGAGCACATTACCTTAAGAAACAACTGTATGAACATGCATGTGTGCATTAAAATGCGTACTTCAAAAACAACTATTTTAAAGGAGAATAAAAGTAATTGCTTTGAGAGTTCACAGAACTTTTCAAAAGTTCTCTGCCAACAGGCAGTTAGGTGGCAGAGAGAGAGCGAGAGAAAGACCAAGAAAGAGGAAGAGAATATGAAAAAATTACAGAAAAGTATTAATGTCCCTTGTCTAGCTTTCCTACAAAAGAACCCATCCTGCTATGCCCTCCCCCTCACCTACCGTGTCATTTTACCATAGTTTCTAAATGCTTCCTATACCCTGAGTGGAATTTGCATCGAAGTGCCCAGGCTTTGTAGCGGAAACATAATTCAAGTGGTAAAAGATGTAAAAGGTGGAGAATGGGAATGACATCAGGCCAATTTCACACTTGGCACTCGAATGGCCAGGCCCAAGCCAGGACCCTTGCCATGCAACACAGATCAAAGCCCACTGTCATCGCACCACAGCAAAAAGAAGGCAAAAGGGCACCTAACTATGCTAATCCCCAGGACAAATATATTTTAATCTTGTTAAAATACAAGTTAATGCCAGAGTCCAGTGACTGGACATTGTGGAGAGAACCCGAGTGGAAGATGCACCTTTTACCTTTCTAAATGAGGTACTTCTGTCTGGCACTGCTTGACCATAGTCAGGTCCAACTTTCCTTGCGTAACCACCTCAATGCATTATCAAGCTACACACACACACACACACACACACACACACACACAGACACACACACAGACACACACACTGCACAGAGCTGGGTCCGTTTTCATTAAGAACAATGATAAGACAAACAGCAACTCCAGCAGTTGTGTCAGTGACCCTGTCTGAATCCCCACCAGGGCACCTAACATGCAAAGGAAATGATTATTTTGTGGTCCAGTTTGTCCCCTCTCGCATTGGGCCCTTCTCTCTCAATAGCACCTTGGTAACCCTTGATCTCTTATGTATGGGACTCAGGGCACTGGGGCCTGTAGAAGTTGACTGGGCAGACAATGAGAAGCGGATGCATTCTAAGAAGTCACACAGAAGGCAACTCTCATTTCACACACTGTGTTTGAGTGACCCCTTGGTAAAAGAGACACGGGATAGTTTTCATCGCAATGCTAGAAGTTTTCCATTTAGCTGTTTTTCTCATGTAGGATATCGAATGACCCTTCCTGGTGTAGGCCAACCTACCCATTCTCTCACTTAGGAGGCATTTTCCTCAAAAAAAAGTAAAACAAGAAAAATAGAAAAAAAAGATATCCCATGGAATTTAGAAATCTATAAACCTGTTGAAACCCCTTCCTGGACTAAACTAATCAATGAAATACGGTTGCTGATTGATTGATGGATGCATACCAGATATAATTCATTTCAATTGCTGGATGATATGATTCACTTGCAAAAGTAAAACCATGCAACGATATTGTTGAGGGACTGGCATTCATGAAAACAGTAGGGCTCAGAGAAAATAGTCAACAATTATCAATGCAAATTTCTATTCTTAAACTGAATTCCATGAACTGACAAGAATTGAAGTGAAGTTGACTTAAGCTCTGTCAAAAGTACATGCGACAATATGCAAGCGAAGAAGACATTAATTCATCGTAAGAGCATCACTTTAGTTCAGAGTATTTGAAGTATTTGAAGTTTGACTAATGGTGTACCATTGCAAGTAAATAATCAATCAACAATTTGTTCTGATGGGTATGTTTATGGATTGACAGGGTTGCAGTAGAGTAACTAAACTTCTTTACATATGACATCTATTCAGATTCCCTCAATTACCAACTTGATCAACTACAAGGCATAATGTCAATAAAGCATTAGCTCCAATTCCCCTCAATTCCTTAATTTTCATGCCCAAACAGCTTTTTCCTCCAATGCTAAAAGTATATTCTGAGTACACATATGACATAAAAACCCACATAAAAACTTTCTGTTCAATGTTTATAAATGCTGCAGTGAAATACAATAGCAGTGTAGGTGCTTTTTCATTTATTTAATGTCATGGTTTCTGGTTTCTACTCACATTTCACTTACATAACAGATTATGAAAGGTGGAGTATGGACGGAACAGTATGAAAGGATGTTCATTGCACTGTATGATTTTTCATTATACCTCAGTCATTTCTACATCCGCTCTATAATTTGGAGTGGACCAATAAACCTTTTTAGCACAGACTCTGACGCCCTGCGTTTAGACAGCAGTCCAATTCAGATATTTCTTTCACTAATTGGTCTTTTGACCAATAAGATCAGCTCTGAAAACTATCTGATGTGAAATGATGTGATTGGCCAAAAGAACAATTAGTGGAAAAAAGATCAGAATTGGGCTGCCTGTGTAAACGCAGCCATGATGCAGTTTTCATCACAGAAGCAATCTGAGACCCACTGATGCTCTAAATGTTGAACTCAGCAATAATAGAACAGTGGTTCCCAAACTTTTTTGCTGTAATTTTTAGACATTCAATATTTTTTTAAGACCCCACAAACAACGTTCCCGAGTAGAAATTGCCCGAAGTATGCGGTCACCACATAATTTTTGTTCCATACTGAACTGTCACGATCAATTTCTCATGGTTCCAAACCGTGGGATACACACCAAGAGAGATTTAGGTTTCTCATACTCCATATTTCATACCGTATTCAAATCCTTCATTTTAACACCAACCATTGTCATTTTTCCTCTTTTTTTATATCCCCAAAACAGATCTATTCCATAATTTTGGCTGGATGCAGACATCCATATTCATAATATCAGTCCTTTGTAATACAGTGCCTTCAGAAAGTATTCATACCCCTTGACTTATTCCACATTTGGTTGTGTTACAGCCTGAATTCAAAATGGATTAAAAAATAAAATAAACTCACCACACAATACCCCATAATGACAACGTGAAAACATGTTTTTCTAATCTTTTGAAAATGTATTGAAAATAAAATACAGGAATATCTAATTATACGTAAGTATTCACACCCCTTTGCAAAAACACTCCAAATTGAGCATAGGTGCATCCAATTTCCTTTGATCATCCTTGAGATGTCACTACAACTTGATTATAGTGACAATTAAATTGTTTAGACATGATTTAGAAAGAAACAAACCTGTCTATATAAGGTCCCACAGTTGACAGTGCATGTCAGAGCAGAAACTATACCATGAAGTCCAAGGAACTGTCCGTGGGGGGGGGGGGGGCTCTGTTGCATCCCACAGTGTGTGCTGTGTTTGGTGTGGCGTTCTTTTTAAACGCCACTTTAAACATGTACATGATACTGCAACAAAATTTCCCCATGGGGACAATAAAGTCAGTAAGTAAGTAAGTAGATCTCCAAGATAGAATTGTGAGGAGGCATTTATATGGGGAAGGGTATAAAACAATTACTAGAGTGTTGAAAGTTTCCAAGAGCACAGTGGTCTCCATCATTGAGAAATGGAAAAAATATAGAACTACCCAGACTCTGCCTAGAGCTGGCCGTCCGACCAAACTGGGCAATCAGGCAAGTAGGACCTTGGTCAGGGAGGTGACCAAGAACCCAATGACCACTCTGACAGAACTACAGAGTTCCTTGGCTGAGATGGGAGAACCTGCCAGAAGGACAACAGTCTCTACAACACTTCAGCAATCTGGGTTTTATGGGAGAGTGGTCAGATGGAAGCCACTCCTGAGAAAAAGGCACATGACAGCATGCCTGGAGTTTGCAAAAATGCACGTGAGACTCTGAGTGCATTAGGCAAAATATTTTGTGTTCTCATGAGACAAAAATGTAACTCTTTGGTTGAATGCAAAGTGCTATGTCTGGAGTAAACCAAACACACAGCTCATCACCCGTCTAACAACATCCCTACCGTGAAGCATGGTGGTGGCAGCATCATGCTATGGGGATGCTTTCCAGCGGCAGGGACTGGGAGACTGGTAAGGACAGAGGGAACAATGAATGGAGCCAAATACAGGCAAATCCTTGATGAGAACCTGCTTCAGAGTGCAAATGACCTTAGAATGGGGCGATGATTTAAATTCCAAGCGGACAATGACCCCAAGCATACAGCCAAAGCAACGTTGGAATGACTTCAGAACAAAAAGGTGAAAATCCTTGAGTGCCCCAGCCAAAGCCCAGACTTGAATCCCATTGAAATTCTGTGGAAAGACTTGAAGATTGCTGTTCACCGCCACTCCCCATCTAACTTAACAGAGCGAGAAAATCTGCATGGAAGAATGGGAGAAAATCCCCAAATCCAGATGTGCATACCCAAGACGACTCAAAGCTGTAATCGCTGCCAAAGGTGCAAAGTATTGACTCAAGAGTGTGAATACTTTTTTTTTATGCAAACAATTGTCAAAAAATTTGCACAAAAATGTAATTATGGAGTATTGTGTGTAGATGGGTGAGAATTGTGTATTAATTTAATCCATTTTGAATTTCTGAAGGCTCTGTATGTGTTTCTGTTGCTGCGAGAAACAAAGGCAGCCAGACAGGCAGGGCCAAGGGCACATCCTACTCACCTCAGGCCCCCTATGCTGTGTGGGGACCAGGCTGTCACTCACTCTCTATGGTTACGCATCATGGCCAACAGAGACACAGTGAGAGAGCCGCCGCTACATCACACCAACAATATCAGTGCAGAAACCCATCCTCAGCATGACATCTTCTTCGTGGTGCAGAGCACAGCCATCCTCCTCACACACTGTGAAAAAAAACAAAGACACAAATATACATTGTGAACCAATGAGAACGCCATATTTACCAGGGGTGCCTAAAAATAGAGCTTTGATTTATATGATCCAACCTAATTTTACCGCTATTGTATGATCCAACTTGTTTTTTCCTATGCTGTATACTCCATCACACAATTCATTTCTCAGGCAAAATTAAGGTTCCTCAATATATTGTAAAGAACAATCTCAGAATTAGGCTACATCCAAAGTTGCTGGTGCACATGAGCAACAAAATAACATACGTATAATACGTATAGTGACTTAGAAGCAACTAGATAAGAGTACTGCAAATGGGGTTTGTTATCGTATTCCGTAAAACAGTAATTTGGCATCAATGGTATATATTCACCACAATGAACCAAAAGTCAAATATATTCACCCATTTGACACAATTGTAAGAGTTACCATGTTTCAGACCACTCAATGCCTCCCTACATTGCAAAAACACATTCTACTTCTGAGATACAATACAATTCTGGAATTCAAATGACACAGTGTTCTATGGTGACGCAAAGGATCATTGGTGAAATTGATAACGCAGAAAAATGGCACAGCCGTGTTATGCAGGCGGGATAAGATATGATCATATAACCAAATCACTTTTTGCCCACATTGATTTGGTAGATAACGCATAAATCTTCAGGAAGACATCTCAATGCTAAACAGAAGAGCTGGTGAAATTGTGCATAAGACATCCTCGCCTCTATCTCTCATTTGATGTGCTGATAACAAAAACATATCCAATGCATGAAGATAAGTCTCACTTCATGATGTACCGTTTACTGTATCCCAGTGAGCAAAACTGGTTGAAAATACATCCTTTTAACTGCAAAACTGGTTAAAACTCCATCCTGTTGACTGCAAAACTGGTTGAAAATAGATCCTTTTAACTGCAAAACTAGTTAAAACTCCATCCTGTTGACTGCAAAACTGGTTGAAAATACAAAATTTAAACCAGTTTTATCACTGGAATGACTATCCCTAGTTACTTCCTAGACAAACGCACCTTAAAGTAATTTTCGCAAATAACACTACTCGCCAATCCAGATCAATATCCTTCTGTGCGGTCTGCCACATATTACCATGGCGAAGCAACACCAGTTCTATAATTGAGCCTCTGAACGGCCTGCACTGTCAACCATTTCCTGTGGCTACAGTCATTGAGAAAATGATGGTGGGTTAGGCTACCCATCATCTGTATCAGTAGCACCTTCTACCTGTGCTGTCCTATGCAACGATTCATTCCCTAAGCACTCACTCATATAATAACTCTCACCTTCGTACACTATTGTGCTTTAACACAGTTTAAAAGCACCGTAAGACCTATAGAGAGCCCCTAAGCTCGGTATAGTGAACAGGAAGGGTTATGGTTCAATGGAGTGTGCCACATCAGCCACATAGCAGTGGTAGGCGCATCACTCTCTAGTCTTGCTCACTCCATTTTACTGCTAGTCCTGAGTGGCAGGCGAGAGGGCGGGGTGGCAATGGCGGCCATGATGGAAGAATCACTACACCCAGCGCTCCACAGGAACAACCACTGCTTCCTGCAGCTGGCTGTGTGCTGGTGAATAGGCACCAGTCATCACAGACTATGAGAAAATAGCGGTACTATGTGGTACTAACGATACATGAATGGGTTTTCCTTTTTAAAAATGTGCATTGTAAATATGCATTTGTTGCAGATTATTTTATTTTAGACAAGGCGCAACAAAAGTCGACAAACTACGTAGACACGTTTTGTGACCATTTATTAACAGTTATATTATATATTAAATCAATAAAACATATTGTAAAAAACTGAATTATTTGACAAAATGTTATCAATTCTGTTATCATATAGTCAAGTGTGTGGCTAAGCTCAGTTAAAACTGTCAACAAACCAAATGGATATCTCATGAAATTATACAGCAATTAATGTCCCTCAATACAAAGATAGAAGTGGACTCATTCAAGATTTCTAATATTGAAATATTCTATACAAGGTACAGTAATACTGCTTTTCAGAGTCAACTTGCAAGAAAACAATGCAATGCCTTTGAGTCTATTAAGAAGCTTTTTTCCCAATAAAAAGAAAACCCATTTACATTCTTATTACACTGTATTTGTACATAAAATTAAGGAAAAACTTCACAAATTACTGAAATATTATAACAATAGAATACAAGTATGTTGGGTTATTTTACACATAACCAAAGTAATGCATTTATTTATACACACACACACACACATAAATATATATTTAAAAAAGATGACTTACTGAAAACCTCTGAAAATCCAGAAAAAATGCTCCCATGTAGATCATCTGCATGTCTTGGTCCCCGTATGACACGAAGTCCATCATGCTTCCATAAACATCCCCAAGTGAGCAGGTATAATCTGCTAACAAACCAATGAAATAAAAATCTTTGTTTGCTTGTCAGAACAGTTAGCGCCACATATGCGCCATCATGTCCTTCAATGTTTTGCAGCAGTTCTTGTTCAGAGTTCACGGAAAACTAAATAAATACAAATAAAATGAAACTTCAGAAAAACTTTTGTCAATGCATTCATGCTAGTGATCCTTTCCAGAATATTGTATATTATGTGGGTCACATCCACGCCCCCGCCCTTTTTCCCCACCCCCCAACCCCTCCAAATAGAAAAACATCCCTTTGGATGACCAGAGTGACTCTTAACCAACTGCATTTAAGGTCAGAGTTCATAATTTCCCCTTGGCAACACAACAGCAACATGCAACACTGTCTAGACAGGTCATGGTGCCCCCCACCCCAGGCCAACCCCCCCTGGCTCTTTCCGGAAGGAGGTGTCAGCAGCAGCCAAGTACAGGGTAAAGCGGGCAGGTCGGATCGTCGCCCTCTTCCCTCCACTGATCAAAGCTGATGCTACTTCATGCCAGGGCCCTGGTCAAAGGGGGCAGGGCCGGGAGATGAACTCTGTGTTCCTGTAATCTGGATGTGTCCAGACCAAATTGTCTCCTTTCACAGCCCAGACTGGACCCTTCCGGTGCCACTGATTACATTAGGGAGAAGGCTCTTTTCACAGGGGCCGTCTGCACAAAAGGGGAGCTTCTGTGCCCCTCCACCATCTGGTCCCCAAAATAAGAGAAAGGGTCCCAGGAAGAGAATAAGCCCAGTGAGCCACGCCTCCCTTTAATTAAAGGGATGTTATTTGAATAGATGGGATGGCTGGACAGATAAGCAAACATACAGTAAAGCCTCACACATTCAGCCCAGAGATTGGGACCCAATCTGCATTTGCAAATAAAGCCAGTGTGTACAGCTCTGTCAGATGGGCTCTAACCATTTTAGAGGATTTATGTAAATATGGATTTTTGCTGCATAACTGCAGAAAACAACAAAAATCTAAATGTGGCTGTTGAGCACCACTCTCAAGCCATCTGTTAATAACCACACATTTGAATTAATAATTAATCCTACATTTGAGAATGTCTTTCAATTGACCAATACATTGCTGTAGTGTAGAAAGGAATGGGTTCATTATTTTGATTGCAAAATTATATCTGGTTGATCTGAAGGTGATAGTTACCAAAGCTTGTCCTTTCTCAACAACGACAGGCCGATGTCTCTTCTTGGCCAATGTAAGGGATTTGAATGGTGTCTCTCTGGACATTGTACAGTGTGAGAACAAGAGGATCCAACCGTCCTCAAAGAGAGGAGGCCCCTTAATACTTTATCAATTGTATTCCCATTGGAGGAATGGATAGCCATCTTTGAAAAGACACTGGACAGAAACTGGTCTCTATGTATCGTTTCAGAAGCTGAACATTCTTGCAGATTGCAATTATCTCCAGAGAACTCATCAAATGTTGTCTACCACTAGATAGAAAACAAAATCTAGCCTTTGGGGAACATTTTAGAAAACATTGCAATTACAGAACTATCATCATCAGGCATCTACAGGCATCATGATAAGATTAGGGGAGACCGGGGTTGGTTGTCACAGTGCTAATTACTCCCAATCTAAATGGCACTGTGTAATAATTGTAAGGTTAAAATGTGTGAATTCTTTGAAAGAACTCATCCACCTGGTCAATTCATGTCAGCATGACAAAACATTGAGTTAAGGGGAATTTATATTTTTCATAGGTGAAAGTAAAAATATAAAGTATTGGTATTTTCTTTGTAAATGTTTGAATTATGGGAGTATCCATGAACAATTATGTTTGCTGAAAAGAGGAAAGGGAGAGCTATATTTAAAACCTATTTCAGAGTTATTAGATCAAGCCATGTGGTAACTAGCATCTTAATGAGCACATGGAATGTGGGGTTGATTGTCACTATCAACATTGCCACTGCCAGTATACAATAAATCCCAAGCTCTTTTGTGCTTGTGCCATTTAGTATTTAGTATTTATTAGGATCCCCATTAGATACTTACTGTACCTGGCAGACACCTTGATCATGAAGGAGGCTCACCTAGGGCGAGTCTCGGCCATTGCACTACAGCCATCCCGACTCCTGCGAATTCCTCAAATGTGGGAATCTCGACTGCATAATTTGTGGTAGTGGGGGACTGCGTCCACGCTCTACCCTGATTGTACAGCTAGGTATTACTGCAAGTATTTCTAGGTATTACTGCACTGTTGGAGCTAGAAACACAATCATTTTGCTGCACTTGCGATAACATCTGCAAATCTGTGTACTCGACCAATACACTTTGATTTGATTTTGATTTGAGCTGCTGCCAAGCTACTCTTCACGGGGTCCAAACAGGAATAAAACAATTACATCACAACACAACAACAGCCATCATCATAAATAAAACAATAAATCATACTAGACATTATTACTCTATTATTACAAATGTACAATATAAAATGTACAATATTACAATAATACAATATTTAAATGTATGTATGTAGAGTGCGTGTGTTAGATTGTGTTCGCGTATGCGTGTGTCTTTCTTCACAGTCCGTGTTGTGCCGTGAGGTGTTGTTTTATCTGTTTTTTAAATCTGATTTCACTGCTCGCTTCAGTTACTTGATGTGGAAGAGAGTTCCATGTAGTCATGGCTCTATATAGTACTGTGTGTTTCTTAGCCTCTGTTCTGGACTTGGGGGACTGTGAAGAGACCCCTGGTGGCTTGTCTTGTGGGGTATGTATGGGTGTCTGAGCTGTGTGTTAGCTGTTTGAACAGACAGATCGGTGCTTTCAACACATCAATACCTCTTACAAAGACAAGTAGTGGTGCAGTCAATCTCTCCTCTACTTTGAGCCAGGAGAGACTGACATGCATGCTAATGATATCAGCCCTCCGTGTACATTTAAGGGCCAGCCGTGCTGATCTGTTCTTGCCAACTATAATTTGCCTACCGGTGTGTCCTTCTTTGTGGCACTTGACCATATAACTGGGCAGTAGTCCAGGTGTGATAAAACTAGGGCCTGTAGGACTTGTTTGGTTGATTGTGATGTAAAGAGCTCCCTTCGTTGCCTCTCTCTCTCTCACACACATTTATTTTGTCACACACCCACACGCATACATACACAAATATACTCAAAATGTCAGATGTTATTCTAAAGGAATAAAATGCTGCATTTTGTTAGGAATATCATTCAATCAAAGAAAGTTGGCTATTTCTAAGACTTTGTTTGCTATATTGCTTCACTTCCTGTTACAAAAGAAATAAACTACTAGAAAACATTGTGACAACCAACTCCATACTGTGTGACAACCAACCCCACGAAGGGGCAGGTTGTCACAAGTGGACAGAGTGTGTTTGATGGCTTATAACTTCATGTTGCAATAAGATATGAGGATCAAATGGGTCCCCATTTCAACCCAAGACATTGGCCTTTCTCCTAATATTGAAAATCTTGTAATATATACTGGTGCTGAAAGTAAAAACTACAGATGAAAGTGTTACGACCAACCGTTCTCCCCTACACTCTGGATAAGAGCGTCTGCTAAATGACTAAAATGTAAATGTAATACTGTAGCAATATTCAAAATATTTTTTTACATGGTTCAAATAATCCTCCAGGTACCAATGAAACATTCTTAAGGTTGAATGTGTGCTGAACAATAAGACTTTGAATCCATGATAATCAGTTCATCCTGGACTGTAATCACTTTGAATGACTTGTTTCTCTGCAAATGATACTTTAAGGCCAAACGGCATTGTGATATTGCTGTTGTGATTTCATCTCGATTGTGTGTGTGTGTGTGTGTGTGTGTGTGTGTGTCTGTCTGTCTGGAGGGTAAGGGTGGGGTCTACAGATGGATGTCTGAGACTGACTCAGTTCACTTCGACTGTTTTGGGATGACATGGGTGAGCTTGGCATGAAAAGGGCAGGTGTCTGCAGTCAAGTGGAGTATATGAGCAAAGTCCCAATTGTAATTAGCGTTTGTTCCATATGAATCTTTTCCGAGCAACAAATGATGTTATCGGGTCTTATGGTTCCCCATTACTTCTTTTAACAAACAAACTGAAAACAACTTCCAATCCTACGGAGACCTGTGAATGGCGTTCCAGGGAGGGACTCGAGTCACTGTGTGAAATGAACAAGAACAGACACGACACCTGGCATTTCCCAGCCAAAGTGTGCTGTTGTACACTGCTGAGCACACTGCCGGAACAGCCTGCTTAATTGTGCTAGTTGAAGAGACTGGTGGAAATGGCAGTCTAATCTACTTCCCTTTTGTTTACTCCAACAACATTCTAAAAAACCTGGGGCTTTATAGACGAAACGCGTCTGAAAACTACTTCCCTTCTCGCTATGCACCATTTCTGATAAAAGTAACTCATAAAAACAGCGATAAAAGCTTTCCAGTTGAACTAAAATGCTAAACTTCATTGCAGCCTGGTGTGATGTGAGCTGCCGATGCATAACGGCTATCCAAAAGACATTGCCTGTGGTTTCCTTGGCACCACTATTTGCCCACAGTCCTGAAGTTAATGAAAGTGCCCAAAGTCTAACAATGAGCGTAACGAAAAAACATGCAAAACGCTTAAAGGGGAGAGTAAAGCTACTAGATGGCAAATCAGAGGATCAAATGTGATGTTTTATGAAAATGGGTGAAATAGAGGAAAAAACATAAACCCCACATTTGACTCATAAACTTGAATATTCTACTGATATCCGGTTCCTTATTAATAAACTGGACTTTACCAGACTTTTTTGTAATATGCACAAGACTTGACATGATAATAAACCCATCTTTAATTTTGCCCTACTCACCCAAATACACTGTTCAGTCACAAATGCCATGGAACACCGCATTTTCACCACTAGACATTTGCATACAGCAACTGAGAGTTGACACAAAATATAATTGTGCCGTAAGATCACGTTAATATTGATCAAGCTTGAAATGTTCATGAAAATGATATTCACTTGGTACTCATTTTTGAGGTTCCGATTGTTTGATAAATAAGGGCTTATGTAACGGCCCCACAGGTGACCAATAGTACAGAAAATGGAATAATATGGTACTCATGCTTCCTCCATTTTCAAGTGATTATTCCAAGTCCAGCCAACTCATTAAAACTTTGTGAGTAATTAGCCAACAGTTTAAAGCTGTGCAACCATCCATAAGATGGTGTTGAAGATGAAAGAGGTCAAGTCAAACAAACTTTACCATCGAGAACAATGAGGGATCCTAGAGGTCATGGTAGTAAGCCCTGCTAAGAGCCTCAGATGACACAAACTGAACACTGAGCACTTTGTAAGTGTCTATAAAAAAAACTCCCGGGTTTAAGCACACAAACATGAAAAATATCAATTTCACATTTGGTTTAGCGCTTTACCACCTTGTGTCACCGACACTCTGAGAGTTGGGCTGCGGAAGACAAAACACAGCTCCTGGATAAGGATCGTGTTATTGCCTATCAATTAGGATCAAAAGGGGATTAACCCACATGGCTGGTGAGGTGAGGTGGTGCGGGGGCCCGCGCACAGTCACTGAATACTAGGGGTCACACCTCCGACTTCATTAGGCCTGACCTTTCCACACCATTGTGTGACAGGAGAAAGGACATGGTGCAGTCTGCATTTCCCTTGCTCATTTTGACTTCTGTGGAGTTAAATGTTTAAAACAAGCCAAAAGCATGCTAGCTCGTGCTCAGTGAGATATGAAATCCACCCTAAAGGTCTCCTGACTGATGTGGGTTTCCACGGTTTGCAGCAGGTGGGCATTTACCCTCCAACCCCCACCCTCACTGTATGAGAGAGGTGAGATTTACTAATTAGTCATGGTGTATCGTCCTCTAGTTATGAGGAACCGCAGGGTAGACTAGTTCTAACTCTGCTCTTAATTCACGAAAGGTCACAGTGCTTTATGAGAGAGAGAGCAGGTATTCCAGCTGAAGCTAATGAGGGACCCTAATTAAGAAAATATGCGAACACACCGGCAGGACGAAAAGTGCCACGCATACGAGGAAGCGCGTAGGAAGGAATACTCCAGGATGGTCGATAACTTAACTATGCAGGTAATAGGTCAAGTACTGTATTTAATTTCCTTAGAGATTTTTTATGTAATCTCAAATAACTCAGCTGACTAATGGTCAGTCAAGAAGTACAAGTAGTTCTACCTAATTTGGAGAGAGAGAGAGAGAGAGAGAGAGAGAGAGAGAGAGAGAGAGAGAGAGAGAGAGAGAGAGAGAGAGAGAGAGAGAGAGAGAGAGAGAGAGAGAGAGAGAGAGAGAGAGAGAGAGAGAGAGAGAGAGAGAGAGAGAGAGAGAGAGAGAGAGAGAGAGAGAAACAGTCCATTTCATTAATCTGCCAACCGACACCTCCAGATATGAATCCATTTCTCTCCTTTCCCTCTTTTATTAAACACTTTCCATTTTTCCTATAAACAACGCAATTACGACAGAATAGCATGAAAGCAACCCATGCCCATCTGTACCATTGGCCAATTCATCCCAAGAATACTAAAGGGAAAAAAAGTAACCATGGCAGCGGCATGGCATGAATGAATGCGCAGTACTGTATCTTACGATGAAAGTGATGCATTTCGTAGTAAGAAAACGAAACGTGTTTAACATAAGATGCCATCCGAGGACAAAAGTTTCCAGCCAAAAGGTCTCTCTATTCAATGTGGACAGTCTTCAAGGCTAGGGGTTGCAGTCAAAGGTCAGACGTTGCTCATCCACCCCATACTGCTTTTTCTTTACTATTATGGAGAGTTTTATAGATGAGTACACTCCATTTAAAAGGCAGTGGCTGAAGGATTTGCAGTCAAATGAAACAGGGAAAATTGCTGGAGCTGTCTGTGTTACTCAGCTGGGTGGGAAGGACATGCTGTGTGTGCACATCCTAAAACCAGCAGCTGCATCTAGAACAGTGGAACATGGGAAAGAAGTTAGCATTCACACCGAGCAGTGCATTTAACATCTGAAACAAACCATTCACTTATTTACCATTCAAACTAAAGAGCACGCAAACAACAACCAAACAGTCCACTTGACATGCTCACAGAACCACTCACCTACTGTGTGTTCAAAACTGTACTTTTAATCTGATGTTTACTCCATGTTTTCATTGGCATTTATTCTTTGTCCCGCTCATCTTTTTCTGTCTAAAGAGACCCCCCCCCCCCATCCTATTGCAGATGACCTCCTAGTAACCAAAGATCGGCCTGTCCCAGACATACAGAGGGCTCATGCAGACAACTTTCAAGACGGCTTGATCAATTCTATCATGTATTAGTGAGGAGAAAGCGGATCATCATCAGGTAGGCTTTATGTCTGAGAAGTTCGCCCAGGATCCTGGTACAAACAGACCCGACTTGAACGCATGAGTAGCATGAAATGTGTCCTGTATTGTATCAGCATGATACAGCATTATATTACGTCTCCTTCAATTATTTTTCATTTCCTGAAGGCTCTGGCCTTGTAATGTCAGAAGAAACATTGTGTGATAAAGTGTCCTAAATATCAAGACCTTAAAAATGGGATAGTTCACTCAAATTACAAAAATACATTTTGGTTTCCTTACCATGTAAGCAGTCTATGGACAAGACCACAATACTTGCTTTGGTTTTGTTTACCTGACCAGTGTCTCCAAATGCTTACTTTTTAGCAATTTTGACAATATCCCTGATATGAGTATTTTTGGCGTTTCATGTCATCTTAAAGCTAGAATCTTTAATTGAAAAAATAACAAAGCGGACACCCCACCTCTGTTTTGGTAAAAAACTGGGGGATGGGCCTGGAGAAATGTAACCACTCAAATTCATAGACAGAGCTATGGATGCAAGGCCTGACCAACCATGATAGCAACATTATAGTTTTAACCATGTTTTGAGGATATACACAGTTTGTTTACATTTACTTTGTTTACAAACATTGGAGTAAAACAAGCTTATATTTGGGGTTCTGATGGGGTAAGACATCTGAACTAAGCTCATGAGGCATTTACAAATTATATTCTTTAAGAATCAATGGGTATATATATATCCTTAATGTATAAGTGCAAAAATTGATGTAGAAACTAAGGATTCTAGCTTTCAAGTAAATCTATTAAGCTACACAGTCAATTTTAGTGACGTTGTGATGACTTGGACATGAAACACAGAAAATACTAATATAAGGTCAGGGGACGTGTCTTTTCTAAATTATTGTGCCTTCTTAAAAGTTAATTTGTGGAATTTATTTGAGCCAATCAGTTGTGTTGTGACAAGGTAGGGGGGGTATACAGAAGATAGCCCTATTTGGTTTAAGACCAAGTCCATATTATGGCAAGACCAGCTTAAATAAGCAAAGAGAAACGACAGTCCATCATTACTTTAAGACATGAAGGTCAGTCAATACGGAAAACTTCAAGAACTTTGAAAGTTTCTTCAAGTGAATTTGCAAAAACCATCAAGTGCTATGATGAAACTGGCTCTCATGAGGACCACCACAGGAATGGAAGACCCAGAGTTACCTCTGCTGCAGAGGATAAGTTCATTAGAGTTACCAGCCTCAAAAAATTGCAGCCCAAATAAATAGCTTTACAGAGTTCAAGTAACAGACACATCTCAACATCAACTGTTCAGAGGAGACTGTGTGAATCAGGCCTTCATGGTCAAATTGCTGCAAAGAAACCACTACTAAAGGACACCAATAACAAGAAGAGACTTGCTTAGGCCAAGAAACACGAGCAATGGACATTAGACCGGTGGAAATGTGTCCTTTGGTCTGAAGTCCAAATTGGAGATTTTTGGTTCCAACCGCTGTGTCTTTGTGAGACGCGGTGTGGGTGAACGGATGATCTACGCATGTCTATTTCCCACCGTAAAGCATGGAGGAGGAGGTGTTATGATGTTGGGGTGCTTTGCTGGTGACACTGTCTGTGATTTATTTAGAATTCAAGGCACACTTAACCAGCATGGCTACCACAGCATTCTGTAGCAATACGCCATCCCATCTGGTTTGGGCTTAGTGGGACTATCATTTGTTTTTCAACAGGACTATGACCCAACACATCTCCAGGCTGTGTAAGGTCTATTTTACCAAGAAGGAGAGTGATGGAGTGCTGCAAATATAAAATATAGTTTGATTTGTTTAACACTTTTTTGATTACTACATGATTCCATATGTGTTATTTCATAGTTTTGATGTCTTCACTATTATTCTACAATGTAGAAAATAGTAAAAATAAAGAAAAACCCTTGAATGAGTAGGTTTTCTAAAACTTTTGACCGGTAGTGTATATCGAAACACACACTTTCAACTATCACATCAGCCTACAAATGAATACTCGTGTATTTTTTAACACAGCCAACCCTGTCGTAACTTACTTCAAACATCAGAGTATTCATAATAATAACACAGTTTAACACCAAATAAAGTAATATTATTCTTCAGCAGAATTATCGTTATTGTTGTACTGTTTGTACAGTACAATATTTTACTAAAGTTCAGTCATGCAGTGCCTTGGTTCAAACTTTAGGATTTGGGTTGTTGAGGAAATACTTCAGCCACAACCCCCAATGTCAAATGATATCTAATGCCTGTTATATCAGCCCGTTTTCCAAACCCCAATGTACCCCAGAAATCTCAGTGCACAAAACTCAGTGCACAAAACTCAACTGTATTGGGCATTGCCTTGTCTCACCCTAAAGGTCAAGAAGTTTGAGAGAACAGTGAAAAACGAGGACTATAGTGCAGACAACCTGATTAAGCCGAAGCTTGATTATCCTACACCACCACTAACCCTCAAAGCCCCCCCACCACCACCCTCCACACCCCAACACACACACAAACCAACAGTCCTCTTTATACCTTTGTGGCGAGGGAGTAGCAGGCCAGCTTAACGTGTCACTGACAGCCATTCTTGTATTAGGTGGTATAGAAACACAGGTTGGCCTTCATAAAACTTTTTTACAGTAGACCAAGGCCAGCATTCAGAGAGTGAAAGTCAGAGGTACCAGAAACCTACGTCCCACAATTAGAAAATAGTTTGTAGCTACAGTTTTTACTATATGGGAACATGTTTAGTTTACATTCTGAAATACTTTCAACCAGACTATACAATGGACAGAGAGAGACATTTAAATGTAAGGAGATTTACAGCATTTTTTCTCACTTATAGTTTTTTACTTTTAAAAGATCTGATAATTATTTGCTTGTTCAAAAGCATGTTGGCAAATAATATATAGAAAGGTAATTAGAAGTCATAAAAAAATTATGTGGGCAACTATAAAACTGCAAATATTATTCCAAAACTGTATGAACTCAAAGACAAACACCATTTAGTATTATAGGGTTAAAGGTTTAGTTGCAAATGTCCACTTCAGGGGTTAAGTTTATTTGTTAATTCATTCCTCATGCAACATCCAGTCAGTTATAGTGTTATAATTGATTGAAACATTAAAGTTACCTTTATTGCAAAAGTGTATTTATAATATCCCCATATATACCATTTGAGTTTTGCAGTAATGATGAGTCGCAATACATATTTAACTGTGTTACACCAAATGACTGCTAAAAGATACAATATTACAGTACAAAAATAGTTTTGTAACCTTCGTTTGAAAAGCAGTCAAATAACGATGTGAAATTGCAAAAAAATAAAATAAAGATATTAAATTATATGCCAAGTAACGTACACTTCCACTATCAAAGAATCATTCTATCGTAATTTACAATAATTGAATCAGTCAATATTATACATTGTGGTCTGTATACGTATGTGTAAATCTAATTTGATTGCAATTCTTCAAGTTCACGATATATAATCATTTGGTTTGAAAATCTACTAAACACATTTGTTCTTAATATGTATTATAGAAGCAAAATCTGATAATATTTCATACTAAAGATAACACGATTTGGTAAATTTTTGAAATTAGGGAATATATAGGCCTGCATATGTCACACTATCTGTATTTATTGCGGTTAAATGTTTAATTTAGGACATTACAAAACAACGGATAACCTGTTGTAAATAACCTGAAAACTGAAAACATTTTATTTTTTTAATATTGTGAAATCTTTTAATTTAATTGTTTTATATTTTATATGTTTCACTTAATTGTGAATCATAGGATATGTTGGATCGCGATCAAATGTAAAACTATATAATGTAACTGTCGAGGACAGTCAACTACAAACGGACAAATTCATATGATAACATTTGATGCAGATTTTGACAATAAACTTTTGGGGATACCCAATAAAAAGTGAATGGTTACCCGTCTCAATGCATCATCTAAAATCAAACAACCTTGTACGAAAAAAAAAATGAATAAATAAAGATAAAAACATCAATCCATGTTCAGGGATCCCTCTCGTATTAGTTCACTCACTGACGATTTAACATTGTTCAGTTGCATATTGTTTTTTTGTAGAAATTGTCCTGATTCCTAATCATATGCCCTGTTCCTGTAGCTACATTACAGTGCAAACTCTTTCCCCTTCGACTGCACCATAAAATGGAGGCTGCTGGCCTTGAGTTTTCGACAGCTAAGCCCAGCAAAGAGTACAGCTGTGCAAATAGTCATGATCTTGTGCAGCCATGGGGGAAGAGGCAAGTGGGCCCATATTCTGGCAGACTGCCAGGAGACCCCTTCAAATACAGTGAAGGCTTTGATTCAAAAATATGCCACACCAATATCAAAGGAAACGCCCTGTTTCCAGAGTACAGCGTCATTACGTAGTCAGGATAGGAAAAACAACCAGCCATTTAGAAAGCAGCATTGGCTGGTGTCGCTGTTGTGCGGTGAACTGATAAAAGATTAAATGACCAAACTTAACCTACAGTAATATATTGTATGAGCACAGAGATACTCCAAAAAGTGTTAAAATAAAATATCAAAGGGCTTTAAGATGAACCACATTCTCTCTGGGCATTTCCATGATGCTAGAATGTAAATCGTGACTGCGGCCACTAGAGTGAGGCAAGCAAAAGGGAACCAATAGCAGAGTAGTAAAACGATTCTGAGATATACGTCAGTATTTTTTTCCAGCTAAAAGCCTCTGGTGAAAAGTTATCCGATTTCAGATCCACATTTAGTAATTATCTTGTGAAGATATCAAGAATCTGAGTTTATTAGAAGTGATTGCTGAAAATGATTGGACTGCAGAGCTGAATGCAATGTGCCATTTCTCAGCAACATATCAGATTTGACGATGCAAGCTGCTACTCATTTTCTGTTAATATTAGCCTGTGCAGCAGAGTCATGTTCCCCCAAGGCGATAATACTTGCTCTCTTTACCCAAAACCTTATAGCATTCCTAGCATTGCTATTTTCTCCTTGCAACATGCCCAAATGTGCTTTAGCGAACAGGTCAACAATAATCTTACCATCAGCCATGGAACTGTGTCATCACCACAGACATGGGGTTTATGTACAGGGTTCAAGGTGTCATAAGGGCCTTCTGTAAACAAAGACAACAAACATCTTAATATGCTGCTAACATGGGAAAACTAAAGAATAATCCATGCTTGATATAGGATTAAAAACATGAAATTAAGGACAGAGACCATTTTAAGTGTCACTGAAATGTTCTTAAGCATTATAATAGCATAATAATCCATTGTAACTGTCTGCTTTCAGTGAAGTGTTAGCAAAAAATAAATAAACTGAGTAATAATGTGAAATATATTTTGACGAGCAGAGATTTCCCAAAGGAAGCATATTTTGTTACATTGTCATCGTACACAAATTGTGTGGTTTTGAATTTAAACCAGGTCCATTGGACTGCCATTAACATGCTTACAGACAGACCATCACCATGAGCATGGCTTGCAATGTTTTCCTCCCTCTCTAATTGCAATTGGAATATTGTACATGTCAACCATTTCAGGTCAGGTTGGGGGACAAAACTGCAAAGATAAAACTGCCCAAGTTAGGCTACATTGAAAACATAATCTGAAACCACTCAAAAACCATTTAAGTAACTGTCCTGTGAAAATCTCACTTTTAAACGTTCATATTCTGTTAACTCATACCCAAATAATGTTATTGACTCATCTTATACTCATATATGGCCAAAGCATAAATTGGAGGGTGAAAAAACACTTAAAAAACCCCACCTCAAACTTGTATCTAAAACAGACAGTTTCAAAAATGCTTGCTATTTCCTCACATAGGATAGTGTCATCCTCATGAGGAGGATGAGATGGCCAATCAGCGGTCTACTAGCGTTAATATTTTTTATGACCGGTATACACCCACACTATTCTGTCGTTGGGGCACGCCCACACCATTCAATCACTCATACTGTAATTAATTATAGGTCATATTTCATAGAAATCTGGAATCTCGAGACAGTTACTTTAAGACTCAGTGAGGGTGAGGTTTGACAGCAGATACACAAATCAAGCTTTAACAGGTGATCATTAAGTGATCTGTCCAAGACTCACAGATAAACATCACAGAGCCAGCGATAACTTGTACAGTCAGACTGCACCTGAGGGATGTTTAACAACACCATCTCTCTTTAGAGGTCTACTGTACATCATTAACTAGTCATTACAACTCATCCTGATCATTTGTGGTTTTGTACACTTTTTCCTTTATTAAATGTAGGCTAAGAGATCTTGTGTCCATTAACCACATTTGTTACGTCAGAGTCAGCATCAAAGACACGTCTCACTTGCATAAGTTATTATGTCAAACCATAATGCCATGAGCCACTATGTGCCATGAGAAAAATGCTGATGGCTGTGCCTGCAAGATCTCAATGTTCCAGGCTGCCCTGCTCAATTTCTGAACTCTGTCACTCCCCTCTACTGTGACGACGAGAGGCGTAAGACTGAATACTATGGATATTTCTGCTGAAAGATAAACAAAACCAGACACTGGGATAGTCCATATCATGTGTGCATATGAACAGCAGGGGTGATGTGGGAAAAAGAGACTAACAGTGCCCAGATTTGTTTTGTATTATCAAAGAAACAAAAAGGGCTTTTGGTGCAATGAATGCTCACTTTACATTCAGCAGTAACAAATAAATCTATGCTTTCTCTGATTTATCACGGATAACCACACTGTGTTCTAGTATTCTGTCCATCGTTTGTCTCATTACATTCATCAAATAGCCAAAGAATCAATAGGCGATGGAAAATAACAATGCTTTGAGATTTCAGCAGCCGCCATCTTGTCCTGTCAAACCAGAGGCGGGTGGGAGGGTAGCTTCCAAGTCATGTGACTACTGTTTCTTTAGACAGCTACAATGACAAAGCAAAGGTGTCTATTTCACATGCAAAGTAGAATCTCTGACCGAGGCAACAAAAATGAGGATATACCCGCTGAAGAGTACCTTTTAATCTAAAAAGTCAAATTCGTAGAAGCTTATTGTACGTGCAATGGAAAAATCGATGAACCATGTAAATGTTTCAGGCTACACAATTATTATTTTTTTTACAGTCAATTCGAATGGCTTCTTCAACAAAAACTCCTGGTAATTCTAGTGTCCTATACCAAATTCAGTGAATGACAAGTGATGACACCTTAGACATGTGCAGTCGACTAAACGGCTAATAAACCTACTGGCTGACACAAATCACGTTTTGGTTCATCTTCAGGGCTATATTGCCCTACCTGAAGTAACAATTTGTGGGCTATAGGCTATTACTTTGACTTTGTGAATAAAGAAAACTGTTACCTGTTACTCATGTTTTGACATGGTTCCAACCTCCAATTCATGACAAAGACATATTTTGGCAATGGGCAGCTTATAATTGACTTTTGGGGTTATGGGCCATCTCATGTGCTATCCTGCCTTAAATCCTCTTAAGGATCGGACCCTTTTTTTCAATTTTCGCCTAAAATGACATACCCATATCTAACTGCCTGTAGCTCAGGACCTGAAGCAAGGATATTCATATTATTGATACCATTTGAAAGGAAACACTTTGAAGTTTGTGGAAATGTGAAATTAATGTAGAAGAATAACACATTAGATCTGGTAAAAGATAATACAACCAAAAAAACATGTTTTTTTTGTTGTTGTTCTTTTATCCATTATATTTGAAACATAAGAGAAAGGTCACAATATAATATTGCAGTTTATGTGCAATTTCGATTCTGGCCACTAGATGGCAGCAGTGTGTTTGCGAAGTTTCAGATTGATCCAGTGAGGCATTGCAATACTGGACTATTTTGTATCAAGTCTGCCCAAATGTGCCGAATTGGTCAACTGATACATTTTCAAGTACATAACAATAGAGAACATACAAAAAATAATATGGTAATACAAAATGTAAGTTTACACACTCCCAGGAATGTCATACATGATGGATCATTAGCTTATACACTAACTTTCACACATCTAGATTGCTGGGCGGGGTGGGTGTGGAGCCAGAGACAGCAGGGGTTCAAACTGTAGAACCCAGTTCATACATTTGAATATAAGAATTGATTTTATCAAACAAAACTATGCTACATTTTATCTCTGGGACCCTTAGGATGACAAATCAGAGCAAGATTACTGAATGTAAGTACATTATTTACCTTCAGAGGTGAACGTATCAAACCAGTTGATGTGATATGTTTTTGTTGTTGTTGTGCACTCTCCTCAAACAATAGCATGGTATTTTTTCACTGTAATAGTTACTGTAAATTGGACAGTGCAGTTAGACTAACAAGAATTTAAGCTTTCTGCCCATACAAGACATGTCTATGTCCTGGAAGGTTTGCTGTTACTTACAACAGTCATGCTAATCACTTTTGAGCACTTTAGCTCAACCCTCCCGTATATGGGACACCGATCCCGTAGAGGTTTTAACAGGTAGACGACATTTTTACAATACCTCAGTCATTTACTTATCATCACTTACTTGTAATTTACTTTTTAAAACAGAACCAACCTTTCAAATAACTGCTCCATTGAAACGCTCCATTACGCATAAACTTCGGCACATAGGCTTTTTTTCAGGACCGAAGAAGATGAATACCTGCGGGTTAAGGGCACACTAGAAAACGAATTGTTCCACATGCCAACAATGGTGTGGTCTTTAACACACGCGCAGTACAGCTACACTACATCAGTTCAGATTGCCCCTTTAGCCTACAATGTTGTTGTAAAAATGTTTCGTCATCCATCAACAACGGACTAATATTTGGGGGTAACATGTATGCTGCGTTCAAGTGCTTGTCGGAACTTGGACATTTCCGACTTGCTAACTGGTTGTAGTTATACACGTGCCACGTTCACCCAGTTAGCAAGTCGGACATTTACGAGTTTCTTGGTTCCGACTAGCACATGAACGCGGCATAACACACTGATCATATTTCAAAAAGGCCATCATCCTCTGGCTCTGAAGATGCTCAACAGGTAAGCGCCCTTCTCTTGTGAGGTGCTCAAAGTGTTCATCGGTATTCACGTATTCACGTGAGCAAAGGTGCGTCACCTGCGCATCTTCACAAAGTAGGCTACAGGACGAAGAATGAGGGCTGCATATTTCCTCAAAAGCAACAATGCTGTTGTCTGTTTGGCAGAGCATAATTCATTTCACATAAGGCATTCGTTATATACAGCAATGAAGTAAATGTAACATCATGTGATGTCTGTTGATTCTTTTTTTGTTATAAAAACACATTTCCGATTCTTTATCATAACATATTAATTTTAACAGCAATGAATGATAGCATTTATTTAGTAAGCTTGTATAAAATAGTAGTCTATTGCGCTCTACAGACGGTTGGTTGTCTTACCTGTAAATAATGAATTGTCTGATGATAAACATTGAAACAACTTTCAAAGCGTGAGCCTAAATATTGATTTATATTGCGTGGTAATTCAATCGCTAGCGCTGTTGAGTGATTGTAAATTCCCATATTGAATTCATGATTTCTTATCAATTTAGATGGAGACTTAAAACTCCCATCTCCAATTTGTTCAGTTTCAGACAGACTCCAGACAGTCTCAGAGCAGTTACGTGCCTGTCGGTGTTGCGCGTGCACGACCCGCGCGAAAATCAGCAACACTTCAGACTGACAGCCAAAGAGCCAATGACATTGTGAATCTGAACCTGGCATCCAATGACAAAGGCCATAATGATAACCCTCGTGCTCGCATGCTGGGGGTTGAAATGAATCAATAGTCTGGGCTACAGTTAACTGTGTCAAGTTTGAACATAAAAATAGCATGGGAAAAGTGTCACATGACTAGCCCATCTATTTTGGATATGTCAGTGTAGTGCACCTATTTTGGTTGAATCCACTGAATTAATGCACAATTGAACTGATTATTTTAATGTATGTAGTGCACATTTTATATGCAATAATTCAGCAATATGCCAGCAGACAGACAGTTATCAGTTCTGTAACATCTTTTCACAGAGGCTACCGTTTATCATGAAAGGTAACATTTTTATTCTTGACAATCCCAATAGAGTGTGTCCCAGGATATCCTGACCCTAGATGGTAATTTTCCATGAAGAAAAATTGATGGGACTTGCTTTAACTCTTTACAAGTATATTTGTGGTAGTGGAATACGTTTAATATGTTTTACTTAAGCCAAGCAGTTAAATATAGTCAAAGTTAAATTTAGTAAAATAATTGGTCTGATTACTTAGTGTAGTTTAGCAACCTTATTACTTTGGATTGTGGGGCAGATATTTGTGATGAAATATGCGATCTAACTACACTCAGACTAGCCTACTACACTTTTATCCACTCTCCTACTAGAATACCACAGTATGTGCCAACTGTAATAATAGAGTACAAAAGACAAGGAGGCATTGTTGAAGTTTTAAATAAATTAAACAACTTTATTTTATCCCAAGTGTTTATCCCTTACTTCAACCATACATTCATTTCTTAATCAAATGATAAAGCTGTTAAAAGAAAGTTATGACTGGATAGATACATAGGGTAGATAAAGAAATGAGATAATGAGAATCACATGTTTTTGCTGAAAGACCTTCACATGAAAATCTAACTCACATGTGGAATTGCTTTTTCAGAAATTTTGCATCCCCATGCTGTCACATTTATTTCACATGAGATCATGTTTTCACGTGTTCAAATTTGTAGTTTAATGGTATCACAGAGATTTTGCATTTCCATGTCGTCACATTTATTTCACGAGATGATGTTTTCCCCTGTGTAGTTTCACATTATCACATGTTGCTTTTACATGTTGTCACGTTATCACATTCTCTTCACATAAGATCACATGTGATCACGTGAAGTTGATGTGGTTTTTCTGTAAGGGAAACAACCAACGTTTATGTATTAAGTATAAATGCTTAGGTTTGCTTGTTTGAAACAGGTTCATAGCAAAAGACAAATGGCTTCTTAGATCTCTGTTACTTTCACTGGATGGCTCAATCACTTCCTACAATACAGCAGTGTTTTCACAGACTTTAGAAGCTGCTTACCGAGTTCACAATTGACCAAAAACAATGACAAGGTAGGTCAGATTCATTGTGCCCCCATCTGACACTCCAAACACATGAAACCAACTGAAAACAAAATAGATTATTGCAGTGCCAAAACTTTAAAGGGTGCCAGAGACAGAAGGGGGTGACAGAGACAGAAGAGGAAGCGAGATATCCCACTCATTCATTTTTTCTGGAACAATACAAATAAAAAATGAACTAAGCAGACCAGATCCAGCTGTTATTACATTGGTGCCTATGGGAGAGTGTCAGGCAGACCTGCACTTAGACATTTTCTCCCCCCACTCCAAAGTGTTTCTGATAATATCACAACCTGCACAAGTAGAATGTTCTGTTACATAGATCATTTCATGTACATCTTTTGTTGCAATGCTATTGGGCTTTCTCAGGATAGTTTGCATTGTTGTAATAAATATTAATTATTTGCACATACAAATGGCTTACATACAAAAAAACAACAAGATGAGGTTGAGGCTTTGTCAAGTGAATCTACACAAGGCAAATGGACAGATTTGTTGTGGGAATAACTTTTCTCCTTTATCTGAAGATGATAAATTATTGTCGCCTTTGGCTTTGCACCCTCACATTGTTATGGAAAACCGCTGGATTTGGAAAAGGGCACAGAATCATTCAGGGCACCGTAATAGAATGTGACAGCTCCCTTCGGCACTTGCTATTGGACATAACCCAACATTCTTGGGAAAGACAATCAGGATCGAGAGATGAGTTTATACAACCTCTCAGCATTTAGTTGGTGGAAAAAACATCCAACAGCATCTTAAAAGCAGCTGTGTTCAGTTGTTAATATTTCATAAGATGGTATCTCCATTATATATTATATGCATAGCAATAATGTTGATCATGATGAAGGTACTTATTAGTTATGATGACATGGTTGTTTTGTATGTGTAAAATGCATGTAGTCAAAATAATTGTCTTATTTTCTGAAACGTATAGATCATCTATAATCTTTTCAATTCATGTTTTTACAGTTGTAACTTTACCATAATTGGTTTCATGTTAGTACTGATAGCTAATGTTGTTCTGTGTTCATTGGACACCCTGACATTTGGAGTATCCTTGACAACCCTCAAGGGTTTAATTATTCACTGCTTGAGGATTTCCTTTTGTATTTGCATGCATAAAGTCTTTATTTACAGACACTATTGGCAACATTTTGTTAAAAAATGTGTGTCAGGAGGTAAGCCTACCTGCCAAACACCAAAATAAATGGCATGCCATGCTAAGGAAAGCAACAGACAGTTATGGAGAAATAGGGAAAAGGCTGTATGTTTTATCAATACACCACTCCACACGAAAGCAGAAAAACATTCACCAGCTCAACATCTTATCCTCCCAATCCCCACAGTCCATTATAATTCACAGACTGTCTTTCACCAGGAAAGTCCCTTTACGCCTTCTCAAATTAAAAATCTCACGGCTGATCCCCTCCATCGCTCTGGCTTTCAGATATTGACCTTGTGGTGCTACAAAATGGCCTCTTCCTCACTGCGGGACCCCATAATAAGCCAATACAATGAGGCTTCACTTCACTGCTCACCTGTCTTTGGTGTCTCTAGGGGTCTTTGTTGACGTTTGTCAGCCCTAGAGGAATTCGGGGGTTAGACTTTAGCAGTAGCTGGGTCATTCCACGAAAACAGTGCCTTTTGCATCCCTTTGATATTTTAAGTAGAAATTGTGCACCAATATTGCATTTTAAAAGCCTGATATATTAAATGAATTGCCCTTTAATATAGACCACATGGATAATTCAAGAAATAATTTTTTCATATTTTATTCATGTTTTTAATATGAATAAAGATTTGCTAAAGTGCCAAAATTTTGCATTTTGACAAGTCCCTCCGTGCACCCTCTGTGAATTCTAGGAAGATTTTAACCCACTTAACTCCAGATTTTCTGTATGTTTTCACCATCATTGTAAAGCCCTAGTAATTTTGTTTGACGAAGTCATTACATCATATAGTATGAAAAAATAAAATAAATGTATGCACTCACTAACAGTAAGTCGCTCTGGATAAGAGCGTCTGCTAAATGACTAAAATGTAAATTACTAAAGATAATTATTTATTTAATGTGATTAGTGATTCATTTACATCTGTCCCTTATTTTAAGGTCATCCCTGTTACGTGAACTGAACTCTCGATTTAAAATGGTGAAACTATTCCTTTTTAAATATATTTTTCCAAAGAAACATTGAACATCTAATAGCAAAATCAAGTGAGCTGGTTTAACTATTTTTGGCAATTTTCTGGTGTTTGTGGTGGAAAACTGAGTGGGTCGAGCATAACATGTCAACCTTGTTACCCGTAGATAGACATGCTAGAAATGTTTTAACAGTAAAACAAATTGTGAAGCTTGCATTAAATTGCCATTCCCTGTTGCACACAACAAGCTTCCATTCCCCCTGTCACAAGGGGATTCATGGGTGATTTAAGAGGAAATCGTCAACCCTGTTGCGGTCAACCTTGTTACAGTCAACCCTGTTACTTTATTTGGCACTTAATAGCCACTTACTATAGTCATTTTTTTATTTAACCTCTTGAGATGGGAAAACATGTTTTTTATTAAGATGAACATGTGCTCTTTATGACTAACTAGGTGAAATCAAAAGTTATTTTTTGACCAAGTTACACTTCTCAAAAGGCACCGAATTGGTGAAACGACCCAGCTGCAAAGTCTGGCTGAAGAGTCAGGCAGACAACTACTTGGAATCCTTCTTCAGAGCTTAATAGACTCCAGAATTTAGAATGGAAACCAGAAAAAAAGCATGATATGCCAAAACCTTTGTAACGTTAACTGAAAAGGCTTTGGTCCAAAAAGAAGGAAAATCTAAGAACTGACTTGAATCACTTCAATAAGATTAACTTCAGTTCTGGAATTGCATAATGACTAGACCTCAATGTAAATTGCATGTGTTTATCTAGAAACATCAAGTAAAATACAATCTATTTACATTGGTCATGTTTACACCAGTCAGTTACTGACCTAAATAGTATAGATCTGAGAGTGATTGATAACCTCAAGTTATTCCCAAGGGACTGAGTCCTTTGTTAAGGATATTTCACTTTTTATTCACAATTCCACTCCAACATCATTGTGACAAACCCAATATCCTCAAAGTATTTTTGTGACATTTCCCCTCTCTTAATTCCTAAAGCTGCCAGTGAGACTGATAAGCATTGTCCGTTTCCTATCCAAATCACAATCCCAGAGGAAAGTATCTATGCAGTCAGACCACAAATTAAATTGATGGGATGCTTCAACGCAGCACTAAGCATGATACAGAAAATAAGACAAGATCGATGGTGCTACTGCATGGTTTTGATGAGAAAGCATATTAATCAGTCACAATAATGCTATCAAGCAATAGTGAAAACTGATAGCATTGAAAAATATATATTCAATATGCATGTTGGAAAACTGAAAGGTGCCATATCTTCGGTAGAAAAACAATATTTTAGAAGAATGGGAAATTGGGGTAGAAGGGTAACGTGGGGTAAACAGCCCCCCCCCCCCACCCCAAGGTTAGTCGAGGTAATTGAGGTAATATGTACATGTGGGTAGAGTTAAAGTGACTATGCATAAATAATAAACAAAGTAGCAGCAGTGTAAAAGAGGGGGTTGGGGTGGGGTGGGGTGGGGTGGGGGAGGGCAATGCAAATAGTCCGGGTAGCCATGATTAGCTCTTTCAGGAGTCTTATGGCTTGGGGGTTGAAGCTGTTAAGAAGCCTTTTGGACCTAGATTTGGCGCTCCAGTACCGCTTGCCGTGTGGTAGCAGAGAGAACAGTCTATGACTAGGGTGACTGGAGTCTTTGATAATTTTCAGGGCTTTCCTCTGACATGTAAGAGGGACCTTACATCAACATCTCATCATAGTGAGGATATTAATAGTGAGACGTGCAATGCCATTTTGTAAAAAGTGTAAACTCTACCCACTTATTTCCCTTCATAGTTTGTTTGCCTAAAGCATGACCATCATCCACATACCTAATTTTTTTACCAAACTTTGTTTTTTTGTGTCAGCAATTGGACATTGTTCTTAGTTACCCCACGTTACCCAAATTACTGATATTGAATAGCTAGTGTATTGTAGGCTATATTTCATGTTATGGTATCTCCTACTCTAATTAAGAAAATATGTGTACTTTTACAGTTTCATGCATTATTCATACATGTAATTAGATCTCATGCATACTTATTGGGTCTCATGAACTGCAGAGGTTTACCAAAAGATCTAAGATCGGTTTATCCTACACACAAAAATTAAATCGATAGGTAGTAGGTAAGATAAACTGACTTTGGTTCAGCGCTTAGGAAGAACATTATTCTATCCCAGAATGCATCAGATCTCATTCACTCTGCAATGGTTATGTTCTGATTCTCTGCGGATTGTGGTAAACAACGTTAGCTGTAGCATTAGCTTGATTTTAACACAAAATAGTAAAGATTTCAATGTATTCTTCAATTGTATAGAATTTCGCCTACACTGAGGAAACCGTCTTGCGTAATGGCGGACATCCCCGGAGGTATAGTTACCACAATTATTTCGGTAGACGTTTGGTTTGCTAGCAAGATGAGATAGGCCGCATTGGCCTAAAATGTAGCTAGCTACGATAATTAATCTGTAAACACTATGACTAGGCGTCACACGATACAAGTTCATTCTGTGTAGTATTTAGTTCCAACGTTTGAATGTGCATGTTACCGTGTTGTCTAGTGTGCTGATATTTTTAGCTAACAACTAGCTACCGTTAGCTAACTAACGTTGCATTTCTTGCAGTTGGCTAACGTTAGCTTGTTGCTACATTTTCATTGCTTTGAACTATCTAAAAGAGCCTAAATATCATTAAAAATACTAAACCCTTGTTGCTTAGTAAGCTGTTATAGTTAGTTAGCTGACCACATCAGTCATTCATTGAAACAACAGTGGTTGTCAATTGCGGGATTTCGTTTCTCTAATTGATCAATTCATGTTATTGATTGGCCTGAGTTTTCACACCGGGTTTCCCACGTCTTAATCATTTGCCAAGACCCTGACAGCAAACAAGTTAACAGAGCCTTGTCTTTTTGTTTTCAGATGATGACTTTGAAGATTATGACAAGCCAGGTGCAGAGAGATCACGCAGGAGGAGAGGCGAAGATGATAATTTAGACAGGTATCTCTGCTGCTTGGTGTAATAATAATATGCCATTTAGCAGACGCTTTTATCCAAAGCGACTTACATTTACATTACATTTTTGTGTATGCACGCATGGCATACTGTAGCTCTCAAACTCTAGGCAGCATTATGCCTTCTCCTTACAGTTCTCAGCCATTCGCTTCGCCCACGGATGCCTCGTGAACTACAATCCCCCCGCTGTGTTTTAACGTTTAGAAACATCAATAATCAATGCCTGTGATACGGCTTTCGAAACGTATGGCCCTTATCTTTCATCAGCGAGAAAGAATACTTCTTTACTCATTTCATATGTATATACTGTATTCTATTCTACTGTATTTTAGTCAATGCCACTCTGACATTGCTCGTCCTAATATTTATATATTTCTTAATTCTATTCTTTTACTTTAGATTTGTATGTATTGTTGTGAATTGTTAGATACTACTGCACAGTTGGAGCTAGGAACACAAGCATTTCGCTACATCCGCAATAACATCTGCTACATATGTGTATGTGACCAATAAAATGTGATAAAAAAAACAATACACTTACTGTAGCAGTTTTGCACAGATCCATACAGCTAAGGGTGTATCCATCTGACGCAACTACACTTATGCTACACTTCCAGAGTTATGCTTACACACAGGTGTTCGGAGCATGCTAGATGGCTAATTAGCACAGGTGGTCGGTCGCCTCTTGTCTTCCGTCTGTTTTTCCGTAAACAAGCGCTGTATGGCCGAATGGGAACACTAACCCTGTAAAAGTTTTTAAAAAAGAAAATATTTTCTGCAGATATGAAAGATAAGGTCCTTATGCTTCCAAAACCATACCGCAAGCGATGCATGTTAATGTTCAGACCTAGCGTCGGGACTCTAAACAAAACTCCCGCATACAGAAGTTGCCTTCGTCCAATGACTCTTATTTGTAATGTAATGGAACTGAGAGTCATGATCAAGGGCTAGGTTTTGCATGCGTTTTCCCTTTAATGTCCTCTGACATTAGGTTATACTAGTACAGTAGTTCCTTACTCCATCTATGAAGCCCATAACTCATGCACAAAATATAGTCCTAAAATAGATTTTAGGCAGAGACTTTCTGTTGTGGAGACCTTGTGACAATGTCATCCCATATTTTTCCCAAGTGTGTTCATGAATGGAGCTGGGCGATATATACAAAAAGTATACTATTGTAATTTAGACTAAATCATTTTCACAACAATATAAGAAACAATATAATGAGCTTATGATCTGAATATGATGTAGATTTGTATGAGAATACCTAGTAGGAGAGAAATTGACTTGGTACATTTGAAGTGCTTGCTCCTGTTTTGGACCAACCGAACATGACCCAGGAACGATACAGTGACTGCAGCCTATGAGAACAACATTTGTATCTGTCCTTGCAGAGTCAGGCCTAGTGTAAATATTGTGGAACATTGGCATTTGCTTATCATGCTCATGAGAATGATAATTTAGGCTTCATTAAATAATCCTGTCTAGACTAGCTGTAAACGTGCATAGAGAGTAGACCAATACCTAGCTTTGTAAAATGAGCTATGCTGACTTGGTTTATCTCTTCTCTTAAAGTGATCTTGAGAGTGATTTGCTCGAGGAGGATTGGCTGACAGCCAAAAAGGTAAGACTAACTCTCCATCGCTTCTGTTTGTGATTACCTTCATATCATTCATAGATGCCTCTGCCATGCTAACCTATTATGCATGGATTTATTAATGTAGCCTACCAGCTGTAGGATAGGTGAAATAGCCTAGATCCCATAGATTGAATTCACAGTGATGTTGAATTTTGCAGTAGGCTTGTGACAGGGGGCTCCTCCACAGGGGCATTTATTGATGTGAACCAGGAGCAAGTACAGTAGGCAAAAAGAAATTATCTTAATCTGCTCAGATTGACTTCACACATAGGAATAAAGCATCCTTTTGGACTGGAGGAGATCCCCCCCATGTTTATTTAAACTCACTATTTTATTGATTCAAGTATTTATTTAAAATCTGTGATTAGCAATCCGATTTGAACATGTGTAGGCCTACACATTCAATCATAATATCACTTTTGGTTGATATTCTGTAGTTGTACAATAGTCGACCTTGCCATTTAAAGCCTGGGTGTGCAAGGAATGAACAACATGAGCTAAAACATACTGATCCATTCTGGGTTGTTTTTCTTGTTTTTAGAATCCCTCAGAAGTGTCAGATGAGGAATTGAACGATGACCTTCTACAAAGTGATGAAGAAGATCAAAACATGTAAGTTCATTGTATCCACGTTGTCTGATCATGCTAATAGCATTTCCATACTTAGTCCTTTAGACATGATGTGGCAATTTTTGAGCTACAGTGTCCTTTGTTTATAATTGTATGTTTTTGCCTTTCAGCGGCCAGGGTGTTAGCCTCAATGCTACTCTATGCGAATTTGACCAGCAGGTGAACCCCATAGACTACCCAGAACACCTAGGAGATGTAGAGGGGGGCTACCAGCAGGAGGGGGGAGAGTACGTGGACGAGTACAGCCAGCCCAATGACATGGAGATGCCAGACGGCCAAATGGAATACTCAGGAGAACAGGCTGGGGGCGACGGAGTGTTAGACATTCAAATCAATGAGCCTCTAGACGATGAATTTCAAGTGAGTCCTCGTCTCCCCTCTTTCTGTTTTACTCCATTGTATCTTGAAACGATAACGTTTCTTCCCCTGTCTTGGGTTTCAGGGGGCACGTATCAAATATATTCAGTGGATGCTAAAGGGGATGTGCTTTGGATAGGGGTTGAAGGTGGGGGTGGGATTCATTATCACTCTCCGCCAGTTGATTTCTCCTTTCACTGACATCTTGTTTGGCAGTAAGTAGGTAATGCTCTGGTGTCTGTCGGCTGTGATGCTTGGTGCCGTTGGGCCCTGTATCTTTGTCTGGCTAAAGAGCCACTTTGTGCGAGGAAGACGCACTGCCAATCGGCAGTGGTTAACGCGGGGGGCTTTTATATCGGGCACTCGACTCAATCTGATAAAATCTCACATTGGTGGAAAGATTATTGACCTTCCTATGGACACCCCATACAGTCCTGAAATGATTGATGCAATTTCCTCCTTTATTTCTTTCCCAGACCTCGTAGCCAAGAGTGAAGAGGGGAAAAGATAAGACTAGATCCATGTGACGTCTGTAATAGTCTTATTTACTAAGGTGTGATGGCTGACAAGACATCACTTTTTTTACACACTAAAGATAAAGCCTTTGATATTCTAAGTAGGGTTGGACAGTTCTACTTCATACTTACTTAGAAAAACCCCAGTGAGTACGTAGAGCACTATTGTTTGTAATAACTATGTTTACAAAGTCACTCGACTGCCTGGGCTTAACACTTCTGTTTGCGGTGGTATTCAGAGGTAACATGTGGAACAGTTTAAAGGATTAAGCCCTTTCTGTTCCCTCTGGGTAGTCTGTCTATCCTTCTGCTGCAACGGGTATTTGTCTGCAATATTATGTTTTGGGTTGGCAGGTTAATGGTGCAGAACACCAAACACTGTCCTGTGACCTGTCTTTTGACAGTCATGAATCACCTAGTGGGTTCTCACTGAAAGTGTGCTTTGAAATGAGCGCAATTACGCGAGTTGTGACCACATGGTATATCAAGTACACGTTGGATAGCCAACATTTGTTATTACCGGAATTATTGTATAACTGGAATCCCGGATTTCGGCACCATGAAACTGTAGTCAGCTTCCTGTGTGTGTGATGTTCCTCCTGGCATTGAGTCGTGAACTTCTAGAGTGGGACAATAAAGCAGTAGCTAGCACAATTATATTTTCACCGTCACTGATCCAGAGGTTGTTTTTATCTCCCCCCACATTTCTGTATATCATGTCAAACATTTACATCTCATAGAATTTCAAATGCTGTCAGGAATTGGTAATGAAGCCTGCTCCCACTGTTATGGTAATTCAAGAGGCTCCCCCTTTCTAACCCCCCCCCCCCCCCCCCCCCCCCCCATAACATTTCAATGTTTTCTCCTTGATGCTTGCTGTTAATATTTTCATTAAAAGGAAACACGCCAGTATTTTTGGCTCAACCATTATTCCTTTCACATCATTTCCATGGGGATAAAGTTAGGCTAAACCCACACAGGCTGTAATCTCAGGCCAGTGTTAATATCCTGCTAACATTGACAGTAAATATGGGCCATAATAGGATGGTAGAATGTACAATACATCTATGACACTTAGCCTATTTTGAATATTGACTCTGGATCTCTCCACTTGTTGTTGTAGGTGGATGATTACTCACCAAGCTATGGAGGTGGAGAGGAGCAGGAAGAGCAACAGGAAGCCCCAGAGGGAGAGGAGGAGGAAGTCTCTCAGCTCGCAGACACAGAGGTATGAACAGAACGGGTCTCCCTCACTCACTGGTTGCATCCTAAATGGCACCCTATTCCCTATATATTCCCTATACAGGACTTAACATTTTTAGCCAGTTGTCCTTTGGACAAGTAGGACTTTAATAATAATTTTATAATAACTTGTCGTCCCCCCAAAAAAAAAGGTCTGTAACACCATTTTTACATCATTGTATGATGCAAGATAAAAGGCTACACTCTGCCTATTGGCTTCTTATATTCAAGCTTGTCTCAAGATACAACACTGCCCCTTTAAGGCTCTCTTGGAGGATAGTTTGCCACCCTTGGTAGCCTATAAAATATTGCAACATTATAATTACAACCCCAAAAAATATGTCTACGGTTCAAAACAGACACTGGGACGACAGATCCACACAATACCCCCTAATGACAAAGTGGAAACATTTTTGTATGATTTACATAAGTATTCACACAAGTCTCTAAGAGCTTTGCACACCTGGATTGTACAATATTTGCCCATTTATTATTTTCAAAATTCTTCACGATCTGTCAAATTGGTTGTTGATCGTTGTTAGACAACCATTTTCAAGCCTTGTCATAGATTTTCAAGCAGATTTAGGTCCAAACTGTAACTCGGCCAAATTCACTGTCTTCTTGGTAAGCAACTGCTGTGTAGATTTCGCCTTGTGTTTTAGGTTATAGTCCTGCTGAAAGGTGAATTCATCTCCCAGTGTCTGGTGGAAAGCAGATTGAACCAAGTTTTTCCTTTAGGATTTTGCCTGTGCTTAGCTCCATTACATTTATTTTGTTATCCTGAAAAACTCCCCAGTCCTTAACAATTACAAGCATACCCATAACAAGTCCCGTGTAGCTCAGTTGGTAGAGCATGGCATTTGCAACGCCAGGGTTGTGGGTTCGTTTCCCACAGGGGACCAGTATGAAAAAAAAAAAATATTATGCACTCACAATATTATGCAAGTCGCTCTGGATAAGAGCGTCTGCTAAATGACTACAATTTTAATGTAATGATGCAGCCACCACTATGCTTGAAAATATGGAGAGTGGTACTCAGTAATATGTTTGGGGCAAATCCAATAAAACACAACACTTTGTATTCAGGACAAAAAGTTAATTGCTTTGCCACATTTGTAGCAGTATCACTTTTGTGCCTTGTTGCAAAGAGGATGCATATTTTCGATTTTTTTTTATTCAGTATAGGCTTCCTCCTTTTCACTCTGTATGTTAGTATTGTGGAGTAACTACAATGTTGTTGATCCATCCTCAGTTTTCTCCTATCACAGCCATTAAACTGTTTTAAAGTCACCATTTGGCCTCATGGTGAAGTCCCTGAGCGGTTTGCTTCCTCTCCGGCAACCGAGTTAGGAAGGACGCCTGTATCTTTGTAGTGATACATCATATAAAGTGTAATTAATAACCATGCTCCAAGGGATATTCAGTGTCTGCTTAAAAAATGTTTTACCCATCTAACAATAGGTCCTCTTCTTTGCGAGGCATTGGAATACCTTCCTGGTCAATGGTTGAATCCGTGTTTGAAATTCACTGCTCGACTGAGGAACCTTACAATTATCTGTATGTGTGGGGTACAGAGATGAGGTAGTCATTAAAAAATCATGTTAAACACTATTATTGCACACATTGAGTCCATGCAATGTATTATGTAAGTTGTTCAGCAAATTTCTACTCCTGAACTTATTTTGTCTTGTCATAACAAAGGGGTTGAATACTTATTCACTCAAGACATTTCAGCTTTTCATTTTTGATTTGTAAAACATTTCCTAAAACATAATTCCACTTTGGAATGTTGTGTGTAGGCCAGTGACAAAAACATCTAAATTGAAACCATTTTAAATTCAGGCTGTAACACAACTAAATGTGGAAAAAGTCAAGGGGTGTGAATACTTTCTGAAAGCACTGTCAGACGTACTTCATAAAATGATATAAAATGTCCAGGTTTTAAACAATTAAGTTCATGGTTAAATAATTTTCTAAATGCTGACCGCCTCCGCTCAGATTCAATGTGGGTGATGTGTGGTGCGCAACAGGCACTGTCCTTCACTCTCTGATCTTGTGACCATTTAGACGTTAATGTTAATTATCCTTCATTATATTTGTCAAACATGACTGGCGTTTAGCCTATATTTATCTAATTAAAAATCTCATTAAAGTTTGGCTACATTTTCTGGGCCTCCCTCATGTCAGCATCGGTTTGGACATGAGGCTGTAGCCTGTATGCATATCACCTACACTTTGACATGGAGGCTTTTTTATTTATGTACATGAAAAATAGATTTTGAATATTATTCCAATGTTTGCTTCTCTGATCCAATTTTTTGGCTTCTCTGATCTAATAATTGTTAGATTGTTATGATTATTTAAAGAATGGTACTTGTCTATTTGGACAACTGAAATCTATATTATTTATTAGATTGTCTGGAACTCTATTGGAGGGATGCGACTAGTGTTGCATGGTATACCGGTAACGCGGTAATATCACAATACCAAAACGTCATGATACTTCCGATACCAATCTTTTTTTGGTACCGTTTCATATGATACTACCATATTTTTCAGAACCTGCTGGTGCCCGTTATGAAATGTTTTTAAAGGTGGTCCTCTGTAGCTCAGCTGGTAGAGCACGGCGGTTGTAACGCCAGGGTAGTGGGTTCGATCCCCGGGACCACCCATACACAAAAAATGTATGCACACATGACTGTAAGTCGCTTTGGATAAAAGCGTCTGCTAAATGGCATATTATTATTATTATAAAGACAGTTTATAAATTCTGTTGAATTCAAGCAATAGCCACTAGTCTCTTGTATGGGCACGGCCAATAATATCCACTTCACTTTCATGTGCATATCACATGTGGCAGCTGTAATCAGCCAGCCACATTCCGTACCAGCCCTCACTCACCTGTTTCTCTCCGTCTGCTCTTCATGCGCATATATTCCTCCATCAGCTTTTCAAATATACATGGGAAAAAAATATGAACGCAACCTCAAACAATTTCAAAGATTTTACTGAGTTACCGTTCATATAAAGAAATCAGTCAATTGAAATAATAAATTAATTAGTCCCTAATTTATGGACTTCACATGACAGAATTCAGATATGCATCTGTTGGTCACAGATACCTTTAAAAAAAAAAGGTAGGGGCGTGGATCAGAACCTGTCAGTATCTGGTGTGACTGCCATTTGCCTCATGCAGCGCGCCACATCTCCTTCGCATAGAGTTGATCAGGCTGTTTGATTGTGGCCTGTGGAATGTTGTCCCACTCCTCTTCAATGGCTGTGCGAAGTTGCTGGATATTGGCGTGAACTGGAACACGCTGTCGTACACGTCGATCCAGAGCATCCCAAACATGCTCAATGGTGACATGTATGGTGAGTATGCAGGCCATGGAAGAACTGGGACATTTTCAGCTTCCAGGAATTGTGTACAGATCTTGCGACATGGGGCCGTGCATTATCATGCTGAGAGGTGATGGCAGCGGATAAATGGCACGACAATGGTCCTCATGATCTCGTTACGGTATTTCTGTGCATTCAAATTGCCATCGATAAAATGCAATTGTGTTCGTTGTCCATAGCTTATGCCTGCCCATACCATAACCCCACCGCCACCATAGGGCACTCTGTTCACAACATCCATGAAGAGCACACTTCTCCAGCGTGAGAGTGGCCATCGAAGGTGAGCATTTGCCCACTGAAGTCGGTTACAACCCCGAACTGCAGTCAGTTCAAGAACCTTGTGAGGACGACGAGCACACAGATGAGCTTCCCTGAGACAGTTTCTGGCAGTTTGTGCAGAAAATCTTTTTGTGAAGACCCACAGTTTCATCAGCTGTCCGGATGGCTGGTCTCAGACGATTCCTCAGATGAAGAAGCCAGATGTGTATGTCCTGGCATGGCGTGGTTACACGTAGTCTGCGGTTGTGAGGCCGGTTGGACTTACTGCCAAATTCTCTAAAAAGATTTTTGGAGGTGGCTTATGGTAGAGAAATGAACATTCAATTCTCTGTCAACAGCTGTGGTGGACATTCCTGCAGTCAGCATGCCAATTGCACGCTCCCTGAACTTGAGACATTTGTGGCATTGTGTTGTGACATTTTCGAGTGGCCTTTTATTGTCCCCAGCACAAGGTACACGTGTAATGATCATGCAGTTTAATCAGCTTCTTGATATGTCAGGTGGATGGATTATCTTGGCAAAGGAGAAATTCTCACTAACAGGGATGTAAACAAATGTATGCACAACATTTGAAAGAAATTAAGCTTTTTATGCTTATGAACAATTTCTGGGATCTTTTATTTTAGCTCATGAAACATGGGACCAACACTTTACATGTTGCGTTTTATATTTTTGTTCAGTTTAATTTAGCCGTGATGGCGAGCGGGATGCAGACCCAGATGAGTGTTCGGTTGTTAGATTTGTACATTTGTTACATTGGAGCAGCGCGCTCAGTGAGCAATGTTGATATATTTTATAATTTCATCACCTGTTATAACCAAGAGCAAAGGTCAGTCTGATTAGACTTTGCAAGATCACCTTCATGCAGCCTCTGAATGCCAGAGGAAAAATGGACAGGCATGCTTGCAGCTTTACAGCAAAGAAAACTAGCCTAAATGGTAAAAAATAATATGACCCATATTACCAGAGATGCCTTTTTTTTCTATCGGGATTCGCGCACATTTTATATAATTTCACAAACCATGTCGTGGGCCGTTTCTAAACTAATCCCTGGTCGCTAATTATTGGTTTGATAACAAACGACGTTCAGTCATGTTACCTAGCTAGCTAACAACCTGGTAACTTGACTGTAGGTTTCGGAAAATTTGATTGGCACAGGAAGAAAGGAAAAGGGTCTGCTACTCATGAGATGTGCTTCAAAGGTAGGATTCATATAGGTCTAAACTATATTACAAATCAATTTCTTTCTGGTGCTCCTATAAATTCTGTTTGGTGCGTAATGTAAATGTAAAAGTTGGGAGCAGTGTGTGTTTGTGGGAGAGAGAGAGTGGTGAGTTTATGAGAGCAAGGGAGATGATGTGTGAGGGAGGGTGTGTGTGTCTGTTTTCCCCTTAGTGCCACAATGACATGCAGGTCATTATGTATGTGTATTAATATATTCCTTCCTCCCATTCCTCCAGCCAAATCCCAGGTACGCCTTTGCAAATATGAGCAATCAGCTCTATGCAGTATTCTATTATACACTGAACAGTGTGAAGTTAAATTCAATGTTGTATTGAGTAGAAGAGTGACTTTCAGTGAGACTTTCATTTTGTGTAGTACATATGCATGATGGGGGGATGGGGCGAGCAGGACGCTAGGCCACTGATATATATATATATATTTTTTACCCCATGGTACCGTGATACTTGGCCTGGTATCGTATCGTTAGTAAAGTGTTGGTATCGTGACAACAGTAGATGCAACACCATTCTTCCATGAGAAATTCCATCATTTGGTGTTTTGTTGATGGTGGTGGAGAACGCTGAGACGGCCATGGCATATGGTTTACATTATTTTCATGCTCATCAACCCATTCAGTAACCACTCCTGCCTTGTGGATGGGGGCATTGTCTTCCTAAAATAATAATATTGCGCGAAATTAATGGCCTGCCCAGCATTTGTATACATGAGCCTAAACATGATGGGATGTTAATTGTTTAATTAACTCAGGAACTACACCTGTGTGGATGCACCTGCTTTCAATATACTTTGTATCCCTCATTTTCCCTCGTGTTTCCATTATTTTGGCAGTTAGCTGTATCTAATGGGTTGTTCATAATTGATGGCTAAGATGATTCCTATATTTCCAAAGGCTGAGAATGAACCAGAGCCAAAGGAAGAAGTGAAGGAGGAGGAAGACGAGGATGAAGAGGAAGACGATGATGGAGAGTCTGGCCGGTTGCGGTTCAAAACGGAGCGTAAGGATGTCACGTCTGGTGTTGTGCGTCTGGCGGATGCAGCAACCAAAAGAAGAAACATTCCTGAAACATTAGGTACATTTTATTATTTTTATGCAGTGTTATATAAACTGTAATAGATTTTGTGCTTTGTTTGGTTGCGTTGCTTATGGTTGAAGGGCATTTCAAGTTTAACTCATGCACCTACACAATTTGGATCAAAAGAAAATGCTCAAGTGCAGTTTGAGCAAGTCTTACTGAATGGGTTGTATTTGAATGTTCTAATGTTCACCTCGTGGTGATTGTGTTTTGCCCACCAGAGCTGTCTGAAGAGGCCAAAGCAGACCTGATGGAGTTTGAGGAGAAGGAGCGCCAGAGGAAGCAGGGCCGCTTTGGGGGCCGAGGAGGAAGAGGAGGAGGAGATAGAGGAGGATTCAGAGGTCGAGGATTAAGAGGGAGGTTCCCCGGATTTGGGATGGGAGACTTCGGTGGAGGAAGAGGACGAATGAATGACCTGAGGCTCCCAATGGTGCCTCTACATATGGGCATGCAGGTAAATTAAAATAATCTGACACAATAGAAAAGGATTATATATCTCTTGATATTCTGTAATGTCACTTTTATATTATAGAATTGTTTACGATTAGCTTACTTGAGTGTATGTGTATAAGATAATTTGAAGTTATGCTTGCTTAATATTGTCGCAATGTTTACCTGCAGAACTAATAAGGCACAGCCATGTAGGCCATTTGGCACATATGCCGTTGTCATCATGGCCTATTGGATTTAGTTTCTCGTGGCCTTTTTTATTATTAGACATCTCTTGAAGCATATAATCCGTTCATTTAAGTTGTTCATCCATTTATGCAACGCTTTTGAAGGTTGAACGTCAGTTGTTGAAAGCGTAAAGAGGGAGAGGTCGGTTTGATGTTTTAAAAGTATCTGAAAAATTGTTCTATTGAAAAAGTTTGGTTACTAGTTACCTTTTTTAATTTTGATCCTGCAACGCATTTAGCCTCAGTTGCTGCGACCACTATATCTGTCCAGGGATCCTGCCTACCAAAAGTTAGAATGAAGAGCTGCTTGGTGTAGCAGCTAGCTAGCTGTTAACTAGCTAGCAAGGTTTCTTTTACAGCTTGAACACAGCCCGCGATGCAGTTAGCCATTGTGGCTGAGACCGCTATAGTGGGCAGTAATATTTGATGTTTTTATACAGTATATTATATATACATAACATGCGACTCGTAATAAGACTAAGGAATTAGCCTATTAACATTTTTATCTGACTCCATAAAGATATAAAAATATACAAGCAAGCATTATGCAATGAGTTGACGTTGACTATTAAGAATTGGTCTATATCAAAGGCAGATATTTAATTAACATTGTACAAAGAATGGATTCACATGCAAGGCATAAAGCATTAACAAGCATTACAAGGCATTATTCTAAGCATATAGATCCTAAGGTTAACTTACAGGACAAAGCATGAACAAAGAGATGCTTACTAGCCCAGAGGCCTGGAAGCCTAGGGAATGAGAATTGATCATACAACCTTCCTCCATGGTTTGGAAACAGGATAAGAGAGAACAAAGGCATTTAATTCAATTTATAACATCTGAAGGTGTAACCTTTCAACCCAAAACCAACAACTAACGACCAATCAAAATGTAAGTACCTTAAGAACAGTTTGCAGTTCTCCCAGGTAGAGGTGGATGTCCTGAAAGAGTCATGCAGCAAGATGACAAACTGTAAGTCCTCTCAAGATGACATCAGCAGTCTGTGAATCATTATTAACAATGACTGGGGAAACAGACTATCTAGAGGGACAATCCAGGAGGAATAACATCGTTGTGGATGGCATACCAGAGTCTCCACATGAGAACTGGGCCGAGTCTGACGAGAAAGTAAGAAAAATTATCACTGAAAAGCTGCAGATGGATCATACGTAGATTGAGATGGCGCTTGCCCACAGGTCTGGAAAACTTATCTGAAGCTGTGCGCCAGAGGCAGAAAGAACTTATCCCAGCTATGAAAGCTGCCAGAGAGCATGGGAACATTACTTACCTCCGCTACAACAGGCTCATTGTCCACCCTCCCTCTCAAAAGCCTTGGAGGAATGAGAGCGCCAAGCCTCCGGGTCAGTAGCTTCAACCCAACATCTCAGACACACAGTCTTATTTATTTAGTCTCCATATTATGTATGTCTCCAATAAGCTACCAAGAAAGGGCTAAGAATAGCCCATAGCTTTACAAATAAGGTTAATGAAATCTAACTTGCGAACATCAGGTAACATTCATATACTGGCCATCTCTGAAACTCACTTAGATAATTCCTTTGATAATACAGGAGTAGCAATACAGGGATATAATATCTACAGAAAAAACAGGAATGCCTATGGGGGAGGTGTTGCTGTATATGTTCAGAGACATATTCCTGTAAAGCTTAGAGGATCTCATGTCAAATGTTGTTGAAGTGTTGTGGTTGCAAGTTAACCTGCCACATCTAAAGCCTCTTCTTTTGGGGTGCTGCTATAGGCCACCAAGTGCGAACAGTAAGTATTGGGGTAATATGTGTGCAATGCTTGATAATGTTAAGAGTTCTATTTTCTGGGTGACCTGAACATTGACTGGTTAGCAACTAGCTGTCATCTCAAGAGGGAAGCTTCTGTGACTAATGCCTGTAATATGACCCAGGTTATCACTCAACCAACTAGAGTGCATACCAATAGTGTTGGATCTGTGACATCCACTTGTATTGATCATATCTTCACTAATGCTGCAGAGTTTTGCTCCAAAGCAATATCTGTTTCCATTGGCTGTAGTGACCATAACATTGTGGCAATAACAAGGGAAGGCAAAGTGCCAAAGTTTGGGCCTAAAGTAATTTATAACAGATCATACAACATGTTTTCTCAGGATTCTTTTGTTGAAGATGTAAAAAATGTATGCTGGTCTGATGTGTATGAGGAAGTGAATCCAGATGCAGCACTGGAAGTATTTGTACAATTATTCATGCCAATTGTTGACAAGCATGCACCTGTTAAGAAACTAACTGTGCGAACTGTTAGAGCCCCCTGGATTGATGATAATAAAAAAGATTGTATGGTTCAAAGAAATGAAGCATAAGTTGGCAACAAGTCAGGCTGCTGGTTGGTTGACATACTGTAAATTGAGAAATGTTGTGACTAAACTTAACCAAAAGACAAAGACATATTACCAAACAAATATAAATGAGATAAAACACAATGGGAAAAATACTTTGGACTACCTTAAATGTTATCATGAGCAGAATCCAATTAATCTCCATCATTCATTGAAGTTGATGGGTCATTTTATAATTAAACCTTTCGATATTGAAGAAGAATGGTGCCGGAGGGGATGGCTGACGTTTTACGGGCTCCTAACCAATTGTGCTATTTTGTGTGTTTCGCATTGTTTGTAACTTATTTTGGACATAATGTTGATGCTACCGTCTCTTATGACCGAAAATAACTTCTGGATATCAGAACAGCGATTACTCACCTCGAACTGGACAAATATTTTTTATTTAATGAGTCTGACACGAAGGATATAATGTTGCTCCCAAACAAGGCCCAAATCCCCGTCATTCGCATGAAGAAAATAAGGAAATACAGGGGGTGCAGAACAGGGTGCCTTGTGAGAATTCGTCAGTGAGTGGGTAACCCGCTCTCTACCATCCGTTCTATTGGCCAACGTGCAATCACTGGAGAATAAGCTGGATGAGCTCCGTTTGAGACTATCCTACCAACGGGACATTAACTGTAATATCTTATGTTTCACCGAGTCGTGGCTGAACGATGACGCGGATAATATACAGTTGCCTGGGTTTTCCGTGCATCGACAGGACAGAAGAGCTACGTCCGATAAGACAAGGGGTGTGGGTGTGTGTCTTTGTCAATAACAGCTGTGTAAGGCCATAAGCAAACAAGAAAATGCTCATCCAGAAGCGGCGCTCTTAGTGACCGGGGACTTTAATGCAGGCAAACTTAAATCAGTTTTACCTAATTTCTACCAGAATGAAATGTGCAACCAGAGGAAAAAAAAACTCTAGACCGCATTTTACTCCACACACAGAGATGCGTACAAAGCTCTCCCTCGCCCTCCATTTGGCCAATCTGACCATAATTATATCCTCCTGATTCCTGCTTACAAGCAAAAACTAAAGCAGGAAGTAACAGTGACTCACTCAATACGGAAGTGGTCAGATGACGCGGATGCCACGCTACAGGACTGTTTTAATGGCATAGACTGGAATATGTTCCAGGATTCATCCAATGGCATTGAGGAGTATACCACCTCAGTCACCGGCTTAATCAGTAAGTGCATCGACGACGTCGTCCCCACAGTGACCGTATGTACATATCCCAACCAGAAGCCATGGATTACAGGCAACATCCGCACCGAGCCAAAGGCTAGAGCTGCCGCTTTCAAGGAGCGGGAAACTAATCCAGACGCTAATAAGAAATCTCGCTATGCCCCCAGCTGTTCCGGACAACTGTGTGATCACGCTCTCCGTAGCCAACGTGAGCAAGACCTTTTTAAACAGGTCAACATTCACAAGGCCACGGGGCCAGACGGGTTACCAGGACGTGTACTCCGAGCATGCGCTGATCAACTGGCTAGTGTCTTCACTGACATTTTCAACCTCTCCCTGACTGAGTCTGTAATACCTACATGTTTCAAGCAGACCACCATATTCCCTGTGCCCAAGAAAGTGAAGGTAACATGCCTAAATGTCTACCGCCCCGTAGCACTCACGTCGGTAGCCATGAAGTGCTTTGAAAGGCTGGTCATGGCTCACATCAACGCCATCATTCCGGAAACCCTAGACCCACTCCAATTCGCATACCGCCCCAACAGATCCACAGAATACGCAATCGCACTCCACACTGCCCTTTCCCAACTGGACAAAAGGAACACCTATGTGAGAATGCTGGTCATTGACTACAGCTCAGCGTTCAACACCATAGTGCCCTCAAAGCTCATCACTAAGCTAAGGACCCTGGGACTAAACACCTCCCTCTGCAACTGGATCCTGGACTTCCTGACGGGCCGCCCCTCAGGAGACTGAAAAGAGACTGGCATGGGTCCCCATATCCTCAAAAAGTTCTACAGCTGCATCATCGAGAGCATCCTGACCGGTTGCATCACCGCCTGGTATGGCAACTACTCGGCATCCGACCGTAAGGCGCTACAGAGGGTAGTGCGTACGGCCCAGTACATCACTGGGGCCAAGCTTCCTGCCTTCCAGGACCTATATACAAGGCGGTGTCAGAGGAAGGCCCAAAACATTTGTCAGACTCCAGTCACCCAAGTCATACAGTGGGGAAAATAAGTATTTAGTCAGCCACCAATTGTGCAAGTTCTCCCACTTAAAAAGATGAGAGAGACCTGTAATTCTCATCATAGGTACACGTCAACTATGACAGACAAATTGAGGAAAAAAAATCCAGAAAATCACATTGTAGGATTTTTAATGAATTTATTTGCAAATTATGGTGGAAAATAAGTATTTGGTCACCTACAAACAAGCAAGATTTCTGGCTCTCACAGACCTGTAACTTCTTCTTTAAGAGGCTCCTCTGTTCTCCACTCGTTACCTGTATTAATGGCACCTGTTTGAACTTGTTATCAGTATAAAAGACACCTGTCCACAACCTCAAACAGTCACACTCCAAACTCCACTATGGCCAAGACCAAAGAGCTGTCAAAGGACACCAGAAACAAAATTGTAGACCTGCACCAGGCTGGGAAGACTGAATCTGCAATAGGTAAGCAGCTTGATTTGAAGAAATCAACTGTGGGAGCAATTATTAGGAAATGGAAGACATACAAGACCACTGATAATCTCCCTCGATCTGGGGCTCCACGCAAGATCTCACCCCGTGGGGTCAAAATGATCACAAGAACGGTGAGCAAAAATCCCAGAACCACACGGGGGGACCTAGTGAATGACCTGCAGAGAGCTGGAACCAAAGTAACAAAGCCTACCATCAGTAACACACTACGCCGCCAGGGACTCAAATCCTGCAGTGCCAGACGTGTCTCCCTGCTTAAGCCAGTACATGTCCAGGCCCGTCTGAAGTTTGCTAGAGTGCATTTGGATGATCCAGAAGAGGATTGGGAGAATGTCATATGGTCAGATGAAACCAAAATAGAACTTTTTGGTAAAAACTCAACTCGTCGTGTTTGGAGGACAAAGAATGCTGAGTTGCATCCAAAGAACACCATACCTACTGTGAAGCATGGGGGTGGAAACATCATGCGTTGGGGCTGTTTTTCTGCAAAGGGACCAGGACGACTGATCCGTGTAAAGGAAAGAATGAATGGGGCCATGTATCGTGAGATTTTTAGTGAAAACCTCCTTCCATCAGCAAGGGCATTGAAGATGAAACGTGGCTGGGTCTTTCAGCATGACAATGATCCCAAACACACCGCCCGGGCAACGAAGGAGTGGCTTCGTAAGAAGCATTTCAAGGTCCTGGAGTGGCCTAGCCAGTCTCCAGATCTCAACCCCATAGAAAATCTTTGGAGGTAGTTGAAAGTCCGTGTTGCCCAGCGACAGCCCCAAAACATCACTGCTCTAGAGGAGATCTGCATGGAGGAATGGGCCAAAATACCAGCAACAGTGTGTGAAAACCTTGTGAAGACTTACAGAAAACGTTTGACCTGTGTCATTGCCAACAAAGGGTATATAACAAAGTATTGAGAAACTTTTGTTATTGACCAAATACTTATTTTCCACCATAATTTGCAAATAAATTCATAAAAAATCCTACAATGTGATTTTCTGGATTTTTTTTTCTCATTTTGTCTGTCATAGTTGACGTGTACCTATGATGAAAATTACAGGCCTCTCTCATCTTCTTAAGTGGGAGAACTTGCACAATTGGTGGCTGACTAAATACTTTTTCCCCCACTGTAGATTGTTCTCTCTGCTACCGCACGGCAAGCGTTACCGGAGCGCCAAGTCTAGGTCCAAAAGGCTCCTTAACAGCTTCTACTGCTGAACAATTAATCAAATGGCCACCCGGACTATTTATCATCTATGCATAGTAACTTTACCCCTACCTACATGTACAAATTACCTCGACTAACCTGTACCCCCACACATTTACTCGGTACTGGTACCCCTTGTATATAGCCTCATTGTTATTTTATTGTACTTTTTATTTTTTTATTTGTATTACTTTAGTTTATTTAGTAAATATTTTCTTAACTCTTTTTTCTTAAAACTGCATTGTTGGTTAAGGGCTTGTAAGTAAACATTTCACGGTAAGGTCTACACCTGTTGTATTCGGCGCATGTGTCGAATAGAATTTTATTTGATATTGCCAATCATTTCAATGAATTTCACTAGTAAATTGGAGCAACTCTGAAGTGAAAGGACATTGAACAGTGAACCATCATATATTTTTGTATAAAATACCAGGTATAGAAAACCTTAATGGGAAACTATGGAGAATGGTAGCAGACTGTATTGCCACCCCTATTTGCTATATATTTAACCAAAGCCTAAAGGAGTGCGTGTCCACAGGTGTGGAAGGGAGCTAAAGTAATTCCACTACCTAAAAATAATAAAGCACCCTTTGCTGGCTCTAACAGCTGCCCAATCAGTTTGCTGCCTGTACTTAGTAAACTGATGGAGAGGAATGTGTTAGCCCAAATAAGTTAGCTACTGACTTTGAGCATGAATATAGGGCACTCAACTTGTACTGCACTGACTTAGATCACTGATTGGTTAAAATAAATGGGTAATAAGATGATAGTTGGAGCTGTATTGTTAGATTTTCATGCAGCCTTTGATGTTATTGATCATAAATTATTGACAACAACTCACTTGCTATGGCTTTACATCGCCTTCCATCACATGGTTGGAGAGTTATTTATCCAATAGAACCCGGAGTGTGTTCTTCAATGGAAGCTTCTCTAATATCAGATATGTACAGTGCGGTGTCCCTCTGGGCACTGTTATCTTCTCTATTTTTACAAATTATTTTCCACTGGTCTTACACGAAGCTATACTGAAAGAAAATATAAATGCCATATAAAGTGTTGGTCCCATGTTTCATGAGATGAAATAAAAGATCCCAGAAATGTTCCATACGCACAACAAGCTTTTTTGTCTCAAATCTTTGCATCCCTGTTAGTGAGCATTTCTCCTTTGCCAAGATAATCCATCCACCTGACAGGTGTGGCATATCAAGAAGCTGATTAAACAGCATGGATTGTCCACCACAGCTGTTGCCAGATAATTTAATGTACATTTTTCTACCATAAGCCGCCTCCAACAGCGTTTTAGAGAATTTGGCAGTAAGTCCAACCGGTCTCACAACCGCAGACCACGTGTAACCACGCCATCCCAGGGACTTCCACATCCGGCTTCTTCACCCGCGGGAATCGTCTGAGACCAGCCACCTGGACAGCTGATGAAATTGTGGGTTTGCACAACCAAATAATTTCTGCACGAACTGTCAGAAACCGTCTCAGGGAAGCTCATGTGTGCTCGTTGTCCTCACCAGGGTCTTGACCTGACTGCAGTTTGGCGTTGTAACAGACTTCAGTGGGCAAATGCTCACCTTCGATGGCCACTGATGAATCCCAGTTTCAACTGTACCGGGCAGATGGCAGACAGCGTGTATGGTGTCGTGTGGGCGAGCGGTTTGCTGATGTCAATGTTGTGAACAGAGTGCCCCTTGGTGGAAGTGTTTCAGCATGATAATGCACGGCCCCTTGTTGCAAGGATCTGTACACAATTCCTGGAAGCTGAAAATGTCCCAGTTCTTCCATGGCCTGCATACTCACAGGACATGTCACCCATTCAGCATGTTTGGGATGCTCTGAATCGACGTGTACTACAGAATTCTCCAATTCCCGCCAATATCCAGCAACTTTGCATAGCCATTGAAGAGGAGTGGGACAACATTCCACAGGCCACAAACAACAGCCTGATCAACTCTATGCAAAGGAGATGTCGCGCTGCATGAGGCAAATGGTGGTCAGACCAGATATTGGCTGGTTTTCTGATCCACACCACTACCTTTTTAAAAAGGTATCTGTGACCAACAGATGCATATCTGTATTCCCAGTCATGTGAAATCCATAGATTAGGGCCTAATGAGTTTATTTAAATTGACAGAATTTCTTGTATGAACTGTAACTCAGTAAAATCGTTGAAATTGTTGCATATTGCGTTTATATTTTCTATTGTGTAGAATTACTATGTATGCGGATTATTACATAGCACCCAAAAGCCAGTGAGCTCACTGAAATTTTAAATAAGGAGTTAGTCAGTATCAAAATGGGTGATTTAATAATAAATACATCTAAAACTAAAAGCATTGTATTTTGTTCAAAACATTCTCCAAGACCTAAACCTCAACTGGAGTTGTACATGAAGGGTGTTACCATTGAGCAAGTTGAGGAAGCTAAACTCCTATGTATAACATTGGATGGTCAAGTATCATGGGCAAGTCATATTGACAAAGTTGTTGTAAAGATGGGGAGGGGTATGTCTGTTTATAAAAATGTTTTGCGTTTTTGACACATTAACTGTATTAGTTGTTCAGGCTCTGGTCTTGTCCCATCTTGATTACTGTCCGGTAATATGGTCAAGTGCAGCAATGAAAGACCTAGAAAAGCTGCAGCTGGTTCAAAACAGAGCCGCACGCCTTGCCCGTAACTGCACATACAGAAATAACATCAACAACATGCAGGCCAGTCTTTCCTGGTTGAGGGTTGACAAGATATTAACAGCTTCTCTTTTAGTTATAAGAAATATTACTGACACAAATTCCACATTTTCTGCATAATCAAATAACATTCAGCTCAGACACCCATACATACCCCACAAGACATGCCACCAGGGGTCTCTTCACAGTCCCCAAGTCCAAAACAAAATCACGGCAAGGTGCAGTTTTAGACAGAGCCTTGATGGCATGGAACTCCCTTCCATCTCCAATTACTCAAGCAAACAGCAAAATTACCTTTCAAAAAACAGATTACAAAATAACTTGTGGAACGACTGGGGCTATGAGGGGACACACTAACAGACACACCATTTTTTATTTGTACTGTTTGGATTATTTTTGTTGCGTTGTTTGTACAGTGAGTGTACAAACCATTAGGAACACCTTATTATTGAGTTGCACCCCTTTTTGCCCTCAGAACAGCCTCAATTTGTTGGGGCATGGCCTCTACAAGGTGTCAAGCATTCATTTACATTACATTTTAGTCATTTAGCAGACGCTCTTATCCAGAGCGACTTACAGTTAGTGAATACATATTTTTTTTATACTGGCCCCCCGTGGGAATCGAACCCACAACCCTGGCGTTGCAAACGCCATGCTCTATCAACTGAGCTACATCCCTGCCGGCCATTCCCTCCCCTACCCTGGACGACGCTGGGCCAATTGTGCGCCGCCCATGAGTCTCCCGGTCGCGGCCGGCTGCGACAGAGCCTGGATTCGAACCAGGATCTCTAGTGGCACAGTTAGCACTGCGATGCAGTGCCTTAGACCACTGCGCCACTCAGTTGACTGCTGGCCCATGTTGACTCCAATGCTTCCCACAGTTGTGTCAAGTTGGCTGGATGTCCTGTGGGTGGTGGACCATTCTTGATACACATGGGAAACTGTTGAGCGTGAAAAACCCAGCAGTATTGCAGTTCTTGATACACTCAAACCGGTGTGCCTGGCACATACTACTGTTAGGTTCTAAACAAACAGAGTAAAAACTCGAACGACTTGAAAAAGTGCTAACCAAGTTTAGTCATACAGCTGCAAAGACAACATACAAGTCACACAAACACATCTTTATACCTTCCAACTAGGCGGAGTCACCTCCTTGCATGTCTAAGATAACCAATTCTTCTTACTGGTATTGTCATGACCCTTGCCTAACTCTAGGACCCTCATGGGCGTGGAAGTGAGTGTACACTACCAGTCAAAAGTTTTAGAACACCTACTCATTCATTATTTTGACAATTTTCTACATTGTAGAATAATAGTGAAGACATCAAAACAATGAAATAACACATATGGAATCATGTAGTTACCAAAAAAGTGTTAAACAAATCAAAATATATTTGAGAATCTTGAAATAGCCACACTTTGCCTTGATTACAGCTTTGCACACTCTTGGCATTCTCTCAACCAGCTTCATGAGGAATGCTTTTCCAACAGTCTTGAAGGAGTTCCCACATACAGTGGGGAAAAAAAGTATTTAGTCAGCCACCAATTGTGCAAGTTCTCCCACTTAAAAAGATGAGAGAGGCCTGTAATTTTCATCATAGGTACACGTCAACTATGACAGACAATTTGAGGGAAAAAAATCCAGAAAATCACATTGGAGGATTTTTTATGAATTTATTTGCAAATTATGGTGGAAAATAAGTATTTGGTCACCTACAAACAAGCAAGATTTCTGGCTCTCACAGACCTGTAACTTCTTCTTTAAGAGGCTCCTCTGTCCTCCACTCGTTACCTGTATTAATGGCACCTGTTTGAACTTGTTATCAGTATAAAAGACACCTGTCCACAACCTCAAACAGTCACACTCGAAACTCCACTATGGCCAAGACCAAAGAGCTATCAAAGGACACCAGAAACAAAATTGTAGACCTGCACCAGGCTGGGAAGACTGAATCTGCAATAGGTAAGCAGCTTGGTTTGAAGAAATCAACTGTGGGAGCAATTATTAGGAAATGGAGGACATACAAGACCACTGATAATCTCCCTCGATCTGGGGCTCCACGCAAGATCTCACCCCGTGGGGTCAAAATGATCACAAGAACGGTGAGCAAAAATCCCAGAACCACACGGGGGGACCTAGTGAATGACCTGCAGAGAGCTGGGACCAAAGTAACAAAGCCTACCATCAGTAACACACTACGCCGCCAGGGACTCAAATCCTGCAGTGCCAGACGTGTCCCCCTGCTTAAGCCAGTACATGTCCAGGCCCGTCTGAATTTTGCTAGAGTGCATTTGGATGATCCAGAAGAGGATTGGGAGAATGTCATATGGTCAGATGAAACCAAAATAGAACTTTTTGGTAAAAACTCAACTCGTCGTGTTTGGAGGACAAAGAATGCTGAGTTGCATCCAAAGGACACCATACCTACTGTGAAGCATGGGGGTGGAAACATCATGCTTTGGGGCTGTTTTTCTGCAAAGGGACCAGGACGACTGATCCGTGTAAAGGAAAGAATGAATGGGGCCATGTATCGTGAGATTTTGAGTGAAAACCTCCTTCCATCAGCAAGGGCATTGAAGATGAAACGTGGCTGGGTCTTTCAGCATGACAATGATCCCAAACACACCGCCCGGGCAACGAAGGAGTGGCTTCGTAAGAAGCATTTCAAGGTCCTGGAGTGGCCTAGCCAGTCTCCAGATCTCAACCCCATAGAAAATCTTTGGAGGGAGTTGAAAGTCTGTGTTGCCCAGCGACAGCCCCAAAACATCACTGCTCTAGAGGAGATCTGCATGGAGGAATGGGCCAAAATACCAGCAACAGTGTGTGAAAACCTTGTGAAGACTTACAGAAAACGTTTGACCTGTGTCATTGCCAACAAAGCGTATATAACAAAGTATTGAGAAACTTTTGTTATTGACCAAATACTTATTTTCCACCATAATTTGCAAATAAATTCATTAAACATCCTACAATGTGATTTGCTGGATTTTTTTTTTTCATTTTGACTGTCATAGTTGACGTGTACCTATGATGAAAATTACAGGCCTCTCTCATCTTTTTAAGTGGGAGAACTTGCACAATTGGTGGCTGACTAAATACTTTTTTTCCCCACTGTATGCTGAGCACTTGTTGGCTGCTTTTCCTTCACTCTGCAGTCCGACTCATCCCAAACCATCTCAATTTGGTTGAGGTTGGGGTATTGTGGAGGCCAGGTCATCTGATGCAGCACTCCATCACTTTCCTTCTTGGTAAAATAGACGTTACACAGCCTGGAGGCTGTGTGATAGTCCCACTAAGCCCAAACCAGATGGGATGGCATATCGCTGCAGAATGCTGTGGTAGACATGCTGGTTAAGTGAGCCTTGAATTCTAAATACGTCACAGACAGTGTCACCAGCAAAGCACCCCCACACCATAACACCACCTCCTCCATGCTTTATTGTGGGAAATACACATGCGGAGATCATCCATTCACAAACACCGCGTCTCACAAAGACACGACGGTTGGAACCAAACCTCTCCAATTTGGACACATTTCCACTGGTCTAATGTCCATTGCTCGTGTTTCTTGGCCCAAGCAAGTCTCTTCTTCTGATTGGTGTCCTTTAGTAGTGGTTTCTTTGCAGAAATTCGACCATGAAGGCCTGATTCATAGTCTCCTCTGAACAGTTGATGTTGAGATGTGTCTGTTACTTGAACTCTGTGAAGCATTTATTTGGGCTGCATTTTCTGAGGCTGGGAATGAACTTATCCTCTGCAGCAGAGGTAACTCTGGGTCTTCCATTCCTGTGGTGGTCCTCATGAGAGCAAGTTTCATCATAGCGCTTGATGGCTTTTGCGACTGCACTTGAAGAACTCAAAGTTCTTAATGTTCCGTATTGACTGACCTTCATGTCTCAAAGTAATGATGTACTGTCATTTCTCTTTGCTTATTTGAGCTGTTCTTGCCATAATATGGACTTGGTCTTTTACCAAACAGGGCTATCTTCTGTATACCCCCCCTACCTTGTCACAACACAACTGATCGGCTCAAATGCATTAAGAAGGAAAGAAATTCCACAAATTAACTTTCAAGAAGGCACACCTGTTAATTGAAATGCATTCTAGGTGACTACCTCATGAAGCTGGTTGAGAGAATGCCAAGAGTGTGCAAAGCTGTCATCATGGCAAAGGGTGGCTATTTGAAGAATCTCAAATATAAAATATATTTTGATTTGTTTAACACTTTTTAAATTACTACATGATTCCATATGTGTTATTTCATAGTTTTGATGTCTTCACTATTATTCTACAATGTAGAAAATAGTAAAAATAAAGAAAAACCCTTGAATGAGGATATGAATAAGTATATTTCAAGCTAGAATCCAACACTACCATACCCTGTTCAAAGACACTTCAATATTTTGTCTTTCCCATTCACCCTCTGAATGGCACACATACACAATCCATGTCTCAAGGCTTTAAAACCCTTTTTTAACCTGTCTCCTCCCCTTCATCTTCACGGATTTGAAGTGGATTTAACAGGTGACATCACTAAGGGATCATAGCTTTCACCTGCATTCACCTGGTCAGTCTATTTCATGGAAAGAGCAGGTGTTCCTAATGTTTTGTACACTCAGTGTATATCGTAGTTTAAATTTGTGTGAGTTATAAATCAGTGTTTTTGTTATTTTTCATGTTTTGTGGTTTTTGTGGACCCCAGGAAGAGTAGCTGCTTCTGCAAAATCTAATGGGGATCCAAATAAACAAATCAATTTCAGTTATGAAAAAGGCAAGTTATTTTTAACATGTATTCTAAGTAGGGGGATCGTCAAAGTAGCTATGCTTTTTTAAGAGGTACTGGAGAGATAATGGAATGCTCAGTTGGACTGCAATATTCAATTTCTCTTGTCTAATGAATCATGCTATTAATTAATTGTAGGACCAGTCTTAATGTATTTATCACTTAAAGCATAACCGCATACATTAATTCATACATTTTAGTGAAGATGGACTGTGTGATGAATAACTGAAAATATCTTGGTTTAGAGTTCATACATTGGCTGGTCAACGGGTAATAAATTAACTATTCACGTTTCCTCATCTAAACGTTTATCTCAAGCTCACATACAATTACTAATTGTATGTGAGCTAAAGCTAAATAAATAGGTGAGAAAACAGGTATATTTTATTGAGCTCATTTACTGTGCTATATATAGCCTCTGTTTCTCGACATATCTGACTTGTTGTGTCGGTCTTTCCTCTCTTCTCTCTCATTACCTCCAATTAGCAGTCTCCCTCCAGAATGCCTCCCCCTCACCACCACCAACATCATCATCCTCAGCAGCACCATCACCAGGGTGGCCCTCGAGGGCCCTCCTTCCAGGAGCACGGTGGTGGCCCGCTGACCCAGCAGCCCCTGCAGCCCCTCATCCCCCTGCACATGGCCCAACGCGGGGCACCAGTCAGGCCCCAGATTGACCCACCGCCCCGCATGATGAGTCCCCCTCCCTCACACAACCACCAACAGCAACAACAACAGCAGCAGCAGCAGCAGCAGCAGCCCAAGAACATCCACATCAACCCCCATTTCAGGGGCCCTGCGTCCTCCCCTGCGCAAGGTAGGTCTGTACATTGGGCTGCTCCGCATGTTTGCAGGGCCAAATGGAACCGAATTCCCTAGATACTGCACTACTGTTGGCCCTGGTCAAAAGTAATGCTTTATAAAGGGGATAGGGTGCCATTTCATTGGGTTCTGACTTATTGTAATGATAGTACCTCTTCTGTTGAATGTTGTGAATATTTGCAAATTAGGTGAAGGCATGAGATGCAATTTGGTTTGCAGTTATCAGTGCACTGCTTTGAAAAGTGTCTGGATTAGAATGTCATGTTGTTTGGTTGAATGACAAGAGGATACGTCTCTCAGCCAGTAATAGGTTCGTCATTTTTTGGCAGCATCTCCATTCCTCAATCTGTTTATCTGCCCTGTCTTTCCAGACTGACGTTGAAGAGTGTGTGTGTGTGACAGAGAGAGACTCTGTGTGTGTGTGTTGAGGGGAGGGGGGTGGACAGGATAACAGGAGTGTTTTACAGTTGTTGGCAAATGTCCCTGAACCCATACAGTGCATTCGGAAAGTATTCAGACCCCTTGACTTTTTCCACATTTTGTTATGTTACAGCCTTATTCTAAAATGAATTAAATAGTTTTTTCCAGCTCATTAATCTACACACAATAACCCATAATGACAAAGAAAAAACAGGTTTTTAGAAATGTTTACAAATTTATAAAACTAAACTAAAATATAACAGTTACATAAGTATTCCGACCCTTTAATCAATACTTTGTTGAAGCACCTTTGGCAGCGATTACAGCCTCAAGTCTTCTTGGGTATGACGCTACAAGCTTGGCACATCTGTATTTGGGGAGTTTCTCCCATTCTCTGCAGATCCTCTCAAGCGCTGTCAGGTTGGATGGGGAGCGTCGCTGCACAGCTATTTTCAGGTCTCTCCAGAGATGTTCAAGTCTGGGCTCTGGCTGGGCCACTCAAGGACATTCAGAGACTTGTCCCGAAGCCACTCCTGCGTTGTCCTGGCTGTGTGCTTAGGGTCGTTGTCCTGGTGAACCTTCGCCCCATTCTGAGGTCCTGAGCGCTCTGGAGCAGGTTTTTATCAAGGATCTCTCTGTACTTTGCTCCGTTCATCTTTGCCTCGATCCTGACTAGTCTCCCAGTCCCTGCTGCTGAAAAACATCCCTACAGCATGATGCTGCCACCACCATGCTTCATTGTAGGGATGGTGCCAAGTTTCTTCCAGACGTGACGCTTGGCATTCAGGCCAAAGAGTTCAATCTTGGTTTCATCAGACGAGACAGAGAATCTTGTTTCTCATGGTCTGAGAGTCCTTTAAGTGCCTTTTGGCAAACTCCAAGCAGGCTATCATGTGCCTGTTATTGAGGAGTGGCTTCTGTCTGGCCACTCTACCATAAAGGCTTGATTGGTGGAGTGCTGCAGAGATGGTTGTTCTTCTGGAAAGTTCTCCCATCTCCACAGAGGAACTCTAGAGCTCTGTCAGAGTGACCATCAGGTTCTTGGTCACCTCCCTGACCAAGGCCCTTCTCCCCCGATTTCTCAGTTTGGCCGGGCGATCAGCTCTAGGAAGAGTCTTGGTGGTTCCAAACTTCTTCCATTTAAGAATGATGGAGGCCACTGTGTTCTAAGGGACCTTCAATGCCCTTCCCCAGATCTGTGCCTCGAGACAATCCTGTCTCGGAGCTCTATGGACAATTCCTTCGACCTCATGGCTTGGTTTTTGCTCTGACATGCACTGTCAACTGTGGGACCATATATAGACAGGTGTGTGCCTTTCCAAATCATGTCCAATCAATTGAATTTACCACAGGTGGTCTCCGATCAAGTTGTAGAAACATCTCAAGGATGATCAATGGAAACAAGATGCACCTGAGCTCAATTTCGAGTCTCATAGCAAAGGGTCTGAATACTTATGTAAATAAGGTATTTCTGTTTTTTATAAATTTGCAAAAAATTCGAACCTGTTTTCGCTTTGTCATTATGTAGATTGAGGGGGAACATTTTATTTAATACATTTTAGAATAAGGCTGTAACGTAACAAAATGTGGAAAAAGGGAAAGGGTCCGAATACTTTCCGAATAACTGTACATACAACGTATTGTCCTTTTTTAAATGTATTTCTGTCATTGGAAATTAATCAGCATTACCAGTTGCAACTCAAACTGATTATGAATTGAAAATGTATGTAATATTTACTGAAGTCAAGAAGCCTAGCTAATACATGTACCCATCCACCTTAACCTGTGGTCCTTAAGAGAACTACAACCGCATGCTTTTACTATGTTCATTCCTCTGTCCAGATGTGTACAAGTGTGAGCCCATTTCGGAGGTGAAATATAAAACAGCGCTCAGACGAACGCTAGATCCACATTCGGTGCGACGTGTGAGCCTTAAGACGTGCCTGTATAACAGCTCACAAAGAGGTGTCTAATGGACTGCCTCTCCTTCTCCCCACACTCGTTCTCTCTCTTCCTATTCTAATTTCTTGACCCCCCCCCGGACCCCCAATCTTCTACATCGTTCTCTCTCTCTGTCTGCAGTGCCCTTAATGCCTCCTGCCCAGAGCCAGCCACCCAGACCTGCTGTGGGTCCTCAGAGGTTCCCTGTGAGTAGCAGCTGCTCCCCCATCTCCGTTAACCATGTGGACCTTTTTGTGAGAGAAATGTCATTATGGCAATTAGATGCCCACTTGGGTCCAAATACTGTTAGAGCAAATCTGTAAACACTGATACCAAGTCTGTCTGCACAACTGGAAATGGTTGATAGGGGCTTTAGGCAGTGGCTATGGTGACAGGCTTAGTTTAGTTTGCACTCTTCATGGATGTGCTAGGGCTCAGACTCTGAGGTTGGCATCATAATGGAATCCTGAAATCAGGCCTCCAAATGGAACCCTATTCCCTACATAGTGCGCTCCATCTGACCAGAGCCTTATGGGAATAGGGTACCATTTGGCATGCAGCCCAGGATAAAGCCTACTACCGCCAGTGAAAATACCACTTTTTATCTGCCAGTGAAAATACCACTTTTTAGGACAAGTTTGTCCCAAAGCAGAACAGTCCTTTAGAAGGCTGTTTGAATGGATAAAACATGCCCAAAATATTGTTTTTGTTTCATACTCAGGGCTAAATAGATAGTCAGGTAGTCAAAGAAAGGAATCTGTAGTCATTGAAGAGCCTCTGAGTAAACTAGAACCTATTGCAGAGATGACAGGAAAGGAATGCCTTTTAAAGTGATTACAACATTGTGGGGGAAGTGGATTGGCCAGGCAGCCAAATATGCCTCAAGTTACTCCGAGTGCATCCCAAATTGCACCCTATTCCCTACATAGTGTGCTACTTTTGGCCAGGGCCCATAGGGCTCTGGTCAAAAGTAGTGCACTATGTAGGGTATAGGGTGCCATTTGGGATGTAGGTTCAGTTCTCCCAGCTAATGATGCCCAGGCATCAGGTGGCGCTGGTGCTGACTGACACCTTCCCGGGAAGAGTGTTTTATATGGATTCATGCAAATCGGCTATAAAATTTTAAAAAAGAAGGGCTGCATCCAATTGCATTTGGTGAAAGGTTTATAAACCTTGTCAACAAATGAGCCAGGGTCTCGCGTTAGTCTGTTATTTGGAAATTGCCAACATTTTATTCTGTCTTCCTCGTCTACTCTCCATTTCAATTTTCCAGTGCCAGTTTCCATCAGTCTGTGATGGTGGTGGACATTGATAGCAGAGAGAGTGCTCCAGTGTGTGTAGCAGAGCTGTTTTTCACTTTTGTACGAGTTTGAGCGAGAGGGAGAGGCTTAGCTGACGTCTAGCATGTTGTTGGTTTCCCCAGCTGTCAATCGCGTTTAGGCTGCTATTGCCACAGACACGATTAGAAATACAGGTCACAAAAAGCCCAGCAACATCCATGTACCATTGGGCACCAGATTACGGATGATTATCATACATTATCATATTATCAAATGTAATTGTTCAAGAAGGGGAGGGGGAGATTCTTCACCATCTGTAATATCGTTATATGAAAAATATTAATCAGGGGTTCCAATTAAGAGCTCATTAGGGGGCTATAATGATAAAAAAATACAGCTAGTCAAGAATAGATGTTTGTTTGTAATTTGCATGTAGCAGAAATAGTATACATTATATCAAGTGCTTGGTGGTGCAGTACCCTATATTCATTTAGCAGTGGCTGGCCGCCTCTTCTAAATCGTTGCAGGCATGCCAAGAAATATAATTTTATAAAATATTGCAATGGTAAAACGTTGTCAGTGTAAACGTAAATGACTAAAACCAATATGAAGTATATAGAAAAGATAAAGGAGCTATATATTTTTAAACAAGATAATCTGAGAACTAACGATCGGCAATAAAAACTAGACAGTCAGAGAATCTAAAATTCCAAAAATGTCGTGGCATGGGGCCCCCATTGATTTTGTTATGTTTGAGTCAGTCAGATGTCATTAAAAAACGCCATAAGCCATGGCAAAAATGTGTAGAATTGCAGGAAACAAGCTTTTAAAACTAAAATGTTCTCTCTGCCCTGTGGCAAAATGTGTAGAATTGCTGGAAATTAACTTTAAAGCAGGCAAATGTTTTCTCTGCGGCCAAGAGGATAGCCTTTAAAATCTTTGGTCGGAGACCGCGCAATTGGCCATGCCCACTACCACACACCCCCCACGCTAACTTTGCCACCGCTGCTGAAAAAAATCCTTATATATGTATCATTATATTTAGCCATTTATTCATCAGGTTAGATATTGATAACATGAAAGTAGCCTTGGTTCCACATTGACCAAGCTACAAAGAACTTTAAACTGTGACATTGAAGTCACATCGGGCAAATGTTCTGTCTGATGGTGGAGGCACTTATCTAACATGTCTTTCAGCCTCATTGGTCAACTGTACCATTGTCCTTAGAAAGGTGAAATCCCTCCCTCATCAGTGGCAACAATATGCAATTTGTACAAAACACTATGTCCAAAGAGGGAACGACCAAAACAAATGTCACTTCTAATCCTCTTCATTTCCATTTCTCATTGAATGGTTTGACATTTGGCCCGGTCCATTGTATGACATTTGTCTTAGCTAGCCCTCTCTCTTTCCGAGGGGGATATCTGCAGCATCAGTTACACATTGAGCACCTCTCAGCCTGTTTATCAAGGATTAACACTCAGATGATGAGACGCGTTATCAAATTCATACAAATTTCCAGAGGTATTATGTAGACAACCGAGCCTCCATTGTGCATACCGGACTGACCTTTGAAACAGAGCGTTAATGTCCAAACTAACAATGTGATCCGCTCCCTCTCCTCCTCTGCTTCGTTAAGCCCCGTTGATTAACTTTCTGTTAAGCAACTTTGGTGACTCTCTCGCCCTTCCAGCATACAAAACACCCCTCTATCCCTCTCTAAATGCCGTCAGTCTACCGGCGAATCAAGATGGATTAAGCTTAGATAGCATCTTAAGTCATTTATAAAGCGGCGAGGAGGAGGGAGGTCTAAGCACCCCATTTGTGGAAGTGCAACATGTTGAGTTGAAGGTTAATTTTTCAACAGAGACTCATGTTTAAGAGAATAAAGGAGAGACTGGCTATGAGGGGGCCTTTTTATTCCGAGGACGGATTACAGGATCGTTATCTGCTGCTTTTCCTTGAAGTTAGATTAGATGCAGCACGGTGGGGGGGATTGTGTGCTGTGTGGAAAGCTGTTGTACATACAAAATAGGTGGCTGGAACAAAGAAATTAACACTGATTTAACCCAAGCCCAAAATGCTTTGCCGTCCTTGTTCCCGAAACGCGAGCAGGTCACCTCAGTCAACAAAGTTCTATTTATGCTTTAGTGCAGGTTTACCATAGCGATCCTGTAATTCACAATGTTTTATACAATATTTTACAATATTTGAACCGTTTCTCGAATGGAAGTTTTCCTGACCAAAATGGCAGATTTTTTGTCATGTTGCTAGGATCCATTGACTACTCTAGTGAATTATAGTGGTTTACTCTCACTTATTCTCAATGGTATTTTCTCTGAATATGTGTGCGCACATTGATACATTTTACGCAAGTCAACATCATGCCTAATGAGAATAATCCTAGCCATTAAATTCCGAGCACTCACTCCCTTTCTAGTATAATATTATTACCCGAAATGCCCTTTTTTGGGGTTTTTAATTAGTTTGTGATTACAGTGGTTCTCAATGTGGAATTAAATGCATGAGCGTTTTTGTGTGCACCTCTCCCCCCTCACAGGGACCGGGGGACTTCCAGCAACAGCACATGCCTGGTAATTTCAGCCAGCCGCCCCAGAGGCCCCCCCATCACATGGAGCCCTGGAGGAACCAGCCTCCCCCCACACCCCAGGACAGAGAGCCCTTCTTCATCGGGGGTAAGACCACAGCCTTGCGTCCCAATTGGCACCTTATTCCCTATTTAGTGCACTATTTTGTCCCAAATGGCACCCTATTCCCTACATAGTGCACTACTTTTGACCAGCGCGCTCTGGTCATAAGTAGTGCACCACATAGGGAACAGGGTGCCATTTGGGACGCAAGGGTGCCATTTGGGACGCAGCCCTCCTTACCTAGCCCCACACACCCAGCTCACCCACCCATGCTTCCTTCCCTGCCTTTAAGGGGTTACATCTTCTCTCTTAGTTTATCTAACCCTTCTGGGCATTAACCCCTCACAATACACCTTCAGGGTAAGCTGCAAGCGCAATTGCGGAGTTCCATTAACTCAATTAATGTTATATGTATGTGCACATACATGCATTCGAATGAGTCGGGGCTCCTAATGTACATGCGTATCACTTCTCCATTTACTGCTTATGTGGAATTAAAATGCCATCAAATATTGGTGTCATATTCTGTTAAAATAGATGTATGGCAGTCGCTGTCTGATGTATTGAAAGTGAGTGGAATTGCGGCGACACAGCAAACAACTTGACGTCTCAGTTGTGGTTCTTTCCTCCCTCCTATTTCCCCTCCTGTTCTATAGAGCCAGGGCGGTTCCCAGGGCAGCAGCTGCTCATGTTCGATCCCCAGAACCCTGGTTTGCTCATGAACAGTAACAACCACCAGCTCCCCGGCCAGGGCCACATGGCCTTCAGTCAGCCAAGCCCAGGAGGGTTCAACCCGCCAGGCCAGGGTCCAGGGGGCCAGCTAGGGATGTTCCAGAGAGAGCCCCCCAGACCTAACCTGCCTCCCCAGGGCCACCCCCAGAGCCACCAGGGCATGGCCAGCCTGACTGGGCACAGTGGACCCACCAACACCAGGCTCTTCATGGGTCACCGTCAGCCCGGCTTCCCCCAGCAGCAGGGGACTCCCGGGCCCTTCCCCTCACAGCAGCTCCAGTTTGGGATGCAGGTACGGATGAGAGTAAGTGAATCTACTACCAATTAACGTGTGTGGTGGTGGCCTTTGCTCTGCCTGTGCATGAGGTGTACGGAATGATTCAAGCGTTGGTCCACAAATGGGTATGTTATCTATTTGTTAATTCATTTGTTTAGCATTCACTCGGCATGGAAGGGAATCCGTTCAGTTTGTATCGTAAACTATTGCTTTCTCCAAGCTTCTTCACAATCCGTGATTATACAGTACCTGTTAGGATGCATGTCAAATGTGAAATATGGGCCTTTTTTTTTTTCTAAATCAATTGTGTATTTCAGCCAGTTTTCTCTCGATTATTAAAATGTTGGAGACCCGAGTAATGATCACATAAATAAGTCAAGCTCGTTGAATATTCCCCGTTAGTGAAGCAGTCATAAAAACAGCTCATATTTCTGAGACCTCCCTCCCATGCGGTATGTATGGTGAGCCACAGACAAGAGTGCCCTCTAGTGTACCACTCATAGTTCTACCTCTGTTACCGCGGCTATTTGAGGACACCGATTGGAGGTTAATGAAATGCATGTAACAGTTTCTCCTTGAAAAAGCTTGAATCGTGTACGGACGACAACTCAGAACTGTGGCATTTAAAAAAATGTTGTAATTATTTGTCAAAACAGTACATCTTTGACCCTGTCAAAGTTAAAATCACTCACTCTGCCCACTTTGTCTTTTTGTATTGAAATTAAAACTAGGGCTTGATGCAGCACGGCCTTCTCCACTCGCAGCTCCAGCATCATGACTTGCCTCTATCCCATCAGCAGCAACAACAACATCAGCAGCACCGCAGACAGGACCTGTCTCAGCCTCACCCTCAGCACCACCCTCACCCCCATCCCAGCGAGCAGCGGCAAGGCCCCATGATGCACCGCGGCGGGCAGGGCCAGCCCCCCTTCCACCAGCAGCAGATGCAGCAGCACGGCAGCCCCAGACAGATGCACCCTAGCGTGCCCCGCCCCCAGAACCTCCAGCAGCGCAACGCCCTCATCAGACCCAGGATGGTGAGCAGCCATGTTTTGTTTTTCCCTTTTTGTTTCAGAATTGTGAAATGATTGTGCTTACAGTCGGTCATAGGACTGTTTGGGTTTATGGCAAGTTCCAAATGATTTAGAAGGAATTGACATGCTTTACTTTCAATCAAAAACCCAAGGGGCACAAAAAGAAAATCACATTGGTTATATTGGCTATGCATATCAAGCAAATGTCAATACAAATCATTCCCCCTTTCCACAGAGCCCTCCTACCCCCAAAGTTATTCCCCAGCGCAACAGCAACCTCCGCGAGCTCCCCGTGGCACCTGGCAACCAAAACATGAACAATGTCCGCCTTGCCTCTGCGCCAAACGCCTCCAACGTCAGGCCCGTTGCCAGGGCAATGCAGGGGGGGGTGCGTCCAGGCCTGAACGCTCGGCCGGTACCCGGCGGTGGCAGAGGAAGAGCCCAGCCTACTGCTGCCAACAAGGCTGCAGCACAGCTTCCTGGGCCACCTGAAAGAACGGTGGTTCGCAGGGATTCCACAGGCACTCGGCCAAACACAGCAGTACAGGTCAGTTCTGCACCACATGTAAATGGCACCCTATTCCCTATATAGTGGAATAAAGCTCTGATCAAAAGTAGTGCACTATGTAGGGAATAAGGTGCCATTTTGGATGCACCCAAAAGGAGTGTCTAAATAAAACAGTGTTGAAGTCATGCTAAAACAGGAAAACAAAGGCAAACGGCTGGGATTTCCATGTGCGACTCATTTGCAATATAGAAAGAATTTAGAAAATGGCCTTCAAGTTTTATTTCATTTATCGTTTTCTCTGTTGTATCATCACATATTCAAGGCATGGAGATCATTTGAGAATGTTTTATTATTTTGACAGACGGTGTGCCTGTAAAATTCAGTAACCTGAGATAATAAGCCGAGCTAAGCCCACCGTGATCTTAAATGGGGTAGTTCTATTTATTAATGGCCCAATCATAAGGTTATAAATGAGATGAGAATCGTTCACGGAGTCCATTAGAAAATAAATCAATACCATCGTAGTATATTTCTCTGGGGTATCGCTTCTCATTGCTACTGTGAATGTCACACCAATTTAGACGGTTCCAATGGTAAATGCTGCAGCTCTGTGGCTGTGTCTCAAATGGCACCCTATTGCCTATAGTGCATGGCTTTTGACAAGCGCTAGTCAAAAGTAGTGCACTATAATGGGAATAATGTGAAGTTTTGCCATTGACCTCACAATATGATATGTATTGCTATTCTCACGATTCTAAACTCAGCAAAAAAAGAAACGTCACTTTTTCAGGAACCTGTCTTTCAAAGATAATTCGTAAAAATCCAAATAACTTCACAGATCTTCATTGTAAAGGGTTTAAACACTGTTTCCCATGCTTGTTCAATGAACCATAAACAATTAATGAACATGCACCTGTGGAACGGTCGTTAAGACACTAACAGCTTAGACGGTAGGCAATTAAGGTCACAGTTATGAGAACTTAGGACACTAAAGAGGCCTTTCTACTGACTCTGAAAAACACCAAAAGAAAGATGCCCAGGGTCCCTGCTCATCTGCGTGAACGTGCCTTAGGCATGCTGCAAGGAGGCATGAGGACTGCAGATGTGGCCAGGGCAATAAATTGCAATGTCTGTACAGTGAGACGCCTAAGACAGCGCTACAGGGAGACAGGACGGACAGCTGATCGTCCTCGCAGTGGCAGACCACGTGTAACAACAACTGCACAGGATCGGTAAATCCGAACATCACACCTGCGGGACAGGTACAGGATGTAGCTCAATTGGTAGAGGATGGCGCTTGTAACGCCAGGGTAGTGGGTTCGATCCCCGGGGCCACCCATAAGTAAAAAAGTCTGCTAAATGGCATATTATAACAACTGCCCGAGTTACACTAGGAACGCACTATCCCTCCATCAGTGCTCAGACTGTCCGCAATAGGCTGAGAGAGGCTGGACTGAAGGCTTTTAAGCCTGTTGTAAGGCAGGTCCTTACCAGACATCACCGGCAACAACATCACCGGCAACAAGGTCGCCTATGGGCACAAACCCACCGTTGCTGGATCAGACAGGACTGGCAAAAAGTGCTCTTCACTGACAAGTCGCGGTGTTGGATCGGAGGGTGAAGGCTAGGGCCATTTCCCCCAGAAATGTCCGGGAACTTGCAGGTGCCTTGGTGGAAGAGTAGGGTAACATCTCACAACAAGAACTGGCAAATCTGGTGCAGTCCATGAGGAGGAGATGCACTGCAGTACTTAATGCAGCTGGTGGCCACACCAGATACTGACTGTTACTTTTGATTTTGTCCCCCCCTTTGTTCAGGGACACATTATTCAATTTCTGTTAGTCACATGTCTGTGGAACTTGTTCAGTTTGTCTCAGTTAGTTGAATCTTATGTTCATACAAATATTTACACATGTTAAGTTTGCTGAAAATAAACGCAGTTGACTGAGAGGACGTTTCTTTTTTTTGCTGAGTTTACAAAACATTAGGAACACCTGCTCTTTCCATGACATAGACTGACCAGGTGAAAGTTATAATCCCTTATTGATGTCACTTGTTAAATCCACTTCAATCAGTGTAGATGAAGGGGAGGAGACAGGTTAAAGATGGATTTTTAAGCCTTGAGTCATGGATTGTGTGCCATTCAGAGGGTGAATGGGCAAGACAAACGATTTTAGTGTCTTTGAACGGGGTATGGTAGTAGGTGCCAGGCGCACCGATTTGAGTGTGTCAAGAACTGCAACACTGCTGGGGTTTTCATACTCAACAGTTTCCCGTGTGTATCAAGAATGGTCCACCACCCAAAGGACATCCAGCCATCGTGACACAACTGTGGGAAGCTATGGAGTCAACATGGACCAGCATCCCTATAGAACGCTTTCGACACCTTGTAGAGTCCATGCCCCAATGAATTGAGGCTGTTCTGAGAGCAAAAGTCTGCTGCGGAGGGACGAGAGAGCTATGAGAAAACGAGTTTTGATCAGTCATGGAAATAAAAGTGCTGAAAACAAATGGGCTCATTATTTAAAAAGAGCAAGCTATGAAGGAAAAATACTGGAGTTTTGGTACAGCAAACTAGCGTAAAAATAATTATGCAATATTGTAAAAAAGATACTATACAATATATCGGCAAAAATAATATCACGATATGAAACTATCAATTTCTTTCCCCATCACTATTCTGAGGGCCAATAGGGCTTTGGTCAAAAGTAGTGCACTATAATGGGAATAGGGTTCCATTGTGGATGCAGACCATGTTACTAGCACATGGTGAGTTTGATGTGTCTTTGGGATGTTTCTCATATTGTTCGGTTGGTTGTAGGATCCGGACGAGGACGAGGAGACGCGGCAGTACCGTCTGAAGATCGAGGAGCAGAAGCGTCTCCGGGAGGAGATCCTGAAGAGGAAGGAGATGAGGAGGCAGATGCAGGCCAGCGTCCGCAAGAAAGAGCTACTGGAACGCATCAACGGCCAAGGTGACCCACCACAACAACAGCCGCAACACCAACAACAGCAGCAGCGTCAGTTTCCTCCTAAACCTCAACAGCCCCAGCAAGGCTCTACTGCCTTCCCTCCTAACGGCAGGGAAGCCCCACAGACGCCCCTCGCGCTCCACCAGAACGTCAAGACCCGCCTGACCAAGGGCCAGGGTCAGCAAGCCCCGGCTCCAGGCTGGCAGGGCGGCCAGCAGGGGCAGAACACTGGCCCCGGGGGCCCCGGTCCCAACCCTAACCAGCAGGTCCAGTGGCAACAGCAACACGGGCAGCAGAGGTGGAACGTTACCCAGCTGAACCCTATCAGACCAGGGGGGGCCCCTCCCATGGGGAACATGCCCATGCAGGGAGTCCCGATGGCGGGTATGGGTTCAGGCCAGGCCCAGTCTCTGGGGCCTAAGTCAGGGGTGAAGAGAACTGTGATGCAGCGAGCCAATAGTGGAGACGGAGCAGGGCCGCAAGTCCCACAGAAAGTCAGAGTGGTCAAGCTTCTAGGAGGGGTGAGTTCCTGGTTTGGTGATTTGCTTTTGGACTGACAGACATAGGGTTGCAAGATTCCCAGAATCTGGAGGGAATAAACAGGAAATCCTCCAACCAGGATGTCTGGGAATTTTAGAAAATCTACCTGAATTTTGCAGTCCTAAACAGTGTCTTTGTTTCGTTTTGTCTTTGTTTTGTCTTTGTTTCGTTTTGCCTTTGTCCTGCGGTACGTTCGGTACCTTCTATCGTTTCCTTGAAAGTTAATTCAACCCAAGAATTTCCAGATACTTTTAAATGTCACCCACTCCCTAGGAGGACCACATGTTTTGTAACATATTTGAGTGGTGGTATTGAAGATGCTTCCACACCCATCTTTACAATATTAAAAGGCACGAGTCATTAAAGTGAACTGTCTGGCATTTATCAGACTTTTATCAAATGTATTTGGTGTTAGAGACACCAGTTCACTGCTCCTAAAGTTTGGTGTCTGTCCTTTTTAAAGGCATCCCTATATTGTCTTTAAAATATATAGACATGGGAACTTTAAGTGCGAAACAGGCAAGACAGTTATGAGCCAACTGGGTCCAGATTCAGAAATCAGTTTATGATCAGTTTATTCACATTGGTTCAAATCACTACTGCCGCCTTAATTATGAATTAATCTCGGGTGTAAATTGGAAAAGGCTTTGTGTTAAAACAGTCATATCTGTCGTTGATGAGGCAGTTGTGAGATGTGATGTATTTTGGAGTAAGCTGCTTTGCTCCCATCCCAGAGGATTAGGCTGTAAAGGCTGAATCGCAGGCTCTCTCTCTGCTGCCATAAATTAAGATAACTGAGTGTCAGCCACGTTAGTAGAAACCTGTTCCGAGCTATCTGAAGTGCTGCATCTCCGAGGGAGAGAGGGAGCCCATAGCTGTGCTGAAAAGCAGATTCTCCAGATACTTTCTCCACCACACATTGTTCCGCTGTCATCGACGGCAGCCTGACAATGTTATCTCTCTCCCTCCCTCTACAGCAGCCGCCTCTCAGGTGTGTGAGCCATAGAAACGTTCAACGTCAACTCACGACTCGCGTCAATTAATCTTCCCTTAGCAGGGCGGCTCTGCGCCATAATACCTGTGTAAGAAAGAGTCGCCACTTTTGAGGGAATTGGATTTGTATAGTTTAGGCAGTGCAGATAAGGGGGGGGGGGGGTTTAATCAGGCAGAATAGGGCCCAACAATGGAACACGCGATACAAAAGCCAGGGGGGTGGGGAGGATAGGGGGTGGGGTAATGGGACGGGGAACATGTCAAGCCGGTGTCACTCAGGTGTAATGCAGCTTAGCATCTGATGGGTGCAATCAGCAGCTGTAGATTTCTATAGGAGGATTAATCCATTTACTGTGGGATGACAGCAGGAGACCGGTCAGAGTCAGATAGCACTGCTGTCTTTCTCCCCTTTTTTCCCTCTTTTCCCAGTATTGATCTGTCACATTAAGAGGAGGAACAACCTTCATCTCTTTCAGCCTGTGTGTGTGTGCTTGTTTGGGTGTGCATGTGTGTAAGCTATACAGCCCTAGCTATCTGTAACTATTTAATAACCAGAGGGTAACCATGTTGGATCCATTCTCAGCATGAGGCCCACAGTGCTCCGCCTCAAAGCTAATGTCTTCATGGGTATTGTGGTGTGAGACTAGGAAAGCCAGACTCGCTTCAGACATTGCTCAAGGGCGCATTTCGACAGGACCATTTTCAACCATTTTGGTGTTCGATTTTATGTCTGGAATCCTTGATCGGTCTGTGTTCTCTGCATCGCCAGGCCCCTGCATTGAATCCAAGGACTCCAGCCAGACTACACTGTGTAACTGTGTTAAAACCGAGAAATTAGTAGAAAGTCTGTTGATCAGAGTATGTGTCCCAAATGGCACCCTATAGCCTGCGATAGTGCACTACGTTGTCACCCCCATAGGACTCTGGTCAAAAGTAGTGCACTATATGGGGAATAGGGTGCCATTTAGGACACAGCCCTGCAGTCTATTTATTTTCCCTGTGCTGTGTGATCTCTAGGGAGGAGATGTGAGTGGTGCCAGCGCCCCCATCCAGCAGCAGGCCACCAGGCCAGCCCTCCAGCTCCGCCAGGGCCCAGTGAGGAAGGTAACCCTGGCCAACCCCCCCGTCGAACAGCCCATACAGGGCCTGGTCACACAGGGGGGCAGAGGGGGCATGGGCAACAGGGTAGGTTGTTATATCTACTCACACCTATCACCATTACCAGCACTACATTAAAAAAAGACAGTGTTTGTGTCCCAAATGGCACCTTATTCCCTACATAGCCATTTGAGGTGCCATTTGGGATGGAACCGGTGGACTCTAAACAGGGCCTAGCTAACATGCTATAGCGTTACTTACCAGGGTCTGCAACTAGGTTTTTGGTCCACCAGCCAATACTGTAATATTAAGGGCAGGTGTAGTATTTTTGACAGGAGCGCTACATAGAACTTTCCTCTTAAATATAGATGTAAGAAAATCCTCTCTGAATACTATTCGCTATGTTTTTTATGCCTCTGGCATTCCCCTGCCATTTATATTAGTAGCTGTACCATTGGAGTAGCTCTGGTAATAACTTAAGACAGGACAGTATGCCAGGTGTAGTAATGTTGACAAGCTGAGAGTCGACGTGACACGGCTGCTACACGGGGTCCCCTGGCCTCTGCACGCCTGTCACCAGCCTGCCGTCTCGGGGGACCGGACGGACGCTCTCTACTCGGCGACACTGACAGGGAAAGGCAGCCACCATGACGCCTGGTTGGCTGGCTCTCTCCTTCTTTGTACTCTGGGGTCGCTCCCTCTCTCCGCCGCGGTGGCTGACGAACGAACACACCGCTCCCTCCCTCCCTCGCTCTCGTATGAAGATACAACAGATGCGCGCAGGCAGCAGTCATCATGTTTTGACGTTGATGCCGTATGTAGAAATATGATAAATCAATCAAGCAAAAGCACCAGCTCAGCAGCCTGGAGGTGTTTATGTGAAAATTTAGATTTTTTTTTCACTCATGCTGAAAAACGGTAGACCCTGGTAGATGTGTGGTCCTCTGTAGCTCAGCTGGTAGAGCACGGCGCTTGTAACGCCAAGGTAGTGGGTTCGATCCCCGGGACCACCCATACACAAAAATGTATGCACGCTTTGGATAAAAGCGTCTGCTAAATGGCATATTATTATTATGTAAGTCACTCTGGATAAGACCATCTGCTAAATGACGTACATTTACAGTGCATTCGGAAAGTATTCAGACCCCTTGACTTTTTCCACATTTTGTTAAGTTACAGCCTTATTCTAAAATTGTTTAAATTATGTTTTTTCCTCATCAATCTACACACAATATCCCATAATAACAAAGCCAAAACAGCTTTTTAGAAATTTTTGCAATTTTATAAAAAAACAAAAACAGGAATAGTATATAGTATTCAGACCCTTTGCTATGAGACTCGAAATTGAGCTCAGGTGCATCCTGTTTCCATTTATCATCCTTGACATGTTTCTACAACTTGGAGTCCACCTGTGGTAAGTTCAATTGATTGGACATGATTTGGAAAGACACACACCTGTCTATATAAGGTCTCACAGTTGACAGTGCATGTCAGAGCAAAAACCAAGCCATGAGGTCGAAGGAATTGTCCGTAGAGCTCCAAGACAGGATTGTGTCGAGGCACAGATCTGGGGAAGGGTACCAAAAAGTTCCTGCAGCATTGAAGGTACCCAAGAACACAGTGGCCTCCATCATTCTTAAAATGGAAGAAGTGTGAAACCACCAAGGCTCTTCCTAGAGCTGGCCGCTCTGACAAACTGAGCAATCGGGGAGAAGGGCCTTGGTCAGCGAAGTGACCAAGAACCCGATGGTCACTGACAGAGCTCCAGAGTTTTTCTATGGAGATGGGAGAACCATCCAGAAGGACAACAATCTCTGCAGCACTCCACCAATCAGACCTTTATGGATGAGTGGCCAGATGGAAGCCACTCCTCAGTAAAAGGCACATGACAGCCCACTTGGAGTTTGCCAAAAGGCACCTAAAGACTCTCAGACCATGAGAAACAAGATTCTCTGGTCTGATGAAACCAAGATTGAACTCTTTGGCCTGAATGCCAAGCTTTATGTCTGGAGGAAACCTGGCACCGTCCCTACGGTGAAGCATGGTGGTGGCAGCATCATGCTGTGGGAATGGTTTTCAGCGGCAGGGACTGGGATACTAGTCAGGATGGAGGGAAAGATGAACGGAGTAAAGTACAGAGAGATCCTTGATGAAAACCTGCTCCAGAGCGCTCAGGACCTCAGACTGGGGCGAAGGTTTACCTTCTAACAGGACAATGACCCTAAGCACACAGCCAAGACAATGCAGGAGGCTTTGGGACAAGTCTCTGAATGTCCTTGAGTGGGCCAGCCAGAGCCTGGACTTGAACCCGATCGAACATCTCTGAAGAGACCTGCAAATAGCTGTGCAGCGACGCTATTTAAACTCCCCAAATACAGGTGTGCCAAGCTTGTAGCGTCATACCCAAGAAGACTCGAGGCTGTAATCACTGCCAAAGGTGCTTCAACAAAGTACTGAGTAAAGGGTCTGAATACTTCAGTAAATGTGAGATTTCATATATATATATATATATAAAAAAATTAAACCTGTTTTTGCTTTGTCATTATGGGGTATTGTGTGTACATTGAGGGGAAGAAACAATTTGTCTGTAACGTAAAAAAAACTGTAAAATTCAAGGGGTCTGAATACAATGAGACGCGCTTTCCGAATTCGCGCCTCATTACCACTCGGCTGGATGCGGAATTAAAACATCAACACCTGCATTAGAGGTTCAAGCAGTTTCCTCTCTTTTTTCCCCCTCCCCCTTTCTTTCCTCCCTGCCTGGTGCAGGTGGTTGTCCCAGGGCGTGGCAGAGCCAGAGGGGCAGCGGGGGCTGGAGGAGCGGGTCAGCTGGGGCGTGGGCGCCTGATTCCCACCAGACAGAGCCAGCGAGGGGCAGGGGACAGCCAGGCCTGTACTGTGTCCATAGACGGCCTCTCCACATCCACCACCGACGCGCAGCTCCGAAACTTGCTCAACTCAATCGGCCCCATCCAGGTAGGCCTTCTCTCCTTGTCTCTCTCCGTGCTGCGTCCCAAATGGCACCCTAGTATTCCCTAGATAGGGCACAACTTTTGTGTGTATGTGTGTGTATATATATATATATATATATATATATAAAGTAGAGCACTCTCTAGGGTGCCATTTGGGACGCATTCCCTACTCTCCCTCCATGCTTCCCTGCTCCACCGGTGGAACCTCTTTTATGCTCCGTCTCATATTGGTGGACTGTAATGTGGATCCGATTGTGGTCTGCTAGCACCCTCTAGCTACAGAATGTAATATAACCACACATGCCTCCCCCATCCGCCCATGCTCCCTCTTGTGGGAGAGAAGAGAAGCTTGAGATGGGGGTAGCAGCAACTTGTTCTAAACACGCCTGCTCTTCCCTTGTTCTGCTTATGCTGCTGCAGATGTTCAAAATGCTGCCCCAGCAGAGGAAAGCCATTGCCAAATTTCACAATCCCCAGCATGCCTTGAGTTTCCAAGTCAGCTTCAACAGGTAAATAAACCACTTTGTTTCACTCTCCCTTTTTAAAACCCACAATCCTCTGTCACTATTCTGAAATTGTAGTCTCCCCAAAATGCATCATTATGAATAGGGCTTATACCTAACACCAAATTAGAACGCTTACTCATCGAGGCATCTTTCTTTTGGAACCATACAGGCATATGATAGATTTGTCCCATATTGACGTGTCACTGATTGATGTCTGAAGCGCGCTGTAGAGGGAGGTGTCGAGCGCCCAGTGCAGGACGTCACGCCTGGCGCTCATGCGGCTTGGAGGCTTCCGTGTACAGATCCACAGCCCTATGGAACGCTAAGAGCCTACACCGCACCCTCATCCTCCTCACAACAAGCACCCCTGACCGCCTCACCTGCTGACTATCTACTGTGGAAAACGTCAACACAAAGCAGCATGTTTTGCTCATGGTTGAATTGCCGTCAAGGGGGAGGTTCAATGCCGGTTTCATGTGACAATATGTTTATGGTCGCTGGTCTGGACACTTGGACAGACGTGACTCTAGAGGGAAGATACTGGATAGTCTGTGAAAAGATGAGAAAAGGTTTGAGTAAAAGGTTTGTGCATCGGGCACTAACGACAACAAGAAATAGTGGTTGACACTGGATAATGGTTGCTCCCACGCTCAGCTCAGTTGTGAACACCATCGATATCAACGATTAGGGAGAAGAGTTTTGGAGATCTGTGTATAGGCTATTTAACTTGTACCTGGAGATTTTGCAAATTTTCTGAACAGGTGTTTTTGATTCGAGGCAAGCTGCTGATGTAGGTCTTGGCTGAATGAAACAGGTGTAGAATAGGTGCGAGGCTTGCCACTACATATTTTCCATTCTGGAAGTGCCATTTTCCTTCTATAGATGGCAGCATTTCATAATTATTGTGGATTGGAAACTATGGGGTGGCTTTTCGTATAGAGCCCTTCCTCAAGCATCATTTAGTTTCTGGGTAAATGGCACTGCCTAGTGGAGAACTTAAGCCATTAAAAAAACAATCTGTTCTAATGCAGTTTGAGGGTGATTATGGTGATCATTCAAACTTGCACTTGCACCAGGTAACGATTCCAAGGATTTTTGTTCAAATAGAATCTAGATTGATTAGCCATGCAACATTATAGGAAGTTCTTAAACCTATTCCTAACATAATTTCACTCTTCTGTTAAAGAAAGCCCTTGTTTTGACTGGCCACCATGTCTTCACCTTTCAGTTTCGGAGGAATACTAGGCTGGATGACATGGATAAATAGTGTGTAATTGTTAGATTTTCTCTACACTGAAGTTCATTGACGTTACGCAGAAAGACTGGTTTAATTGTCCTTCTCAAGCTAGTGAGTCTATTTTGACCGGTAGCGTTACTTGATCATTAGAAAAACGTGTACTTTAATAGGGAGCCGTTCGTATAGTCTTTTAACTGGGTAAACATGAATAGGGCACCTAAGTTTGTGATCTCGGAATGCGTTTTAGACATTTTAATTTTGGGGATGCACTCAACATGTTTAGTTTTGTATATTGTTGGCATTTCTGATTTCATTGGTACATGTCCGGTTTAGTGGGTTTGCTAGCTCCAAAATAAATCATCATTACAGATTAATTTTAAAGGTTTGTCAGTGTTTCCCCTAGATTTTGTTTTAGCAGTGGTGGCAACTGTCGCGGAAGGTGGGTGGGGGGTCAGGCAAGGTTTTTCTGGATCAAAAAGGGGTTTATCTGGTGGGCGTGTTGGGGGGTGTGGTAATGGGCGTGGACGGCCCATTGCCACAGCTTCATTCGATCCAGAATTGGCGGCGGAGAGACAAATGTGCTGTTTTTCAGCTAATTTCCTGCAATTCTATACATCGCATTTTGCCATGGCTGTTTTCTTATGCTCACACATTATAACAAAAGCAATGGGTACCCTAATCGGGGGCCCTAATCGGGGGCCCTAATCGGGGGCCCTGGGTATGTGCCCTGCGTGTCCGGTCAGTAATCCAGCCATGCCAAAAATACTCCTAAATTCATCGTTTTTAGAATTTTCTGTTCTCCCTAACTGTCTAGCTTTTATTTTAGAGATTTCTAGTTCTCAAAGATTATATTATTAAAAAATATATATGTAAATTATAATTTCTACATACTTTGTCTGGTTTTTGTCATTTAAGTTTACACTAAAAATATTTTCCCGTCCCACTTTTTAAAATATATTTGGTGGGGGGGGGGACAACAATTTAGCAGCACTCTTACTTTCATTTAATAGTAAACTTTAATTTAATAGTACATTTTACTTTGATTCAATAGGTAAACAAGGATACTGGATTGTTTTGTGTTTCGCCACAATTCAAAATGTTGTAGCAGTCTTGCCAATCTATGTTTTTGTAGTTTAGCATTCTGATGATAACACCAAGCTGCAAAAGGAAAGTTCTGTTAAGTTTTTTTTACTTAAAAGAAAAATACAAATTTACAAACTCATTCTATACTAAGTTATTATCTAGATAATGAACGTATACATACATACATACATACATACATACACACACACACACACACACACACACACACACACACACACACACACACACACACACACACACACACACACACACACACACACACACACACACACACACACACACACACACACACACACACACACACACACACACACACACACACACACACACACACACACACACACACACACATACTTTTTTATTTTTTTATTATTGATGGATTTCAGGTTTACTCAAACCTGGTATCTGGTGCAACAAAGGCATATTTGCATCAGTGGACAACATAGTACCTTTCAGTATATTGCTGGATCAAGGCTTGGTTAGGTTTTTATTTTATTTTGCTTCCAAAAGTGACAAACCTTCCATAATAAGAGATCAGAATAAAACAGTTGCAGTATAATTACATTATTTAGTATAATTTCATTCAGGTCATTTAGCGCAATACATGTTCCGCTTCGGAAGGTGTGGGGGCAACCATTGTCAGTGTATTAGTAATCATGTACATAACACCAAACAAGTAGAACTTTCACCGAATGTTTATCATTTTTCCAAACGTTTTGAGTTCTCATTATGTGCTTTGTATCAAGTTAACCGTTTTATATATATAAAAAAAAAACGGATGTGTCCAGACTATAATTATTCTACAAGTGTTTCATTTGTATGTAGAACGAAAACTAAAGGGAGCCTGGACCCTGTTTCTGTTCGTAGATATTTGAAGACGTTTTAAAGGGAAAATAAAATAAGGCCTATATATACCATGAAAATATGGGTATGTGACGCCGATTTAACTATTCTAGCCCACAACTTTGTCTGTGTGTCTGATGTCTTTGTCTTTACGGTGAGGAAGCTCAATTCGGATGCCAGCTGTCATTCATTGTGATCTAATATTTTTCTTAAGGTAATGGTTAGTTTTTATCCTCCCTGGTATTGTCTCTTACACTGACTCCTCTCCCTGTGCTGTTTTACCAAATCCTTTAACAATTGCTTGTTGCACAATAAAACTTGAACTAGGTGTATCAGTAAGATTAGGTAACTTGTACTTTTGAATGTAGGCGACATAGTTCCATTACATGCCAGTTTGGTACAATCTGCCATTATTTCTGGCAATGAATCTTCATTTTTTTTGTCAAGTATTTGAGTATCTTTATACGTAGTATATGAGTGTATATATTCATAGTTTACATTTAATTACCTCCATCCTCCCCAACACACAGCACTGATAATAAATAAAATATTTAAGATGCCATAGTATTAGCTGTAAGCATAAGGAGGAAGAGCTGCATGTGTTACCTGGCGGTTTCCTGTAATCCTTGTAAGTCGTACAGGGCTGCATGTTACAATTGAGGACAATTTAAGTTGTTTTGTTTGTCATTGTTCCCGTTTCGTGCTTTCTCTTTGACTCTACTGACTAAGGTTTTGTTTTGTTAGATGTTTGAACTGGCCACTTCTTTGCACGTGGGTCAAGGTTTTTTGTGTTGAATTTAAATTATGAATCCTATGGATTTGAAAAGTATTGGCAATGCCATTTAAATCGCATTAGTAAAAGACATGAAGGTTATGTCTGGTAACAGAGAACCAGGTTCATATTGGACCTATTTGTACCTTGTTTCTAAGGTTTTTATTGCCATTGTACTTGCATGTACTTTATGATGAACGTTTTGCTTTTTATGTCATCAGGTTTGGAGCACTCCTCTTTAGCTGTTTAATGTTGATGATTTTTTGAAAGCTGCACTAATTTAGGTTTTAAACAAGATGCTACATCTACTGATTGACAGATTTGATCTGCTCATATCGTCTAATTGTTTGTTTGCTATTGATTATTTTCTTTTAAATGTCAATGGTTTTCTAACATATAACTACTGTATATGCTGCTTAAAATGTTAACATGGCCCCCAAATGTATGACCGTTGGGTTGAAGACACGCCTGATGTTTAAAAGATATCCAAACTTTGAATCTACTAACATTTCTCATTCTTCACTTAGGTGTTTTGGATGGGATCCAGAAGCGCATTTGTTTTTTGCAGGACCACAGCTGAATGTCCATAGTTGACTCCTTTTCTCCGTTTCAGGTTGAATCCCGCGGACTGACGCCTTACATCAATGCTAACACTGTTTGGTTGTTTGCAGGTCCTGTGAGAACACGATTGACTACTTTTCTCCTCTTGATAATTCAGTTTATTTTGCAGCATGGTTTTGGGCCTCAAACCCCATTGGCCCAGACTTCTGCTTCTTCCAACAACTCCTTTTCCTGTAACCCTATCCTTCCAACCTCCAAGGTTGGCATTGACTCAGTTGAGGTGTGTTGTTATTGTGGTTGTTGCTGCTCTTAACCCTCTGTATCAAGCAGGGGCCCTGCCTGGATTACCTTTGTTTGTTAGCCCAATGGATGGAGGTTAACATCTCTGTGACGACACCCGGGTTCACAGATCAGACACGCTTAAAGCCACACGCTTCCACTCCACCCAAGTCATGCCAGCTATGCTCGGCATTCAAATGTTTGGTTGGATCGTAAAAAAGACACCACTGATTTCTTATACCGTGTACGGTGTGATATTGTCAAGCACTGAAAAAACTGACTTGAATTGTTGAAAATATACCAAAATGTATGTTTCACATTTGTGTTGAAAGAAATGTTGATCAATCAAGATTGTACAACCCAAAGTTTTGACGCAACGATGTTCAAAAATGTCAGTGTTTGTCCGTGAAATGTTTGCTTGAGATGCATTTGTAAACTGAAATGCAACATGTTGAAAAATTCAATTATTTGACAAAATATACAAGTTACAATGTACATTGTTGAATAATTAAGTGATGCCATACCTAAATAAACACCAATGTATTTTATCTTTTGGTTTTCTTGAATTAACTTTGAAATTAAAGGCAGTGCGATTGATGCTTAGTATGATGTGCTAACTATAAGTAGAAAATAATTATGCTCAAGTCATGCTTATGATTATAAAAGTATGCCTATGTACAGTGAGGGAAAAAAGTATTTGATCCCCTGGTGATTTTGTATGTTTGCCCACTGACAAAGAAATGATCAGCCGGTAGGTTTATTTGAACAGTGAGAGACAGAATAACAACAAAAAAATCCAGAAAAACGCATGTAAAAAATGTAAAAAATTGATTAGCATTTTAATGAGGGAAATAAGTATTTGACCCCTCTGCAAAACATGACTTAGTACTTGTTGGCAAAACCCTTGTTGGCAATCACAGAGGTCGGATGTGTCTTATAGTTGGCCACCAGGTTTGCACACATCTCAGGAGGGATTTTGTCCCACTCCTCTTTGCAGATCTTCTCCAAGTCATTAAGGTTTCGAGCCTGACGTTTGGCAACTCGATCCTTCAGCTCCCTCCACAGATTTTCTATGCGATTAAGGTCTGGAGACTGGCTAGGCCACTCCAGGACCTTAATGTGCTTCTTCTTGAGCCACTCCTTTGTTGCCTTGGCTGTGTGTTTTGGGTCATTGTCGTGCTGGAATACCCATCCACGACCCATTTTCAATGCCATGGGTGAGGGAAGGAGGTTCTCACAGTACATGGCCCCGTCCATCGTCCCTTTGATGGGGTGAAGTTGTCCTGTCCCCTTAGCAGAAAACCCCCCCCCAAAGCATAATGTTTCCACCTCCATGTTTGACGGTGGGGATGGTGTTCTTGGGGTCATAGGCACCTCCTCCTCCAAACACGGCGAGTTGAGTTGATACCAAAGAGCTCGATTTTGGTCTCATCTGACCACAACACTTTCACCCAGTTCTCCTCTGAATCATTCAGATGTTCATTGGCAAACTTCAGACGGGCCTGTATATGTGCTTTCTTGAGCAGGGGGACCTTGCGGGCGCTGCAGGATTTCAGTCCTTCACGGCGTAGTGTGTTACCAATTGTTTTCTTGGTGACTATGGTCCCAGCTGCCTTGATCATTGACAAGATCCTCCCGTGTAGTTCTGGACTGAATCCTCACCGTTCTCATGATCATTGCAACTCTACGAGGTGAGATCTTGCATGGAGCCCCAGGCCGAGGGAGATTGACAGTTCTTTTGTGTTTCTTCCATTTGCGAATAATCGCACCAACTGTTGTCACCTTCTCACCAAGCTGCTTGGCGATGGTCTTGTAGCCCATTCCAGCCTTGTGTATGTCTACAATCTTGTCCCTGACATCCTTGGAGAGCTCTTTGGTCTTGGCCATGGTGGAGAGTTTGGAATCTGATTGATTGATTGCTTCTGTGGACAGGTGTCTTTTATACAGGTAACAAACTGAGATTAGGAGCACTCCCTTTAAGACTGTGCTCCTAATCTCAGCTCGTTACCTGTATAAAAGACACCTGGGAGACAGATCTTTCTGATTGAGAGGGGGTCAAATACTTATTTCCCTCATTAAAATGCAAATCAATTCATAACATTTTTCACATGCGTTTTTCTGGATTTTTTTGTTGTTATTCTGTCTCTCACTGTTCAAATAAACCTACCATTAAAATTATAGACTGATCATTTCTTTGTCAGTGGGTAAAGGTACAAAATCAGCAGGGGATCAAATACTTTTTTCCCTCACTGTAATTACCACTTCCTTTGAACATTTGGAGTTATGTACTCTTGCACATGTGCTATTTGAGGAAGAGCCTGTGTAGCTTTTTCCAAGTTACTACCAACCATTTACAGTGTTGCAGAGACACCTAATGGTTGTTGGCCACAGCAGATGCAATCCATCAGAAGTGTCCTCAATAAAATGTATGCAAACTTCCATTTTCAAGCAGCCATCATTGTCCCTGCCATTGCAGAAACGTAACCCCTAAGAAACCAAGTTGTGTTTTCCAAATTGCCAGATGACTGCTCATGTTTGCAAATGTCCCCAATTGTTGAATTGGTTGTTCAAACTGCAGCAGGCAGCAGTCAAACATGAGGCCCCCACAGGGATTAGAGAGAGCTTTATTTACCTGCTCTGCGGAATGCTTTCGCTCAGCCGCTTTTGTATCTGCCAGAGACCCAAGGTCAACACTCTGGAGGAGACGTGCCGCTTTGTCTCTCCCAAGTTTCCGCCTCACAATATCAACAACAATACACAATGTAGGTGACTCTAGAGAAGGAAGTGGAATTCCTAGTCGTGTTGCAACAGTGGTCAGACTTCAGAAACCTTGCAGTGGCCCTACCTCTTTTGGAGACTTGGGGGGCATTTACTCTGTACTTCTAGTCTTCGTTTGCTCTAACACTCTGCTCAGTATAAGATGTAGAGAGCTACTCAGTAGTACAGCATTAAACATTGACCAACCATACTGTGGCTCTATAGACCTTTTTATCACAGTTCATTCATGTAATAGGTTAATATGCCTACAACAATTTATTCAAGAGAGTGAAGCCTAATCTTAGTATTTGTGATCGATCAGCCTCTGAAAGTCATTTTTTTTTTAATTTTAGTCATTTAGCAGACGCTCTTATCCAGAGCGACTTACAGTTAGTGAATGCATACGTTTTATTTTTGTTGTTTTTTCATACTGGCCCCCCGTGGGAAACGAACCCACATCCCTGCCGGCCAAACCTTCCCCTACCTTGGACGACGCTGGACCAATTGTGCGCCGCCCATGGGTCTCCCGGTTGCGGCCGGCTGCGACAGAGCCTGGACTCGAAACAGGATCTCTAGTGGCACAGCTAGCACTGCAATGCAGTGCCTTTGACCACTGCGCCACTCGGGAGTCATCATTCCTTGTCTGTTACCTTTCGACAACACTTTCTATTAAGGGGGTATAAATAACGCCTTTGAGTGTTGCAGAATCATTCACAACATATGAATTCAACATAAGTGGTATTCAAAATAAAAGTCCCCTCAAGTAAAACTTTATTCATCCATTTTACAACTGAAATGTGTGTTCTTAGTGTCACAGTACCCAACCTCCTGACAAACTATTCACGCAGCATGTTGGGAGAAGCACGGGGTCAGCCTTAAGGGCATTACCTTTGTAACAGTTTTGAGTGTTAAATGCCTTGCTAAAGGCCACAATGGCAGTAGGGGATGGCACCAGCTCTGGGTGTATCTTTGAAATACACTAAACAAAAATATAAACACAATATTACAACAATTTCAAAGATTTTACTGAGTTACAGTTCATATAAGGAAATCAGTCAATTGAAATAAATTCATTAGGCCCTAATCTATGGATCTCACATGACTGGGAATACAGTCACAGATACCTTTAAAATGAACGAGGCGTGGATCAGAAAACCAGTCAGTATCTGGTGTGACCACCATTTGCCTCATGCAGCGCGACACACCTCCTTCGCATAGAGTTGATCAGGCTGTTGATTGTGGCCTGTGGAGTGTTGTCCCACTCCTCTTCAATGGCTGTGCGAAGTTGCTGGATATTGGCAGTAACTGGAACACGCTGTCGTACACGTCGATCCAGAGCATCCCAAACATGCTCAATGGTGACATGTATGGTGAGTATGCAGGCCATGGAAGAACTGGGACATTTTCAGCTTCCAGGAATTGTGAACAGATCCTTGCAACATGGGGCCGTTCATTATCATGCTGAAACATGAGGTGATGGCGGCGGATGAATGGCACGACAATGGGTGTTAGGATCTCGTCACGGTATCTCTGTGCATTCGAATTGCCATCGATAAAATGTAATTGTGTTAGTTGTCCGTAGCTTATGTCTGCCCGTACCATAACTCTACCGCCACCACTCTAGTGGCCACGACGAGCATGCAGATGAGCTTCCTTGAGATGGTTTCTGACAGTTTTTGCTGAAATTCTTCGCTTGTGCAAACCCATAGTTTAATCAGCTGTCCGGGTGGCTGGTCTCCGATGATCCCGTAGGTGAAGAAGCCGGATGTGGAGGTCCTGGGCTGGCATGGTTACATGTGGTCTGCTGTTGTGAGGCCGGTTGGACGTACTGTCAAATTCTCTAAATCAACGTTGGAGGCGGCTTATGGAAGAGAAATTAACATTCAATGCTCCGGGCTTTAACCCACCCAGTCAGTAACAACAATAACCGTCTGGTTTACTCCCACCAGATTTTTCTACTAATATAACTTTTTGTATTATAATAAAAACTGAGTTTTATTTTGAAGAACACTTATGAATGATATTGAATAAATGTGTTATGAATGTTGTATGAATGCTACTGCAACATACATGAAGGTATTATGAATGCCTTACGTATACCCCATTCATGTAAATTGTTAACTACCATTCACCTGGGGTGTGTATGTGATGTACAGTGAGGGAAAAAAGTATTTGATCCCCTGCTGATTTTGTATGTTTGCCCACTGACAAAGAAATGATCAGTCTATAATTTTAATGGTAGGTTTATTTTGAACAGGGATAGACAGAATAACAACAACAAAATCAAGAAAAACGCATGTCAAAAATGTTGATTTGCATTTTAATGAGGGAAATAAGTATTTGATCCCCTCTCAATCAGAAAGATTTCTGGCTCCCAGGTGTCTTTTATACAGGTAATGAGCTGAGATTAGGAGCACACTCTTAAAGGGAGTGCTCCTAATCTCAGTTTGTTACCTGTATAAAAGACACCTGTCCACAGAAGCAATCAATCAGATTCCAAACTCTCCACCATGGCCAAGACCAAAGAGCTCTCCAAGGATGTCAGGGACAAGATTGTAGACCTACACAAGGCTGGAATGGGCTACAAGACCATCGCCAAGCAGCTTGGTGAGAAGGTGACAACAGTTGGTGCGATTATTCGCAAATGGAAGAAACACAAAAGAACTGTCAATCTCCCTCGGCCTGGGGCTCCATGCAAGATCTCACCTTGTGGAGTTGCAATGATCATGAGAACGGTGAGGAATCAGCCCAGAACTATACGGGAGGATCTTGTCAATGATCTCAAGGCAGTTGGGACCATAGTCACCAAGAAAACAATTGGTAACACACTACGCCGTGAAGGACTGAAATCCTGCAGCGCCCGCAAGGTCCCCCTGCTCAAGAAAGCACATATACATGCCCGTCTGAAGTTCTCCTCTGAATCATTCAGATGTTCATTGGCAAACTGGGTGAAAGTGCTGTGGTCAGATGAGACCAAAATTGAGCTCTTTGGCATCAACTCAACTCGCTGTGTTTGGAGGAGGAGGAATGCTGCCTATGACCCCAAGAACACCATCCCCACCGTCAAACATGGAGGTGGAAACATTATGCTTTGGGGGTGTTTTTCCGCTAAGGGGACAGGACAACTTCACCGCATCAAAGGGACGATGGACGGGGCCATGTACCGTCAAATCTTGGGTGAGAACCTCCTTCCCTCAGCCAGGGCATTGAAAATGGGTCATGGATGGGTATTCCAGCATGACAGTGACCCAAAACACACGGCCAAGGCAACAAAGGAGTGGCTCAAGAAGAAGCACATTAAGGTCCTGGAGTGGCCTAGCCAGTCTCCAGACGTTAATCCCGTAGAAAATCTGTGGAGGGAGCTAAAGGTTCGAGTTGCCAAACGTCAGCCTCGAAACCTTAATGACTTGGAGAAGATCTGCAAAGAGGAATGGGACAAAATCCCTCCTGAGATGTGTGCAAACCTGGTGGCCAACTACAAGAAACGTCTGACCTCTGTGATTGCCAACAAGGGTTTTGCCACCAAGTACTAAGTCATGTTTTGCAGAGGGGTCAAATACTTATTTCCCTCATTAAAATGCAAATCAATTTATAACATTTTTGACATGTGTTTTTCTGGACTTTTTTGTTGTTATTCTGTCTCTCACTGTTAAAATAAACCTACCATTAACATTATAGACTGATCATTTCTATGTCAGTGGGCAAATGTACAAAATCAGCAGGGGATCAAATACTTTTTTCCCTCACTGTATACAGTGCATTCGGAATGTATTCAGACCCCTTGAATTTTTCCACATTTTGTTACGTTACAGCCTTATTCTAAAATGTATTAAATAGTATTTTCCCCCTCATCAATCGACACACAATACCCCATAATGACAAAGCAAAAACAGGTTTTTAGGATTTTTTGCAAATGTATTAAAAATACAAAACTGAAATATCACATTTACATCAGTATTCAGACCCTTTACTCAGTACTTAGTTGAAACACCTTTGGCAGCGATTACAGCCTTGAGTCTCCTTGGTTATGACGCTACAAGTTGGCACACCTGTATTTGGGGAGTTTCTCCCATTCTCTGCAAATTCTCTCAAGCGCTGTCAGGTTTGATCGGGAGCGTCGCTGCACAGCTATTTTCAGGTCTCTCCAGAGATGTTCGATCGGGTTCAAGTCCGGGCTCTGGCTGGGCCACTCAAGGACATTCAGAGACTTGTCCAGAAGCCACTCCTGCATTGTCTTGGCTGTGTGCTTAGGGTTGTTGTCCTGTTTGAAGGTGAACCTTCACCCCAGTCTGAGGTCCTGAGCGCTCTGGAGCAGGTTTTCATCAAGGATCTCTCTGTACTTGGCTCCGTTCATCTTTCCCTCGATCCTGACTAGTCTCCCAGTCCCTGCCGCTTAAAACATCCCCACAGCATGATGCTGCCACCACCATGTTTCACCGTAGGGATGGTGCCAGGTTTCCTCCAGACGTGACGCTTGGCATTCAGGCCAAAGAGTTCAATCTTGGTTTCTTCAGACCAGAGAATCTTGTTTCTCATGGTCTGAGAGTCCTTTAGGTGCCTTTTGGCAAACTCCAAGTGGGCTGTCATGTGCCTTTTACTGAGGAGTGTCTTCCATCTGGCCACTCTACCATAAAGGTCTGATTGGTGGAGTGCTGCAGAGATGGTTGTCCTTCTGGAAGGTTCTCCCATCTCCACAGAGGAACTTTGGAGCTCTGTCAGAGTGACCATCGGGTCACCTCCCTGACCAAGGCCCTTCTCCCCCGAATGCTCAGTTTGGCCAGGCAGCCAGCTCTAGGAAGAGTCTTGGTTGTTCCAAACCTTTTGCAGAAGTTTTTTGGTACCCTAACCCAGATCTGTGCCTCGACACAAACCTGTCTCGAGCTCTACGGACAATTCCTTCAACCTCATGGCTTGGTTTTTGCTCTGACATGCACTATCAACTGTGGGACCTTATATAGACAGGTGTGTGCCTTTCCAAATCTTGTCCAATCAATTGAATTACCACAGGTGGACTCCAATCAAGTTGTAGAAACATCTCAAGGATGATAAATGGAAACAGGATGCACCTGAGCTCAATTTCGAGTCTCATAGCGAAGGGTTTGAACACTTATGTAAATAAGGTATTTCTGTTTTTAATTTTGTATATTTTTGCTAAAAAAAAAAAAGTTTTCGCTTTATCATTATGGGGTATTGTGTGTAGATTGATGAGGGGAAAAAATAATTTCATCAATTTTAGAATAAGGCTGTAATGTAACAAAATCTGGAAAAAGTCAAGGGGTCTGAATACTTTCCGAATTCACTGTATGTCAAATATAGGTAATATATTTTGTGTCCAATACCATTGCACCACTTTCCCAGCTAGAGCCTTTTACAGAACATGACCAACAATTTAGCATCAGCTATCTCATCTACAGTATAGTCTTCTGGGACATCGTACCAATTTACCAAATGTTGTGTTCCTATTCTTGCTGCTGGTCCATTTTGTCTAGTCACTCCTTCATTGGAAGATTAAAGAATGTTTAGACAATTGAGAAGGTCAATATGAAGTTGTTTTTAGTCATGAGGGTTGTGTTGTAACCTAGATAGAACCTAAGTCATGGGGGTTGATGCTTTTGTCCCCCCAATGCTCTGTCACCTGAGTAAGGAAACATTTCAAGTACCTAAACCACATGGTGTCGCACTTGTACATGTTAACAGATTGACTTGATGCCACCGTTTTCATTATGTTGAGTCAAAATCATATCTATTTTATGTATCTCGATAATCCAATGGGTTATGATGATCAGAACACAGACGTTGAATAGATTTAAGGCGGCAAGTAGCCTAGCGGGTAAGAGCGTTGGGCCAGTAACCGAAAGGTCGCTGGTTCGAATCCTCGTGCCGACCAGGTGAAATATGTCGATGTTCCCTTGAGCAAGGCACATCGCTCTGGATAATAGCATCTGCTAAATTACTCAAATGTAAATATAATCATTTGCCAGCCTATCATTCAGTTGTATGACCATAATGTGTGAAGTAAATACAGACCGTATTCCATGCGTTGGTGGGCAGCCAGCAGGACTTAGAATACTGCGCCATTGTCTGAGCGCATCAGTCGCTGTTCCTTGAGGCATTTGTGTATTATGTGACAGTGAACTCTTCATTGAGCAAATATTTGATTTAACTACGTTTCCTCACAGTCTTCAAGCAGGTTTAGGGCTAACAAACACGGTTCTGTCTGTAAATTTTTCAGAAGTTATTTGCGAAAGGCAATCCTCGTTAAATTTGACATAGGGTCTCTACATTTCACAAGCAGACATTAGGCAGTTCAAAGCAGAGCGGAAACCTTGCAATTTTATCTCGATATGTTAAACTTCACATTTCATTTGAGCAAAATTCAAACATAATTCATAGCTATACACCAAACAATTCCATGGGTCGAGTCATAAACGCGCTTAACTCGCATTTTAGACACATGCATTGGTGTCAAAGGGAGACTTGCGCCAAAGTTATGCAATTGAAGCAACAGTTCGAATTCTGATTTTCACTTTGGTAGTCTAGGTTCCCCTATGGACCCAGAATGTCAATTTCCAAGAGCTATTAGAAAAAGACATGTAACAACTGCAGGTTTTAATATTTTCTTTATCTCATTTTGTAATAAACATATAAATAATAAACTCTAGACATTTCTGACACATCGCCCTGTTATGAAAGTTAACTGGAACGCTATAAACTATCCAAACTGTGCATATGCCGCATGTAATTTCTATAAAACTATTTCCCTATTACAAAATATGAAAAGAAAAATACATTTTAGTACATTTACAGGAGTTACTTATTAATTTATTCAACGAAACGTTTTGTTCTATAGGCTACTACTTATACTGTTACTGAATTGTCAGAATGTGCATTTCACATTTTCTCAAAGAAAAAAGAAATACAACAAAAGCAGAGGAAATATACATGAGGCAGAATATCTGTCCCACACTGACAATTTAAATGAAACTTTTCCAAAATAATAGAATTCTTAATAAACAAAACAATACAAGATTTCCAAGACTTTTCCCAACTATTTAAATTAAAATATATTCTCGTATCTTACACTATTTCAAATAACGAAATGTGATTCGGTAACGAGCTGTCAAAATCTAATTTACAATTCTGTGTATAAAAATATAATTTATGGACCCCCACGAAGTTTGTTTATCCCCAAAATAGAACAGTCAGTTGCACATAATATGCACAGAACATTGCAACCTGTCAAGAAGTTTGCTGCTTTTTACATGGTCTTCTTTTTCTTTGCGGTTTACTTGAGATATACAAAAATAGATTCTGCACAATTTGCTGGTCACACAGTTTTAGAATCCATCCGTGTGATACCAGCGAGTTCACATGAGAATAAATTATTCAAAGAAAACTTTTAAGGCTCCATTCATTCTTTGAAAGGGACACATGTAAAAGTCACTGAAATAAATATCCCAACTCCGCTGGGGTCTCTTTTTTTATTCTACTATTGTTTATTGTCCTACATAAGTCTTATTTTGCTTTTCCATATGAGGTTTCAACTTGAGTTTATTGACATCCCCAGTGGGTGAAGCGCGTGGCTATCCAAGAGCCACGTTCCTAATTTATATAGAATCTTGGAGTACCAGTGCACTCCGTCCTCGTGTAAGGTGGCGTTGGGCATGGAGTAGACTTTCGGGGATAGCAACGAGGACAGCCAGTAGCTCATTCTGACAGGTGCAAACGCCAGGTGCGCAAGATTGTGGTCTTCAATTACCGCGTAACATGATGCAAGCACCTGATCTACCACGATGGTTCCTTGAACCGTCACAGGCGCAAATGACCCCTCGTGCTCCTCCCTGTAAATCCGTTCTACGGTGACCGACTTCAGTTGGTTATGCAAATCATCAAAGACGACCACCTTTTGTCCAGGTTTGACTTTGCTCGCAAATACTGCTGACATGCTGTGGAGATCATCCGTTGAGTTGTTGACCACAAAGAGTAGATGTGCAGCAGTAAGGGTGATTTTCTGGGCTGGTTCTTTAGTCTCTATCACATAAAACACTCTTCTGGTTGCAGAGTCCTGGTCCACGAACATGATGAAGTCGCTATATGCGAGGTTCCCATCACTGTTGGCTGCCAGCACTTTGTCACCAACTCTGAGGTCTTTCACTGCCTTCCTGCTTCCATCTTTGAGAGTTACAGAAGCGGTGCCTGGGAAGCAGCCTCCTGATTTGGCAGCAACTGAGTTTTCTGTTGAAATAGAAGAGATTGTATTAGTGATTATGTATATATATCCATATATTATTTGATTTACCCATGAGAGCAGGGCGAGTTTTGAGCTCAGCACTGTGGAATATGTTTATAGCACATGGGCCTAATAAGCCTATGAATTAACCACTGTCACATATAAGCTTATTGGCTATATCCATACTTTTTAAAGGAAAGAGGAATGAAAATTGTGATTTTAGGCGCATTTATGAATATCATTTAGGTTACATTATATATCCCCCCCCCCCCCCCCAGCCATATGCTTTCATTTGGCATTATGTGAATGTGGAACTCCTTCACAAAAAACGAAGGCCTATTGGCTGCTTCTTGTTGTGTGAGATGAGAAAACCGAAAGCCCTGGGTCTTCTAACGTTAATTAAAAACCAATATAGAGCGGACATTGTCATTCTAAATCAGCTTGTGGACCTAGCCATTCTTGGAAAAGAACACTTGCGCCTTTCCCAGCTTCTCTTCCCATATTTGCTCAGGTGCAGAAACCTCTATGTGACAATTCACACAAATAGCCTAGTACTCTCAGAAAAAAACCAAGGGCGCCGCAAAGACTATTTACCCAGTGGAGACACTTTTCCAAGCCTCTCAAGATGCAGATTTGAATTTAAATGAGGGCCCAGACTCTAAATGCTTGCAGTCGACCAACATCAATGTCCCTTCTTTTTACCACCTCTCCCCCGCTTTGTTGTCAATCTTGATGACAATAATTCGGGCCTTGGGAGAACTCTTTACATTCCGATCTCCAGGATCACACTGTCAGTAAACACACACAGCCACAGAATAGAACCGACCCTCTCTGAATTTCTGGATCTAATCTTCTTTTAAGATTCTGTGGCATGAAGTATGGTGACAATTGAAAACTAGATTTGCCCCAAACGAATTCAACATGTGTAAGTCTAAATCCCTTTGGTAAAGTCACATGACCCCTAATGACACGGACTATATGATCTCAAAACGAGTGTGTTGAATTTTAAATAGATTTTCCATTAAATAAAAAACGCAAATGTTCTCTTCGGAAGAATAGGCCTAAGTCGATTTCCATATGGTTTTTAGGAAACTCAAGAGATGATTTTAACCCAAAAGATTTGTCTAAAGTACTTTGGTAAAATTCATATACATTTTGGAAGGCCAACACTGATCCAAACATAGCCCTAGAATAGATTGTTTCGATCGAAAAATAATACAAATCTACACATCTAAAGCTGTAATGTGTTTAGTTAACTCGAATAGCCTTCTCTTAACATGCAGTGATTTTGAAGTCCATAGCCTATCAGTTAGCTTACAGGAACAGGGCACAAAATGAAAGTATAGGCCATGGCATTTTATGAGTGTGGGGATAGATTTTGTGAAATATAATGTCGTGGTTCCATCGAAGAGACGGTGTGAGGCGATATAAGATCATGAAAAAGTATGGTAGGGCCTATGCATTAAACATGAACAGGCAGCAATTACCCATACATAACACAACTACTATAAATAACTGAAAAATATGGAGTAGGCCTACTTATTTGAAATCTAGAAAGGCCTATCAATCTAGAATAAAATTGATGGGCCTAAAATGAAGGGATAAGTGATCACGGTATAACAAGTGAATAGCGAGAGGACACATTGTGGGGAACTCTGGAGGTTGGCTAACGAGAGAGCATCAAATAATATCCTAGAAACGTTGTTTATTTCTACAAACGTTGTTTATTTATATCCAATAATCTATGTTGATTAATTATCTAGCTGGAGTAGCATAATGTAAAAAAAAAAAAAAAAAAAACTTTATCATCAATGTCATTATTCGTTAATCGGTGAGGAATAGGCCTTTAAACAACGTCCATGCAACTTATTGTGTGGGTTTGATGTAGGCTAATGTAAGTAACTGGAATTCAGACAAATGAAATGTGCGAGTTTAAATCGAACATAATAATGTTTTGAAGGGGGAGGGCGGGGGCTATATTCCCTGTTATTACCACGTTTCCCATTCACATTCGTTTTTAATGTCAGTGATGGCGACAAACGGCTTCTTGACTTCACACCCTACCTGCTTTGACAGAACAGTGGATGTGGGCCTTGGACTCGTAGTGGACCCAGTCGAATCCAGCCTCCACTGCTAGTCTGGACAGCGTGCCGTATTTGCTCTTGTCTCTATCGGAGGTCGTGATATCCACTGCCCTTCCCTCGTAGTGTAGTGACTCTTCGAAATGGTGCCCATCCTCGTCCCAGCCCTCCGTGACGCGGAGCTTTACCCCTGGCCACTGATTCATGACGGAGATAGCCAGGGAGTTCAGCTTGTCTTTACATCTCTGGGGGAAAGAAAATGGACCAGTTAGTCGTCTATTAAGATGTATCAAATTCACTAATCATGCTCACTAGATGCTAATACCCTTTCATGTATATCAGGCCTGGGTATTAAGCCTAAGTAATAAATTAAGCTAATATTTGAGCCTGATATGATATTAAGGATTATGTTCCAGACAGTGTATATTAATATATTGGCTCATAATCTTAATTCAAAAGCCTGAAGGTATGGGCTATTTTGTAGATGCATGGTTCGAGGCCAAAACCCTTAACCTATAGAGTTGCCATTTTCCTATAGTTCAAGGTCTTCAAAGGTCTTTCCAAAATGCAAATCATTAAATAGTTAACATTTCATTACATCTGTTAAACCTGAATATCTCCAAGATTCCACCACACTAAAGGTCAACTGAGATTCAATAAATATCGTCCATCATGTTGTTCTATGGAGTGATATGTGATGGGATATATGCCTACTCACAACAATGTGAATGGTTTGTTTGAATTACCTAAGCTCGAATGTTCTGTGTGAAGAGCAGCGTTAGAGGGCACATCTCAGATAGAGAAGCTTGTGATGAAAAATTGATAAGGCATTGCATTCGCTTCACTGGCCTAAAACATATAGATCTGGTCCTTGGACAGGTGCGACCGCTCAATGGCCTATTTGTACTCTCTCCCAAGATGCTATAAGATGTGATAGACTCCAATAAAATGAAATGCTGGAATTAATTACATATTTAAAATGCATCTGAATGGGAAGAATATATCACTTTAATGAACCCAAGAGACTTTAGTAGGCTAAGCTGTGTGTTTTCTTTGAATAAATAATTGATATTAAGGATAATCTTCAGAAATAACTGAGTTATAAAATAGTTTCCTATAATTGGAATGTTGCACTCTAACCTATCTCGGGACCCTTTGTGAGATGCTTGGCCTTCTCCAAGACAACCCTTCTCAACACTTAACCAATAGGGTCTATGTAAAATAAAACATCACAAAGTGTATTTTCACCGCAACCAGAGGGAAAGTTTAATTATTCTCGTCGCCCAAGTTCTTGGGACATGACAGGACTACTCAACTGGAGGTGGTTTGGTTCTCTTCCCTAAAAAACGAACTATCTATATAGAGCTAGTAAGACACACACACACACACTAACACATGGGCCACCACTCCATCCTTTCCCGTTTGTTGGCAAGGATCCCCAAGACATGCTGGTCATAAGGTTAGCCTTCCAGTGATATCTCAATTAGCCTAACCCGTCTTTCCTGCGAAACGTCAAAACAAACCAACATTATACTCGCACTTGTAGCATGCAGTGGGTGAAAAAAGCAAAGGGGCCATTCCAAAACCTTTTCCTGCACATTCTGAGTACGATAGCCGGAGTCAAGAGCCGTGAAGCCTAAACTATTTATTAATTCATTGGGTCGTGTGCCGCAAATCAAGCCAAATTCTGTTCATTCACCGTGAAGCCCAGCAGCATCCCTCCGCGGCGCTTTGTGCTCAGACTAAAGTTGTTCAACAAGCCTCGCCCGCAGCCTGCCTCTTAATCTTCTCACAAATGAATTGGTTAGAGGAAACACTTATCAGGTACCTGTCAGTGCAAACAACCCACTGGTCCGTCTCAATATCGCCTCGTTTGCCTGGCTATATTCAGTTCACATTAAGCTGTGCTTGCTACAGACGACCATGTGATGTATTTATTCCCGACAGACTCTTCGGGGGCTGCGCGCTAAAAAATGTCTGTAAAGCGAGGACGTCATTAACTTTCCTCGAAACGAACTTGTCTTTGTAGTTGAGGGGCTGCTTGGTTAACCCGCTCACTCAAAATGAGTTGTCGCAGCCTGGGGCATCACGCTTTTATAGTCATCACTTTACCTGGAGTTTTATTTACATTTATGAAACCACAACAGACACACGTTTCATCTACGTTGACATTACGGTTTGATTAAACAATAGTGAGACTATTCCAGGAATCCATCATATAGCCTACAACTTTCAGTGCACCTGTGCACCCACAGTGCGTCCGCGCCGTCCCTACGACAGCCCACTGGATTGACCTTTACGCACAACAACCATCCAATATAGACGATGGCAAACATATTCTAGATGCTAACCATTAGCTCTTCATATTATTCAGATATTACGTTTGTTTATCTCTAACTCGTGCTGTTGTTGCAGGTGCATCTATACATTAGGGCTAGGCAGTGCGCCACTAAACAGCAAATAAGTACTTAGCACTCCATACTTTAATACATGTTTTGTCTGAACTTTGTTTAAGCTTCCTCTTCTCATTGACCAAAGGTCATACGTTCAAATGCTCCCGCTTATGTTTATGAGCCTCCTTTGCCTTGCCTGGTTTATCTATTGCAAATATGTCCTATTTCAAATAATTCAACTTTCTTTGAATTATAGCCTAGCACAAGGCAGAAAACAATTACCTTATTTTGTAACTCATAATGCCATTAATATGTTGTTTTTTATGGTTTGGCGCATTTGTTTATGCAGTGATATCAGAATTAAACCAAAATACTTCCTCTACTCTATTCAGATCGATAAAGAAGGCCGGTAAATGGGGATGGTGTGTCCAAAAAGGAGAGTCGTTGGCACAATTCCCTGTTCAACCACAGCTTTAACTGGTAGTGGCCGAGGGCTATAGACAGAATAAAAGGTTGAATTTCACTCTAGCCTCCATTTAAAGTGTGATAACGTATATATTGGAAGAAGGGAAGGGAGCGTTTAAGAGAGATGTTGAGACTGCACGCAGGGTGAATATTTAATCAGAGCTCGTGCCCATGTCGCTGTATACGGTCCAGGGAGTCCGGCACGCGCACCTCCATCACACTACTTCAGGTTCAGTGGCATTTTAAGGTGGCCGGACTAAAGTAATTCGGTTATTATTAAAATAGCAGTGCGACATAAGCGCAATAAACACCCAAAATAGCCTAACAGTAGCTGGAAATCAAGTAACCTTATGGGCGCGAGTCATGCTATCCAGACTGTGCATTTCTGACCCATATTTTTATGGACCATGCATGCAAGCTAGCCACCCAGAATCTTATGAAGACATCACACCCTAGCATTTGGCTAAGGGAAATCTGATTCACAGGTACGACAATGCTTATTTGCCACTAATGCTTTTTTGCCACTCAGCCTTTCCAAAGCAAATGCATTACCCGAGGCACAGTCTTGCTATATCATTGCACAAATTGGCCGCGTCCCACCCATTTATGAAGTAGTGATAGTGTTCAGAACATTCTCAAAGAAATGTCAGTCTTCATGCGCCGATAAACACTATACTGCGAAAGGGTGAATAACAGTATGCAAGAAATATCTGAATGCGCCAACCATGCATAAACAACACCGCTGTTTTAGTCATAGATGCCAGATCAGATGACTGAAATTAAGATTTAAAACAAGATGTAATCTAAATCTTAACGGTGCAATAGCTGAATATCTAAATGCTATATAGTAGGCTAATGCATAAACAGCCTATGTGCGTCTGCACAAGACAAGGCCTTGATACAAATATAGATATGAGGAGAGAGGACCACATAAATATTTCAAATAAACTGCCACAATCATGAAGGCCGAGTTTCTTACCGAAATGCCAGTAGGCCTATGTCATGTCTCTGGTTTGATTATGAAAGCCTTACCCATGCAGGACCTAATCAAAAGTGCAATGCTCTGAGATTGAAACGGAACCTTTTCACACATCTCCTTTAAAAAGCACAGACCTGAGACCTAAATATGTCCTTATTTGTGGTGCGCAATCTTCATCCTTATGTGAAAGGTTGTGTTAGACAGTGTGCTAGAAGATGCACGGCATTAAACATGTATTCGTTTTACCTGAGTCATGAGCCGGTCCGCACCGGTGTTCTCTTCATCCTTAAAGATAATGTCAGTATTGTAATTGGGAGTCAGTTCTTTAAATCGCTCGGAGTTCCGTGTGATCTTGCCTTCATATCTGCCACTGGCCCCTAGGGTCTTCTCCGCGACGTTTGGGATGAACTGCTTGTATGCAAGAGGGGTCAGCTTCTTCGGATGTCTTCTCCTCCCGTAGCCCCTGCCCGGTCCACAACCCATCCCAGAGGACACCAAGGACAAGCAGATCAACCCGACCAGAACGATTCTTGTCAACAGCAGCATTTCGTCCATAAAATCTAAATTACTCGGAGCCTCAGTATGTTATCAATCGGCGGCCGTTTCTATATCTCTCCTGCCTCTCGCGCCACTGCTTCCACAATGTCCTTGTCTCCTCCTCTAGTTCGTCTGTAGGCTACCGTGCCCCCCGATCACTACCGTGGCAGGTGCGGAAATGAACGCCTCTTTAAAATGATAACGGAACACATCGAAGGAAGGACGTTGCTACGTGGGTAAAAAGTGGGAAAATTAGCCACGGAATCTCTGCGTAGTCGAGCTACAGCGGCTTGTGCGAGCAGACCGCTTTTACTGCTATGTATTATAGCACCGATCTATGGCAGGGAGGGACCTGATTGGTTCGCCCAGACAAACCCATCTGATGTTATCCCAAAAAATAGTAAAAAAATATTTAAATATTTTTTTCCACCTGAAGGGTGAGTTAGAGGGGAGGGGGTGTATTCCATGGGAAAACATCAATTACACCTTTTTTCTCTCTTCCTCTGTTCCTAAAACTAACCAATTGATGAAAACCCACCTAGTAGCCTATAGGCCTATGTTGTTATGTTATTTGACTTAGTGTGGGTGATTCAAATGGTGTGTCTAGAATTATTAGTTAAACTTTGGAACACGTTGACTTCCCACTTCTGGGAAATAGCTTGAAAATGCGTGTGCGCGCACGGGTGCATGTCTCTGACTGACTGAGAGTTTCTCACTGTGTAAGAGTGAGTCTATGTTAGAGTGTTTGGGTGGTTAGGCTGCACGAATAAGCCAGAAGTTGTCAAGAAGTTGTACAATTGGTTAACCATACAGCCCAGTATTAGTGTTGCTTCTCATAGCCACTGTTTGGAAACTAGACGGGTCAGAGAACAAAAATAAACCTTTCTAAAACAGCTATTATGAAATATAATTTAGACTAAACTACTATATGCCCAAATGTCCAACTATACCATTTGACTCGTGCACGATACCCCTAATTCTAGTTTAAGCATTTTAGACCCATTTTCAGTCAGAACAGAAAGTAGCAGGACAAATTGCGTTTCAGTCTGATAATGCATAAAAAGAGAACATCCTATGGTCGTATATGTTATGTCAGTGGATGTGAAAAACCTTGCGTTTATTTTCTTGCAAAAAAATTAATAAAACATCAATGCGCATGACACTGCCATAGGCCGTGGAGCACACATATGCTATGTGAATGCATGGCACGTTTTAGAACCACCATCCAATTTTCTTTAGATAAAGCTTTGCATGGAAGCAGGCTTTTTTTAAATGGACAAAACTGGCAAATTAGGTCAAACTCAAATTCAAAGTTTATATTAACGGTTCATGCGTAATGCGCGCTTTCCATGAGCCTTTCCAAAATTCGCCAAATGGTAATTATTGTAACGACACTGCAATACCATGTGCAAACACAAATTATAAGAGTAGCCAACACTTTTCTGTTACTTTGTGTAACACCTGTTAATAAAAATGTTGAATTACATTTTCTTTATTGTTACAGTAGCCCTACACTTATGTTGTGTGGAAGCATTGGCCTATAAATCTATAGGTTCAGAATTTCAGCCTTAGAACTAGGGGAATTCCTTAGCACTAAACATTTAAAAACAAATACACGCAAAACAAACTTTTATTATTCAATCTCTTTCCAAACTAATAACATCCAGGCCTATTATGGAATATAATTATGTTTAGGCCTATCTTAATCAATTCCCCCAAATCAATGGAACCATAATCCCAAAAATATGGATAAAACCAGATCAGCACAAAAGGGTGTCCTGGTTTGAATGGTGTTTTGGGTGGAAGAGACTTCGGTTGTTCTGAGGTTGTTATCCCAGGCCTCTCCTTCCTCCACATCCTGGGCCATTGGTTATTGGAAATGGCTTGTCAAGTGTACACAAACATGCTGCTGTCTGTTTGGGCCAGGGATCAGACCACAACGCTTGTCCCCCAAAGTCCACTTCATTGACAGATTAAGCCATGGTAACCACTGTATTCACTGGTCCATAGCAGCAGGCGAGGTATGTGCGTTAATTGTCTTACTTTCTCTTGTCTTCACACGTTTGCAGGACCGCTCTCAAAGATGGTGTCTGTTTGTCTTGGGAGACATATTAACGCTCTGCCTCTGCTCCTCCATGGTCAGGCCTTTGTTAGGATGCCCCATTGCAGATAATGATTTGTTTTCTTCCATTGGATGCTTCTGGAGATGACCAAAACTCAATGTATATATATAATGTTCATCAGTATCCATTTGATGCTGTATGGCAGATCATATCTGAGCTTCACATAGAGATTGTGATCTGTTTAGATGGCTTTCATCAATCTTTTCTGGGTTTATCTAAGTAAAATCCTTGACTATGACTTGTCAATGAGTGAACCACTCTGGTCTGACACAATATAAAACATTAGCAGAGGCCTTGAAGATATTGCCAGGATATTGCCACAGTGAATGGCCATTGTAGCGGGAATAGTGGTCCTGTGTGGCTCAGTTGGTAGAGCATGGCGCTTGTAATGCCAGGGTTGTGGGTTCGAGTCCCATGGGGGGGACCAGTATCAAAATGTTTGCGCTCACTACTGTAAGTTGCTCTGGATAAGAGCATCTTGTAAATTGTAGTGTTTCTCTGCTCTGATATATGCGTATTACTACATAAATAAGCAGCACAGAAGAAATCTGGGGCTTGGTTGAGTAAAAGTCTAATGGGAGGGGCTTTGTATGTAATCACAAAACCCTTTGTTCAGTAAGGAGGTGCTGATTTGGGTCGAACAAACAATGGATTACTTAGCATTTGGAGATTATTCATAAAAATGGCTATAAATAGAAATAATGTGTCCTGGGTGAACTATTGGTTAACACTGGTATTCCATATCATAGTGATAATGCAAAAATATGAGTAGTTACGATTAACCTATATTTGCATGATATAATAGGCCTATAGTTCTTCCTTGTGCTTTGCTTTGACCGCATTCACCACCGTTTTGTGGCACGAGAGTGGGGGCGATCCTGCCAACCACGGGAGAGATGGGTTGGGTCTAACTTAAACCTGCCCTGGCTGACCTCCAGCACTGCCAACACTGTGTCCATGTCCCATGCCAGGCTCATGCCAGCTCAGTTAAGGGCTGGTGATGCTACATGCCACTTAGTGTGCGCAGGAACATGATGAAGCCCTTACCAAAAGATGACCAGCTTAATTGGCAGAGCTTCAGGCCAAACCGAAAGTCCCCCTCTTTCAGAGTGCGAGAAAAATAACTTGATTATCTACATATAGCTGTGCGCATACCCTTGAAATGCCTCTATGTTCTTTGTTTCCAGAGTGACAGGAGAATCTCATTAGTCTCAGCAGTAGACACATTTCAGCAGCCGTCAACATGTAAGTCCTGAGTAAACATAGGGAGGACTAGCCTACAGCTGCAGGAGACGTTCCAAAACCAAGGGCAGTGTTTGGGCTGAGGTCACAGGCAGTGAACAGGAGTTCAGGTATCACTACTCTGAGATGTAGACCCAGGCAGGCATGCCAGTGATGCCACCCAGGTGCCTCAAAACCACAGGGACCACCGCGCGGTGTTGTGGGGACTGGTGAGGCAGGTGTCACACTCACCCTCAGACTCCACCACCCCACCACCACATCCGCCCTGGTGTCTGACGCCATGATGTCTTGTACCATCGAACCAACTGGGTACATTACCTCAATCACACGAGGAGAAGAGAAAAAGGCCTCCCTGTAAATTGGTAACTAAATGTGTGAAATGTAAAAATGGTAAGCAATGTAAATAATGCAGACTGGAGTCTATGAATAATGCAACCTGTACAGAGGACTAGGAGGCTATGCTGCTGCCTGGGCTCCGAGGGAACCAACCAGTCCACTGGAAGCACAGCTGACAACAAGAACACAGCCCAGGCAAGCATCTCTTCTCCAGCATTGACACAGGCTCTGGGGTGAAGTTTCCCCTAGGTACAGATCTAGGATCAGCTTCCCCTCCCCCAATCCTTACCTATTAGTGGGGGAAATGCAAAACTAACCCAAGATCAGCATCTAGGGGCAACTTCACCCTACTCCGAGGCCATGTACAGAGGGTAATGGAGGGGGACAGGACGGGAGATATCTGGATGATCTGAACACTGGGGCAGAATCTCAGCATCATAATGTTTATACGGCGGTAGAGACTAGCCCATTTAGAGACAGCTCTCATAAAGAGTAGAACATAGTCACCAGGGACAGCAGAGCAGTAGCAGAGAGCCATGCTAACTGCTACCAGGAGTGACACAGCAACATTAAGAGTTGTTTGATTAAATCATTAAAGGGGAATTGAGGGCATTATGAATTGCGTATCGCCGTGGAGCCTGTTGCATGTGATGGATAATCCACTGTGAGGAGTAGTGAGATGGATGACTCATCAGTTCTCTCCGTGGCCATAGATCTCCATACATCTCCCTTCCAGGTGACTACGGGTATGTCCCATATGGCAACCTAGTTGCTACATAGTGCACTACTTTTGACCAGAGCCCTGTATAGGGAATAGAGTGCCATTTGGGATCCAGCCTACACTACCTTCTCAACCCTTTTCTCTGCGATGTGATTGGGGCCATATTCCATAGGCTTGGATTGAAAACACCAGCCATACCCAAATAAAGCACTCATTGGCTGTTTGAGCATGTTCCCCTCACCAGTTTGAGCTGGCATGGAGGATCTCGATTTGCCTCTGATCTGATCAAACCAAAACAGGTGGCTATTTTTGCACAATACAGTGTTAACCAAGAATGTGGCGAGGTAGAAAGAAAGAGGCTGAACAGAGATTTTGCTGGTCTAAGTCCTTCCATGACTGTTCTAAGTTCTCCTTCTGTCTGAGGTTTTGAAACCCTGTTTGATGGATTAACGCTGCAGAGTAATCATGCATACACACACACACCCTGTGCCAGCTAGTTCTCTGTTTGTTTGGGAAAAGGAGGTTTCTTTATTCGACCCAATAGAAAACCATCACCAAGGACAAGGTTGATAGTTTCAAATAGCAGGTGTCCCGATTCAGGGCTTGAGGGCTTTCATCCTGGCCTGAACCTTTGGCAATCTGCAAAGCTGAAACTGGCACACTTATGCCAGTTATCCCACAACCTTTCCCCAGGTGGAATTATCTTTCTATCTATGTCTTTGAATCACTTAAGACGATACAATCGTGCTTTTAGAGAACATTGGTCGTCTTTTGTATTGAAAGGATTGATATGTCCTGAAGGCATTTCTTTTGAGTTACAATGGAGATTGCACAATAACAGTACCTGGGATTGTAGCTCTGTGTGTCACAGAGTCTGTGAAGACGTTTTATTTGCTCCCTGAAGCCGCTCCCAATACTTAAACATTAAGCGCCAAGGCTAGACAGGCAAAACCACTTTGAACTACAGAGTAGGGTGAACCCAACGCACAGGGGAGGGGTGGAGGGGCATGGTGTTGTGATTCGGGGGAGAGGGGGGGGGCAAAGGATATTTCTTCAGGTGAGTCAGATGAGCCACGTTAGTACATCCAGGCCTTAACTGGGATAATACTTGATGAGGATAGAGTCTCATGCCACTTCTGTTGACATATCACATTCCATGTGTAACATCAGTCCTAATTCCTTCACTGGGAGTCACACAAATACCAATTATAGATTTCTTTAGAGGATGGCTAATTAGATCCTGTGTTTCTGTGATAAGAATGGTGTGTCACACATATATGTGTTTAAATGTACTGAAATCATACCCAGAAACCAAGGGCAAAAACATAATGACTCATGTGCATGAAATCAAGTCCCTCCTCTGTTGTGAAACCGTAATGGCCATTTCAGCAAGAGACAACAAATGATAATTGCATTGGCGTGACAAATCTGGATATGCTAAGTCAATGTTTATGGTGATAAAACTCTGCTTCGACATGATCTGTTCAATCTGTGTTTTTTTTCTAAACCTGAGGACACAGATACTATCTGTGTAATGATCCCGAGACCTTCAAGTGTGTGCCATTTCACCTCAAGCCTATCCCCCTTTAATAAATTAACCTAGGAACCTGGCAAACACCAAAATAGCTTAATTATGCCACAGGAACAGGCTACTGCGCTTCCCCATGCCAACCACACTAACCACCCCAGTATCTGCTAGTCATTATGGTGTGCTAACATGCTAGCCAAGCACACGTCTTCTCAATCTGCTCTTTCCCATCCATGTTAATGATTTCTGTCCTTGAAGCAACAATGCATCAGATTCCCACTTCGTTGGTTCTTTGTCAGAAGTAAGCTTGGAGGAAATGTTCTACATTGTCCTGGATTGATTCCAAAGTATTGCTCATTCTGTCTGAGTCGTTGCCTATTTCCTAATTGATTATGATATTAACCAAAGGTAAAGTAATCATTAACTTCATGAGTCACAGGTTGCATATTTGTAATGTCTGCTTAGACATCATAAAGCAAATGTGTCAAATGTAGACAACTACCTCATACCAATACAACTGACACTGACACAGTTCAATCCACCTAACCAGCTAGCGACTGTGATGATAATTTATCTTCATAGATATCACACCAGGAGTGAGAGCCGTCTACGTAGTCCACTCTCAACCTCCAAAAGTCAAACCGTCCAATTGACAAACTCCTGGGAAGAATTGTGAGTTTTCTGAGAGTGTGTGTATGTGTTTGTGAGCATGTGCACCTAGCCTAGCTTTCAGAAAAACAGCAAAACAGAAGCTAATGAGGCGAGTGACTGATAGTGGAGTGGGTTATGTCAATAGAGTGTGGCAAGCAGGCAGACAGCTAGTGGGGCTTAGACTGAGATTGCATCCCAAATGGCACCCTATTCCCTATATAGTGCACTACTTTTGACCAGAGCCCTATCAGCCCTGGTCAAAAGTAGTGCGCTAAATAGGGAATAGGGTGCCATTTGGGAAGCATACTGAGAGACCAGCCCATGGTGGAGGAGACTGGAGAACCAAGGTGAGGAGAGCAGAGCTGTGAGCGGTGTTGAAGGGATATGTCAAACGGAGGATGAGCCTGGATAGTAGCGAGCTGATTAGACCTCGACGGCGCTGCACCTCTGAGTCATGCCTTCCTAGTGACCCCTGCCAGTCATTCCTCACCCCACTCACCTCTCCACCTCACCCCCCTCACCCCTCTTCCTCACCCTCCTCACCACCACCCAGAATAATATAATCTCCCTCACAAACAAGGCACCTTAACAAAGGCTCCGTCTTCTCACTTCTGTTGTTGTCGTGTCTGTGGACTGTCTGTGTGTTCATCCCAAATGGCACCCTATTCCCTATATTGTACACTACTTTTGACCAGAGCCTGACTGTACAGACAGTCTCTAGTCAAAAGTACTGAACCCAACAGGGAATAGGGTGCAATTTGGGATGCACCCAGTGTGTTAGCGTGGAGATCAAGCTCAGACCTTCAAGCTCACCTTCCCTTTTACAGACTTTCAGCTCTGAAGCCTCGTGGACGCTTCAAACAACACAGGACAATTATAACAATAACCAATCATGCCCCTGTTAAAAATAACTGATTGATCTCGTCATGTTTTTATGTTTGAGAGCACATGGAAGTGATATGTTGTAGACCCTTGTGTTTATGTACCTTCTGTAGTGGTTGCGCACACGATTGTGGTTTGACCCCAATTAAAACAGCTTTTATGTCTGATTAGTAACTGTGTAGAAATGTATCTTCCCATACCTGTGTCTAATGTGTCATACATACCTGTGGATGTTCTATACTATTCTCTATCCTATTCTGGTGCCTTATTTCAGGTAAACAAACTGATTTCAGGGAAGAGGACGTACTCAAATCGAAGCTATTGCTGGAATGACTGACAGACAGACAGATAGATACAGACAGACAGACAGACAGAAAGCTATTGATGGAAAGACTGTACAGAAGATAGACAGACAGACAGACAGATAGACAGACTTGCACCATCTCTTCTAGGTGTGTCCTTTACAATGCAAGTCCATACCACACGTACCACACCGATAATACCACTCCTATGGAAGGAGCAGAGAAAATCTGTCTCTGTCTCTTTCTCTGCCGCTCCATCTCTATCTGTTTCTCTCCTCTGGGGGTCTCTCTCTCTCTCGCTCTGTCTGTGAATTATAGTGCTGTTAGTAGAGATATACAATTGGCGTGTTAGATTAGTGCCGGGATAAACTGCTGTGGAGTAGACAAAGCCCAGCTACAGCGGCTCCAACCTAAAGAGCATGGCTATCGATCGCAGGCTGCTGCCATTGATCATTCATTCCCTTCTGTGATGTAATCATGTTGTCCTCGTTATCTGTCTCACCAGGCAGTGTCTGACTCCAATTCTCTGGTACTCTCCTAAATGGCACCCTATTTCCTATATAGTGCACTACTTTTGACCAGCGAGACAGACTTGACCTATAGGCCCTAGTCAAAAGTAAGGCACTATAAAGGGAATAGGGTGCCATTTGGGATGTTGACTCTGAGTCCTGTTCCTCTACCTCCAAGTGAAACCAAACCGATTCTTCGACACTCAAGGCTGCTGGGATCATAGTCCAAAGAGCAAGATGTAGCCCCTCCTTCCTTCCTGACGACTAAAGTCTGGCAGTAAACTCAGTAAGCTGCCGGAAAACAAGACGACACAGAAAAAACTAAATACATTTCAAAGATTCAAAAAACAAATGCGAACATTGTTTCAGAAGTTTAGAATATGTGTGTAGAAGCCTAGCTAACAACAAATGTTCCCACAACTTTAGAGAACATTCCCTTAAGAGTCTCATTAGGTCATTACATAATATTTTCATGGGAATGTTCCAGTGAAGTGCAAGGATTGTTTCCAAGAGACCATTCCCTTAGGGCTGAATTCAATCCGTATCGTCGAAGTATCGCGGAAGATCCGTGTTAAAATGTAAAGGTAATTTTCGATTGAGCCGTGAATGAAGCGTTTACCGTGAATGCAGTCTCCGCGACCATGCGAACATTGCCTTTAATTGTCAATCGCAATATAAAGCGGATCTTCAGCACTACAGATTGAATAGAGCCCTTAATGTCAAACAGAACTAACCCAGAACATGGTTACCATGTTCTCAGACTATTCAATATTAATGTTCTACTGATTCATTTGTTTGTTGGCAAGGTTAGGGACACTCACAGTGATTACATTGTACATGTTAATTTATACAGTAATTATTATTCAACATGTCCTCACTTAGGATTTGAACTCACAACCTCTTGGTTTATGGTATTCCAATCTTCCTGCTACACCGCCATGTCTGTGTCAGTTATTACTAAATCTGACTGTTCTCTCATCATTGATTTCATTTACTTATTTGAGGAATTTTAGGGTTTTCTATGTACTGTAGTAGTCTAATATATATATATTTTTTTTTATTAAGTGTACTTTCAATAGAGCTGAGATTTACTTAGAAGTGCAAAGTGTAGGAATACAGGTGAAACCAGTCATTGACACAGACATGGTGGTGTAGCAGGAAGATCGGAATTCCGTGAATCAAGAGGTTGTTGAATAATAATTACTGTATAAATGAACATGTATGTCATAGCGTGTCAAATATGTAATTTGAAAACTCCAGGGGACCATGGCAGAATGTCCTATGTTTTAAACGTCCTTGGACACAGGAATGTTCTTGAAACGTTCCAATTAAATGTGTCTAGAACATTAATATCTTATATTCTGATAACATGGCAATCACGTTCTGTGTATGCTTGGTGTGAAGTTGATGGAATATTCTCCTAACCCTCAGAAAACTGGACACATGAATGTTCTTGCAACGTCCCATGAAACGTGTCTAGAACATTAATATTGGATATTATGAGAACATGGTAACCACGTTCTGGGTAAGTTCTGTTTGACATTAAGGGAACGTTATCCTAACTCTTAACGCCAAAACATTCTAAAAAGGTTCTCAAGAGGTTTTTGCTAACATACAGTGCATTCAGAAAGTATTCAGACCCCTTCCCTTTTTCCACATTTTGTTACATTACAGCCTTATTCTAAAATGGATAAAATTATTTTTTCCCCTCATCAATCTACACACAATAACCCATAATGACAAAGGGAAAACAAGTTTTTATAAATTTGAGCAGATTTATAAAACCTTCAAAACAGAAATACTTTATTTAAGTATTCCTTTGCTATGAGACTTCGAAATTGAGCTCAGGTGCATCCTGTTTCCATTGATCATCCTTGAGATCCTTCATCCTTGATTGGACTCCACCTGTGGTAAATTCAATTGATTGGACACGATTTGGAAAGGCACACACCTGTCTATATAAGGTCCCACAGTTGACAGTGCATGTCAGAGCAAAAACCAAACCATGAGGTCGAAGGAATTGTCCGTAGAGCTCCCAGACAGGTTTGTGTCGAGGCAGCATTGAAGATCCCCAAGAACACAGTGGCCTCCATCATTCTTAAATGGAAGAAGTTTGGAACCACCAAGACTCTTCGTAGAGCTGGCCACCCGGCCAAACTGAGCAATCGGAGGAGAAGGGCCTTGGTCAGGGAGGTGACCAAGAACCCGATGGTCACTCTGACAGAGCTCCAAAGTTCCTCTGTGGAGATGGGAGAACCTTCCAGAAGGACAACCATCTCTGCAGCACTCCACAAATCAGGCCATTATGGTAGAGTGGCCAGACGGAAGCCACTCCTCAGTAAAAGGCACATGACAGCCCGCTTAGAGTTTGCCAAAAGGCACCTAAAGGACTCTCAGACCATGAGAAACAAGATTGAGCTCTTTGGCCAAGCGTCACGTCTGGAGGAAACCTGGCACCATCTCTAAGCTGAAGCATGGTGGTGGCAGCATCAGGCTGTGGGGATGTTTTTAAGCGGCAGGGACTGGGAGACTAGTCAGGATCTAATAAAAAGATGAACGGAGCAAAGTACCGAGAGATCCTTGATGAAACCTGCTCCAGTGCACTCAGGACCTCAGGTTGGGGCGAAGGTTCACCTTCCAACAGGACAACCACCCTAAGCACACAGCCAAGGCAACGCAGAAGTGGCTTTGGGACAAGTCTCTGAATGTCCTTGAGTGGCCCAGCCAGAGCCCGGACTTGAACCCGATCTAACATCTCTGGAGAGACCTGAAAATAGCTGTGCAGCAACGCTCCCCATCCAACCTGACAGAGCTTGAGAGGATCTGCAGTGAAGAATACAGGTGTGCCAAGCTTGTAGCATCATACCCAAGAAGACTCAAGGCTGTAATCGCTGCCAAACGTGCTTCAACAAAATACTAAGTAAAGGGTCTGAATACTTATGTAAATATTTCTGTTTTTTATTTTTAATACATTTGCAAAAATGTCTTAACCTGTTTTTGCTTTTTCCTTATGGGGTATTGTGTGTATATTGATGAGGGGAAAACATACTATTTAATCCATTTTAGAATGAGGCCGTAACGTAACAAAATGTGGAAAAAGTCAAGGGGTCTGAATACTTTCCGAATGCACTGTATATAGAATTTTCCCATAACTAACGGAAGACTGGACACTCAAACATCAGTGGAACATTACGGGTCACATTACAAAAACGTTCTATCTTCATAGAATTGTTAGCTGGGAGACATGTTTTAACACATAATGTAGGTTTAGGAGTTCCAAACATCAATGTATTTTAGACTGTTTTCATAAAGACGAACTTCACAATCAAGCCAATAAAGTACACAACCGCCAGTGCTATAAATCTTCAATTCTTCTACAAATCAGACATACAGTAAATTGGAAAAGGGAGATAGTGAGATGGTGAAGTATGGTGTATACTACTACCGGAGCAACAGTAGTGTGCTGTGTGACTGACATGAATAGCGGCAGTTGTGCTTATCTCAGGTCTCTTTGTGCAGGTGGGAAAACACCCCGCCCTTTATCTTTACAGCCTTGCAGCAGGTAGGTGCTTCGTCAGGTAAGGAGGGGGTTAGGTTTAAAGCTTTGTGCACTGCTTCTGTAGGCTACTGTGGGTAGTAAAGTCTATAAAAGGCCCAGATCACAGGCTAGGGGGATCACAGGGAGACTAGACAGGTGCTACCTGTTTGAGGAAAGAAATTGAGGCCTTTCTGATGCAGTGGACCATTAAACCATTAAACACATCATATGAGTTACGCCATCTTTGTAAAGACACGTCATCATTATGATAATCATAGGGTTTCTGTATAAATTGTCATTGTTAGTGCCTACAATGTAGAATCATTGAAAATGACTGTAATGTGAAGGTTTGTCAGAAGCTAAGCAATTCACACACCAACATGCTCTAACCCCAGCTAGCACAGAACGTTTTGCTAATGGTCCCTAAAGGTTTTGGGAACATTTTTTTTTTTTAAATTTTATTTAACCTTTATTTAACTAGGTAAGCCAGTTGAGAACAAGTTCTCATTTACAACTGTGTGTCACGATCGTTATAATGAGTGGACCAAGGCGCAGCGTGATATGAGTACATACTTTAATAGGTACTTACACAAATACAAAACAACAAAATGATACGTGAAGTCCTCAGTCAATAACACAAACCTACACGGAACAAGATCCCACAAAACACAAGTGCACAACAGGCTGCCTAAGTATGGTTCCCAATCAGAGACAACAAGCAACAGCTGATTCACGTTGCCTCTGATTGAGAACCACCCCGGCCAACATAGAAACACATAACCTAGAACAGAACATAGAAAACGAAACATAGACACTACACAAAGAAACTAACACCCTGGCTCAACATACAAGAGTCCCCAGAGCCAGGGCGTGACAGTACCCCCCCCCCCCCCCAGAGGCGCGGACTGCGACCGCGCCAACATAAACCCAACAGGGGAGGGGCCGGGTGGGCATTCCACTTCGGAGGCGGATCCGGCTCCGGGCGTGACCACCACCCTCTAACAACCCCCCCGTAGCGCCCCTGGTCTGGTCCCGCTGGCTGGAGCTGGACTGGACATCGGTGGAGCGGATTGCTTAGGCTCCGATGTGGAGCAGCTGACCGGTACCTGACCAGGCACCGGTGAAACAGGCACGGGCTGTGCCGGACTGACGACGCGCACCACAGGCTTGGTGCGGGGAGCAGGAATGGGCCGGACCGGGCTGACGACGCGCACCACTGACTTGGTGCGGGGAGCAGGAACGGGCCGGACCGGGCTGGCGACGCGCACCACAGGCTTGGTGCAGGGAGCAGGAACAGGCCGGACCGGGCTGTGGAGACGGACTGGAGGTCTGGAGCGAAGAGTTGACACAACCCGTCCTGGCTGAATGACTATTTTTACACACTCTGTGTGAGGCATCAGCACAGGACGTACAGGGCTGTGCACTCGTACTGGCACTACAGCACGTGGCACTGGCGCAGGATATCCGGGACCGAGGAGGGGTACTGGAGGCCACGAGCGTTGAGCCGGCACACTCCGTCCTGGCTGCATGCCCACCTTAGCACGACACGTGCGTGGTGCTAGCACAGGACGTACAGGACTGTGCCGGACCACTCGCGGCACAGTACGCAGCTCCGCATACCTCGGAACCTGCCCAGTCTCACGCTGCCTAGCCTGAGTACGGGGAGTTGGCTCTGCTCTACCTCTAGGCTCCGCCAACCTCCCTTCCAGCCCCCCAAACCTGGTGGCCTCCTCTCCTAATCCACAAACTCGCCCTGTAGCTGCCTCCAGCAGCCCCGTCGTCCATGCCGTGTGACCCCCCAACATTTTTTATTGGGGTTGCCTCTCGCCTGTCCGACGACGGCCCGGTTGGCGCCGCTTCTCCTCTCCTGCCTGGACATCCTCCCTCATCGCCCTCCGGTAGCGGACGGCCTCCTCCTCTGTGATCTTCCCCCAACCGAGGAGGACATCCACTAGCGTTACCTCCGGCGTTTGCTCCTGGACACGCTGCTTGGTCCTTATTTGGTGGGATCTTCTGTCACGATCATCATAATGAGTGGACCAAGTCACAGCGTGATATGCGTACATCTCTTTAATAGTGTACTTAGCAACACTATACAAATAACAAAACAACAAAACGAAACGTGAAGTCCTCGGTCATACACAAACCTACACGGAACAAGATCCCACGAATCACAAGTGCACAAAAGCTTGCCTAAGTATGGATCCCAATCAGAGACAACAAGCAACAGCTGATTCTCGTTGCCTCTGATTGAGAACCACCCCGGCCAACATAGAAACACATAACCTAGAACAGAACATAGGAAACGAAACATAGACACTACACAAAGAAACTAACACACTGGCTCAACATACAAGAGTCCCCAGAGCCAGGGTGTGACACTGTGACCTGGCCAAGATAAAGCAAAGCAGTGCGATAAAAACAACAACACAGATTTACATATGAGGTAAAACAAAACATAAAGTCAAATATACAACAGAAAATATATATACAGTGTGTTCAAATGTAGCAAGTTATGGAGGTAAGGCAATAAATAGGCCATAGTGCAAAATAATTACAATTAGTATTAACACTGGAATGATAGATGTGCAAGAAATGATGTGCAAATAGAGATACTGGGGTGCAAATGAGCAAAATAAATAACAATATAGGGATGAGGTAGTTGGGAAGGCTAATTTCAGAAGGGCTGTGTACAGGTGCAGTGATCGGTAAGGTGCTCTGACAACTGATGCTTAAAGTTAGTGAGGGAGATAAGAGTCTCCAGCTTCAGAGATTTTTGCAATTCGTTCCAGTCATTGGCAGCAGAGAACTGGAAGGAATGGCGGCCAAAGGAGGTGTTGGCTTTGGGGATGACCAGTGAGATATACCTGCTGGAACGCATACTACGGGTGGGTGTTGCTATGGTGACCAATGAGCTAAGATAAGGCGGGGATTTGCCTAGCAGTGATTTGTAGATGGCCTGGAGCCAGTGGGTTTGGCGACGAATATGTAGTGAGGACCAGCCAACAAGAGCGTACAGGTCACAGTGGTGGGTAGTATATGGGACTTTGGTGACAAAACGGATGGCACTGTGATAGACTACATCCAATTTGCTGAGTAGAGTGTTGGAGGCTATTTTGTAAATGACATCGCCGAAGTCAAGGATCGGTAGGATAGTCAGTTTTACGAGGGCATGTTTGACAGCATGAGTGAAGGAGGCTTTGTTGCGAAATAGGAAGCCGATTCTAGATTTAACTTTGGATTGGAGATGCTTAATGTGTGTCTGGAAGGAGAGTTTACAGTCTAACCAGACACCTAGGTATTTGTAGTTGTCCACATACTCTAGGTCAGACCCGTCGAGAGTAGTGATTCTAGTCGGGTGGGCGGGTGCCAGCAGCATTCGATTGAAGAGCATGCATTTAGTTTTACTAGTGTTTAAGAGCAGTTGGAGGCTACTGAAGTAGTGTTGTATGGCATTGAAGCTCGTTTGAAGGTTTGTTAACACAGTGTCCAATGAAGGGCCAGATGTATACAAAATGGTGTCGTATGCGTAGAGGTGGATCTGAGAGTCACCAGCAGCAAGAGCAACATCATTAATATACACAGAGTAAAGAGTCGGCCCAAGAATTGAACCCTGTGGCACCCCCATAGAGACTGCCATAGGTCCAGACAACAGGCCCTCCGATTTGACACATTGAACTCTATCTGAGAAGTAGTTGGTGAACCAGGCGAGGCAGTCATTTGAGAAACCAAGGCTATTTAGTCTGCCAATAAGAATGCGGTGGTTGACAGAGTCGAAAGCCTTGGCCAGGTCGATGAAGACGGCTGCACAGTACTGTCTATTATCGATCGCGGTGATAATATCATTTAGGACCTTGAGCGTGGCTCAGGTGCACCCATGACCAGCTCGGAAACCGGATTGCGTAGCGGAGAAGGTACGGTGGGATTCGAAATGGTCGGTGATCTGTTTGTTAACTTGGCTTCAAAAACGTTCAAAAGGCAGGGCAGGATGGATATAGGTCTGTAACAGTTTGGATCTAGAGTGTCACCCCCTTTGAAGAGGGGAATGACCGCGGCAGCTTTCTAATCTCTGGGGATCTCAGATGTTACGAAAGAGAGGTTGAACAGGCTAGTAATAGGGGTTGCGACAATTTCGGCGGCTAGTTTTAGAAAGAAAGGGTCCAGATTGTCTAGCCCAGATGATTTGTAGGGGTCCAGATTTTTCAGCTCTTTCAGAACATCAGCTATCTGAATTTGTGTGAAGGGGGGGGGGGGGGGGGGGGGGGGGGGGCATGGGCAAGTTGCAGCGGAGGGTGCAGAGCTGGTGGCCGGGGTAGTGGTAGCCAGGTGGAACGCATGGCCAGCCGTAGCAAAATGCTTGTTGAAATTCTCGATTATTGTAGATTTATCGGTGGTGATAGTGTTTCCTAGCCTCAGTGCAGTGGGCAGCTGGGAGGAAGTGCTATTATTCTCCATGAACTTGACAGTGTCCCAAAACTTCACAGGATGTTTTTGTGCTGGTCAAGGGCAGTCAAGTCTGAGGAGAACCAGGGGCTATATCTGTTCTTAGTTCTGTATTTTTTGAATGGGGCATGTTTATTTAAGATTGAGAGGAAATTACTTTTAATGAACAACCAGGCATCCTCTACTGACGGAATGAGATCGATATCCATCCAGGATACCTGGGCCAGGTCAATTAGGAAGGCCTGCTCGCTAAAGTGTTTTAGGGAGCGTTTGACAGTGATGAGGGGTGGTCGTTTGACCGCGGACCCGTTACGGAAGCAGGCAATAAGGCAGTGATTGCTGAGATCCTGGTTGAAGACAGCGGAGGTGTATTTAGAGGGTAAGTTAGTCAGGATGACATCTATGAGGGTGCCCATGTTTACGGATTTAGGGTTGTACCTGGTAGGTTCGTTGATAATTTGTGTGAGATTGAGGGCATCTAGTTTGGATTGTAGGATGGCCGGGGTGTTAAGCATATCCCAATTTAGGTCACCAAGCAGTACGAACTCTGAGGATAAATGGGGGGCAATCAATTCACATATGGTGTCCAGGTCACAGCTCGGGGCTGAGGGGGGTCTGTAGCAAGCGGCAACAGTGAGAGACTTATTTCTGGAAAGGTGGATTTTTAGAAGTAGAAGTTCAAACTGTTTGGGCACAGACCTGGATAGTATGATAGAGCTCTGCAGGCTATCTCTACAGTAGATTGCAACTCCACCCCCTTTGGCAGTTCTATCTAGATGGAAAATGTTGTAGTTGGGGATGGAAATTTCAGAATTTTTGGTGGCCTTCCTAAGCCAGGATTCAGACACTGCTAGAACATCAGGGTTGGCAGAGTGTGCTAACGCAGTGAATAACTCAAACTTAGGAAGGAGGCTTCTGATGTTAACGTGCAGAAAACCAAGGCTTTTATGGTTACAGAAGTCAACAAATGATAGCTCCTGGGGAGTAGGAGTGATACTGGGGGCTGCAGGGCCTGGGTTAGCCTCTACATCACCAGAGGAACAGAGGAGGACTAGATTAAGGATATGGCTAAAGGCTTTAAGAACTGGTCTTCTAGTGCGTTGGGTACAGAGAATAAAGGGGGCAGATTTCCGGGCGTTGTAGAATAGATTCAGGGCATTATGTACAGACAAGGATATGGAAGGATATGAGTACAGTGGAGGTAAACCTAAGCGTTGGGTAACAATGAAAGAGATAGCATCACTGGAGGCACCTATTCAGCCGGTCTCGGCGTGTATGGGGGGTGGAACAAAGGAACTATTTGAGGCAGTTTGAGAGGGACTTGGGTTCTACAGTGAAATTGAATAATAAGAACTAGCTGGAACAGCAATAGGCAAGGCATATTGACATGGGAGATAGGCATAAAGCAATCACAGGTGTTATTAGAGAGAGCTAAGACAACAACTGGTAATGGCGATAAAGTTTGGGCTGAGGCTAAACAGATAAACAGGACAGGGTACCGTGTAAAGGAACAGTCCAGCAGGCATCAGCTGTGCAGCTGAGTGATCATAAGGTCCAGTGAACAGCAATATGTGAGTCCGAGAGCAGTTCGAATTGGTACTACAGCACAGCGATCAGGAAGCACGGCTGTTGTTTGCGTGTGCTAGCGGGCCGGGGCTAGCAGATGGATCTTCGTGGTCGTTGCAACAGGAAGCCTGTTGAAACCACAGATTATTACGTCAGCAGACCAGTCGTGATGGATCGGCGGGGCTCCGTGTCGACTCTAGGAGGTCCCGTCCGGTTGACAGAGAGTTAGATAGCCGGGAGATGTGCCTGACTCAAGGCTAGCTCAAAGCTGATTAGCCAACAACAACGTTCATTTGGTTGCAGCTAGCTAGTTGCGATTATCCAGTGTTAAAGGACCAGTGATTCAGTGATTCCGGCAGAAAATCCGGTAGGTTCTGGGTCGATAACGCGCTGTGCAGACAGTGCAGACTGGCCGATAATAGTCCAGGCTAGAGCTGGCTGGTAGGTAGTGCAGGCCACGGACAATCGTGAAAAACCGCTAACGGTGGCTAATAGCAATTAGCTAGTTAGCTGGTTAGCTGGCTTCTCCCGTCCGGTAGACAGAGAGGTAGATAGCCTGGATATGGGCCTGCTCGAGGCTAGCTCAAGGCTAACTGATGCTTGCTTTGGGGGCAGTGGTGATTAGCCTACAGCAACATCCATTCGACATCCATTCGGTTGCGGCTAGCTAGTTGCGATCCAGTGATTCCGTTATTCCAGCAGAAAATCCGATGTTCTGGGTGAAAACCGCTAACGGTGGCTAATAGCAAGTAGCTAGTTAGCTAGTTAGCTGGCTGGCTAGTTTCAACTGGAGATTCTCGATAAAGGTGAGTAAATAATAGAATCCGTTCTACATTGAGTGAGGCGGGTTGCAGGAAAGTATATTTAGTAGAAGGATGAAAAGTGTGATAGGGAAATATATACGTAAAATACAAAAAAACAGGCTATTTACATGGACACACAAGACAACACAACCGCACTGCTACGCCATCTTGGATTGTTTCTATGTTGCTATGTTGCTATGGATTGTTGCTATGTTTCTATGTTGGTTAAGGAGAATCACATATTTCTCATAAATTGGCCATAGGTTTTTACTCATACAAACGTTTCAATAATGTACATGTTCTCAGTTGAGTGAATGTTCTTGGTACACAGTGTTTTGTCCTACCTCACCAAACTAAGGGCTGTATTCAATCCGTATCGCAGAAGTATCGTGGGAGAGCCGCGTTAAAATGTAAAGGTAATTTCGGATTAAGCCGACATATGCAGTGTTTACCATGAATGCAGTCTTCATGAACGCGGGAACATTGCCTTTAAATTTCAGTCACACAATTACGTGGATCTTCCGTGATACTTCTGCGATATGGATTGAATCCAGCCCTTAGTTTGGTGAGGTAGGACAAAACACTGTGTACCAAGAACAGCCCTAAAAGAGTCCGGTTTCCGGCGGTGCTACAGTTGGGACTGACCCGTCAGACTTTGCCACATCCTTTGCTTGCGAAGTGCCCTGAAAACTGACAGGGAAGTGTGTAAAAACTCACCTACTCGCTACATTATAGAGTACGCTCCAGACCAGACTAGACTTCGGCGCTCAAAAATGTGTTGAATTTACTACCCCAAATGCGCCGGAGTCAAGGAGAGGGATTCTTGTCAATTCACACACACAGAAAATGAGTTAACTCTTAGCATTTCACTGGAATGATTGTGATCCTGGGCGCTATACCTCTCATCACATTTAGATCTAGCTGGACTCGGTTTGGCCTACATCTCTGCCTTTGTGAACTGGATTGGGAACAGAAATTACACTCACTGTTAAGCGCAGGCCCCAGTGTCCTGTCTGGAGCGTGAAGTCACAAGCTCTGCTGGTCGACTACTGCGTAGAGTGGAGCTGGACAGAACACATCTCTAAATAACGTGTGCCATGATGATGTGCAGGCGGACGGGAAGCAGCACTATACAAACATACCAATTAGATGTGACTGTAGAGACCATTCAACTGACTGGCATTGAGCATGACCCTTAGGAGTCACAGGCAATTTGTATCTCCTCCCAGGAAACTTTGATGTGAGCCTCCAACCACCTTGGCTTCCTTTGATAGACATGTTTTATGATATCTTCATTCACTTCACCATGCACCAACAACTTCCCAAAATATGTTATTAATTAGTTATGTCTAATTTCCATCCATTTTCACATATCATTATTTATTTATCATTGTATTTCTATCATCACTGCTATAGGAACGGCCATTATATGTATTCCACAGTGAATCTGAGACATATTAACTTCTCCCACTGAATCTCTGAGATTTGTCATTCGTAAACACTGTCTCAGGAATAATGGAGATCTCAACACCTTAAGTGGACATGCTTTGAAAGGACATGTTGGGAATTGGGCATTACATTTACAATGTTAGGATTATAATTACTATAAAATTCCTAAGCTAGTTTCTGATCTCCAAACTATGTTAAGAGCCTTACATTGCACTGAAAAAAACATGCACAAGCAATAACGTCAAATCAGGCCATAATCTTGAATATATGGAAATATACAATACGGTTTTTTCTTCTATTAACATGACATTAACTGAAAAGGTTCCGTTCTATAATGTCCTAGTCTACGTCCAAAATGGCACCCTATTCCCTATATACTACTAAGGCTCATAGGGCTCTGGTCAAAAGTAGTGCACTATGTAGGGAATATGGTGCCATTTGGGATGCAAGCCTGATGTGTCCTCCTGGGCAGGTTGTCGTAATAATGGCTGCTGTCAACAGCTCTGAAAAATGCATTCTGAGCTCATAGCAGCAGACTGATGCAGCGCTTCAAGCCCTTATAGAGCAAAGATTTCTCACAGGAAAAAATGCGGAGATAAAAGGGACTGAATAACTCTAATGGGTCTGTGATCAATGTGTGAGAATTGCAGCCGGTGTTATTGTCGAGGGAGGGGGATAGTGAGGGAGCGAGCAGGTAGACAGGGGTAGAATTGGACCTTCACTCTCGCTGTTCCCCATAATAATCACTCTCATCAGAACACCTCAGCTCACTCCTGCATCAAACTGCATCCCTCTCAGAGAGAGAGAGGGAGAGAAAAAAATCATAACGCCTCCAGTTATGTTTGTTCTTGTAAAAACCACAATCTGTAAAAATGTTTAATTACAATGTTTTCTTTATTCTCTAATCAAAGTGGATTTCACCATTTAGAGTAAGTTAAACTATGTCCATGGAGGCAACAGATGAGTGGGGGGCCAATAGGGGGCACTGGGGGGCCAAGCCATGAGATTGGGGAAGTGTGCTGAATTAGATGGACACACTCCTTTGACTTTATTATCATCATAAACTGGACAATAGAGAATAGAGTGAAATATGTTGCCTCTTTTTAGATGTATAGAAATGTATATAAGGTGTAAAAGAGGATGTTGACGTCATGTTGTCCTCATGTTCTATGCAGCACAGTGCTGACTATGCCCAGGGTCTATTGAAATTCCTGCAGGTCTTTGACATCCAATCAGTAGCTGATTGGCACCCTGGGCAGTGAAGCCAGTTAAATAATCAGGAGGTGAAGATGTGGAGTGGGCTGTTTCCAGGGCCCCTGCCATCAAAGAGTATGCATAGCTTGCGTGCCAAATTGCTCCCAGTTCCCTATATAGTGCACTACCTTTGACAAGAGCCCTTTGGGCCCTGGTCAAAAGTAGTGCACTAAATAGGGAATAGGATGCCATTTGGGACGCAGACAATGTGAATACTCCCATCACCACGGCCCCACAAGACAATGATTCATTTTGAAGGTATAGCTGCAATGTGAAATTCCAATGCACTGCTATGGATAGTCATGATGCTATAAGGGTAGCTGTATATTGTACAAACAAGACACGAAAGCACTCGGATGTTCTAGGTAATTACAGTGTAATATACCTAATACTGTCTGTGAAATGAGAAATTGTGTTAATCTCAAATGGCACCCTATTCCCTATTACTATATAGAGATGAACAGAGTTAACTAAGACCTGGCAGGTTGACCTCTCTGTTTCCTCCAGGCCTGTTTGTTACTAATGGAAACAGCAAGCCTAACATTTACCTTCCCCTCAAAGACCCTGCCTGCCAGACACAATGAACCCTGCACAGTAACATGCATTAACCATGAAGGGAATAACATACTCGTCTCTAAGGAGAGTCATGACAAAGCTCGAAAAGAGAGAGCCGGAGAGGGAAAGAGGAGAGAAAAAAACGTTCCTAACTGCTTCTCCTTCTCCTCAGTGGTGACAAAGATTAATTAGGCAAAGAAAGACTGGGGACGCTTCAACAGCATCCAACCCTCCGACACCAATTAGCAGATTGATTACGCGGCTGAGAGGAGCGGACGCTTGTCAATCAGCGCCATACAAGGGGAGCGACAGGAAGGACGGACCTGGAATGCCGCAGGAACAAGAGGGATGTCTCAGGAGCACTATAGAGATGCGCTGATCCATAGGGAAGCTGTGCGCTCAACACTACCACAACACAAAAACACCAAAGGTGAGAAATACCACTCTACCACCAACAAACCCACAAATTACACTAAAACAATTTGAAACACACTGGCTCCTCAGTGAATTTATAGTGTATATACCTGGATGGGATTGTGACCATAGAGGTTGCGAAGAACGATGTGTGTGTGTGTATGTGTGTGTGTGTATGATTGTGCGTGCATGCGTGTGTGTGTGTATGTGAGTGTGCAGCGTGCTGCTCTGGATGGTGCCAGGCCTGTTCGCCTTAATTTAGCAAGGACATTCCAGCAAGGGCATCAAGTAAATAAACGACCAGCGCTACATTTACTGCCGCCTGACAGATGCAACACCACAGTCAAATCACAATCTAATCAAATCAAATGTATTTATAAAGCTGTTTTTACATCAGCAGATGTCACAAAGTGCTTATACAGAAACCCAGCGTAAAACCCCAAACAGCAAGCAATGCAGATGTAGAAGCACCGTGGCTAGGAAAAACTCCCTAGAAAGGCAGGAACCTAAGAAGAAACCTAGAGAGGAACCAGGCTCTGAGGGGTGGCCAGTCCTGTTCTGGCTATGCCGGGTGGCGATTATAAGAGTACAAGGCCATTAAGGCCAGATCGTTCTTCAAGATGTTCAAACATTCATAGATGACCAGCAGGGTCAAATAATAATCACAGTGGTTGTAGAGGGTGCAACTCAGGAGTAAATGTCAGTTGGCTTTTCATAGCCGAGCATTCAGAGGTTGAGACAGCAGGTGCAGTAGAGAGGGAGAGAAGGAGGAAGTGAGAGAGAGAGAGAGGGAGAGGGAGGGTCGAAAACAGCTGGTCCACAGGACAAGGCAGCATGTCCGGTGAACAGGTCAGGGTTCCATAGCCACAGGCAAAACAGCAGAAACTGGATCAGCACGACCAGGTGGACTGGGGACGGGGACAGCCAGGAGTCATCAGGCCAGGTAGTCCTGAGGCATGGTCTAGGGGGTAGATCAGCTTTAATATTGCAGATATTGCCTCTCTGATTAATGCCCTCATTGCCTGGTCCGTGAGTTTTGGTGGGCGGCCCTCTCTTGACAGGTTTGTTGTGGTGCCATATTCTTTCCATTTTTTTATAATGGATTTAATGGTGCTCCGTGGGACGTTCAAAGTTACTTATATTTTTTTATAACCCAACCCTTTATTTATTTTTTATTTTTATTTCACCTTTATTTAACAAGGTAAGCCAGTTGATAACAAGTTCTCATTTACAACTGCGACCTGGCCAAGATAAAGCAAAGCAGTGCGATAAAAACAACAACACAGAGTTACATATGGGGTAAAAAAACATAAAGTCAAAAAATACAACAGAAAATATATATACAGTGTGTGCAAAGGTAGCAAGTTATGGAGGTAAGGCAATAAATAGGCTATAGTGCAAAATAATTACAATTAGTATTAACACTGGAATGATAGATGTGCAAGAGATTATGTGCAAATAGAGATACTGGGGTGCAAAAGAGCAAAATAAATAACAATATAGGGATGAGGTAGTTGGGTGGGCTAATTTCAGATGGGCTGTGTACAGGTGCAGTGATCGGTAAGGTGCTCTGACAACTGATGCTTAAAGTTAGTGAGGGAGATAAGAGTCTCCAGCTTCAGAGATTTTTGCAATTCGTTCCAGTCATTGGCAGCAGAGAACTGGAAGGAATGGCGGCCAAAGGAGGTGTTGGCTTTGGGGATGACCAGTGAGATATACCTGCTGGAACGCATACTACGGGTGGGTGTTGCTATGGTGACCAATAAGCTAAGATAAGGCGGGGATTTGCCTAGCAGTGATTTATAGATGGCCTGGAGCCAGTGGGTTTGACGACGAACATGTAGTGAGGACCAGCCAACAAGAGCGTACAGGTCACAGTGGTGGGTAGTGTATGGGGCTTTGGAGACAAAACGGATGGCACTGTGATAGACTACATCCAATTTGCTGATTAGAGTGTTGGAGGCTATTTTGTAAATGACATCGCCGAAGTCAAGGATCGGTAGGATAGTCAGTTTTACGAGGGCATGTTTGGCAGCATGAGTGAAGGAGGCTTTGTTGCGAAATAGGAAGCCGATTCTAGATTTAACTTTGGATTGGAGATTCTTAATGTGAGTCTGGAAGGAGAGTTTACAGTCTAACCAGACACCTAGGTATTTGTAGTTGTCCACATACTCTAGGTCAGACCCGTCGAGAGTAGTGATTCTAGTCGGGTGGGCGGGTGCCAGCAGCGTTCGATTGAAGAGCATGCATTTAGTTTTACTAGTGTTTAAGAGCAGTTGGAGGCTACTGAAGGAGTGTTGTATGGCATTGAAGCTCGTTTGAAGGTTTGTTAACACAGTGTCCAATGAAGGGCCAGATGTATACAAAATGGTGTCGTCTGCGTAGAGGTGGATCTGAGAGTCACCAGCAGCAAGAGCGACATCATTGATATACACAGAGAAAAGAGTCGGCCCAAGAATTGAACCCTGTGGAACCCCCATAGAGACTGCCATATGTCCAGACAACAGGCCCTCCGATTTGACACATTGAACTCTATCTGAGAAGTAGTTGGTGAACCAGGCGAGGCAGTCATTTGAGAAACCAAGGCTATTTAGTCTGCCAATAAGAATGCGGTGGTTGACAGAGTCGAAAGCCTTGGCCAGGTCGATGAAGACGGCTGCACAGTACTGTCTATTATCGATCACGGTTATAATATCGTTTAGGACCTTGAGCGTGGCTGAGTGCACACATGACCAGCTCGGAAACCGGATTGCAGAGCGGAGAAGGTACGGTGGGATTCGAAATGGTCGGTGATCTGTTTGTTAACTTGGCTTTCAAATACTTTCTAAAGGCAGTGCAGGATGGATATAGGTCTGTAACAGTTTGGATCTAGAGTGTCACCCCCTTTGAAGAGGGGGATGACCGCGGCAGCTTTCCAATCTCTGGGGATCTCAGACGTTACGAAAGAGAGGTTGAACAGGCTAGTAATAGGGGTTGCGACAATTTCGGCGGCTAGTTTTAGAAAGAAAGAGTCCAGATTGTCTAGCCCAGATGATTTGTAGGGGTCCAGATTTTTCAGCTCTTTCAGAACATCAGCTGTCTGGATTTGTGTGAAGGGGGGGGGGGGGGGGGGGCATGGGCAAGTTGCAGCGGAGGGTGCAGAGCTGGTGGCCGGGGTAGTGGTAGCCAGGTGGAACGCATGGCCAGCCGTAGCAAAATGCTTGTTGAAATTCTCGATTATTGTAGATTTATCGGTGGTGATAGTGTTTCCTAGCCTCAGTGCAGTGGGCAGCTGGGAGGAAGTGCTCTTATTCTCCATGGACTTTACAGTGTCCCAAAACGTTTTGGAGTTAGTGCTACAGGATGCAAATTTCTGTTTGAAAAAGTTAGCCTTTGCTTTCCTGACTGCTTGTGTATATTGGTTCCTAACTTCCCTGAAAAGTTGCATATCGCGGGGGCTATTTGATGCTAATGCAGTACGCCACAGGATGTTTTTGTGCTGGTCAAGGGCAGTCAAGTCTGAGGAGAACCAGGGGCTATATCTGTTCTTAGTTCTGTATTTTTTGAATGGGGCATGTTTATTTAAGATTGAGAGGAAATTACTTTTAAAGAACAACCAGGCATCCTCTACTGACGGAATGAGATCGATATCCATCCAGGATACCTGGGCCAGGTCAATTAGGAAGGCCTGCTCGCTAAAGTGTTTTAGGGAGCGTTTGACAGTGATGAGGGGTGGTCGTTTGACCGCGGACCCGTTACAGACGCAAGCAATAAGGCAGTGATCGCTGAGATCCTGGTTGAAGACAGCGGAGGTGTATTTAGAGGGTAAGTTAGTCAGGTTGATATCTATGAGGGTACCCATGTTTACGGATTTAGGGTTGTACCTGGTAGGTTCGTTGATAATTTGTGTGAGATTGAGGGCATCTAGTTTGGATTGTAGGATGGCCGGGGTGTTAAGCATATCCCAATTTAGGTCACCAAGCAATACGAACTCTGAGGATAAATGGGGGGCAATCAATTCACATATGGTGTCCAGGGCACAGCTGGGGGCTGAGGTGGGTCTGTAGCAAGCGGCAACAGTGAGAGACTTATTTCTGGAAAGGTGGATTTGTAGAAGTAGAAGCTCAAACTGTTTGGGCACAGACCTGGATAGTATGATAGAGCTCTGCAGGCTATCTCTACAGTAGATTGCAACTCCACCCCCTTTGGCAGTTCTATCTAGATGGAAAATGTTATGGTTGGGGATGGACATTTCAGAATTTTTGGTGGCCTTCCTAAGCCAGGATTCAGACACTGCTAGAACATCAGGGTTGGCGGAGTGTGCTAACGCAGTGAATAACTCAAACTTAGGAAGTAGACTTCTGATATTAACATGCAAGAAACCAAGGCTTTTGCGATTACAGAAGTCAACAAATGATAGCGCCTGGGGAGTAGGAGTGATACTGAGGGCTGCAGGGCCTGGGTTAGCCTCTACATCACCAGAGGAAAAGAGCAGGACTAGAATTAGGATACGGCTAAAGGCTTTAAGAACTGGTCTTCTAGTGCGTTGGGTACATAGAATCAAGGGGGCAGATTTCCGGGCATTGTAGAAAAGATTCAGGGCATTATGTACAGACAAGGATATGGAAGGATATGAGGAAAGTGGAGGTAAACCTAAGCTTTGGGTACAATGAAAGAGATAGCATCACTGGAGGCACCGATTGAGTCAGTCTCCGCGTGTATGGGAGGTGGGACAAAGGAGCTATCTAAGGCAGGTTTAGCTGGGCTGGGGGATCTACAGTGAAATAGTACAATTAGAAATAACCGAAACAGCAATAAGCAAACCATATTGACATGGGAGAGAGGCATAAAGCAATCACAGGTGTAATTTGAGAGAGCTAAGACAACAGCTGGTAATGACGACACAGTTTGAGCTGAGGCTAAACATAAACAGGATGCGGTACCGTAAAAAGGAACAGTCCAGCAGGCATCAGCTGTATAGCTGAGTTATCATAAGGTCCGGTGAACAGCAATAGGATAGTTCGGAGGTAGTTCGGGGGCTGCTAAAGCACTAGCGAGCAAGAGGCCGGGCCGGGGCTAGCAGATGGAATCTTTGTGGTCGACGTCTTAACGGGAAGCCTGTTGTAACCACATCAGACGATTTCGTCGGCAGACCAGTCGTGTAGGATCGGCGGGGCTCCGTGTCAACACTAGGTGGTCCCGTCCGGTTGACAGAGAGGTAGATAGCCGGGAGATGGGCCTAGCTCAGGATGATTAGCCAAACCATAACGTCCATTTTGTTGCAGCTAGCTGGTAGCGATGAATCCGGAGTTAAAGGTCCAGTGATTCAGTGATTCCGGCAGAAAAACTGAGATGTTCTGGGTCGATAACGCGCTGTGCAGACAGTGCAGACTGGCCGAATAATAGTCCAGGCTAGAGCTGGCTGGTAGGTGGTGCAGGCCACGGACAATGGTGAAAAACCGCTAACGGTAGCTAATAGCAGGTAGCTAGTTAGCTGGCTACTCCCGTCCGGTAGACCGAGAGGTAGATAGCCGGGATATGGGCCTGGCTCTAGGCTAGCTCGAGGCTAACTGGTGCTTGCATCGAGGGCAGTGGTGATTAGCCAAACAGCAACATCCATTCGGTTGCGGCTAGCTAGTTGCGATCCAGTGATTAATGTCCAGTGATTAAATTATTCCGGCAGAAAAATCCAATGTTCTGGGTGAAATACCGCTAACTGTGGCTAATAGCAAGTAGCTAGTTAGCTGGCTAGCTAGTTTCAACTGGAGATTCTAGATAAAAGGTAAGTCAATAATAGAATCCGTTCCACATTGAGTGAGGCGGGTTGCAGGAAAGTATATTTTGTAGAAGGATGAATAGTCTGATAGGGAAATATGTACGAAAAATACAAAGAAAACAGGGTATTTACAGGCTATTTACAGACACTCGAAAAAAACAGGACTGCACTACTACGCCATCTTGGTTTTGGTCCACAACTTTGTCCCTGACCTGTTTGGAGAGCTCCTTGGTCTTCATGGTGCCGCTTGCTTGGTGGTGCCCCTTGCTTAGTGGTGTTGCAGACCCTGGGGCCTTTCAGAACAGGTGTATACAGTGGGGAGAACAAGTATTTGATACACTGCCGATTTTGCAGGTTTTCCTACTTACAAAGCATGTAGAGGTCTGTAATTTTTATCATAGGTACACTTCAAAAATCCAGAAAATCACATTGTATGATTTTTAAGTAATTCATTTGCATTTTATTGCATGACATAAGTATTTGATCACCTACCAACCAGTAAGAATTCCGTCTCTCACAGACCTGTTAGTTTTTCTTTAAGAAGCCCTCCTGTTCTCCACTCATTACCTGTATTAACTGCACCTGTTTGAACTCGTTACCTGTATAAAAGACACCTGTCCACACACTCAATCAAACAGACTCCGACCTCTCCACAATTGCCAAGACCAGAGAGCTGTGTAAGGACATCAGGGATATAATTGTAGACCTGCACAAGGCTGGGATGGGCTACAGGACAATAGGCAAGCAGCTTGGTGAGAAGGCAACAACTGTTGGCGCAATTATTAGAAAATGGAAGAAGTTCAAGATGACGGTCAATCACCCTCGGTCTGAGGCTCCATGCAAGATCTCACCTCGTGGGGCATCAATGATCATGAGGAAGGTGAGCCCAGAACTACACGGCAGGACCTGGTCAATGACCTGAAGAGAGCTGGGACCACAGTCTCAAAGAAAACCATTAGTAACACACTATGCCGTCATGGATTAAAATCCTGCAGCGCACGCAAGGTCCCCCTGCTCAAGCCAGCGCATGTCCAGGCCCGTCTGAAATTTGCCAATGACCATCTGGATGATCCAGAGGAGGAATGGGAGAAGGTAATCTGGTCTGATGAGACAAAAATAGAGCTTTTTGGTCTAAACTCCACTCGCCGTGTTTGGAGGAAGAAGAAGGATGAGTACAACCCCAAGAACACCATCCCAACCGTGAAGCATGGAGGTGGAAACATCATTCTTTGGGGATGCTTTTCTGCAAAGGGGACAGGACAACTGCACCGTATTGAGGGGAGGATGGATGGGGCCATGTATCACGAGATCTTGGCCAACAACCTCCTTCCCTCAGTAAGAGCATTGAAGATGGGTCGTGGCTGGGTCTTCCAGCATGACAACGACCCGAAACACACAGCCAGGGCAACTAAGGAGTGGCTCCGTAAGAAGCATCTCAAGGTTCTGGAGTGGCCTAGCCAGTCCCCAGACCTGAACCCAATAGAACATCTTTGGAGGGAGCTGAAAGTCCGTATTGCCCAGCGACAGCCCCGAAACCTGAAGGATCTGGAGAAGGTCTGTATGGAGGAGTGGGCCAAAATCCCTGCTGCAGTGTGTGCAAACCTGGTCAAGAACAGGAAACGTATGATCTCTGTAATTGCAAACAAAGGTTTCTGTACCAAATATTAAGTTCTGCTTTTCTGATGTATCAAATACTTATGTCATGCAATAAAATGCAAATTAATTACTTAAAAATCATACAATGTGATTTTCTGAATTTTTGTTTTAGATTCCGTCTCTCACAGTTGAAGTGTACCTATGATAAAAATTACAGACCTCTACATGCTTTGTAAGTAGGAAAACCTACAAAATCGACAGTGTATCAAATACTTGTTCTCCCCACTGTATATACTGAGATCATGTGACAGATCATGTGACACTTAGATTGCACAAAGGTGGACTTTATTTAACTAATTATGTGACTTCTGAAGGTAATTGGTTGCACCAGATCTTATTTAGGGGCTTCATAGCAAAGGGGGTGAATACATATGCACGCACCAATTTTCCGTTATTTATTTTTTTGAATTTTCTGAACCAAGTAATTTTTTTCATTTCACTTCACCAATTTGGACTATTTTGTGTATGTCCATTACATGAAATCTGAATAAAAATCCATTTAAATTACAGGTTGTAATGCAACAAAATAGAAAAAACGCCAAGGGGGATGAATACTTTTGCAAGGCACTGTAGGTAGGAGCAAGTCCATGCTTTGTAGGTTTGCAGTAAAACCTTGAAATCAGCCCTAGCCTTAACAGGAAGACAGTGTAGAAAGGCTAGCACTGGAGTAATATGACCACATTTGTGGGTTCTAGTCAAGATTCTATCAGCCGTAATTAGTACTAACTGAAGTTTATTTAGTACTTTATCTGGGTAGCCGGAGAGTAGAGCATTGCAGTAGTCTAATCTAGAAGAGACAAAAGCATGGATTAGCTTTTCTGCATCATTTTTGGACAAAACGTTTCTGATTTTGCAATGTTAAGAAGATGGAAAAAAGCTGCCATTTAAATATTCTTTATATGTTCATCAAAAGAGAAATCAGGGTCCAGAGTAACGCCGAGGTCCTTCACAGTTTTATTTGAGACGACTGTACAAACATCAAGATTAATTGACAGATCAAACAGCAGATCTCTTTGTTTCTTGGGACCTAGAACTAGTATCTCTGTTTTGTCCGAGTTTAAAAGTAAAACATTTGCCGCCATCCACTTCCTTATGTTCGAAACACAGGCTTCCAGGTTAGGCAATTTTGGGGCTTCACCATGTTTCATGAAATGTACAGCTGTGTGTCGTCCGCATAGCAGTGAAAGTTGACCTTGTGTTTCCAAATGACATCACCATGACATAGAGTATGCAGTGAGGGAAAAAAGTGTTTGATCCCCTGCTGATTTTGTACGTTTGCCCACTGACAAAGCCATGATCAGTCTATAATTTTAATGGTAGGTTTATTTGAACAGTGATAGACAGAATAACAACAAAAAAATCCAGAAAAACGCATGTGAAAAATGTTATAAATTGATTTGCATTTTAATGAGGGAAATAAGTATTTTACCCCTCTGCAAAACATGATTTACTACTTGGTGGCAAAACCCTTGTTGGCAATCACAGAGGTCAGACGTTTCTTGTAGTTGGCCACCAGGTTTGCACACATCTCAGGAGGGATTATGTCCCACTCCTCTTTGCAGATCTTCTCCAAGTCATTAAGGTTTCGAGGCTGACGTTTGGCAACTTGAACCTTCAGCTCCCTCCACAGATTTTCTATGGGATTAAGGTCTGGAGACTGGTTAGGCCACTCCAGGACCTTAATGTGCTTCTTCTTGAGCCACTCCTTTGTTGCCTTGGCCATGTGTTTTGGGTCATTGTCATGCTGGAATATCCATCCACGACCCATTTTCAATGCCCTGGCTGAGGGAAGAGGTTCTCACCCAAGATTTGACGGTACAAGATCCTCCCGTGTAGTTCTGGGCTGATTCCTCACCGTTCTCATGACCATTGCAACTCCACGAGTTGAGATCTTGCATGGATCCCCAGGCCGAGGGAGAGTGACAGTTCTTTCGTGTTTCTTCCATTTGTGAATAATCGCACCAACTGTTGTCACCTTCTCACCAAGCTGCTTGTCGATGGTCTTGTAGCCCATTCCAGCCTTGTGTAGGTCTACAATCTTGTCCCTGACATCCTTGGAGAGCTCTTTGGTCTTGGCCATGGTGGAGAGTTTGGAATCTGATTGATTGATTGCTTCTGTGGACAGGTGTCTTTTATACAGGTAACAAACTGAGATTAGGAGCACTCCCTTTAAGAGTGTGCTCCTAATCTCAGCTCGTTACCTGTATAAAAGACACCTGGGAGCCAGAAATCTTTCTGATTGAGAGGGGATCAAATACTTATTTTCTCATTAAAATGCAAATCAATTTATAACATTTTTGACATGCCTTTTTCTGGATTTTTTTGTTGTTATTCTGTCTCTCACTGTTCAAATAAACCTACCATTAAAATTATAGACTGATCATTTCTTTGTCAGTGGGCAAACGTACAAAATCAGCAGGGGATCAAATACTTTTTTCCCCTCATTGTATAGTGAAAACAATAGTGGTCCTAAAGCGGAACCTTGCGGAACACCGAAACTTACCATTGATTTGTCAGAGGACAAACCATACACAGAGACAAACTGATATATTTTCGACAGTCCTCGGGAGGGAGGAGAGAGTTAATCTCTTTAACTCAGCTTCACTGGATGACTCTGCTGCTACTGCTGCTGTGGAGACATGTTCATTAATACAGGGGATCTATAGGCATACACTGAAAATGTATGGTTAACTGAACTAATACTGATTCAGTTACCTGAGCTAATACTGGTTCAGTTTACTCAACTTATAGTGAGATTGTTTGTTTATTTATGAACATAAGTAAGTTAGTTAGCTTGTTACATACATTTTTACATTTTAGTCATTTAGCAGACACTCTTATCCAGAGCGACTTACAGTTAGTGAGTGCATATTATTATTATACTTTTTTTTTTTTCATACCCCCGTGGGATTACATGGCAGAGACAATGATTATGTAAGGGATAATCAACAAGGGGCTATGCGTTCTATGGAAAATAATGAACAACGTTGAAGGTGTGTTCCACGACACACTAGCGGAGTGGAGCTGACCTTCCACGGAGTTGCATTATTTTCCAGAGAACGCATAGAGCCCCGAGTTGATTATCCCTTTTATACCACGGCTATAATTAAACACATTTGCTGGTAGAAATGTGTTCATCCAGACTCCCAAGTGGCGCAGCGGCCTAAGGCACTGTATCGTAGTGTTGCGGCATCACTACAGCCTCGGGTTCGATCCCAGGCTGTGTCATTACCGGCTGTGACCGGGAGTCCCATAGGGATGCGCACAAATGGCCCAGCATCGTCCGGGTTATGGGAGGGTTTGGCTTTACTTGGCTCATCGCGCTCTATCGACTCCTTGTGGCGGGCTGGGTGCCTGCAGGCTGACTTCGGTCGTCAGTTGAAAGGTGTTTCGTCCAACACATTGGTGCAGCTGGCTTCCGTGTTAAGCGAGCGGGTGTTAAGAAGTGTGGTTTGGCGGGTCATGTTTCGAAGGACGCATGACTCAACCTTCACCTCTCCTGAGCCCATTGGGGAGTTGCAGCGATGAGACAAGATCATAATCACGAAATTGGGGAGAATAAAGGGGTAAAAGCAGGTAAGTTCACTAGATAGCTACAGTAGTTGCCGTGGAAACCAAACAAACAGACTTGCTAGTTTAGCTAACCAAACCATCAGTCCTAGCTTTCCATTATGAAAATCGAATTCAACAATGTCAATAATGTTTTCAATTCAACCTTTGGTTTCTAAAGCAGCTCAAACATAGAACTTGTAAGAATGAACAATAGCCATTTAAGTCTACCTTGCAAATATACTGTGCGTTATAGGGAAATAATGCACACTCTAAAATGCCCTTCAAGGCAATCCGAAACAAGTATTCAACAATGCCATTGTATAAATTATATTGAAGGCCATCTTCATCATGTCTTCTGTGGGATACTTTAACTTGAGAAGAAAAGGGCACAATGTGATTTGGCTGGAGTAGAGGAGGAAGAGATCATTACGTTTTCTTCTATCTGCTCTCGCTCTCCTCTCAAAATATATGGTCCACAGTCACTCTTAAAAGGACAAGACTATGACATCACCTTCTAGTCCGAATACGGATTGGTGAAATAAAAGAGTGAAAAAAACAGGAACCAATTTGTTAGATTAAACATTTCTCATGCAGGCGCATGGTGATTTAGAAGGGTCGAGCGACCGACGGTTGGACAAGGTTTTACCTCCCTGAGACACAGGCAGCCAGACAGACAGACGCATGCACACACACACACACACACACACACACACACACACACACACACACACACTATACTGGCACACATGCACATAGCACACATACACTCCCCTACGTATTTATTTGGACAATAAAGCTACAACTTTTAATCTGGCTCTATACTCCAGCGTTTTGGATTTGAGATCAATGTTTTATGAGGCTACAGTACAGAATGTAACCTTTTATTTTAGGGTATTTTCATACATATCTGTTTTACCATTTAGAAATGAAAGCACTTTATATATCTAGTCCCTCCATTTGAAGGTGTCTTAAGTATTTGGACAAATTCACTATTGTATTTCATTTTGTCAAAAGTTTAGTATTTGGTCCCATATTCCTAGCACGCAATGACTAAATCAAGCTTGTGACTCTACAAACTTGTTGGATGCATTTGCAGTTTTGGTTGTATTTTGGATTATGTTGTGGAGTCACTTTTATTCTAAATAAGAATATAATATATTTCTGAATCCTTCTACATTCATGTGGATTCTACCATGATTACGGCTAATCATGAATGAATCATGAATAATGATGAGTGAGAAAGTTACAGATGCACAAAGGTCATACCCCCAAGACATGCTAACCTCTCATCATTACCAATAACAGGGGGTATGATATTTATGCATCAGTAAGTTTCTCACTCATCAATATTCATGATTCATTATTGATTATCCATCGACACACACACACACACACACACACACACACACACACACACACACACACACACACACACACACACACACACACACTGATCTGACCACAGCAAACTGATCCCATTCTCCAAAGCCCTGTATTTCCTGTTACTAAACAAAGGCCGGGTCAGGAAGAATTCCAGATTGTCTATAAACCCCATAAGTAGCTAGGAAAAATGTTAAGCAATTTTCATGTTTCTTTATTTATTTTTTTCAGTTCTCATAATCATGCGCTCTGCCAGCCAGAGGTGTTACTTTTTTCACCAAGAGGAAGCACACTGTCTCTTTCACCTCTTCCCACCTTCTCATACCTGTGGGCGTGTGTTGTCATCTAAAAATGTGGTATTTCACATTGAACATGACAGTCACATGTATACCAACAGTATGAAGCAGAGGTGCTCAGCTTGCTTACAGACCCCTGGGACTTACGCAGGTGAACACATTCTCTGAAATACCACACTTCTACACAATGAATGAGTTCCAAATTGCACCCTATTCCTTATATAGTAGGGCTGTGAACAGTGGAGGCTCCTCAGAGGAGGAAGGGGAGGACCATCCTCCTCAGTGAATTTCATAAAAATAGTGAAGCATTAAAAAAGTTATCCTTTTTAGATAAAACTATACAAAATCTATTCACATATCACCAAATAATTGATTAAAACACACTGTTTTGCAATGAAGGTCTACAGTAGCCTCAACAGCACTCTGCAGGGTAGCATCATGGTGTAGCCGGAGGACAGCTAGTTTCCGTCCTCCTCTGGGTACATTGACTTCAATACAAAACCTAGGAGGCTCGTGCTTCTCAACCCCTTCCATAGACTTGCACAGTAATTATGACAACTTCCGGAGGACGTCTTCCAACCTATCAGAGCTCTTGCAGCATGAACTGACATGTTATCCATCCAATCAAAGAATCAGAGAATGAATCTAGTACTGAAAGCATAAGCTACAGCTAGCTAGCACTGAAGTGCATTAAATGTGGTGAGTAGTTCACTCAGAGAGAGAGAAAGACAATGTTTGAACAGTTTTGAACAAAGTAATTTCTTCAAAAATGAAGGAGAAGCACGCGAGAGAGAGAGATAGCTATATTTTTTTGTATTTCTTTTCACTTTCACTTACTTAGCTAGGGAATGCAGCTTGCTAGTTTAGCCTACTCAAACACCCATCTCAAACAGAGAGGGATGCTATGCTGACTATGGCTATCCAACACTGGAACTCTTCCAAGTCAAGGTAAGCTTTTGGTTTTATTAATTTATTGCCACCGGGGCCCGCCGGTGTAACTGCTAAACTGCTTGCTGCTAACTGTACATTATACTTCATGATTATAGCGGGTTTACTAACACGTTAGTTCTAGTAGCTATGTTGACTATGACGTTAATATGGTGACAACGATGTAGGCTATGTATAGCGTTTATGATATGAAGGTTTGGCTTGGAAAGGTTTTTCTTCTGGTCACAAGCAGCTGATGTGTTGTGCACTGAAGTCCACAAGTGAAGGGAAAAGGTGAGAGGAGGAGAGCGCGTAGATGTGAGAAAGAATTAACGAGCAAAGTGATCATGCTGTTTATATGTGGCTGCTATGAATGTGAACTGTGTTTACATGTGATCAGGGGTGTATTCATTCCGCCGATTCTGTTGAAAAACGTTTCTTAAACAGAAGCAAATGGAACGAAACGGGGATAAACACAGCTGAATTTGTCCAATAGAAACTCTCGTTTGCAACTGTTGGACTAATGATTACACCCTAGATCAGCTAGATGCAGGCAATAGTGTGCAAGGCGGTATTGAATGTGTCAATGTCTGTCACCTTGATTATTCAAATTTCTCTCGACCTGTGTGCACCTACGTTGTAAACTTTCATTCATAGGCTAGGTTGTAGCAACCTCGTGATGGGTGTAGGGAAAATTTGAGTATCATGTAGTAGCCTAAACCTATCGATGTTACATTGAGCTGGGTGTATGGAATTTGAATGAGAGTCATCCAATATGCTGTAATAGAAGTAAGGCCATGCTCATAAAAAAAAAAAATCGTCCTCCCTCATCTTAAACGGCACCGACCGCCACTGGCTGTGACTGTCATGGAATTTAGGATTATGGTAATTGGCCAGCCAAATGACTGAGGTCTCCTAAATAATCGTTAGAATAGAAAAATAAAGGATTATAATAATAATTTGACACACATTTTTTCCTCTCCTCCGCTCCTGACTGCATGTGCTGCCATATATTCTATTTCTATTTTTGACTCCTACTGTACATCGTTGTAACATTGATGTAACCAGCATGGAAAAATTTATTTTCCCTCAACTCAAATACATGATATGTTGACAACTGGATTCCGTTTCAGAAGATGAACATTTAAATGCAGTCTCTCACATATCTCTCTCTGCCTGGCTGTCTGAAAGTCAACCCTTGGAGTAGCATGTTTTTGTAAGTCGAAGGCAGCACCACAGTGTCAAGCGGGGTCATCAAAATAAACTTATTTTTTCTGCTTTTTAGGAGAGACTGCTTTAGTCATCTCCTTTAAAGAAACCCCCATAAGACGTGAAGACAGACACCTCAGTGGACCAGCTAAGCTGTTGCTAGCAGACATGCTCTGTTATGAACCAAGGCCGTTTCAGTCAACAGGATGTATCTGGCTCGAAAAGCAAAAAATAGATGCTTCAAGACGTTCTCTTCTTCTTTCTACCCTCTAAGACTGATACACAGCTCTTGCTTCCTATCATCTAATTCTCTCTCTTCCACCCCTCACCCCCTCCTCACCGCTCACCCCTCCCTCTGGTATGTCTGGGCATAATTAAAGCTAAAAGGTGAAAAGCACTTTATCAAATGAATGGCTAAAACACAGCAGACCGTTATTATTATTATCAGTCCAAATTGACTCGGTGGGTTCCTGTGAAGAAGACGGGTGCAACAGAGGAGCACACGTAATACCTAACTGGATATAATTGCTAGTTGATAGGGGGAGGAAAGAAGGAGGGGAGGAGGACGGGGGATTACCATATATGTCATGAAGGTAAACATGATACTCTGTTTCTATGCTCCTCTCTTCACATGTGGTTTCTCCATCTCAGGTCATCTAGCCTGCATCTGCTCTTAAAAAAGGCAACTGCTTGGAAATAGTGTATTAAGTATACGCCGTGCGGTTAAACATTGTCTGGGTTATCGGTGTGGCAGCACGTAACATTGTTTGCCCTTCATAATTTCTAGGGATTCTTTGCTGTTTGAGGTCTAACACAGGACAAGGCTTGTTTACTTGTCTGTCTACAGTGCTTAGTAGACCCTGGGAAGACAGTGTCCCAAATCACACCCTATTTCCTATATAGTGCACAACTGCCCTGGTCAAAAGTAATGCACTACATAGGGAATAGGTGCCATTTGGGATCCAGACTGTTACATCTTCTTTATTCATGTATTCAGAAACTAAACAATGACCCTTTCTGTGAGTCCAGAAAACACCCGCTATCCCATAACGAAGAGAAGGTCCATTTTCGTCTAAGTGAATGACGAACGCTAGCCGAACAAACATATTGTGTAGAGATCGTCATCATCCTAAGCAAAGCCTTATTGGATGTGTCATTTACATTGTGGTAATAACCTGATATCAGTTTACTGTATGACTCAATAACAATCCAGTGTGTCATTGCCACACAAAATGATTGACATCTTTGTAGTTTGGTATTATGCTAATCAAGTTATTGTAATTCAATGGGTGAGACTGCAACAACTAGTAGAGAATATCCTATTTCCTAATGTGTCCTGAGTTTCTGGGGGAAATCGTCAGCCTAGTCTTAAACACAGGCTTGATATGTGGAGATACTGTAGATTTCTGTCAAAATGTTCAAAATGTTCATTAATTTTGACAGAAATCTACCTCCATACTCATATGACTTTTAATGAGTTGTATTTTTTATCTCAATTTGATGTGTTCTCCCTGTGAGTAGCAGCAGCCCTAATGCACAGGTATCAAGAGGAATTACAGGACTGCTCCTGCCTGCACACTGTCAAACACTTTCTTGTGGCTTCCTAAATACAGTTGGCTGGCACAAAAGATGAAGGGACTGTTGTGAAGTTATACATAGAAGATCATGTCTTATTTTCTATGTTCTCTAGCTCGAACCTTTGAACACAGGATGTGTTTGCTGGGTTGTTTTTAACTCAATTACCTGAGAGCTTAGCCATATTCATCCTTGAACCTGAGAAAAGTGTCTAATATGACAATTTGTATACTTTATTTCACTATTCTTAATTGAAAATGACTTGTTGTGTGACTCAGTGAGTGATTACTTAAATGGTGACATGAGGTCACTGGTGCCAACTTGCTTTGATTCAGGCACTCTAAAAAAAAAAATCCCTGGGCTGAGTTACAATTCCAATGCCTCATCTGAACCCATTGCCATGCATTCTCAGAGAAAGTATATTAAGGAATAGAAAATACAGGGAAATAAAATGACGAAGCATTTCTTTGTGTGTCCTTAAATAAGATGAAAAATGATCTAGGTGTCTGGTACCTGGAGGGGTTATGTTTTTATTCATTCACATTAATTATTCTCATCATGGTCTGGAAAGTGCAATTAACTAGAACCATTCAAAGAATGGTGAAAACACAATTCTGATTCTCTAATATTGTTTACGTATGAACTGTTATGTCTACCATTCTGTAATGAGGTGGGAGGATCTCTACTCTATGAGCCTTTTTACACACAGCTAGGGGCTCTTTGCACTACAATGCATTTACGAGAGTTATCGCAACAATACCTGCCTATACCTAACAATAATGTAAAGATGCGAATCTTGATTATTTCTGACTTCTCTACGCCATTTCTACACCACCTCCTTAGATAGCGTACTGAAACCAGTTTTGAAGAGACATTTTGCACACAACTCATGTTTTATAGTGTAAAGAGACGGATCTGGCGTCTCAATTTGGCTTTGGCTACACCACACCCAAGGCTAATGAAAGGATAGTGTAAACAGAAAAGTTGCAAATCTGATCCTACTTCACATATTTTGTTAGTTTTAAAACATTCTATGTCTGTGTTCCATTCCTTCTGTGATCTGATCTGGAGTCAGTGTGAAGGCAGGTGTGAAGCAGGAGTCTTACTCTGGAGCACTGCTCTGCATTCCTCCTCCCCTCCCAACCAGGAGAGTGAGAGCTTCTTGTAGCCCTGCCAGGATGTCACTCGATACAAGGGCTGAAGAAACCGTTTCAAGCTCCTTGACTTAACAGCATCCTCTGTCAAATGTGTTACAAGAGTTATGTCTCTCTCCCTATAACTCTCTCTCTCTCTCTCTCTCTCTCTCTCTCTCTCTCTCTCTCTCTCTCTCTCTCTCTCTCTCTCTCTCTCTCTCTCTCTCTCTCTCTCTCTCTCTCTCTCTCTCTCTCTCTCTCTCTGTTTCTCTCTCTGTCTTTGATGATGGTGGAGAGGATCTAACTCAGGGAGGCGGATGGTGGGGGGGGAGGGGGGGGGTGTTGGTCAATCTTGAGAAGCAGGCAGCTGCAGCAGTAGGGATCTGGCCTGGTGTTGGTGCTGCTGACAGATCCATGTCCTCACTGGGGCTACGGTAGCACTTCAGCCCAGCCTAGAAGCACCTGACCCGGGTCATGGCTCCAGTCGCACTGCCTGCATACCTACCCAAGGCTCTCTGCTCCTCCAGCTCAATTACAGTAGCACAGCACATCCCCTCCCAGGCCGGCTGGCTGGCTGGTTGACTGGCTGGCGCAAGACAATACAGGATCAACTTGATCGCAGTGGGAGTTGTTGAGTCATAGCTATCTGCCTCGGTGTCACCTTGAGCTGAGCTGGAAGTTCCAATGATGTAATCGTCACTTCACTCAGAGACAGTGTTATAGTAAGATAAGATAAGAATCTGCAACTTCATCTACTATAATGAACATGGAAGGGGGAAAAAGACACAACCTTTACTTTGGCATCTTTTTAGAGTTGTCAACAGGGAAAACAAAAACACACACAGGATGATTGAGCCGTTGATGCTCTTGAAGGCGCAATTGTAAACGCTCAGCGGCTTTTCAGATCTTTTTGAATATGGCGCTAATTTGGCGACGATGGCATCTTTTATCGTGCAGCAGATGCTTTTCAATTATGTGAAGTAGTGTGGGGAAAAAGAGCGACTCGGGATGCTCGTGAAGAGTTGGTAGAGGGGGAGGAAGCTTTTAATGGCTACGTCCCAAATGTCACCCTATTCCTTACATAGTGCACTACTTTTGACCAGGGCCCATAGGTTAGTAGTGCACTACGTACGGAATAGACAGCCATTTGGCACACAGACAATGACTGTACTCCCAGTAGGAAAGACTGGGGTGCAGGAAGAGGCAATTACATCCCCTGAATAGTTGCTTGACACTTTTAACATTGCATCATCTATTTTCACTATCTGCCGTTTGCACATCCGTCTGGGGAAAAGGGCCATTAGATGCCTGTAAAGCTTGTCTCAATAATTTATGTTATGCCTGGGAAAATCACTGAATATTGTCAATGAAAATGATGTAGCTGACTTTTTTTTCAAAATCTTAGCAACCCAGAACCACATTGAACCGCATGCATTGATCATTCAAAAAAACATCCTTGAATGAAGAAATATATTTATGTGTGCTTGGTGGACAAACTATTTGAGGATAATATGTTAATATTCATTTGATTTCACCGTGTTTCACAGTGCCCTGCAGACAGAATACCCTGCAGCACAAACTGACATTATTTCTCTCCTAACTAACTACATTATGATAATTGATGACAGTAAAGGAGGGCCAACATTTAATTAATTTGGCTCAAGGAAACTGCATCTCTGTTTATTTACCTTTGATCCAACTTCATGGCAATAAATTCAAATGGTAAATCAAGTAAAGTTATGATTTTAGCCAGAACGCTCCTGGGCATTTAACATTGCTTTATTACGTTTATGCCTAAACCTCTGGCATTAAATTGGCTTTATGCTTTTATCAAATAAAAAGTGGGCCCTGTTGATAGGCTGATAGCATTTTCTTCTAAAACAGCACTGCAAGACCAGCCAGAGGCCACACCCTCTCTCGATCAAGGTGGAACTCACTCACTAGCTGCGATCCACAAACCATATGTACACATTTTATTGGAAAGGAAAAATGCATATATACATCTCTCTATAAATCTGCCTCTCTTATCTGAGTTGTAATTGGCACATCCATATTTGGGATCAATCAGACATTCCTGTGAGCTTTGTCAGAGCCTGCAGTGTATTTCCATCCAGGGTCACAGCAAGCTTACCTGGGAGAAGAAGGATTGTCTTTCTGCTGGCGACTATCTGGCTCTGGATTCAGATCAGGTGATTCCTGAATTCCACAGCGTTCTGATGGGGAAGTGGTTTTAACTATTGTAAATACTGTCTCAAATACTATACATACTGTATCCATCATCCTGCTGGCACTTCTGCTGCAACTCTCTGATCCAATCAGTTACTCATGGGGATTAATCACTTGGACAATATTACATTCAATAACTACTGTATTCAATGGAACTGTAAAATATGGGTGAGAATGACTACTGTGTCTGCATCTCTCTCTGTCCCTCTGGGGGCAAGAGGGGGAAATGCAACTCCAAACTGAAATTGGGCAAATAATTACTAAGCACAAATCAGAACCTCTCTCTCAAAATCTACATACAGTGGGGGAAAAAAGTATTTAGTCAGCCACCAATTGTGCAAGTTCTCCCACTTAAAAAGATGAAAGAGGCCTGTAATTTTCATCATAGGTACACGTCAACTATGACAGAGAAATTAAGAAAAAAAAATCCAGAAAATCACATTGTAGGATTTTTTATGAATTTATTTGCAAATTATGGAAATTGTGGAAAATAAGTATTTGGTCACCTACAAACAAGCAAGATTTCTGGCTCTCACAGACCTGTAACTTCTTCTTTAAGAGGCTCCTCTGTCCTCCACTCGTTACCTGTATTAATGGCACCTGTTTGAACTTGTTATCAGTATAAAAGACACCTGTCCACAACCTCAAACAGTCACACTCCAAACTCCACTATGGCCAAGACCAAAGAGCTGTCAAAGGACACCAGAAACAAAATTGTAGACCTGCACCAGGCAGGGAAGACTGAATCTGCAATAGGTAAGCAGCTTGATTTGAAGAAATCAACTGTGGGAGCAATTATTAGGAAATGGAAGACATACAAGACCACTGATAATCTCCCTCGATCTGGGGCTCCACGCAAGATCTCACCCCATGGGGTCAAAATGATCACAAGAACGTTGAGCAAAAATCCCAGAACCACACGGGGGGACCTAGTGAATGACCTGCAGAGAGCTGGGACCAAAGTAACAAAGCCTACCATCAGTAACACACTACGCCGCCAGGGACTCAAATCCTGCAGTGCCAGACGTGTCCCCCTGCTTAAGCCAGTACATGTCCAGGCCCGTCTGAAGTTTGCTAGAGTGCATTTGGATGATCCAGAAGAGGATTGGGAGAATGTCATATGGTCAGATGAAACCAAAATAGAACTTTTTGGTAAAAACTCAACTCGTCGTGTTTGGAGGACAAAGAATGCTGAGTTGCATCCAAAGAACACCATACCTACTGTGAAGCATGGGGGTGGAAACATCATGCTCTTGGGCTGTTTTTCTGCAAAGGGACCAGGACGACTGATCCGTGTAAAGGAAATAATGAATGGGGCCATGTATCATGAGATTTTGAGTGAAAACCTCCTTCCATCAGCAAGGGCATTGAAGATGAAACGTGGCTGGGTCTTTCAGCATGACAATGATCCCAAACACACCGCCCGGGCAACGAAGGAGTGGCTTCGTAAGAAGCATTTCAAGGTCCTGGAGTAGCCTAGCCAGTCTCCAGATCTCAACCCCATAGAAAATCTTTGGAGGGAGTTGAAAGTCCGTGTTGCCCAGCGACAGCCCCAAAACATCACTGCTCTAGAGGAGATCTGCATGGAGGAATGGGCCAAAATACCAGCAACAGTGTGTGAAAACCTTGTGAAGACTTACAGAAAACGTTTGACCTGTGTCATTGCCAACAAAGGGTATATAACAAAGTATTGAGAAACGTTTGTTATTGACCAAATGCTTATTTTCCACCATAATTTGCAAATAAATTCATTAAAAATCCTACAATGTGATTTTCTGGATTTTTTTTTCTCATTTTGTCTGTCATAGTTGACTTGTACCTATGATGAAAATTACAGGCCTCTCTCATCTTTTTAAGTGGGAGAACTTGCACAATTGGTGGCTGACTAAATACTTTTTTCCCCCACTGTACATAACTTCATGAGTAAACAATTGTACGTCATGGGACATCTATCTATTTGTTTCTATATATGCCATAACGTTCTATTAAATAGAAATTGAAAGTTATATTATGTACTATTAAATAAAAAGTTGTATTAAGTTCTGGTAAATAGAAAGTTTGCTCTGCAAGCGCTTTCCTCATTCTGAGGGCGCTGGACTGTAAAATGGCTTGTAAAACTGCTCATAGTTTAGTATGTAATATCCCATGAAAATTATAGATTGAGGTTTATCTAGCAGTGGCGATACTAGTCATCTCCGACAATTATGTGTAAGTATCATCATTGTTTAGTTGAATATTATTTCCTTTTACCATGAATTAGTGCCTATGAAAATTACAGGTTGGAGGCCTGTCTCACTGTATTATGGCCTGTAAGTGCTGATATTGATGGGAAGGTAATGGTAGTCCTCAGCCCTAAATGTAAATAGTATCTAAGGTGATATTTATTCTGCTCTCACGTGGAGTGCTGTGGAGCAAAGCGCTGGGGTAAAGGCATGGGTGAGGCCTGTTGTGGAGCTGTGTGGGACAGGCCCTAGCATACATATTATATCTACCTCAGGAGAGGCACAGGTTTGGCTAATAAAGTTTCTAATATCAGTGTTATTATTGGGTGTTAAGATGTAATGCCTGGAGGCTGACATTAAAACCAACATTGTCAGTTACAGTTGAATTTGCGAGCTCTGCAGAGCTCTGCCTGTTGCGTAACATTTTCAATAGAGTGCAAAAGGCTACTTAGCCAGTTAAGTATTTTTCTCCTGTGAACTCTGTATGTCGTTGTGAACCAGGTATGAATGTGTGATCAAGAGATCTGGCAGTCGTCCACAATCTGTTCAGCTCCACTCCCCAGCTGAGATCTCAGTGCCACTGAAACGCATGCACTACCTCGAGTGTTACTTACTTTGCTACATCTCCAATCAATCTGACTGCCAGCTCCTCTGTTCATGTTTAAGGAGCTGTTAAAATTGTTTTGGTTAATTTAAATCGGGAAGCTTTTGTTACGCAACACCTCCTGAAACAGCTCTCTTGACACACTGTTAGTGGATCGTCTTCTCTGAGAATGCAAACTGCTTTCTCTGGGGTAGAATGTAGAATAGAATACAGCTGATATCTTTCAATCAGAGATTCTCTCTATGCAATCACACTGTCATTGTCCGTCTCATGTTGTGGAAAGCGCTTTTTGACAGAGATCCGTGATGAATCACCTGGCCAAGTCTTTTGGAAAGAAGAGCTTCAGATCCCATCGGCAGCCTTTTTTATAGAGTTAGAAGGGGGAAAAAACGACATTCAATTCATTTCTCCTGCTCTTTCATGTCTGCTGCTTTTCCTTGGAACACAGTGTTTTAAAAGTTATTCACTGCAGCAACCTCTCTCTTTTCTTCATGCAGAGATTCGCAAAGCAAATATCTGGCGGGGTAGTTCATAAATAAGTGCTTTTACTTGCTCAAGGTGCTGACGGCAGGGTACACTCTGTTATGTTGGAGGCTTAGAAAAACAAAACTTAACTGGGCTGGACTCAGCCGCCAAATTAAGTGGCAGAGGTTTCTAATTGTACCGCTTTCTTCTGGAGGAAAAATAATTTGCTCACTCTTTTGTTTCATAAAGCCGTAGCAATGAAGAAAAGTAATTTTTCAACTTTGTCAATTTCATCTTCTTTTTTTCTAATATCAACTTCCAAGAGTCGAAAAGGGGGACAAATATAAACTTGTAGGAACAGCATGTAAGCACATGATCTGTGGTCCAAGGTGAAAGTTTTTCAAAAGGCTGAATACATCATAGGAAAACAGACGGAGGGATTAGCGTAAATAACACTCCCTAAGACTAAGCATCGAGGATGATTTAAAGCACCTTTGATTTACCTGTACACATAGGATAATATGCATTCAAAGCCTGTCAAACATCACTGCAAACTGTTGTGTTTGAGTGTTATTACACTAATATCATTGTGAAGCATGCATATCAAGCTCAATTTATTTGGACAAGCAAGACATTTGCTTTAGCATTTAGCTACAATGGGTAGAACATGCCCTGCTATGCCTAAGTAATGCTATAGGAGACAGCTGTGGATGTGAATTAACACTAGCGGTTTGGAGGGTTAAGGAGGGTAAGGAAAAAGTTAGACCTGGCTTAATGAACAGCTAAGGACAGGATAAGAAATTTCAAAATTGTTCAACTTCATATTCATCATCTCCAGCACCATCCCATCATCAACATGTGAAAATGGCGCGTTTCTATGTTTTGTAGTAAAAAAAAAGATAAAGGAAGATAAGTGTTTCCAATGACATCATCAGTGTAAATCATGTGATCATGTGCATTGCCTACTAATTGCATAGTAATTGCCTAATAATTGGTTGATGATGTCATTGGAAACACTTATCTTTCTCTATCTTTTTTAATGCAAAAAATAGAAATGCGCCATTTTCATTTATGTTGATGTTGGGGTGGTGCTGGGGATGATGAATATGAAGTTGAACAATTTTGAAATGTCTTATCCTGCCCTTAGCTGTTCATTAGCTAAGTCCTCACGAATGCAGATATAACAAAGTACCTGAGTGACAGGATCCAAACCTGGGATGGCCCCTTCACTTCGAGACACAGGGACCTAACCTTAGCCAGACTGTTAGAGCACTTTTCATTAACACACAAATGTCATATGAAGTCCTCCACCACTGTTTTAGCTGCTTTGCTGTGTCTATATTTATCTATCGAGAAATTCCTTAACGCACACTGCCGGGATGTTGCCAACCGCCTCAGGAGATACCTTTTTTACACACCTGAGCAGTTATACACTTTACTCCAGGGGCATACAGTGTAATCATATTGTGCAAGGTGAATTCTGGGCTTGATGATTAATGTTGGTTGGGAAAAGTAGAGCTACCGAGCTAGTATAAGCATTCACGCAATACATAAACAGGATACAAGTCAAGCATCAGATCTTTTTGAGGTTGGAGTATTCCGTATTGTGAATGTGTACACAGTTTCAATGGTAGTTATTTGTTCAACACTAATCTTTCTGGTCTCAAACTGATTTTGTTACAGGAGTTTGTGTTTAAAAGGTTATTGGCCATCTTTATAAAATAAAGAATTCAGAGCTATTGAAAAAGGTTCTCCATACAATAAAGGCACTGAAAAGTGTAGACGTGCAGGTTGAAGACCTAGACAAACCCTTTTTACTGTCTCAGTTAGGAGGCCTGACACCTGGGCAAACACTGGAGCCCAATGATCTGTCATCAGCTATGGGAACCAGTACAAACCTGGTCGCTTTTGTCGACACACAAAAGAAAATACTTCAAATTAATTTAGCACTCCACATTCATCTTCTGTGGAAGCTTAAGACCTCATTTATGCTTGCAAAATCATAAGGGGACTTCATTGGTGAATATTGGTTGGTTAATAGGCTCAGTAAGAAGTTGTAAAGACATGACATGCTGACTGTTTTGCCAAGTGTCAGACAGTTGGTAATACCTTGGATCTAAAGAGCCCTCAGATGTAATTATTTATATACTCCACTTCTCTGATCTCATGTGTGGAAGCTGTTCTACAAAACAACAGACCTCTTGAGGACATACAAGATAATTGTCCCTCAACGTTTCTCTCCCACAGCCAACTTTAAACAGAGACATTCAAATTTGAGATTATGTTAAGCGTGGTTGCTAATGACTTATAGGGCTCGCTCACCGATGACATGTTTTTGTGTTCTTTAGTGTCTTTGTGATGCATTGTATAGACCTGAGGAAAATACTAATGGTGTCTGGAATGCAAGTGATTAACACAGGGATTACATTCACAAACCCAAGAACTGAAGGTCTCATGTCTTCAAGAGCACAGACCAAAGACCAAACGCGTTGACTAAACCAATGATAGAACATCCAACTTCTCATCTGATATCTGTATCAAGAATTTAATGAAAATGTATTTTATTTATGAAGCTGGTTGTTTGGATTTTGAGTCAATTAGTGCAGATATTGAGGGTATATACACTAAGTACACAAAACATTAAGGACACCTGCTCTTTCCATGACATCGACTGACCAGGTGAATCCAGGTGAAAGCTATGGTGCCTTATTGATGTCACTTGTTAAATCCACTTCAATCAGTATAGACAGGTTAAAGAAGGATTTTTAAGACTTAAGACAATTGAAACATGGATTATGTACAGTACCAGTCAAAAGTTTGTACAAACCTACTCAGTCCAGGGTTTTTCTTTAATTCTACTATTTTCTACATTGTAGAATAATAGTGAATACATCCAAACTATGAAATAACACATATGGAATCATGTAGTAACCAAAAAAGTGTTAAACAAATCAAAATATATTTTATATTTGAAATTCTTCAAATAGCCACCCTTTCCCTTGATGACAGCTTTGCACACTCTTGGCATTCTCTCAACCAGCTTCATGAGGTAGTCACCTGGAATGCATTTCAATTAACAGGTGTGCCTTCTTAAAAGTTAATTTGTGGAATTTTGAGTTTGAGCCAATCAGTTGTGTTGTGACAAAGTAGGGGGGGGGGGGGGGGGGGGGGTATACAGAAGATAGCCCTATTTGGTAAAAGACCAAGTCCATATTATGGCAAGAACAGCTCAAATAAGCAAAGAGGAACGACAGTCCATCATTACTTTAAGACATGAAGGTCAGTCAATACGGAAAATGTCAAGAACTTTGAAAGTTTCTTCAAGTGCAGTCGCAAAAACCATCAAGCGCTATGATGAAACTGGCTCTCATGAGGACCGCCACAGGAATGGAAGACCCAGAGTTACCTCTGCTGCAGAGGACAATGATTACCAGCCTCAGAAATTGCAGCCCAAATAAATGCTTCACAGAGTTCAAGTAACAGACACATCTCAACATCAACTGTTCAGATGGGACTGTGTGAATCAGGCCTTCATGGTTGAATTGCTGCAAAGAAACCACTACTAAAGGACACCAATTATAAGAAGAGACCTGCTTGGGCCAAGAAACACAAGCAATGGACATTTTACCGGTGGAAATGTGTCCTTTGGTCTGGAGTCCAAATTGGAGATTTTTGGTTCCAACCGCTGTGTCTTTGTGAGACGCGGTGTGGGTGAATGGATGATCTCCGCATGTGTATTTCCCACCGTAAAGCATGGAGGAGGAGGTGTTATGCATGGCTACCACAGCATTCTGCAGCGATACGCCATCCCATCTGGTTTGGGCTTAGTGGGACTATCATTTGTTTTTCAACAGGACAATGACCCAACACACCTCCAGGGTGTGTAAGGGCTATTTTACCAAAAAGGAGAGTGATGGAGTGCTGCCTCCACAATCCCCCGACCTCAACCCAATTGAGATGGTTTGGGATGAGTCAGACAGCAGAGTGAAGGAAAATCAGCCAATACGTGCTCAGCATATGTGGGAACTACTTCAAGACTGTTGGAAAAGCATTCCAGGTGAAACTGGTTGAGAGAATGCCAAGAGTGTGCAAAGCTGTCATCAAGGCAAAGGGTGGCTATTTGAAGAATGTCAAACATAAAATATATTTTGATTTGTTTGACACTTTTTTGTTTACTACATGATTCCATATGTGTTATTCTACAATGTAAAAAATAGTAAAAATAAAGAGAAACCCTTGAATGAGTACGTGTGTCCAAACTTTTGACTGGTAGTGTATGTGTGCCATTCAGAGGGTAAATGGGCAAGACAAAATATTTAAGTGCCTTTGAACGGGGTATGGTAGTAGGTGCCAGGCGCACCGGTTTGTGTCAAGAACTGCAACGTTGCTGGATTTTTCATGCTCAAAAGTTTCCTGTGTGTATCAAGAATGGTCGACCCACCACCCAAAGGACATCCAGCCAACTGTGGGAAGCATTGGAGTCAACATGGGCCAGCAACTCAATATTAGGAAGGTGTTCCTAATGTTTGGTATACTCAGTGTATAAGAGACATATTTCATATTTCTGAGTAAATTTGCATTATCTGAATCTGAGCAACTACAAGCTGACATAGCGTTAACCAGCAAATGTCTTTATGATTTCAGCAGCTTGCCCAATAATCTAATACATACAAAGACGGTGGCCTGAGTGCCATTTCCATGGTAACACCTATTGGCTTCTCTACAATCAGGGTAAGTCTGTCATAGTCAGCTATTCAGACAGTACCAGAGACCTTGAAAATATAGGGAGAGAGGTGCTGTGACAAGGCCCTTCGCTTTTCAGCAGTTCATTATATGGCACACTGATCAGACTTAATCACATACAAAAGGAACTCATTTTAAGCTCTTTAAGCTACCCCATAATCCACCAATGTGTGCAATGTGACATGAATATTTGCGAAGAAAAGAAGACATGCTCATGCATCATGTTGCCTAATTCATTGCCAATGTTATGTTACCCATATCAAGGTTCCTTTCTTCATATGATGCAGACATTCAGAATTAGCCACTTAAAATGGTAGACATTGGAGATCTGACAGGAGTAAATAACTACAGTATTATACATTATAACCCACAACTTCTATTGGAGAGACCCAGGCCGGATGTACAGTTGAAGTCGGAAGTTTACATACACCTTAGCCAAATGCATTTAAACTCAGTTTTTCACAATTCCTGACATTTAATCCTAGTAAAAATTCCCTGTCTTAGGTCAGTTAGGATCATCACTGTCACGACTTCCGCCGAGGCTGCCTCCCCTCCTTGTTCGGGCAGGTTTCGGCGTTCGGCGTCACCGGCTTACTAGCAACTGCCGATCCATTTATCATCACTCCATTTGTCTTGTCTTCAATCACACACACCCGGTCCTTATTCCCTCATTAGTCATGGTATAAGTGTTCCCTCTGCTTCCTTGTCTGTGTGGGAGATTGTTTATTGTGGAGGTTAGTGAAGCTCGGTGGAGCTCGTGTATTTTGTATCGACGGGAGTATTTCCCATGTGCCTTGTATTTTCCAGTGCGCCTGTTTTGTGCCCTGGACTGTGTTTGACGCATTTCTGCGTTATCCTATATTTTGTGGAATAAAGCCTGTCATTCTGTGATTTACCCTCCTGCGCCTGACTCCTTCAACACCACCTCATCACAATCACTTTATTTTAAGAATGTGAAATGTCAGAATAATAGTAGAGAGAATGATTTATTTCAGCTTTTATTTATTTCATCACATTCCCAGTGGGTCAGAAGTTTATATACACTCAATTAGTAATAATATATTAATAATATGCCATTTTACAGAAGCTTTTATCCAAAGCGACTTACAGTCATGTGTGCATAAATGTTTACGTATTTGGTAGCATTGCCTTTAAATTGTTTAACTTGGGTCAAACATTTTGGGTAGCCTTCCACAAGCTTCCCACAATAAGTTTGGTCCATATATAGAATTTTGGCCCATTCCTCCTGACAGAGTTGGTGTAACGGAGTCAGGTTTGTAGGCCTCCTTGCTCGCACACGCTTTTTCAGTTCTGCCCACAAATGTTCTATAGGGTTGAGGTCAGGGCTTTGTGATGGCCACTCCAATACCTTGACTTTGTTGTCCTTAAGCCATTTTGCCACAACTTTGGAAGTATGCTTGGGGTCATTGTCCATTTGGAAGACCCATTTACGACCCAGCTTTAACTTCCTGACTGATGTCTTGAGATGTTGCTTCAATATATCCACATAATTTTCCTTCCTCGTGATGCCATCTATTTTGTGAGGTGCACCAGTCCCTCCTGCAGCAAAGCACCTCCACAGCATGATGCTGCCACCCCCGTGCTTCACGGTTGGGATGGTGGTCTTCGGCTTGCAAGCCCCCCTTTTTCCTCCAAACATAACGATGGTCATTATGGCCAAACAGTTCTATTTTTGTTTCATCAGACCAGAGGACATTTCTCCAAAAAGTACGATCTTTGTCCCCATGTGCAGTTGCAAACCGTAGTCTGGCTTTTTTATGGCGGTTTTGGAGCAGTGGCTTCTTCCTTGCTGAGCGGCCTTTCAGGTTATGTCGATATAGGACTCGTTTTACTGTGGATATACAGTGAGAGAAAAAAGTATTTGATCCCCTGTTGATTTTGTACGTTTGCCCACTGACAAAGAAATGATCAGTCTATAATTTTAATGTTAGGTTTATTTGAACAGTGAGAGACAGAATAACAACAAATAAATCCAGAAAAACGCATGTCAAAAATGTTATAAATTGATTTGCATTTTAATGAGGGAAATAAGTATTTGACCCCCTCTCAATCAGAAAGATTTCTGGCTCCCAGGTGTCTTTTATACAGGTAACGTGCTGAGATTAGGAGCACACTCTTAAAGGGAGTGCTCCTAATCTAAGTTAGTTACCTGTATAAAATACACCTGTCCACAGAAGCAATCAATCAGATTACAAACTCTCCACCATGGCCAAGACCAAAGAGCTCTCCAAGGATGTCAGGGACAAGATTGTAGACCTACACAAGGCTGGAATGGGCTACAAGACCATCGCCAAGCAGCTTGGTGAGAAGGTGACAACAGTTGGTGCGATTATTCGCAAATGGAAGAAACACAAAAGAACTGTCAATCTCCCTCGGCCTGGGGCTCCATGCAAGATCTCAACTCGTGGAGTTGCAATGATCATGAGAACGGTGAGGAATCAGCCCAGAACTACACGGGAGGATCTTGTCAATGATCTCAAGGCAGCTGGGAACATAGTCACCAAGAAACAATTGGTAACACACTACGCCGTGAAGGACTGAAATCCTGCAGCGCCCACAAGGTCCCCCTGCTCAAGAAAGCACATATACAGGGCTGTCTGAAGTTTGCCAATGAACATCTGAATGCTTCAGAGGAGAACTGGGTGAAAGTGTTGTGGTCAGATGAGACCAAAATCGAGCTCTTTGGCATCAACTCAACTTGCCGTGTTTGGAGGAGGAGGAATGCTGGCTATGACCCCAAGAACACCATCCCCACCGTCAAACATGGAGGTGGAAACATTATGCTTTGGGGGTGTTTTTCTGCTAAGGGGACAGGACAACTTCACAGCATCAAAGGGACAATGGACGGGGCCATGTACCGTCAAATCTTGGGTGAGAACCTCCTTCCCTCAACCAGGGCATTGAAAATGGGTCGTGGATGGGTATTCCAGCATGACAATGACCCAAAACCCACGGCCAAGGCAACAAAGGAGTGGCTCAAGAAGAAGCACATTAAGGTCCTGGAGTGGCCTAGCCAGTCTCCAGACCTTAATCCCATAAAAAACCTGGTGGCCAACTACAAGAAACGTCTGACCTCTGTGATTGCCAACAAGGGTTTGGCCACCAAGTACTAAGTCATGTTTTGCAGAGGGGTCAAATACTTATTTCCCTCATTAAAATGCAAATCAATTTATAACATTTTTGACATGCGTTTTTCTGGATTTTTTTGTTGTTATTCTGTCTCTCACTCTTCAAATAAACCTACCATTAAAATTATAGACTGATCATGTCTTTGTCAGTGGGCAAACGTACATAATCAAATACTTTTTTCCCTCATTGTAGATACTTTTGTACCTTTTTCCTCCAGCATCTTCACAAGATCCTTTGCTGTTGTACTGGGATTGATTTGCACATCAAAGTACGTTCATCTCTAGGAGACAGAACGCGTCTCCTTCCTGAGCGGTATGGCGGCTGCGTGGTCCCATGGTGTTTATACCTCCGTACTATTGTTTGTACAGATGAACGTGGTACCTTCAGGCATTTGGAAATTGCTCCCAAGGATGAACCAGACTTGTGGAGGTCTACAATTTTTTTTTCTGAGGTCTTGGCTGATTTCTTTTGATTTTCCCAAGATGTTTCCAAGATGGCGTAGCAGTGCAGTCCTGTTTTTGTCGTGTGTCTGTAAACAGCCTGTAAATACCCTGTTTTTTTGTATTTTTCGTAGATATTTCCCTATCAGACTTTTCATCCTTCTACAAAATATACTTTCCTGCAACCCGCCTCACTCAATGTGGAATGGATTCTATTATTGACTTACCTTTTATCTAGAATCTCCAGTTGAAACTAGCTAGCCAGCTAACTAGCTACTTGCTATTAGCCACAGTTAGCGGTATTTCACCCAGAACATTGGATTTTTCTGCCGGAATAATTTAATCACTGGACATTAATCACCGGATCGCAACTAGCTAGCCGCAACCGAATGGATGTTGCTGTTTGGCTAATCACCACTGCCCCCGACGCAAGCACCAGTAAGCCTCGAGCCAGCCTAGAGCCAGGCCCATATCCCGGCTATCTACCTCTCGTTCTACCGAACGGGAGTAGCCAGCTAACTAGCTACTTGCTATTAGCTACCGTTAGCGTTTTTTCACCATTGTCCGTGGCCTGCACCACCTACCTGCAGCTCTTGCCTGGACTATTATTCGGCCAGTCTGCACTGTCTGCACAGCGCGTTATTGACCCAGAACATATCGGTTTTTCTGCCGGAATCACTGAATCACTGGACCTTTAACACCGGATTCATCGCTACCAGCTAGCTGCAACAATTTTGCCGTTGTGGTTTGGCTAATCAGCCTGAGCTAGCTTTGAGCCAGGCCCATGAGATGAGCCAGGCCCATCTCCCGGCTATCTACCTCTCTGACAACCGGACGGGACCACCTAGTATTGACACAGAGCCCCGCCGATCCAACACGACTGGTCTGCCGACGAAATCGTCTGATGTGGTTACAACAGGCTTCCCGTTACGACGTCGACCACGAAGATTCCATCTCCTAGCCCCGGCCCACTAGCACACGCTAGCCAAGGCCTCTTGCTCGCTAGTGCTTTAGCAGCCCCCGAACTACCTCCGAACTATCCTATTGCTGTTCACCGGACCTTATGATAACTCAGCTATACAGCTGATGCCTGCTGGACTGTTCCTTTTTACGGTACCGCATCCTGTTTATGTTTAGCCTCAGCCCAAACTGTGTCGCCATTACCAGCTGTTGTCTTAGCTCTCTCAAATTACACCTGTGATTGCTTTATGCCTCTCTCCAATGTCAATATGGTTTGCTTATTGCTGTTTCGGTTATTTCTTATTGTACTATTTCACTGTAGATCCCCCAGCCCAGCTAAACCTGCCTTAGATAGCTCCTTTGTCCCACCCCCCATACACGCCGAGACCGACTCAATCGGTGCCTCCAGTGATGCTATCTCTTTCATTGTTACCCAACGCTTAGGTTTACCTCCACTGTACTCATATCCTTCCATATCCTTGTCTGTACATAATGCCCTGAATCTTTTCTACAACGCCCGGAAATCTGCCCCCTTTATTCTCTGTACCCAACGCACTAGAAGACCAGTTCTTAAAGCCTTTAGCCGTATCCTTATTCTAGTCCTCCTCTGTTCCTCTGGTGATGTAGAGGCTAACCCAGGCCCTGCAGCCCTCAGTATCACTCCTACTCCCCAGGCGCTATCATTTGTTGACTTCTGTAACCGTAAAAGCCTTGGCTTTTGCATGTTAATATCAGAAGTCTCCTTCCTAAATTTGAGTTATTCACTGCTTTAGCACACTCCGCCAACCCTGCTGTTCTAGCAGTGTCTGAATCCTGGCTTCCAACAATTCTGAAATTTCCATCCCCAACTATAACACTTTCCGTCTAGATAGAACTGCCAAAGGGGGTGGAGTTGCAATCTACTGTAGAGATAGCCTGCAGAGCTCTATCATACTATCCAGGTCTGTGCCCAAACAGTTTGAGCTTCTACTTCTAAAAATCCACCTTTCCAGAAATAAGTCTCTCACTGTTGCCGTTGCTACAGACCCCACTCAGCCCCCAGCTGTGCCCTGGACACCATATGTGAATTGATTGCCCCCCATTTATCCTCAGAGTTCGTACTGCTTGGTGACCTAAATTGGGATATGCTTAACACCCCAGCCATCCTACAATCCAAACTAGATGCCCTCAATCTCACACAAATTATCAACGAACCTACCAGTTACAACCCTAAATCCGTAACCATGGGTACCCTCATAGATATCATCCTGACTAACTTACCCTCTAAATACACCTCCGCTGTCTTCAACCAGGATCTCAGCAATCACTGCCTTATTGCCTGCGTCCGTAACGGGTCCGCGGTCAAACGACCACCCCTCATCACTGTCAAACGCTCCCTAAAACACTTTAGCGAGCAGGCCTTCCTAATTGACCTGGCCCAGGTATCCTGGATGGATATCGATCTCATTCCGTCAGTAGAGGATGCCTGGTTGTTCTTTAAAAGTAATTTCCTCTCAATCTTAAATAAACATGCCCCATTCAAAAAATACAGAACTAAGAACAGATATAGCCCCTGATTCTCCTCAGACTTGACTGCCCTTGACCAGGACAAAAACATCCTGTGACGTACTGCATTAGCATCAAATAGCCCCCGCGATATGCAACTTTTCAGGGAAGTTAGGAACCAATATACACAAGCAGTTAGGAAAGCAAAGGCTAACTTTTTCAAACAGAAATTTGCATCCTGTAGCACTAACTCCAAAACGTTTTGGGACACTGTAAAGTCCATGGAGAATAAGAGCACTTCCTCCAAGCTGCCCACTGCACTGAGGCTAGGAAACACTATCACCACCGATAAATCTACAATAATCGAGAATTTCAACAAGCATTTTGCTATGGCTGGCCATGCATTCCACCTGGCTACCACTACCCCGGCCACCAGCTCTGCACCCTCCGCTGCAACTTGCCCATGCCCCCCCCCCCCGCCGAAATTGTCGCAACCCCTATTAATAGCCTGTTCAACCACTCTTTTGTAACGTCTGAGATCCCCAGAGATTGGAAAGCTGCCGCGGGCTTTCGACTCTGTCAACCACCGCATTCTTATTGGCAGACTAAATAGCCTTGGTTTCTCAAATGACTGCCTCGCCTGGTTCACCAACTACTTCTCAGATAGAGTTCAATGTGTCAAATCGGAGGGCCTGTTGTCTGGACCTATGGCAGTCTCTATGGGGGTGCCACAGGGTTCAATTCTTGGGCCGACTCTTTTCTCTGTGTATATCAATGATGTCGCTCTTGCTGCTGGTGACTCTCAGATCCACCTCTACGCAGACGACACCATTTTGTATACATCTGGCCCTTCATTGGACACTGTGTTAACAAACCTCCAAACGAGCTTCAATGCCATCCTTCAGTAGCCTCCAACTGCTCTTAAACTCTAGTAAAACTAAATGCATACTCTTCAATCGAACGCTGCTGGCACCCGCCCACCCGACTAGAATCACTACTCTCGACGGGTCTGACCTAAAGTATGTGGACAACTACAAATATCTAGGTGTCTGGTTAGACTGTAAACTCTCCTTCCAGACTCACATTAAGAATCTCCAATCCAAAGTTAAATCCAGAATCGGCTTCCTATTTCGCAACAAAGCCTCCTCCACTCATGCTGCCAAACATGCCCTCGTAAAACTGACTATCCTACCGATCCTTGACTTCGCCGATGTCATTTACAAAATAGCCTCCAACACTCTACTCAGCAAATTGGATGTAGTCTATCACAGTGCCATCCGTTTTGTCTCCAAAGCCCCATACACTACCCACCACTGTGACCTGTACGCTCTTGTTGGCTGGTCCTCACTACATGTTCGTCGTCAAACCCACTGGCTCCAGGCCATCTATAAATCACTGCTAGGCAAATCCCCGCCTTATCTTAGCTTATTGGTCACCATAGCAACACCCACCCGTAGTATGCGCTCCAGCAGGTATATCTCGGAGCTGCTCTTCCTCCCGGGGAAGGACTGCCCGTTCCATGATCTCGCCATCACGGTTGACAACTCCATTGTATCCTCCTCCCAGAATGCGAAGAGCCTTGGCGTGACCCTGGACAACACCCTGTCATTCTCCGCTAACATCAAGGCGGTGACCCGATCCTGTAGGTTCATGCTCTACAACATTCGGAGAGTACGACCCTGCCTTACACAGGAAGCGGCACAGGTCCTAATCCAGGCACTTGTCATCTCCCGTCTGGATTACTGCAACTCGCTGTTGGCTGGGCTCCCTGCCTGTGCCATTAAACCCCTACAACTCATCCAGAATGCCGCAGCCCGTCTGGTGTTCAACCTTCCCAAGTTCTCTCACGTCACCCCGCTCCTCCGCACACTCCACTGGCTTCCAGTTGAAGCTCGCATCTGCTACAAGAAACGGCACCTCCGTACCTTCAGGCTCTGATCAGTCCCTACACCCAAACGAGGGCATAGCGTTCATCCACCTCTGGCCTGCTAGCCCCCCTACCTATGCGGAAGCACAGTTCCCGCTCAGCCCAGTCAAAACTGTTCGCTGCTCTGGCACCCCAATGGTGGAACAAGCTCCCTCACGACGCCAGGACAGCGGAGTCACTCATCACATTCCGGAGACACTTGAAACCCCACCTCTTTAAGGAGTACCTGGGATAGGATAAAGTAATCCACTGGCTATAAGGTGAATGCACCAATTTATAAGTCGCTCTGGATAAGAGCGTCTGCTAAATGACGTAAATGTAAATGTAAATCTCACTGGTCATCCCCAAAGCCAACACCTCCTTTGGCCGCCATTCCTTCCAGTTCTCTGCTGCCAATGACTGAAACGAATTGCAAAAATCTCTGAAGCTGGAGACTCTTATTTCCCTCACTGAGCATCAGTTGTCAGAACACCTTACCGATCACTGCACCTGTACACAGCCCATCTGAAATTAGCCCACCCAACTACCCCATCCCTATATTGTTATTTATTTTGCTCATTTGCACCCCAATATCTCTATTTGCACATAATCTTTTGCACATCTATCATTCCAGTGTTAATACTAATTATAATTATTTTGCACTATAGCCTATTTATTGCCTTACCTCCAGAACTTGCTACATTTGCACATACTGTATATATATTTTCTGTTGTATTTTTGACTTTATGTTTTGTTTTACCCCATATGTAACTCTGTGTTGTTGTTTTTATCGCACTGCTTTGCTTTATCTTGGCCAGGTCGCAGTTGTAAATGAGAACTTGTTCTCAACTGGCTTACCTGGTTAAATAAAGGTGAAATGACATTTAAAAATTAAATTAAATTAAAAATGTCAAGCAAAGAGGCACTGAGTCTGAAGGTAGGCCTTGAAATACATCCACAGGTACACCTCCAATTGACTCAAATGATGTCAATTAGCCTATCAGAAGCTTCTAAAGCCATGACATCATTTTCTGGAATTTTCCAAGCTGTTTAAAGGCACAGTCAACTTAGTGTATGTAAACTTCTGACCCACTGGAATTGTGATACAGTGAATTATAAGTGAAATAACCTGTCTGTAAACAATTGTTGGAAAAATTACTTGTGTCATGCACAAAGTAGATATCCTAACCGACTTGCCAAAACTATAGTTTGTTAACAAGACATTTGTGGAGTGGTTGAAAAAAGAGTTTTAATGATACCAAAATTGTAGACCTCCACAAGTCTGGTTCATCCTTGGGAGCAATTTCCAAACGACTGAAGGTACCACGTTCATCTGTACAAACAATAGTACGGAAGTATAAACACCATGGGACCACGCAGCCGCCATACCGCTCAGGAAGGAGACGCGTTCTGTCTCCTAGAGATGAACGTACTTTGATGTGAAAAGTGCAAATCAGTCCAAGTACAACAGCAAAGGACCTTGTGAAGATGCTGGAGGAAAAAGGTACAAAAGTATCTACAGTGAGGGAAAAAAGTATTTGATCCCCTGCTGATTTTGTACGTTTGCCCACTGACAAAGACATGATCAGTCTATAATTTTAATGGTAGGTTTATTTTAACAGTGAGAGACAGAATAAAAAAAATCCTCTTTACTTTTTTTGCACGAAATGTATCAGCTATAATTTCTTATGATCTACAAAAACTTTTGAACATTAGATCGTCAGTTACTAACCTCAATTCCGGCTTCAACTTCGACTCTTTATGTACCTCTGATCCAATCTTTGGGCTACCCAAAATGAAACGGAGGCGAAAAAGAGGCAAGAGATCGGACGTCCTGTTGAGACTAAGGCGATGGCAAAACTGACCACCACTTCTCTATTCACCAAGCGGATAGGATATCGGATTCAGGGAGATCCAGAGGGGGAGGGGTACGTCTCTTCATCAACAACAGATGGTGTGCAGACTCTAGCGCAGTGGAAGTCTCATCCTATTGTTCACCAGTCTTGGAATACCTGATTGTCAAATGCCAACCCTTCTACCTCCCAAAATAGTTTTCATCTGTTATCATGACTGCTGTATAGACTACCAGGTGAAGCTGGTTGAGAGAATGCCAAGAGTGTGCAAAGCTGTCATCAACGCAAAGGGTGGCTATTTGAAGAATCTCAAATATAAAATATATTTTGATTTGTTTAACAGTTTTTTGGTTACTACATGATTCCATATGTGTTATTTCATAGTTTTGATGTCTTCACTATTATTCTACAATGTAGAAAATAGTAAAAATAAAGAAAAACCCTTGAATGAGTAGGTGTTCTAAAACTTTTGACCGGTAGTGTATATTCCACCTTAGGACAACAACAACAACAAGCTGGCACTTAATGAACCTGTACAAGGCAATAAACAAGCACCCGGAGGCTGCTTTTCTTGTTGTTGGCGATTGTAATTCTGTGTCACTAAGACACGTGATGCCCAACTTTTATCACCACGTCTCCTTCGCCATTATGGGCGATAAAGTCCTAGATCACTGTTACTCAACCCACAAGCAAGTATATAAGGCCCCCCCTCGTTCCCCCTTCGGCAAATCAGATCATGTTTCTATACTCCTGCTTCCTGTTTACAAACAAGATCAAACAGGAAGTACCCATGGCGTGCTCCATAGAGAAATGATCCTCCAAATCGGAGGCTATATTGCAGGATTGCTTTGCTATCGCTGACTGGAATATGTTTTCAGGACTCCACCAATAGCATCGTCGAGCTAACCACTTCTTTCTCGGGTTTCATCAGGAAATGCATTGCCGACGTTGTCCCCACAGTGAAGGTTTGCTGCTTCCCCAATCAAAGGCCTGGATTAACACGAGGTACGTGCTAAGCTAAAGGACAGAGCTACCGCACACAGGGCTATCGCAGCTAACCCCGAGGCTACGGCAGAGGACCTGCTAAAGTCCTGCTATGACCTCCGCAGAGCCATCAAACAGGGAAAAGGACAATATAGGAGCAAGGTGGAATCCTATTACACCAGCTCCTACGCTCGACATGTGGCAGGGGCTACAGTCCATTACAGATTACATATGTAGGCCTAGCTGTGATCTATCCAACGATGCCTATCAGATTAACTCAATGCATTTTATGCACGCTTCGACAAAAACAACACCAAGCTGTGGACAAGGGCCCCCACCATCCCAGAGGACTGGGTGATCTCGCTCTCCGAGGCCGACATGAGTAAGGTTTTTAATCTGGTCAACACTCGCAAGGCCACGGGGCCAGACGGTATTCCAGGGCGAGTTCTCAGAGCATGCGCAAACCAGCTGGCTGTCACGCCCTGACTTATGGGACTCTAGTATGTTGAGTCAGGGTGTGGATATCTATGTTAGTATTTCTATGTTTGCATTCTATGTTGTGTGTTTCTATGTTTGGCCGGGTGTGATTCCCAATCAGAGGCAGCTGTCGCTCGTTGTCTCTGATTGGGGATCATACTTAAGTAGCCTGTTGGCAATCAGTGGTTGTGGGATCTTGTTCCGTGTAGAGGCTTGTATTGTGTTTAGCCTGAGGACTTCACGTTACGTTGTTTTGTTGTTTTGTTTGTGTGTTTATCTTTATATTAAACGTATGCATTTCACGCTGCGCCTTGGTCTGACCCGTCCTTAAAAGAACGTGACACTGGCAGGCATCTTCACAGTCATTTTCAACCTCTCCTTGTCCCAGTCTATAATCTCCACATGTCTCAAGATCACCACCATCATTCCTGTTCCCAATAACTCTAAGGCTACCTGCCACAAGGACTACCGCCCTGTAGCACTAACATCTGTGATCATGAAGTGCTTTGAAAGGCTGGTCATGGCACACATCACCTCCATCATCCCAGACACCCTAGACCCACTCCAATTTGCATACCGACCCAACAGATCTACATACGATGCAATCTAAATTGCACTCCACACTGCCCTCTCCCACCTGGACAAGTGAGAATGCTGTTCATCGACTACAGCTCAGCGTACAACACCATAGTGCCCTCAAAGCTCGTCACCAAGCTCGGGACCCTGGGACTGAACACCTTCCTTTACAACTGGATCCTGGGCTTCCTGATGGACTGACACCAGGTGGTGGGAGTGGGCAACAACACCTCCGCCACACTGACTCTCAGCACGGGGGCCCCCCAGGGGTGTTTACCCACGACTGTGAGGCCATGAACGACTCCAACTCCATCATCCAGTTTGCTGACGACACAACGGTGATAGGCCTGATCACCAACAGCGATGAGACAGCATACAGGGAGAAGGTCAGAGAACTGTCAGTGTGGTGCCAGGACAACAACCTCTCCCTCAACTTCAGCAAAGAGCTGATCTATGGACTACAGGAAACAGGGGGGGTGCACAACCCCATCCACATCGCTGGGGCCGCAGAGGAGAGGGTCAAGAGCTTCAAGTTCCTCTGTGTCCACATCATTGAGGATTTAACATGGTCCTATCACACCAAAACAGTTGTGAAGAAGGCACGGCAACGCTTTTTCCTCAGGAGGCTGAAATGATTTGGCATGGCCCCTCAGATCCTCAGGAACCTATACAGGTGCACCATTGAGAGTATCCTGACTGGTTGTATCACCGTCTGGTATGGCAACTGCACAACCAGCGACCAGAAGGCCCTACAGAGCGTGGTGCGGACAGCCCAGTGCATCACTTGGGGTGAGCTCCCAGCCATTCAGGATGTACATGCCAGGCGGTGTCTGAGAAAGGCCCTAAAAATTGCCAAAGACTCCAGCCACCCGAGATATGGACTGTTCTCCATGCTCCCGTCTGGCAGGCAGTACCGGTGTATCAAAGCTCAGACAAACAGGGTCCTAAACAGCTTCTATCCCCTGGCCATAAGACTGTTAAATGGCTTACAACTACTCCTCTCCCTCTCCCACAGACTATCCACACTGACTCTATGCCCATCGACAGGCCCACTCAGACACAACTAACACTGCTCCTAAAATGATTATTAATAAGAGTTATTACTCCGTTACGCTGCTGTCCATTGATTATTGATTGCTATTGCCATTAGTATTTATCTATTTATCCTGCTACTGGTCACTATTACTCCTGTTTACATGTACACACTGAGTGTACAAAACATTAAGAACACCTGCTCTTTCCATGACTTAGACTGACCAGGTGAATCCAGGTGAAAGCTATGATCCATTATTAATGTTAAGTCCACTTCAATCAGTGTAGGTGAAGTGGAGGAGACAGGTTAAAGAAGGACTTTTAAGCCTTGAGACATTTGAGACATGGACGTGTATGTGAGCCCTTCAGAGGGTGAATGGTCAAGAAAAAATATTTAAGTGCCTTTGAACGGGGTATGGTAGTAGGTGCCAGGCGCACTGGTCTGAGTGTGGGTTTTTCACGCTCAACAGTTTCCCGTGTCTATCAAGAATGGTCCACCACCCAAAGGACATCCAGTCAACTTGACACAACTGTGGGAAGCATTGGAGTCAACATGGGCCAGCATCCCTGTGGAACAATTTCGACACCTTGTAGAGTCCATGCCCAGACAAATTGAGACTGATCTGAGGGCAAAAGGGGGTGCAACTCAATATTAGGAAGGTGTTCCTAATGTTTTGTACACTCAATGTATATTACCATTAGTATATTACCATAAGTATTTATATATTTTCCTACTACCAGACACTTGTTCTGTATAAACCCACCTCAACCACTGGAGTGGTTGGTACTGGCACTGACCTGTTTATACTTGCATTCTCTGTTCTTTAACTCATCGTAGTTCTTCTGTGATTTTTATTCATACCTATATTTTTTATTATATTTTCTATTATTATCTATATTATTATTATTATCACTGTATTGTTTGGAAATAGCTCTCAAGGTAAACATTTCACTGTACTGTTTTACACCTGTTGTATCCTGTGCACATGGTGAATAAACTTTGGAACTTGAAGTCAGTCCTTCCAGTATATAGTTTGTGTACTATGTAGTGTTTGGTTTCAATGCTACCCACTAGGAGTTCCTGCCATAAATGGCAGACTCTTAATTTGTATAAAATTATGTCATTAATCCACAGACGTTTTGGCAGCCATGATGTGCTTTCATTTTAAACAGTCATGGAACTGTATCGACTCATAAATCTCCATCCTTTAATAGCGTTTTGTACATTGGAACCTTTTAATGGAGATGAAAATATTAATTTTGAAAAGCTTTATTTTGTTCTCTTTTGGGGGGTAAGAAGTCTCATTGGGCAGCATTATTACCTCCAAGAGAAACTGTCAAAAAGGAGACTCAGAGAACAGGTGGGTCCAGGGACGGTCTGGCCATAGGGCTGGTCCACCTTTAGCCCAGTGAACTTTCTATGTAGATTGGGGGTTTTGCGCAGAATAATCATTATTTGGCTAATAATGAGACCTCTGGTGTTTTAGAAATGGATTGCCAATTTATGGTCCCAGTCCGTCCCTGAGTGGATCAAAACTGTGGATGGACGTACAGGTACTGTCAGTCAACTTACAAGCATAAGAATTTAAGAATCATTGGACTGACTTGCCTGTCCACGTGTCGATCAAAGCTAATGATAATAATGATAATACCAAATATAATTGTTTTTGACACAACTAGACACGGTAACTGACAAAAAGAACACAGCTGACGCTACAAGGGACAAGGACACCAAGGAGCACAGCTATCAACAGAGAGCCTTCCTAAAGAGAAAGGTCTTTAGGCCTGTTTTAAGTCTGTGGTGCCTTCAGGTGGTCCGGGAGGGCATTCCAGAGGCTGGGGACCGTCGAGCTGAAAGCCCGATCCCCCAAGGAGCAGAGCTTGGGCCTGGGGGCGTGGAGGAGCAGGATATCATTTGGCCTGAGGGTGCGGGTGGGGTTATGGAGGGAGAGCATTTTCTTTAGATAAGGAGGGGATTTGCCATGAATACACTGGAAAGTCAGCAGGAGGGTTTTGAATTCAATCCGGAATGAGACGGGGAGCCAGTGCAGAAATGCCAGTATGGGGGTGATGTGATGGTGTTTCTGCACTCATCAGGATCCTGGCAGCGCTGTTCTGGATGTATTGGAGCTTCTGGAGACTCCTGCCAGGGATGCCGATGAAGAGTGTGTCTTCTTTAAAGTCACAGTTGTGGTGGGGAGAATAAAAGAATTACCTGGAAGTGGCAAGATGTGAAACTGACCCGCGCCCTATGCATTGAAAGCCTTGGAGAAATGTAGGTCAAAAGCTAATTACATGGTCTGGCAGTGGGGCTTAGATATCAGGATATTTCAGGACTACTAGAGCTCCGCCTGCACACGCTCACTCAAAACATTGGTCATGTGATTGGAGGTTATTCGGTCATATGTTTGGGCTAGCTTCAGTCTGTCCTATCTGGTGTACTGCATGATCTCAAATTATCCTGTCCTATCTGGTGTCCTGTGTGATCTTAGGCATTCTCCCTCTAATTCTAATTCTGACCTTTTTCACTGGACGTGCTACCTTGTCCCAGACCTGCTGTTTCGACCCTCTCTCTCTCTCTCTCTCTCTCTCTCTCTCTCTCTCTCTCTCTCTTTCTCTCTCTCTCTCTCTCGCTCTAGGAGCCCTGGCACCATGCCTCAGGACTACCTGACCTGACGACTTTTGGCCGTTCTACCTTGTATCACCTGACGTGCTACCTTGTTCCGGACCTGCTTTTTCAATCCAATGCTTTTAGATTTGTAGCAAGTAGTGAACGAGTGCACACTTCAGGAGAAAGGATATATTATTTGGACACACCCAGGGTCACAGATGGAGCAGGGAGGACATGCAGTTCCTACTCAGACAACTGAGTGCAGCAATGAGACATAGTCTAGGACTGGTGATATCAAGGGTCACAAGGGCATTTGTCTGGTGCTTTTTAAAAGGGTACTACCCCCTGTCTTTATAATATAGTCAGTGTAAAAGCTGGCCATCTCAGCATTTCCATGTCAGTTGCTAGGTTTCCATCCAATTTGCAACAGATTTTCATGTGAATATTTTAAAATCTACATAAAACAATATGCGCATTTTCCCACCAGAGATGTGTTTCCATCAAACAGACTTTTTGCTAATAAAAGGTTGTGCATGATGACGTACACTGAGTATACCAAACATTAGGAATACCTTCCTAATATTGAGTTGCCCCTTTTGACCTCAGAACAGCCTCAATTCGTGGGGGCATGGACTCTACAGGGTGTCGAAAGCGTTCCACAGGGATGCTGGCCCATGTTGACTCCAATGCTTCCCACAGTTGTGTTAAGTTGGCTGGATGTCCTTTGGGTGGTGGACCATTCTTGATACACACAGGAAACTATTGAGGGTGAAAAATCCAGCAGCGTTGCAAACTGGTGTGCCTGGCACCTACTACCATACTCCATTCAAAGGCACTTACATTTTTTGTCTTGGCCATTCACACTCTGAAAGGCACACATACACAATCCATGTCTCAAGGCTGAAAAATCCTTCTTTAACCTGTCTCCTCCCCTTCATCTAGACTGATTGAAGTGGATTTAACAAGTGACATCAATAAGGGATCATAGCTTTCACCTGGATTCACCTGGTCAGTCTACCGTATGTCATGGATAGAGCAGGTGTTCTTAATGTTTTGTATAATGCATTCGGAAAGTATTCAGACCCCTTGACTTTTTCCACATTTTCTTATGTTACAGCCTTATTCTAAAATGTATATATATATTTTTTAAATTATCAATCTACACACAATACCCCATACTGACAAAGCAAAAACAGGTTTTTAGAAAATGTTGCTAATTTATTTTTAAAAAAAGAAGAAGAAAAAAAGGGAAGGGGTCTGAATACTTTCCGAATACATTACTCAGTGAAGTGCACATACAAATAACTTTTGCCGTTAAATTCCCGAATGAAAAATACAAGTTAAATGGGTTTCTATCTCATTTTCAACTCCACTGATGGTTTTGTCACAGAAACTGTTATATATGCCCACTCTGGTCTTGGTACAGGTGCTTTAACCAACAGCTCACAGATACAGTGCGGGTAGGTTACTTACATTATGAGATTATTATGGATAAACGGCAGCCAAGCATCGATCATCATGTCACCAGAATAAGACCCTTATTGGAAAGGAGCATCAAGCTCATCACCTTGCACATTCACCACCCAGTGAAGTTCATCCTAACTTATTGCCTCTGTAGCCCAATAAACTGTATGCTTTCCTGAGTCGTAGTGGGAGGACCACACAACATATCATCATGGGACTCCAAGTTTACTTCAATATGATGGTTATTATATCAATATTTGCGCATAAAGGAATTTCCACTGCCATTTCTCGCATAATACATTTTACCGACACCAAAAGATCCCACCATGTCGAACGAACGCATTAAATGGCTGGATGGAAATGTGGTTAGTGTTATAAATAGTTTCTGTCAAAGCTAAGCATAACTGTGATGGATCACCTTCAGTGCATAACATTTCCTTTTTGGTGAACCACCCAATTTTTCTTCAGCAGAATAAAGACAAAAAAAGCTTCCCATCACAGAAAACATGCTTTGTTATGCTATGTCTCTTTAACTTGTTAAGACAATATGAATTCGTAATGTGGCTAATATATATCCACTCCTTATCTCGTACAGTGGCCTAGTAGTAACCAATTGAAAAATAAGATACAAATGTATTATTGGTGAACTGTCCCTTTAATGATGAGAGGTGCACTCTGGGAAAAGTGAATTGCTTTTTCCATTAGCCTTTTTCTCATTGCAAAATTATTGTAGCCTAACGGTAAACACACTGGCCAGCTAGCACACTGGACAGCTAAAACAAATGTTTCTATTCTCTGACTAAACTATAAATCACTTGCTTGTGAGGTGATTCACAAAATGAAGGAATGCAAGCGCCATTTGAGCTGTGCCTCGCGCTACCGAAACTTTGGTGCGTATTTCGCATCAAAATCACTGTTCACCGTTTACTCCTGGTTTAACAAGGTGTAATTACATTATTCTTCTCTATGCTGCCTTCAGCATGTTCTATTTTCCTGTGCGCATATACTGTATGACAGACATTTGTTGGTCGGAGCATGATTCTGGAGCCAATGACCCAGAGGAGCGTGTGTGTATCAATCATGCTGTAGGACTCATTGCGGCCAGCAGGTCAAACGAATGACAAAACTGAACAAGTCACTCAGAAAAACAAAACAAATCAAATTGTATTTGTCACATGTGCCGAATACAACAGGTGTGGACCTTACAGAGAAATGCTTACTTACAAGCCCTTAACCAACAATGCAGTTTTAAGAAAGAATACCAAAAAAAATACAATGTAAAATAATACGAAATTAAGGTAAGAAATAATTAAAGAGCAGCAGTAAAAATAACAATAGCAAGGCCATATACAGTGGGTACCGGTACCGAGTCAATGTGCGGGTGCACCGGTTATTCGAGGATAGTCTGGGTAGCCATTTGATTAGATGTTCAGGAGTCTTATGTCTTGGGGGTAGAAGCTGTTTAGAAGTCTCTTGGACCTAGACTTGGCACTCCGGTACCGCTTGCCGTGCGGTAGCAGAGAGAACAGTCTATGACTAGGGTAGCTGGAGTCTTTGGCAATTTTTAGGGCCTTCCTCTGACACCGCCTGATATAGAGGTCCCGGATGGCAGGAAGCTTGGCCCCAGTGATGTACTGGGCCGTACGTACTACCCTTTGTAGTGCCTTGCAGTCGGAGGCCGAGCAGTTGTCATACCAGGCGATGATGCAACCAGTTAGGATGCTCTCGATGGTGCAGCTGTAGAACCTTTTGAGGATCTGAGGACCCATGCCAAATATTTTCAGTCTCCTTAGGGGGAATAGGTTTTGTCGTGCCCTCTTCACGACTGTTTTGGTGTGCTTGGACCATGTTAGTATGTTGGTGATGTGGACACCAAGGAACTTGAAGCTCTCAACCTGCTCCACTACAGCCCGTCGATGAGAATGGGGGCGTGCTCAGTCCTCTTCTTTTTCCTGTAGTCCACAATCATCTCCTTTGTCTTGATCACGTTGAGGGAGAGGTTGTTATCCTGGCACCACACGGTCATGACTCTCGAGTCAGTAAAAGTCGTTCAAAAAGAAGGAATCGTTCGCAAACTGCACATCACTAATTGGTAGTTGAGATATAGGCCTAAAGTTTACAACAATAGAAAGATGAAGTCCTCCTCATTCTAATAGGTGCATCCATATTCGCTAGATGATCATATAGCATGTTTTTGGGACGAAAATTTATATTGTTCCCAAACGCTCATTGGCTACCCACCAAGGTGGCTGGTACTAGTGACCAACTTACCCGCCAATACCTAAATCTATCAGCATTTGGCGGGTGGGGGGTGGGGGGGTAATTTCATGCACTGTTCTCCTTGTAGAGCGTAGTATGGAGATAGCTTTCTGTCAAAATTCACATTGTTACTCATTTACAACATTTTGACAGAAATCTATCTCCATAGCCCATTGGTTTGTCAGCTGAAAGCAAGGACAAACTTTGTATGTAGACTATGTACCTAGTCACATTCCTCTGTCAACACCATTCTAAGCAGATCCATACAGTCACAATAACACAATAACACCAATGGATTATAATGAGCTCAATGGAATGCTATTGCCACAGTTAAACTTATATTTAACCAGAATAACTGGGAAAAAAAACTAGTAGAATATCTGTCCTCGCCTAAGAGAGTATTGTTCTTGGGTTGTCGCTATCACCAAACCGTCTCAGACTCACCTACATAACAATGTATTTTATGGGTTTTTTAAATGATTTATTCATAGGTGTGGGTATGATTCCTTAGAACAGCATGTCAGTGGAAAGGTTTTTCTATGCCACAGTGTAAATGATTAAGCTGTGTTGGCCAGGGTAAATATACAAATAAATTACTGTCAAAATATTATTTATCTTTTTGATTCTTATACCAGTGTTGTCATTTTCCACAAGTTCTGACAGCCTCCTTCAGATTAGAAGTTACACACAATAAAATGTTGATTATTCAAAACAATTCAGTTAAAAGCTAGTAATTTCCAAGAGATACCAAACTGATGTAGGCTTATTCTTAAACATAACTTTTCATCCCTTGAAGAACTCGCTCCGGGGTGAAGTTTCCCCTAGGTACAAATCTAGGCTCAGCTTCTGGTCCCCAATCATAACCTTAAACGGGCAATCTGTGATTGCTACATCACATTATTTTACTTTTAAATGCATTATATATACCTATTTATTCTTGAAGAATATAACTTATAAATGCTTCATGAGCTTAGTTCAAATTTCTTACCCAATCAGAACCCAAAATATAAACTTGTCAACTCCTTTATTTTTTAATAATTCAATTGTAAACGAACACTGTATAGCCTCAAGACATAGTTAAAAATAATTGTTATATCATTGATGGTCAGTCCTTGCATCCATAACTCTGTCTATGAATTTGAGAGTGGTTACATTTCTCCAGCCCCATCCATCAGCTGTTTAATGAAACATTGGCGTGGTAAAGCTTTGTCATTGTTTGATTCGCAGATTGTCCCTTTAACCATTTGTGGGGAAATGCTAAATTGACCTAAGATCAGCGTCAAGGGACTTCACCCTACACCGAACTCCAATGACAGAACACTATCAGTTATAGGAGAGTAAATTAGCTCTAACAATGACAAGAAGGAACACATGCTCTACTGATAAAGACAGGCTAAATGTGACACTTTTACCAAGGGATAAGAGGAATTGATTCATTCCCAGTATATGTGTGAAGGAACTCCCACATCTAGAGATTAGAAACCATTCATAAAAGGATTGCATGGTTCAGACACTATTCCTTAACAACTAATATGTTAGATAAGTGAACACATCCCATCCCTTTCTGAGACCAGCGAAGAGCACTTAGTACTCTGAGATCTAGACTAGCTAACTAGATTGTGAGAAAAATGTCAATAGCACAATCTACAGATGTACAGTGTTTTCAGAAAGTATTCAGACCACTTTACTTTTTCCACATTTTGTTGTGTTACAGCCTGAATTTAAAATGGATTAAATTGAGATTTTGCGTCACCGACCTGCCTACACACAATACCCCATAATGTCAAAGTGAAATTATGTTTTTAGAAATGTTTACAAATTATTTAAAATGAAAAGCTGAATCCTGTTTGCAATAAGGCACTAAAGTAAAACTGCAAGAAATGTGGCAAAGAAATTAACTTTACGTTTGGGGAAAATCCAACACAACACATCACTGAGTACCACTCTTCATATTTTCAAGCATGGTGATGGCTGCATCATATTATGGGTATGTTTGTCATCGGCAAAGACTAGGGAGTTTTTTAGAATAAAAATAAACGGAATAGAGCTAAGCACAGGCAAAATCCTAGAGGAAAACACGGTTCAGTCAGCTTTCCAACAGACACTGGGAGACAAATTCACCTTTCAGCAGGACAGTAACCTAAAACACAAGGCCAAATATACAATGGAGTTGCTTACCCAGACAACATTGAATGTTTCTGAGTGGCCTAGTTACAGTTTTGACTTAAATCGGCTTGAAAATCTATGGCAAGACTTGAAAATGGCTGTATAGCAATGATCAACAACCAACTTGACAGAGCTTGAAGAATTTTAAAAATAATAAATGTGCAAATATTGTACAATCCAGGTTTGCAAAGCTCTGTCCGTTCTTCTTCACAAAATTAGATCTCCGGAGTGCGTACAACCTGGTGCGTGTCTGAGAGGGGGACGAGTGGAAGACAGCATTCAGCACAACCACCATTACAAATACCTGGTGATGCCATACGGTTTGATGAATGCTCCATCCGTCTTCCAGTCTTTTGTGAACGAGGTGTTTCGGGACATGCTTGGTCGCGGTGTAGTGGTCTACATCGATGACATTCTGGTGTATTCCGCTACGCGCGCCGAGCATGTGTCCCTGGTTCGCAAAGTACTGGGCCGACTGTTGGAGCATGACCTTTATGCCAAGGCAGAAAAGTGTCTGTTTTTCCAACAGTCCATCTCCTTCCTCGGATACCGCATTACCACCTCAGGTGTGGAGATGGAGGGAGATCACATTTCAGCCGTGCGTAATTGGCCGACTCCAACCACGGTCAAGGAGGTGCAGTGCCTTATTGGCTTTGCCAACTACTATCGGAGGTTTATCCGGGGCTTTGGCAAGGTCGCAGCTCCCATCACATCTCTGTTGAAGGGTGGGCCGTCCTGGCTCCGCTGGTCTGCTGAGGCTGACAGGGCCTTCAGTAACCTGAGGGTTCTGTTCACCTCAGCCCCGGTACTGGCCCATCCTGATCCATAACTTACGCCACCCAAGCTCTGCCCCTGTGCCTTCTTCTCCAAGAATCTCAGCCCGGTGGAGCAGAACTACGACATTGGTGATCGGGAGCTGTTGGCTGTTGTCCGAGCCCTGACCGTGTGGAGGCACTGGCTCGAGGGTCGAAACACCCTTTCCTCGTCTGGACGGACCACTGTAACCTGGAGTACATCCGGGCAGTGAGGAGGCTGAACCCTCGCCAGGCCAGGTGGGCCCCATTCTTCACCCGGTTTGATTTTACACTAACTTACATCCCGGGTACGAAGAACGTGAAGGCAGACGCACTTTCACGGCTGTACGACACAGAGGAGAGGCCCATAGACAACACCCCCATACTCCCAGCCTCCTGCATTGTGGCGGCGGTAGTGTGGGCGATGGACGCGGACATAAAGCGGGTGTTACGCAAAGAGCAATCTCCATCTCAGTGTCCAGCTAGGCTGCAGTACGTGCTGATCTATTGGGCACACACATCCCCCTCCTCTGGTCACCCAGGTATCGGTCATACAGTGCGCTGCCTAACCAGAAAGTACTGGTGACCTACCTTGGCTAAGGACGTGAGGGTGTATGTCTCCTCCTGCTCGGTGTGCGCCCAGAGTAAGGCACCTAGGCACTTCCCAGCGGGTAAGTTACAGCCCTTACCAGCACCACAACGGCCATGGTCCCACCTGTGTATTGACTTTCTCACTAATCTTCCCCTCTCTCAGGGTAACACCACCATCCTGGTCGTTGTGGACCGCTTTTCAAAATCCTGCCGCCTCCTTCCTCTGCCCAGTCTCCCCACGGCCCTGCAGACTGTGGAGGCCCTGTTTACTCACGTCTTCCGGCACTACAGGGTTCCAGAGGACATAGTGTCTGACTGGGGTCCCCAGTTTACATCCAGGGTCTGGAAGGCGTTCATGGAACGTCTGGGGGTCTCGGTCAGCCTGACCTCTGGGTTTCACCCCGAGAGTAATGGGCAGGTGGAACGGGTGAATCAGGATGTGGGTAGCTTCCTGCGGTCCTACTGCCAAGACCGGCCGCGGGAGTGGTCGGTGTTCTTGCCATGGGCAGAATATGCCCAGAACTCTGTCCCCCACTCCTCCACTAACCTATCGCCCTTTCAATGTTTTTTAGGTTATCAGCCGGTTCTGGCACCGTGGCATCAGAGCCAGACCGAAGCTCCTGCGGTGGATGATTGGTTTCAGCGCACGGAGGAGACGTGGAACGCTGCTCACGTCCACCTCCAGCGCGCCGTGCGTCGCCAGAAGGCCAACGCTGACTGCCACCGCGGTGAGGCCCCGGTCTTGGTACCGGGTGAACGGGTCTGGCTCTCGACCCGTAATCTGCCCCTCCGCCTGCCCTGTCAGAAGCTGAACCCGCGGTTTGTGGGGCCGTTCAAAGTCCTGAGGAGGATCAACGAGGTTACATATAGGTTATTACTCCCTCCAGATTACTGTATTAACCCCTCGTTCCATGTGTCTCTCCTCAGGCTGGTGGTGGCTGGTCCGCTCCAGGGGTCTGAGGTGCGGGAGGTTCCTCTGCCCCCTCTGGACATCGAGGGGGCTCCGGCGTACTCCGTCCGTTCCATCCTGGATTCGAGGCGTCGGGTGGGGGGCCTTCAGTACCTCGTGGAGTGGGAGGGATACGATCTGGAGGAGCGTTGCTGGGTTCCGTTGAGGGATATCCTCCATCCCTCCCTATTGCGGGATTTCCACCGTCACCATCTGGCTCACCCTGCTCCGCGTCCTCCTGACCGTCCCAGAGGCCGGTGTCGGCGCGCTGCTTAAGCTGCGCGTCAAGGGGGGTGGGGTACTGTCACAACTTCCTCCGAAGCTGCCACCTCTCCTTGTTCGGGCAGGCTTCGGCGTTTGTCGTCACCGGCCTTCTAGCCACTGCCGCTCCTCATCTCATCATTCCATTTGTTTTGTCTTGTTTATTACACACACCTGGTTCATATCCCCTCATCAGTACCTGAATAAGTGTTCCCTCTGCCCCCTTGTCTTTGTGTGTGATTGTTTATTGTGGAGGATAGAGAAGCTCGATGGAGCTCCGCGTATTTTGTATCGCCGGGATATTTCCCTGTTTACCCTGAATTTTCCAGTGCGCTTGGAGTGTTTTTGACGCATTTCTGCGTAACTCTGTGTTTCAGAATATAGCCTGTTATTCTGTGATTTACCCTCCTGCGCCTGACTCCTTCGAAATCACCTCATCACAATCTAAGAAAATACTGTCAAGATTGGTCATGATCCCATTTGGCCTGCTCTTAGGCCACATCATATGCATAACTCAAACTGAGGTGATATAAATGAGTCAGCAAAGATTTAAAGAGGCTATAACTTTCTCTACTGCATTGAAAAATAAGCCTTAGCAATTCTTTAAGATGTTGGACCCATTCTTGAACCAAAACAAAGCCAAAATGTTAATTTTAGACACACACAACAGTCTGCATCTATTTGTCTATTTTAGTGTCTGTAAGTTATGCTCTTTATTTCCCTGTGTCTATTGTATTTAGCCTTGTGTTCTTGTATGATATACAGTGGGGTCCGAAATTATTGACACCCTTGATAAAGAGGAGCAAAAATTACCCTATAAAATAAATATTTCAAATAATGAGCAATACTGATTGCTAAAAAATATTGGAGAATGATGTTATTTTATACTAATACAATTGCTCAGAGAAATAGATTTTGTTTAACAAGTAATACTTTTTTCTCAAAAAGGTAAGGGTCAAAACTATTGACACCCATCCATCACCTCGCGAGAATAACGGCAGAGATACTTTTTTGGAACTGTTTAATGAGTTGGAGAACACATTGGGAAGGATCTTAGACCATTCCTCCATACAGAATCATTCCAGATCCTTGATATCCTTCATCTGCGCTTATGGACTGCCCTCTTCAATTCAAACCACAGGTTTTCAATGGATTTCAAGTCTGGAGACTGAGATGCCCATTGCAAAATGTTGATTTTGTGGCCAATTAACCATTTCTTTGTGGATTTTGATGTGTTCTTGGGGTTATTGTATTGCTGGAAGATTCACTTGCGGCCAAGTTTCAGCCTCCTGGAAGAGACAACCAGGTTTTTGGCCAAAATATCCTGGTACTGTAAAGTCTTTAACAAGGGCCCCAGGACCAGTGGAAGCAAAATAGCTTCATAACATCAAAGATCCATAAGACACAAGCAATTATTATTTCTAATGTAGTTAGTAGTGTATATTTTATCCATCTCCAGCATGGAAATGTGTCAAAACTGACTTTCTATCTGATCTGACAGCAAAGTGATGTTTTCAGAAATACAACATCTTAGCAAAGTGCCCCCAAAGAGTAATTCATATTTTATTTATAAAATATTTTTAACCCATAGAAATACTGACAAATACAGACTGTGTTTCAAAAGAATGTCTCCTTATACAGTGGAAATGCAGACAGTCCAATGAATGCATCTGTTGTTCAGAGATTCTCAAATGGCAAAAGTAACTGAATCAAAGATGATTAGCCCCTGTGCATCCCTTATAGGTTTTACGTCATCTACTTATGCATCTATTTGGTTGATCATTTATTTTTAGTCACAGTATTTATTGTCTAGCTTTTGCACTACCATTGAGATGGAGGTTAATGCCATTAAAAGACCAACTCTACTGAATAATTGAATTCCCTTATTTAACCAAGGTAGCACTACCAACAGGGAGAGTGTTTCTATTTAAAAACGAGCGAGTCGTGAAGCTGGTCTGAACTGAAGCAGGGAGTGCAACAACATTTCCTTTAATAGAACATCTGTAGCCAAATATACTTCAAATCTGTCTCTCCTTTAAGACGCCAGAAAGGCAAACTACCTGTACCTGTGGTAAAGACAATGGCCCCTCAACAATTTGTCATAGACTTTTCTTTTTCTCTTTACAAGTTGCTTAAAATACCTACACTCTTAGAAATACGGGTTCCAAAAGGATTCTTCGGCTGTTCCCACAGGAGAACCCTTTTTGGTTCCAGGTAGAAATATTTTGGGTTTCATGTAGAACCCTCTGTGTAAAGGGTTCTACATGGAACTCAAAAGGGTTCTAACTGGAACGAAAAAGGGTTCTTCAAGGTATTCTCATATGGGGACAGCTGAAAAACCCTTTTAGGTTCTAGATAGCACCTTATTTTCTGAGTGTACAGACAAGCTTTTTTCCCATGATATAATTGCATTTCAAAGGAAGAATAGCAAAGTATTGTAGGTGAAAATAATTCTGAAGGTCAAGTCAATATAATTTCTGCTGTCTTTCCATTTCAACACTAAATTCTACCTAACTGCTCACTAATAGTAATAGGAATGTCAGGTCACAGGGTAAAAAATCTATGGGGACATTTCTGAGCCACAGCAGCGCAACCTGTTAAAGGCAGAAATACTCCACAAGGTAACATTTTCTTCAATCAGCAGTTTGCCTGAGCCCTTGTCAGATACAGCTATTGCTATAGCAACCGCTGTATGAAGCTCAGCATTGAGATATGAACAATGCGGCAGGGCAAATGGAAAAGGCTGGCAGAGGAGACGGGAGAGATGGGAAACAGCTATAATGAAGATGCATTTGGCCTGGCTTAAAGGGCCAAACCGCAGTTGAAACAATAACAAAACCCACCCCACCTCTGTTTTGGTAAAAAGATGAGTGATGGGCCTGGAGAAACGTAACCAATCTCAAATTTATAGATGGATGCAAGGACTGACCATCCATGATATCAAAATTATAGTTTTTTTTAGGCTATACAGTGTTCTGATGGGGTATGACAGTTGAACAGCTCATGAGGAATTTATCAGTTATATTCTTCAAGAATCAATGGGTATATATAAACTGCAGATTGCCCCTTTAAAGACGCTCATCCTTTTTTTTCTCTCAAGGGCATACATGTAGTCTGGAAGCAAAGGGTAGTAAGGTGGATGGTTTCCATAGGCATGGGGTGTTCACTTCACTGAATAGTCAATACTACGCTGCAATATGTAACTTTTTGGTCGACCTGATAGAAATTTGAGTTATTGATCTGTCATTCTCATTGAAAGCAAGTCTAAGAAGAGGTATATCTGTTCTATGTGCGCTATTTCTATGCTTCCCGTTCTTAAGTTTCGTTTTTGCGTCTTCTACTTTTGGTTTTGTACACCAGGTTCAAACAGCTGAAAATACAATATTTTTGGTTATGGAAAATATATTTCACAGCGGTTTAGATGGTACAATGATTCTCTACACAATGACTGCTTATTTTGTCACATAAACAAGCTTTAGCTCTGAGGACACTTGGAATTATGCAATCTGTTAAAAGGAGTATCAAAGTATAAATGCATGAACAATGAGTCGATAGAAAAAGCCTGTGTTTGGCTCAAAGGCTGACACTGCAAGAAGCCAATATTCATGCTATACTGTACACTGTACCAGTGTGACCATAATAAATATTTAAGAGTGCCAAACCCTGACACGTTAATATTTTATGTGACACCATATATATGCTGAACATCTAATGGGGTTTCCAGATTTGACATCATTCTCCTAAGGAAACCCCTTTTCCTCTTGGTGGAATGATTCAGGAAAATTCCTGAGGCTCAGCTTGGTAAGGCAGAGGATGGAGAGCTTTGACATGACATGTTATTGGGTTAATTACTACATGTGGTTGAGGTAAATGTACATTTAACATGACAAAGGGTGGTGGAAGTAGACTGGCTGGAACTAGTATTGTAGTTAAAGGAGATGGAACAAAAATATGTTTCCTTCGATTGGTTATATACATGCCCTATAACAGAGACGGGTTCATCTAGGTCCCGTGTAGCTCAGTTGGTAGAGCATGGCGCTTGCAACGCCAGGGTTGTGGGTTCGTTTCACACGGGGGGCCAGTATGAAAAGAAAATGTATGCACTAAGTTGCTCTGGATAAGAGCGTCTGCTAAGTGACTAAAATCTAGCAGTTTAGCCAAGCACAGTCAGCTAGAACTAACCATTCTCCTAATGTAACAAATATTATTTTATGCATCATAAATCTTGTTAATGACGATGCCAAGGATTCAGATATGATATAGGAGTGAGCATTATACTGATATAGCTGAACAATCAATAGCATTCAAATTCTAATGCCTCACCTGCAGACATCTGAGTTATAAAACCCAAATGGGGGTCAAATGAAATTCCAGAGAAAACGTATTTTCCCTGAGGTGCAGAGAGAGAGAGGGGGGGGGGAGGGGGGTGGGGGGTGGGGATTCACTTTTACTTTTAATCTGACACAGAAT